>NC_141695.1:1153727740-1154390553 GCF_964263255.1 Lissotriton vulgaris | reverse complement strand
GTTTCTTGCCATCAACAAAGGACAGTCCGCTCTCCAATGCCCCTCCTGCTTACAATACGAGCATTGATTCAAACCAATATTAGGGGGACCTCCTCTTCCTCTGCCTGCTCCTCTTTGGAAGGAACCGCGCCCACCTCATCCCGCATTCTGTCCTCTACTAACTTGCTGCAACAAGACTCTAGTCTTTAAGTCTTTCGTTTTCTTTTCAGTCCTTTCCTTGCTCTCATTCTCTCGATGCTCATAATACTGAGCCATACTGAGGATCACGGACGGGGTGGCCATAGTCCACGTACTCTCAGCTGCCTGTAGGTGAGACATAATCTCCGGTAATAGATTCAACACAAATCTATTTACAAACAGTCGTATTCCCCCATCTGTTGATAAATCCTGACCACTAAAATCTATGAATGTTTTCTCAAACTTCGTGAAGAAATCCGAGACACTCTCATCCTTCTTTTGTTTACAGGCAGCTAACTTATCCCAATCTATTTTCTTGGGAGGCAGGAGGGTTTGCATGTATGTAATGATTTTATCTGGTACTGCTAAAATTTCATCTCGTGGTTTCTCTCCAGGCTTTTGTTCCTTATCCCAATTCTTTAATTGATCCCACGTTCCCCCTAGCTCGGTAATGTGATCCGTATTATGTATCTGTCTCCAAATATCAACCGGGATCAAAAGGCCGAAAAACAACTCAATATCTGGTATGGTCATGAACGCGGAGTTGGAAGCCTCGGCCAATTCCTTGTAATACGCAGTGGGATTCTTACGAGGGTCAGGGAGCTGGGCTTTCAATGTAAGAACCTCGCTTCGTTTCCAAGGGATATAAACCCACTGTTCCTGAAGCCTTGCGTCCACTCCTGCTCTAGTTACATTGCCCCCATTATCTGTACGTTCAGGTAATTCTGGAAAGAAAAGAGGATGTACCTCTCTCATAGGGTTCTGGGTTCCCCAATCTGCACATTTCCGATGCATTCGCTCTCGATACTGCAAGAGAGTCGCTACATTCTGATATACTTCATCGGACTGCAGTTGGAATTTATGGGCTCGTTCTCTTATGTCTCTCAATATTTGCGGAGCGAGCCCCTACTCAAAACACTGGTCCCATAGCGAAATCAATCAAATCGCCATATTTTCTAACAGGCTCAAAATCTTTCATAGTACTCCAAATATCTTCCATTGTATAAATGGCATTCCGCATCCATTGGGATGCCTGATTTACATAGCCGTCCGTTCTGCCATACCTAACGAGGATCTGGTACAAATCCGTTGATCGCTCGAATCCAACCCAAGACGTTTAGGTGTAGGTTCTATGGTAGCCAAAGCTCGGGGATCTATAGTATTTTGAGCCGGAGGGGAGAGAAACACTGGGCTTAAAATAGAAGGGACAACCGAGTCTGGTTGTAACGAAATTAAAGGTGAGGTAAATGGTCGGAGGGAGGGAGGGGGAAGCAGCGCACTCCGTACAGACCCGTCAGGCGGGGCTGTAGCTGCTGCTCCCGTAAGATCCTTAAGGTCCGACGCAGTCCCTGGGCGATCTTTTCAAACTAAGGGTACTGCTGGGGGATGTATGACGGTACCACGCGTACTTGTACAACGCGTACCGTTACAACGCTACTTTTACCACGCAAGTCGTTACAACGACTTGCGTGGAGGGGCACTGGATAATAAATTATTTAAATGACTATTCCAACTCCAGTCCCCGTGGACTCTAGGGAAAGGAGTTGGACAGTAAATTAAAGTATTTACTATCCTGGAGCGCCCCCCAGCGCATTTCGTTGTAACGACCTGCATGGTAAAAGTATCGTTGTAACGGTACCGCGTTGTAAAATATGCGTGGTAACCGTTGCATACCACTGCTGGGTATAAACCCTGTGGAGCATAAGGAGGAGGCGGACGAGTTTCTAACAGATCCTCTATCTCATCTCCAGTATCGGGTCGAGCCACATAACTCTTGTCTGTCTCCAAACGGAACTGTCTGTCCATTTGGACAATATTTTCCTCCACTT
This sequence comes from Lissotriton vulgaris, assembly GCF_964263255.1. Taxonomy (NCBI): domain Eukaryota; kingdom Metazoa; phylum Chordata; class Amphibia; order Caudata; family Salamandridae; genus Lissotriton; species Lissotriton vulgaris. The sequence continues at coordinate 1,154,388,547 of NC_141695.1, read as the reverse complement.
TTCCTTTATCATAAGCTATGGCTTTTTGGGTTACAGTCTGCCCAGATTTAATCTTTCACAGTTTCTCTTCCCTTATTCGCCGTCGTTTAGCCTCCTTCAACCATAGGTTCAAGGAGTCAAACATTGACTGGCGACTTTTCTTCATAAACATTTTATTCTGCAAATAAGTAATCTTTTTTTCATCAAACAACCCTGTTAAAGGCCATTGCAATTCAGTATTATCTTTAGTATATTTGTGCCACAACGTATTAAACAGAATTGGTGTAAGGCCATGTTTAACGTACATATCAAAACTGGGGCTTCCCTCGGCAGGGGCAGGCTGTCTTTCTTCCAGCTGAGCACCTCTTCGACAGCAGCACCCAAAACATATTTTGCTGAAACAAGGCATGGTAATAACGATATTACAATTTTTATAAGTCTTCAATCATTCCTTTCATACGGGCGCGCCCTGTTCACCATTCACTCTTCTCATACTCTTCCTATTTCTCACACATGTAAAGCAAAGTGCATCACGGTAACAAATGAGCTCAATACAAATTCAAATGCAAATGACATGTCTTCAAATACGAACGGAGCTCGTCGACTCTCGTTCGGGGAATCAATTCAAAAAGAATCTCAGACCAATCCGAAATTCAACCACAGACAAGCCACTTGGTAGGAAAACCACAAACCCACTTCCTAAGTATCCCCTGGTCGCATTCTGGTTGGGCCGATGTTTCGGGGCTAGAAGCTCCAGAACCCTAGCTTACCCAGCGGTGCCCAGGACATTCCCGGAGCGAGTTCGGCCTTGCAAGCACTCCGTGCACTATGAGGCACCAAGTATTACAGAAGTTTAGACAAACAAAACTATAGGGTAACCCGTGCAGCCCCTGCACCGCAACGTCAGATCCCTCCGATTCCCTGTGTGGACCGGCTTCCCCGACCACCATCAAAAAGCAGACTGCTATTACCAGATGAACACTTTCCTCCAGTGTCCGTAATCAAAAACTCACTCACCTGGTGTACTCAGGCCGATCCCGACTTTTCCACTGCCGATTTCTAAACAGACCGACACAGCCTGTTCTTTTCTCGGGTTAAGCCCGTAGGACTCCGGCGTAGCGTCTTCAGCAGCTGGGAGGGATACTGGACTCGAGGGCGGTATCTCCAATTGTCATACCACAAACGGATGTTTCGACTCAAAATACTGTCTGTCCACCCACTCGGCCAGAACTCCTCCCTGTCCCTTCTACTCCTGTTTACAGGAGGGGATGACCCTATCGCGGAGTCCCGGCGGAGTCCCCAACTGAAGGAATCGAAATTTCACAAGCTGGGCTATACTTACCAATAGCCCATATATAATACAATTGAAGAATAAGGCAGTTGGCAATGGAGAGAGTCAAATCGTTCATTCAAATCAAATACAAGCCCTGTCAGGGGAGCCTCGGTCTACACGACCTCGGGGGGGGGGGGGGGGCGCAGAGGAGACTAACTTCATGCAAAAGATACAAAGCATATCTACGTTTCACACATCTCAGTCGACACCCTAGAAGGAAAAACACAAGTTGTCAGTGAGCCAGCAGGAAGACCCATATAAGGCACAATTGATTGCTAGTAGCTAGACAAAAGCTATTCCGGGGGTAGGTCAATGAGGTGCCTTCTTGTCTATCTGGAGCCCGGGGAGTACAGGAACGGGCTCTGCTGAAATGCACGCATCCCACAAGAGAGGCAGGTGCGACCTTGAGTTTCCCTGAGCTACACACTAAAGATCAGAGAGGGAAACTGGGCATGGCAACATGGTTTCGCAGCGAGGGCTAACTCACGTGACTTCTGGGAAATGGTACATGAACACGGGGAAAGGAAAGTACAGGCCGTGGTTATATCAATAGGCCTGAATAGGCCTGCATGAATAATGCAACAAGCATACGCATATCTATCTGATAGTATATGGTTATTCTTATGAATCCACAGTTATATGATACATAGTGGGCCAATCAAGTATATATCTAATTTTATAACCCAACAAGCTAGGATACACGGGCACAACAGGTGGTGATGTTGCGGAGTGGGGAGCGACATGCCTTGAGCAGGGCCAAGGGTCGTTCTTTCTCCGACTGGTGGTGTCAGCATCAAGTTTGGGTATTTCTCCTACCTGAGGTAACCTACCTACCACTCTTGGCCTGTGGCATGTTGAGGAACCCCACTGACTGCCTGAGTGGCTACCCTAAGCTACATCAGCTGCTGGCCATTGCCCAGGCCACCACTGGCATCACCCCGTCTGGGGCAGTCATTCCTACAACAGCCTTGAGGCCTGGAGTCGGCGGCGTTTTCTCAAACCAATGGGACTAGTACCATGCCTCTTTTACGTCCTACAGCCAGGATTTTTAAAGTGAGACCCGTGAGGACCCATAGGTGACGCCCACATTGAGCTAGATCAGGGAGTGGTCATATTGGTCAACTCCAACCTCTGCCTCCTTAAAGTCCTTCCTAAAAAGGCCTGATCGACAGCTAGGGCACAACTCACCTATTGTAAAGGCTTATCATTGAGGGAAATATCCCTATAAACCTACTCTGCTCACATTGTCCTCAAGGTACCTAGCTAAAATTTGTCTCCCAGCAGACAAAACAAATATGGAAAACCGCAATATCCCGACTGGATTTACTGTAATAACATGAACTCTTCAGAATCAACACAGTTGAGCCTCGCTGGTAGTAATCTCCACCAAGCCAAAGCAACCCAGAGCCAGAAGAGACTCCTAAACAAGGCAAAAAATGATGGTCATCTTGCACATCCCCATCAATGACCTTATCATTGACCTGGAGAGAGCATGCTGGTTTTCGAAGCTTGAATATGCTGTTTGGACAGTCACTGGAGAACACAATGCCAGTGTCGCCATCTTGGTCCTTGGCACCACCTGCCCATTATTACCCTTGGCAACAAGCATTTACATACCTCACAGGGTAAATGTAAATATTTCGTGCTTGTAAAGTCATATGTACAAAGGGGAGAGCATGTTTATGCAATTGGAATCAAATAGCATCTTTTGGCCTGGGATACCAATGGGAACTAAAAAAGTATCCATGCCTCCCTTTGTCTTAATGTTACAAAAGGGACTTCCAGTGTAGTTGCGTTGCAGCTCTGACATGTGACAGACAGACCAGTGCATGTTTGTCTTTAGATGGTAAAATACAGAAAAAGAGAACGCCCTAAGGCCAAGGGCGCTGAAGGTAGGGGGGGTTGCAAGAGGTGCTGGAGCACCCCCAAGATATTCCTGCATGAGTTCAGAGGGGGAATGAGCAATGAAGAAACCTTTTGGTATAGTTTACACCTTAATGCATTTGCTGTGAGGTCTCTTGGAGGTGGCTGGGTTTGTTAGGGGGAACCTTGATAATAGCACTCCTGTCATGGTGTTGCTTTTTGACCGGTTTAGTCTCAGTCATCTAGGAATTCAGGGCAAGGCCTTCTCTTGGCTCAAAGCCTCCCTGAAAGGCAGATCCCAATGTGTGTACCGACACCCTTTTTCCATAGCTAAGCAGGTCAACTCCGTCTCCTCATCCTGCTACAACACCCTCTGCATGTTCTGCAGGATCTACAAGTGGTTCCCAACCGAAACAAGAAGAACGGTGACACAGGCCTTCGTCAGCAGCAGACTAGACGACTACAATGCATCCAAAATGCCACCCCCCGACTGATCGTCAACGTCCCCCACCGGAGCCACATCACCCCCATCTGAGAGACCTACACTGGCTCCCCGTCGACAAGAGGATCACCTTCAAGCTCCTCACCCACGCACACAAAGCAATCCACAACGCCGGACCAGCCTACCTTAACAGCAGACTCAGCTTCTACACCCCCATCCACCAGCTCCGCTCCGCCAGCCTCGCCCTCACCGCTGTCCCCCGCATCCAACGAACGACCTCCGGTGGCAGATCCTTCTCCTACCTCACCGCCAAGACCTGGAATACCCTCCCTACCCACATACGGTAGACCCAAGACCTACTCACTTTCAGAAGACTCCTCAAGGCCTGGTTTTTCGAGGAGTAGCAGCATCCCCCCCCCCCTCCCCTCAGGGCCTTGAGACCCTCACGGGTAAGTACTCTGATTGATTGATGATTGATTGATAGCCCCCTTTTGTTCAACCTTTACCTCAGCCCACCGGCTGATCTCATAGAAACCTCTGGTGTGAAGGTAGTATCATACGCAGATGATACCCAATTGCTATTTTCTTTTCAGGATGGCTCAAAGGTAGCCTTTCATAACTTCAAGAATGCCTCAAAGAAGTTGTGACGTGGATAGAGTTTAATTGTCTGAAACTAAATTCCGATAAAACTGAAGTTTTGGTTTTCAGTCAAGACGGGCCTCCGCTGTCTAACCTCTGGTGACCTGATCCTCGCACACAATACCGACTCCTTCTGCCAGAAATCTCGGCATCACATTGGATTCAGCACTCTCCTTCCCCATTCAAATCAAACAGATCTCTTTGGTCTTTTTCCTGAAACTCAAATCCATAAGGAAGTTCCTTCATTTGTTCCAGAAGAGACTCGAAAAACTGTAGTCCACTCTATGGTAACGTCTGGATTGGGCTACTCGAACGGTCTCTATCTCGGTGTGCCTGTGGGCTTGACATGCAGACTACAGTAAATCCAGAATGCATCGGCCAGACTGATACGGAGAGTCCCTCCCCGTTAACATATCTCTCCCCATCTAAGGTAGTTTCACTGGCTTCCTGTGGTACAGTGCATTACATTTATAGCTCTGATGCTGGCCTTTAGAGCACTTGGTAGAGCTGGCCAGCGCGATTTGAAGAACAGATTGATCTTGTATACCCAATGGAGAGTACTAAGGTCTAATAACCTCCGCCTGATGTGGATTCCTAAATTCTTGAAGATACTCCACGGAGGAAGTTCTTTCACAGTTCTTAGGGCCAAGCTTTGGAACAGTCCGCCATCCAAACTGTGCGATGAGCGGGGATGACCCAAAATCAATCCCAGGATGCTTGTTTGCGATCCAGGGAGGACCTGGCTTGGCAATTCTGGCTGGACTGTTCCCATGAGGCACAGAGTCAACACTGATTTGCATATAGCTGTGTCTGAACTGGGGTGGCATGGTGAGCAAAATAATGATGGATTTAACCCAGATCTCTTGACTGGGGGTGAATGTTTGAATTTCTCTGCATTCTGTCCATCAATCTGTGTGTCTTTGTATGTAAAAAGAGTGGCAGGGAACACGAAAGATTAAGTTAGAGGGAGGCAGAGAACTATCGAGATAAAGATGGATGAGCAAGGCAGGGAGAGGAAGATGTCTGAGAAAGGGATAAGTAACGTAGTGAATAAAAGTTAAATAGAAATTTGGAGCTTGTTGTGCTAGTAATAGGTAGTGAGAGGGGGCCTGGGCAAAAGCCCAAATTGCCCATGCCTTGAAGCATCTCTGCTGTGAAGCTGGAACCAGTCATCAATGTCGGAAGATATACAGGGATCAGGCCTTCCACTTCGGGCGATGCTTTGGTTGGTCTCACTGGAAACCACTGCGTTTTCAGTATTAGATGTGATCAGTGGATTCCAGCCTGTGTGGTACCAGTAATTGGAGTGTCAGTGTGTAATATAGAATGTGGGGGCCACTGGATTCCGAGAGCTCTGGGAGGAAATCCCACCTAATATTCAAGGAGAAGGGTTTCAAGAATCACAGGTAATTTCACAAAGCACACAGGAAGAAGGGTCTCAAGGAGTGTTGGAAGAATAGGAAATGTAAGAACAGGGACATACTCAAAGAGAAGTATTAAAAGAACCGAGAAGTATAAAAGAGAGTGAAAAAGAGAGGAGGGGAAATTGTGGGAGGATTGTTAGAAAACCAAAGAAATATAAAGATTTTTGCTGTGATTAGTTGTTTATATAATTGTTTTACTAGCATTGATATTATTGGATGTTAACTTTATTATTTTTGTAACATTTTTTGTTTTGTTTAGCATTCATATGGTTTCTCTTTGTGAATAAAAGGGGGGGTGTTGTGTTGGTGTTGCAAATGGGATTTGTCCTGTGTGGGTGCTGAAATTGGAGTGTCACTATGTAATATAGAATGTGGGGGGCACAGGATTCGGGATAGGGTCAGTGGCGTAACGAAACTTGAGGGGGCCCCCTGCAAAGCAGATGGAGGGGGCCCCCGCGGCGCGGCCCACCATGCCTCCCCCCCCCCCCCCCGGCGGCGCGGCCCACCGCCGACCATGTACCACTTTGCCCTACCACCCAGAAATCTAGCATATTTTGCTAGACCCATAAGCACCAGTTATTATGATGCTTTCCACTTACCCTGGACACAATCCACTGAGGCAGTGACCAGATGTTGACAATAAATGGCCACTGGGTTTAAAGTTGGCAATAGGACATAGATGGAAAAGGCTGGGATCCGTGTTACAGCCAGTGAAAAAGCTCATAAAGCTGAACATCCACTGCAGGTCTGAGATAACATGGATAAAACGGACCAGGGTTAGACCCAGGTGTTTTGTTTGTGGTTAATTTGCAATCGACATACACCATGGTTGATTGTGTCATGCCACTTGTAGGGTTTGCCCATCTACCATCCTGGGTGGACAACAGAGGGCATGCGGCACCTCGCACATCTGACGATCAGCACCCTTTGACCTATGCACAGTTTCTACAGCACATTTTCATTATGGTTAAACCTTCTGATAGGAGGACAGGTACATATCTGCATGAGTGTACACACCCATCCTTACACCTCTCGTCACCCCTGTGTATGTGCAGATACTCTCGCTGCAACACAATTCGAGCAGTTTCTGCCGTAAATGCTCACACTCTTTCTCTTCATCCATACACCAGAATTTTATGATTAAACATACTAATTATTATTACTTTTTGTCCCAGTTCACACTGTAAGGGAGAAGCAGGACATGATGACAGCACAACCCAGGCCCTCTGACACCACATAAAAACACAACTACATAGGGCGGATGGAACACACACACTCTTCCATCGAAAGCACTCCCACAGAGTAAGGTGCTGTCTGTCCGCAAATGTTTTTAAGCACCTCTTTGGGACTTGAACTATATAAAGGCAACTAAAATGACTTACAGTACAATATAGTGGGATAGAAAATGACCAACCCTTGAGTGCACAATAGAAAGGGGTAGATTTCCTCGACTGATCGATGCCCAGAAGTGCAGGTCTACACTCTAGAGCAGCATCTACCTACATCCTTTTCTCTGGATCCTGAGGCAGTCATTGGGTACTGAGAATTGATTGTGGTGGGTACTGTTGTTTACCATTGGGGTCCTCCACACTGAGGACGTTCTGCATTCTTCCATTCCGTTGTATCAGAGCATCTGTGGCCTTGTTTTGGCTTGGATCAGTCCCCTGCATGGTAGGTGTAGTACAGTGAACATCAAGCACATGATCAAAGCCTTTGTATGTGTGATAAACGGGTATATACATCAATGGGATTATCATAGCAAACTGCTTTGTGTCCTGATATAGAAATCTGTTTCTGAGAATCACTTGCATATGTTTATAGCCATATACATTTGTGATGTAAATAAAAATAAAACCACAATTTAGGGCTGTCATAAGTGCTATCAGTGGATACCCTCTCATGAGCTTGGATCTTTAGTCCATTAAAAATTAACAAAAAATGCAAGCTAACTAGAAATGGCCCCAAATAGTCAAATCGTGTGTGTACATATATTCGTTTATAATTAATACAAAGGCTTCGATCATGTGCTTGATGTTCAATATACTTTATCTTGCACTTGCTTTTCTATGTTTTGCCTCTTAGATCGATGAACATTCCCTGAAGCAGGGCACTGACCGAAATGCATTGGGATGATTAGAGAAATAGAAAAACCAGCATTTCACCTCTGGAGAGGTGTCCCGGCTCTGGGGGCCGTCGGGAAGGTTAAGAGAGCTATTGCCCATTGCGGGCCCGCACCATTGCACTGCCGTCTCACTCCATTCCTCAGCAGTCAGTGGAGTTAAATAAACATAGAAATTGGTTGCATAACGGATACAACCAAATCTAACGTTCAGAATCTTTTTCAATTTCAAGGACATTTTTGCGTTTGCTGTGTGCTTATTTTCCCTCAGGGGCTTTCTGTGATACCTCCATTTTACCTTCCAGCTTCCACTAGCGGCACTACTCAACTTCCCCGAATTCCTCCGCATTTCATCAACAAGCCATAGGACGTCCAGGCAGTCTAAATTTCTGATTTTAAAATACAGCTGCCTGTCGCAGTCGCAGCGCTCTTCCCCATACACTCCAGGCCGGCATACAAGCACCTTTTTTTACGCTTTCCTCAGAGCATTTTCATCATTTGGGCGGCGGACGGTGTTATATCATGGTGCAGACATAACTCTCATAGAACATTACATAAGAAACCTTTGTGCCTTAACAGAGAAGAACGCTGCCACTCACCACCTGCTGGCCTGAGAGGGCTGGGGCCTACTGGGCCTGGCGTCGCAAAGCGAGCTCGGAGCTGGAGAAGCCAGGGGCAGAATGGCGAGCAGGCACGGCAGCTGAGGGGGCGGGGGGCTGCGCAAGCCTCAAGGGCCAGGCTAGCCAGGCTAGCCAGGCTAGCCAGGCAAGCCAGGTAGGGGTCGGGCGGACAATTTAAATGAATGCAATTTGCAAATAAAGGCGTGATCGATGATTCCTGACCTGAGCGTAGGTGGTGGCTTTGTCTTCTTCTCTGACTTTCTGCTGCACGCCCCTGATGCCGCAGCCACACCTTACGCGCGCGCTTATTGCGTGTGTCGGGCATTGGTCAACAGCCAGCCCCCCTCTTCCCCGCCCCCGGCGCGCATACGCTTCCTGGGAGGCCGGGGCGGAAAGGAAAGTAAAAGTCAGCCTCAGGAGCGGGAGTGAGGAGTAAAAAACAACCCTGTCCCCGCCGCCATTGATCATCCACCCACCACCATTGAAGACTACTAACTAGTACTAGTAGTCAGTCACACACTGCACACACCGTGTCACCAGGCCGGGGCCTGCCTCCCATTTGTATCAATTTCAGGGGCCCCGGCCGGGACCCCGCACCATCATTCATTCTTTAATCCTCAGGCTCACTTACTCAGCTGCTCAGCCGCGCTGCCAGTTCCAGCCTCACGGGCGGCGGGCCCCCGGGCTCTGACCGGGGCCCCGATGCGACGCACCATTGCACTGCCACTGCAGTCTCACTCACTGCACGGGCCCCGGCCGGGGGGCCCGCACCATTCCTCAGCAGTCAGTGAGTGCTCTCAAGAAGACTGTCACAGAGGCAGGCCGCTGCCACCTGCCAGCCAGTCTCACGGGCCCCGGCCGGGGCCCCACACCATTACTGCTGCAGTGCAGTGCAGTGCAGAAGCAGCTCCGCCTCCTCACTCACCACGGGCCCCGGGCCGGGCCGCCTCATTCCTGACCTCAGCAGCAGTCAGCAGTGGCAGTGCTCAACCAGTCACACTGAGGCAGAGCCGCTCAGCCTCACCAGCCTGCCACTGCCAGCCACGGGCCCCGGACTATTCCTGCTGCCAGGCCAGCCTCGCTCACGGGCCCACACCATTTCTGCTGCCAGCATGGGCCCCGGACGGGGCCCCACACTGCTGCTGCCAGCCTCACGGGCCCCGCCCCGGCCGGGACCGTCGGACCGTCCATAATTTTAAAATCATCATGATTCATTCTTCATGAATCATGATACACCAGTGAGGGGCCCCGGGGGGCCCCCTGGAGCAAGGGGGCCCCCCCGCAATGCAGGGTTTGCGGGGGCTTGTGTTACGCACCTGGATAGGGTGACTAACCGTCCAAAAACTTCCCGGACAGTCCGTAAATTGGACCTCACGTCCGTGGTCCGTGAGGATCCCTTTTACGGATGCCTTTTGTCCGTAATTTTGGGCCTTTAAGGTAAGAGAGCTGTTCCCCTGTGAAAGGCCTCAGCATCCTGATGGGGCCGCCTCGCACTCCTCCTCAAGCACAAGAGCAGCCCCACCGAGCCCATTGTCATTCTATATGCGGCTGATTGCCACATACAGAATGACAATGGGTCAGTCTGTGCTGTTACAGCACATGTGGTGGCCTCCTCCAGCTTCGGTCCAGGGCAGGGCATTCTGTCACATGGAAGTGCAAAAACGCCCATGCTGCTGCTAGGTGAGAATCCAGTTAACCAAAGGAAGGCGGTGGAAGATGTTCAAAGGAAAGTATTATAGTCATAGTTTAGCAGCCATGGTTGCTGCTTTTTTTATTTTATGCAACTAACAACCATTGACAAAGCCAATAGTTCTGGCTTTTTGCAGGTGTAACGTTACTTGTTCTAAGTGTAACGTTACTTGTTGTATTATATATCTGGAAATATGACAGAAGCAACAAAAATACCAGTCAGGCGGCACATTATAGTAGGCACGGATTTTTAGTTTATGAGTTTTAAGCCACACATTTTATTACACCAAACACCCATTTGGAGAGACCCCTCTAGTTTTTTCATCCCACTTAAAGCTCTGGAAACAACACCTGGTCACAGTCGTCCCTCGTCCAGGCACTGTGCATCATGCATGACTCATGACTTCCACTTTTTCAGATTGCCTATGTGCAGGGGCATAATGAACCCTGCCCCACCCAACCTCTTGCTTTAGGAACTACAGCGAGGGTGAAGTTCATGATGGGTCTCATAATTAATGTGAAAAGGTGAGTGAGTAAGTAAGTGAAGAGATGGGATGGATGGCTGGATAGATGAGTGAAAGGGTAGATGATGGGCGAGTGAATGGGTGGATGGATGAGTGAAATGATGGCTGGATTGATGAATTGATAAGTGAAAGGGTTGATTGATGTATGGATAAGTTAAATGTTGAATGGATGGACTGATGAGTGAAAGGGTGGATGTAAGGCTGGATGAGTGAGTGAAAGGGCGGGTAGATGGACAAAAGGATGGATAGATGAGTGAAGGAGTGAAAGGGTGGATGGATGAGAGAAAGATGGATGGATGAGTGAAAGGATGGATGAATGATAGGTTCAAAGGATGGATTCATGAGTCGATGAGTAGATGGATGGGTGGGTGGATGGAAGGATGGCTAAGTGAAAAGGGAATTGAAAGAGAAAGGTGCTGGGTAAATAGATGCCTGAATGGGTGAAAGGATGAGTGACTGAATGGATGAATGAGTAAGTGAAAGGATGGCTGGATAGGTAAATGGCTGGATGGATGGGTGAATGGATGGATGGATGGATAGATGGGTGGGAGAGTGGATGGATGAGTGTACGGATGGATAAGGTGAAAGGGTGGATGGATGGATGATGGATGAGTAAAAGGGTGGATTGAGGGATGGATGATTGAAATGATGGATGGAAGGATACGTGATGGATAGGTTTGTAAATGGATGAATATGGACATGTATGGGCACACAGATGGATGGACAGAATGAATGGTGAAAGACTGAATGATGGATGAAAGGATGATTACACATTGTAAGCCCCATTATCTTAAGCAACATTTCCTATACATTGACTTTCACATTTATATGAGTGATTGTCTCTATATAATATGTGTGTGTTGTAACGCACTCCAACACTCTGCCCCACATACTTGGGATGAGTAGCACTATGGAAGAAATTAAATACACAAGAGAGGGTCTATGTGAAGATGAGGGGCGCCATTGGAGGGTGGTAGCAAGGCCAGACTGGCTGGACTGGGCATCAGGCGTTTTCTCTGGGAGCAAAGAAGGGGGGGGCGGTGTTGTTACTACAAAAAGACCTGCACATATGCTTAAAACTGCACACATACTGAGAAACTATGAAGTGCACAATTGTCTCAGCCTAATATAAACTTATTTTCACTTGTACCTTAGTGGTTGTCTATTTACTTACTTATATACTATTGCGCAAACTTCTCTGATGTGTAAAACTTGCCTTTTGTCCTGAATTTTGACCTCCTGGTCCTGAATTTTTGTCCAGCATTTTGACCCTTTGTCCTGAATTTTTACACTCATTGTCCTGAATTTGCACCCATGCCAGTTGGTCACCCCAATCGGGTGTGCTGTGAGGACGGAGTTGTTGGTTTCCGACGTCCCACACACTGCACCAAGGTTTACTTAAATAAATTAAATATGGAACCTAATGTTGCAGCACTTTGAGTATAGCGCCTTGAATCCAGGAGCACAGCAGCAAACAATGTGCTTAAGGAGCGTGCTCACTCACCCCAGCTACAAAGCTGATTCGACCTTCCCCTCAAGCAGCACGAACGTCACCTTCTGTGCAGTTGTCATTTCCGGAGTCGCTACACAAAGCATCTCATTCTCAAGCCAGTTGCTTATTTACATATTTGTTGACTCCCCACTAGGGTAAGCCCAGTGCGCATTTCTTTAAGTGCTAAATATCAACCAATCGTCTGCCTCAACTGACAGGCTTATCCAGACCGTTTCAATAAACGTGACCCGCCATCCATTTCGGATGCGCAACAGACCTAAAAGTGAAAACATAACAACAAGCAATTGAAGACGTATTTTATAATGTACAACTAAAAAATATAAAACATAATAAATAATTTCTTGATCCGTATTTTCTTGCAGGAAAAAAATGGTCCATCGAAGTTAAGTTACACTTGAATATATTCTGTTTGAACAAAACTGTAAATTAGATACTGGCCACTAGATGGCAGGCCAACATAAGTAACCAGCGCCGATTAGCCTAATGTTTTTTCTTGCCTATTTGTTTCTGTGTGACTTGCAAGAGTTTGTAGAGAATATGTACAAGAAGCCCCTGTCGCCAACACAGCGTCACTTTTAACGACGTTGTGGTGGCGGTAAGGGATTAGCCTTATTTACAAGACTGCGTTAAGCCACCTAATGTGGCTTAACGCGGCCTTGTAAATAAAGCCCCCTTTCATGCTATGGTTAGAGTGAAAGGGCTGGGCAGTGGGTGTTGCGGTGGGCGTTCCACTTCAACACCCATTGATTTTGACGCCTCCCCCTATGTACAAGGGCAGCGTACATAGGAGGCAGCGCCAACATTAAGACCATGTAAAACCTGGTCTTAAGTTGGCGAAACAATGAGAAATGCATTATTTCTCCTCATTTTAGCTTTTTCCATGGGTGCTGCCTTTTGCAGCACCCATGGAAAAAGCTGAATGTCATGGATTGTTTCTGTACAGGAAGGGGCTGCGAAAGGCAGAACACATAGAAGGTCCCCCTCCCTGTACATAAACAATCTTTTTTAACAATTTTGTGACTTTTACGTGTGCTGCATTAAGCAGAACACATGAAAGTGCCAAACTGGCTTTCAGGATTGTGTATGTGCAGGAAAGGACACCTTCCTACAGAAAAAGAATCCTCCCCTGCACGCAGACACCCTTTCAGTATGGTTCAAGGGTGCCTGCGTTGGTGCTACACTGCTAAGTGTAGCGCCATCGCAGGGGGAAATGCAAGGCTGCACCATATCCTTGTAAATATGGTGCAGCTTTGCGCTTTAGAAGTGGTGGAGTGAGGCATTAAGCCATGACGGCTAACAACTCACTTCGCCACTTCTATTGTACATATCCCCGATTGTCTTTTCGTATCGGCATACAGGGGCGGCTCCGCCTTGATGGGGTAGGAGCATCGCTCCACTGGCTCAGAGCTAGAAGCTGGAAAATAAAACAATATTTTATCTTTGTTTTATTTTTCTATTTTTCAGCTGCTGGCTCAGCCAGCGTGTGTAGGGAATGGTGGGCCGGGCCAATGGAAGGGGCAGATTCTCCGCTATGGCGGAGGAGTGTCTCCCCCACTGCCAGCACTTAAAAAAATGACAAAATAAAACAGGTTTAAAACCCTTTTTATTATCATTTTATTTAGCTTGTGGAAGGGCCAGGTGATGATAGGCTGTAGTTGCAGTGGTGGGCTCTACCTACACTGCGCATGTGGTTTTTGGCTGGCCCTCTCAGGCCGTCCAAAAAAAATGGGCAGTGAAGCTCTCTCCAACCCCAGCTGCATTGCTGGGGTTAGATAGAGCATGCACAGACTCCCAGTCTGTCCTGGAGCGCACATCATTGGCGCTCAGGCCAATCTTGAAGTTTCTTTTAGGATTGGCCGCAGGGCAGGCTGGGAGCCTGTGCTTGCCTGCAGCAGCGGAGAGGAGCGGAAGAGCACAATGCGATGCTGGAGGGCAGCAGGTACATTTTATTTTTTATTTTTTTGTCTCCACTGCCCCCCGTTTCCCCCACCTCTTTTGTAAATGTTATTTTGTATTTTTTGTCTCCGTTGTCCCCGTTCCCCCTCCCGGCCCACTGCCCCGCCTGCCTCTTTTCCCCAATAGGAGCCGCTCCTAGGGGAGGTGGACTGGTTGGTGTACTTAGACTGCAGGCCAAACACACATGAACACTCATTGTTTCTAAAACCCAGCTGTATTGAATAGCCAGGTTGGGGAAACAGCACAGACTCCCTGTGCCTGAGCGGAGCATCAAACTTGCCCGCTCAGGCCCTTCCCTGCGCTGCTCTCATAGCATGACAGCAACACTGGTATTGCACAGGGAGTCTGTGGTGCTGTCATAGTGTCTGCTGGGAACAGAAAGCACAGGAGGACTGAGGCACGAGGCGCGAGGCGGCCGCCAGGTTAACCCCTCCCATGCTCATGACGAGCTCAGCTCGTCATGAGCCACGGTTCTCGTGTGCTCATGACGAGCTCAGCTCGTCATGACCTTTAGAACGCTCGCACGCTGGGCAAATTCCCCTGCTGTGCGAACGTTCTAAAGAAACGGGTGTGGTCATGACGAGCTCAGCTCGTCATGAGCACACGAACACTGTGCTGCATGACGAGCTGACCTCGTCATGAGCATGGGGGCGCTGTGCGCGCCCTCCCCCTCCCCCCAGCACAGCAGGGGAATGTGCCCAGCAGGGAAGGGGTTAAGGTATGTTTTCCTTTTTGTTTATTATTATTACCCCCGCACTCCCCTCCTGTGCCCACACCACGACCCCTCCACCGGCTCACCACTTTTTTTGTTTGGGGCGGCCGCCACTGGTCGGCATGTGTATGCGTGTGAACATGAAAGAATGTGCCTGGTGACATTGATGTCTCTCTGTTTGAAATCTTCTATCACATATATAAGGGGAAACACTGCAATCCAACAAACACGTATAAATGTTCTCATTAACAATTAAAGTATCAGCATATGTGAAGGTCTTGGGTTCTCATGGAGGCAGTGGTCGCAGTGCATTAAATACAGTATGGGAACTGTGATCCTTAGTCCAATGAGGCAGGGTCACTGATCTTGGGAGCGGGGTGAAAGGCGTGTCTGAAAAGAACAAAATATGCTGTAACTGTTGTGTTGGTCTTTAACCTTCAAGTAACCACATATAAAGTAACACCTCTTAAATGAAAAATAAATGCAAGTTAAACTAATCAGTGAGAGATGCACTATTTTTCATAATGAAAACTCAACTGGTTAAAGCGATCACTGCGGATAACTGTAGAAAGCCACAGAGTTCTGGGAGGTGCCCTGGGAAATAGTGACTATCAGCCTGATTCATGTACAATCCGTTTTGCGTGTCCCTAATAGCGAATCATAGCGACTCGCTATTGAGGACACGCAAAACGGCATTCATGTAGGAATTGCTAATAAAATAGCGATTCCTACATGTTCTTCATTTGCGAGTAGCAATTTGCTACTCGCAAATACTCCCCATTCATTCCTATGGGCCAAGAGGCCCATAGGAATGAATGGGGAGTATCCCTTATTTGCGAGTAGCAATTTGCTACTCGCAAATGAGATAGCGACTGAAAGGGTGCCAGGGGTGTCCAAAGGACGCCCTGTAGCACCCCTAAAATGCACATTTGGACAGGTGTTGCGCACACACATGTCCAAAGGACATGTGTGTGTGCAACATGCAACTTAGAAAAATGCTTTTAAAAGCATTTTTCTGAGTTTCTGCTATTTACCGACAGGTCTGACCTCTCGGTAAATAGCGGCCCCAAAAGTCCTAAATCGCAATTTCAGGATGTGTCATGAATAGCATTTGAGGAATCTCTAATAGAGATTCCTTAAATGCTATTCCTCGCATATTTGCGACTTCTTAAATAGCGATTTTTGCATTTGGTATCATGAATACCAAATGCAAAAATCGCACTCGCAAAGGGCCAGATTCTCAGAATCTGGCCCTTTTGCGAGCGCTATTGCTTACATGAATCAGGCTGTTGGAGATTTTAGTGTTACAAGGTCCCAGACTGTGACAGAAACAGTGTGAATGTGTGCAGAATTACACACAGTATAAGATAAGCTAACACAAAGTGCACAAAAATACGTAGGTTTAAGATAACAAAAGGCTTCCTAAGAAGAGATCTGAGTAATATGTAGTCTGTACCTATTGCAACATTTTTTTGACTGTCTTTTTAACGCACACACTCCACATATCATCATGTCACCTTGCAATACCTTTCGAAAAGAACACTCTTCAAGTGACTACATCAATTAAAGCTAACACCGGCTCCCGAGCACCTTTTGCATTTGCAGATTAACCAAATGCGCACATTTGCATTTCTTTTAAGGAGCAGACACTGTGGCAAAAAGGCTTGTTTCTTGTTTAGCTGTCTGCCCCTCCTCTGCTTCACAGCAGGGGAGACTATGGACCCCTGCACTTCAGCCGAGGTAGCCCAAATATCAGAATTAGCCATACAGGGACAGTTGCTTATTAGCATAAAGTAGGAGAACTGTTGTGGTGTCTAATTAATAAAGGTTGAGGCATGCTATGCCCATAGGATCCTACCCACTTCGACCTCTGCTTGGGGGGGTACGTCAGGTTCTCAGGCTTCAGTGGAATCGGTGTTTGTCTGGACTCCCCTTTGGAGATTGTGGGAGACCTCTTGAAAGTGTATTGTGGGAGACATCTGGAATGTGGTCGCCTGTTGTCAGTAGCATCGGCCAGCGTTTCTGCGGCTGTAGGTTCTTCGTTGTCTCACTGCATGCTAATATCTCCTGCCCTATGCCTTTGGGATCAATACATCTTTTTCATTGGTGCTATTTCCTTAAGCAATTACACATTACTGGAAGACATTATTGTTCCCTTTGTGTCAGTAACTAACTACCCATGGAGTTTGCTCATATGGCAGCTGAAACTTGCTGCCAATTTATTGCTCTTTGACAGGTAATTGATTTCCAATGTGTATGAGACTTTCTGGTTCTCACTCTGGGGAATGCGTCCTCTAATTGCACAACTTCAATCGCAAAGTGGGATATAATCAACGTTGGAAAACGGGGCAGTATCTGTGAGGCCTGCACAAATAGCATGTCTCATTTGTCCTTCACTGGGAACCAAACACCCTAGTGCAGCGCCTGACTCTCAGAGGGTAGCGTTGCAGAGCAGTCTGAGGCTTACTCAAGGGAGATGGTGTGGGCTAGTAAGACCTCCCGGGACAGGCAGAGTGAGGGTAGGTCTTCCTGCCAGCAGCATGGATAACGCAAGACACTGCACTATTCAGTGTCAACACCTGCCGGAACATGATGACACAGTAATCTGACCCAATTAGGGTTGATGTCCTAGATCTACAGGTACCACTTTTTAGGGTGCTGTATGGGTGGGCACTTATTTATTTAGGGACCACTACCAAAAAGTGTGGATAGATCTTGCATCGGTCCTAAAGAATTGGCTTCTGATTAAAACAATTACAAAAAACAATTTGATGGACAGAATGTAGATCAATGTCTTACATTCACCCCAGTACAAGGATCTGGGCCTAAATCCATCGTTTTTTGCACTACACACCACCCTGGGTCAGATAATGGCTTTATGCAAATCAGCTCTGACCCTGTGCCCCATGGGAACAGTCCAGTCCGAACTACAACAGCCATATCTTTCCCAGACCGGAATCAAGCATCCGAGGACCGGACCGGTTTCGAGGTAACACCTCTCATCAGTCCGGCTAGCTTGACTCCAGTGGTGTGGAGGCTCTGGGACCCACGTCTGAGCTGCCCCAGTACACTCAGGGAGAAAATTACAAAAAACAATTTGATGGACAGAATGTAGATCATTGTCTTACATTCACCCCAGTACAAGGATCTGGGCCTAAATCCATCGTTTTTTGCACTCCACACCACCCTGGGTCAGATAATGGCTTTATGCAAATCAGCTCTGACCCTGTGCCCCATGGGAACAGTCCAGTCCGAACTACAACAGCCATATCTTTCCCAGACCGGAATCAAGCATCCGAGGACCGGACCGGTTTCGAGGTAACACCTCTCATCAGCCCGGCTAGCTTGACTCCAGTGGTGTGGAGGCTCTGGGACCCATGTCTGAGCTACCCCAGTACACTCAGGGAGAAAATTACATAAAACAATTTGATGGACAGAATGTAGATCAATGTCTGACATTCACCCCAGTACAAGGATCTGGGCCTAAATCCATCGTTTTTTGCACTCCACACCACCCTGGGTCAGATAATGGCTTTATGCAAATCAGCTCTGACCCTGTGCCCCATGGGAACAGTCCAGTCCGAACTACAACAGCCATATCTTTCCCAGACCGGAATCAAGCATTTGAGGACCGGACCGGTTTCGAGGTAACACCTCTCATCAGCCCGGCTAGCTTGACTCCAGTGGTGTGGAGGCTCTGGGACCCACGTCTGAGCTACCCCAGTACACTCAGGGAGAAAATTACAAAAAACAATTTGATGGACAGAATGTAGATCAATGTCTTACATTCACCCCAGTACAAGGATCTGGGCCCAAATCCATCGTTTTTTGCACTCCACACCACCCTGGGTCAGATAATGGCTTTATGCAAATCAGCTCTGACCCTGTGCCCCATGGGAACAGTCCAGTCCGAACTACAACAGCCATATCTTTCCCAGACCGGAATCAAGCATCCGAGGACCGGACCGGTTTCGAGGTAACACCTCTCATCAGCCCGGCTAGCTTGACTCCAGTGGTGTGGAGGCTCTGGGACCCACGTCTGAGCTACCCCAGTACACTCAGGGAGAAAATTACAAAAAACAATTTGATGGACAGAATGTAGATCAATGTCTTACATTCACCCCAGTACAAGGATCGGCGCCTAAATCCATCGTTTTTTGCACTCCATACCACCCTGGGTCAGATAATGGCTTTATGCAAATCAGCTCTGACCCTGTGCCCCATGGGAACAGTCCAGTCCGAACTACAACAGCCATATCTTTCCCAGACCGGAATCAAGCATCCGAGGACTGGACCGGTTTCGAGGTAACACCTCTCATCAGCCCGGCTAGCTTGACTCCAGTGGTGTGGAGGCTCTGGGACCCACGTCTGAGCTACCCCAGTACACTCAGGGAAAAAATTACAAAAAACAATTTGATGGACAGAATGTAGATCAATGTCTTACATTCACCCCAGTACAAGGATCTGGGCCTAAATCCATTGTTTTTTGCACTCCACACCACCCTGGGTCAGATAATGGCTTTATGCAAATCAGCTCTGACCCTGTGCCCCATGGGAACAGTCCAGTCCGAACTACAACAGCCATATCTTTCCCAGACCGGAATCAAGCATCCGAGGACCGGACCGGTTTCGAGGTAACACCTCTCATCAGCCCGGCTAGCTTGACTCCAGTGGTGTGGAGGCTCTGGGACCCACGTCTGAGCTACCCCAGTACACTCAGGGAGAAAACGATGGATTTGGGCCCAGATCTTCGGACTGGGGTGAATGTGTGACATTGATGCACATTCGGTCCATCACCTGTTTTGTTTGCAATTGCCGCCATAAGTGCGCTGGGGATGCTCAGACGTGTGTCCCAGGCACTCCACACCACTGGAGTCAAGCTAGCCGGGCTGATGAGAGGTGTTACCTCGAAACCGGTCCGGTCCTCGGATGCTTGATTCCGTTCTGGGAAGGACATGGCTTTTGTAGTTCGGACTGGACTGTTCCCATGGGGCAGAGGGTCAGGGCTGATTTGCATATCGCCATTGTCTAACCCAGGGTGGTGTGGAGTGCAATAAAACGATGGATTTGGGCCCAGATCTTCGGACTGGGGTGAATGTGTGACATTGATCCACATTCGGTCCATCACCTGTTTTGTTTGCAATTGCCGCCATAAGTGCGCTGGGGATGCTCAGACGTGGGTCCCAGGCACTCCACACCACTGGAGTCAAGCTAGCCGGGCTGATGAGAGGTGTTACCTCGAAACCGGTCCGGTCCTCGGATGCTTGATTCCGTTCTGGGAAGGACATGGCTTTTGTAGTTCGGACTGGACTGTTCCCATGGGGCACAGGGTCAGAGCTGATTTGCATATCGCCATTGTCTAACCCAGGGTGGTGTGGAGTGCAAAAAAACGATGGATTTGGCCCAGATCTTCGAACTGGGGTGAATGTGTGACATTGATCCACATTCGGTCCATCACCTGTTTTGTTTGCAATTGCCGCCATAAGTGCACTGGGGATGCTCAGACGTGGGTCCCAGGCACTCCACACCACTGGAGTCAAGCTAGCCGGGCTGATGAGAGGTGTTACCTCGAAACCGGTCCGGTCCTCGGATGCTTGATTCCGTTCTGGGAAGGACATGGCTTTTGTAGTTCGGACTGGACTGTTCCCATGGGGCACAGGGTCAGAGCTGATTTGCATATCGCCATTGTCTAACCCAGGGTGGTGTGGAGTGCAAAAAAACGATGGATTTGGGCCCAGATCTTCGGACTGAGGTGAATGTGTGACATTGATCCACATTCGGTCCATCACCTGTTTTGTTTGCAATTGCCGCCATAAGTGCGCTGGGGATGCTCAGACGTGGGTCCCAGGCACTCCACACCACTGGAGTCAAGCTAGCCGGGCTGATGAGAGGTGTTACCTCGAAACCGGTCCGGTCCTCGGATGCTTGATTCCGTTCTGGGAAGGACATGGCTTTTGTAGTTCGGACTGGACTGTTCCCATGGGGCACAGGGTCAGAGCTGATTTGCATATCGCCATTGTCTAACCCAGGGTGGTGTGGAGTGCAAAAAAACGATGGATTTGGGCCCAGATCTTCGGACTGGGGTGAATGTGTGACATTGATCCACATTCGGTCCATCACCTGTTTTGTTTGCAATTGCCGCCATAAGTGCGCTGGGGATGCTCAGACGTGGGTCCCAAGCACTCCACACCACTGGAGTCAAGCTAGCCGGGCTGATGAGAGGTGTTACCTCGAAACCGGTCCGGTCCTCGGATGCTTGATTCCGTTCTGGGAAGGACATGGCTTTTGTACTTCGGACTCGACTGTTCCCATGGGGCGCAGGGTCAGAGCTGATTTGCATATCGCCATTGTCTAACCCAGGGTGGTGTGGAGTGAAAAAAAACGATGGATTTGGGCCCAGATCTTCGGACTGGGGTGAATGTGTGACATTGATCCACATTCGGTCCATCACCTGTTTTGTTTGCAATTGTCGCCATAAGTGCGCTGGGGATGCTCAGACGTGGGTCCCAGGCACTCCACACCACTGGAGTCAAGCTAGCCGGGCTGATGAGAGGTGTTACCTCGAAACCGGTCCGGTCCTCGGATGCTTGATTCCGTTCTGGGAAGGACATGGCTTTTGTAGTTCGGACTGGACTGTTCCCATGGGGCACAGGGTCAGAGCTGATTTGCATATCGCCATTGTCTAACCCAGGGTGGTGTGGAGTGCAAAAAAACGATGGATTTGGGCCCAGATCTTCGGACTGGGGTGAATGTGTGACATTGATCCACATTCGGTCCATCACCTGTTTTGTTTGCAATTGCCGCCATAAGTGCGCTGGGGATGCTCAGACGTGGGTCCCAGGCACTCCACACCACTGGAGTCAAGCTAGCCGGGCTGATGAGAGGTGTTACCTCGAAACCGGTCCGGTCCTCTGATGCTTGATTCCGTTCTGGGAAGGACATGGCTTTTGTAGTTTGGACTGGACTGTTCCCATGGGGCACAGGGTCAGAGCTGATTTGCATATCGTCATTGTCTAACCCAGGGTGGTGTGGAGTGCAAAAAAATGATGGATTTGGCCCAGATCTTCGGACTTGGGTGAATGTGTGACATTGATCCACATTCGGTCCATCACCTGTTTTGTTTGCTTCTGATTAAAACAATGGCAAGAAACATGTTGACCCCAACAGCGCTATTCCCTCTGACCTTATAACAGGGGTGCACGATATTCACGTTTTTAATCAGGAGAGTGGCCACATTCATTAAAATAGTTCTGGGTGGACCTCTACCTCCTGTTTTAGGGTGCCGATCGGGTATTGCAGCACCGACCTGATAAAGAGCAGACACGATGATGAAGCAAGACACCCCACTGATGGGGTGTGTGAGGGTCTTTTTCAGAAAGGAGGAAACCTCCTCCTGCCTCTAGTGAGTACTTCATAACTCACTACTTACACATTAACCGATAGTGTTCATTAGGAACAGAATACCATTCTGTTTTTGTATTACACTTGGGCTCGTATGCTGGACCTCGGATACATATAGCCCTAAGTCCCTCCTCTATTGTACAAAAAGTGGGCTAATAATCGCCATTACAGGTGCACAGAAATAACACTCAATTCCAGTCCATACTTTGCTTTATAAAAGTAAGAGTACATTTATTAAACACACACACTACTCAATACTATGCACCAATTTACAAATATACATAAGCTGTTGGAATTACTTTTTGACACTGCATAACATCTCCACCCCTCCCTAGTACCACCACTCCCATGTATGCACATCATCTTGCCCCCTAATGCCGTTAGTTGAAAATAACCTGGAGCGAGGGTCCTGCGCACCGGCACCATCCCAGTGGCGACTCACCTCATTATCTCAACAAGCCTTAAAAGGGGGTACCCCCTGCCTTGGTGACACATAACCCTGACTAAACATGTCATACTGACCATATCGCATAAACCTCTACATCTTTAGTGGCTAACAGTCTGGGTTGTTCTTCACCTAAGCACAGCAGCAGGAATACATGTTTAAGCATCTCTTTAAATGAGATACTTAGCATAGATGATGACATTTATAATGCATTGCAACTACAACCTCTAAAAGGCATCACAAATTAAATCACAGGATTAAGCATATACCACCAGATACCCTAGCCAGAATTTCTGGCAACAAAACCCCACTTTGCTTATGATTCTACCTGCTCAGGTACTTCACATTACACATGTGCTTTTCAGTCCCTTTAAAACGAAATAATGTGGTTAACTGCATTTGGGGTGCATTTACACCTCTTCATCTCCAGGGGATGCCCTTCTCCAGACATCCCCCACTCAGCCTTTCACACCTTGAGGCAATATCTAAGGCACTCCCAGCTGCAGAACAAAAGTTCCAGCCATGGGGATGCTGATAACGACTTGCTGAGCCCTTGAGGGGTTATTCTTTTGAGTCCCCATGAGACTTAGGGAAGGAAGTTCTGCTTTTGTGCTGGGGGAGACTGCGTTGCTCCTGCAGCACCCCCGGCACCTTTACACACACCTTGTGGTGACCCCATCCTCCTGTGGTCCACCACACGCAGATGACCAGGTGTATTCCTGCAGGCCTGCTTGGCCTGCAAAGAATTATGGGGTGAGGTGCTCCAGCACCATGATTATTATAGCAGCGTCTCTCCCGCTGCGTCGGGGAGAGACGCGATGTATGCCCGTGTCTGCTCCTCATTGAGGGCCCGGTCCCACCCGGGCCCTGTGCCTCCTGAGGTGAATTGCTTGCTACAGCTCAGGGAGCCCACCTCAGCTGCCCCTGCCGGCTCCCTCCCGGCCAGCACCCTCGTGTGCGGCCGCGGGAGCCGGCATGTGCATTCTGGTCTGCCAGCTCTGGCGGGCAGACACGGAGGCTGCTCCCTCTAGCGAGTCTTCGGGAGAGTGCAACGGCACTCCCACCTCCGCCTTCCATTCGGAGTCCGGAGATGGAGTACCAGGCCCCCTTGCACTTCTTCACGGGGAATGAGATGGTGCTCCCTGACTTCCGGTTCTGTCTTCGGTGCCAGGGGATGTGGTCCCGGGCCCCCTTTCGGGACATATTCACGGGGAGCGCAACGGTGCTCCCGGGCTTTACTTCCGAGTGACGGGCCCAGAGTTGGGATCCCAGGCCCCCTTGACTTCCTTGCAGGGGGCGCGAGGGCTCTCCCCACACTCTATTGTCACCGGGAGCCATGGTGGGCTCCTGGCACCCCGGTTGTCCTCCTTCCCTGACTTTCGTCTTCGCGGGATCAAAGGCACCCCCTGCCTCTAGCAGTGCCTGTGGTTGGGATCCCTGACCCCTTCTGGGCCCGTGGTTGGGATCCCAGGCCCCTTCTCACGATCTTCACAGGAAGCACGAAGGCACTCCCCGTCATAGCTTCTGTTGGGGGCAGCCACCAGGGCCTGACCCACCCCTGGGGCACATTCAAGACGAGCGGCGAAGCCCCACGTGCTTCGTCGTTGGTCTTCTTGGAGGTCAAAGGTCGCCTACTTTCTGGGAGGGATATCTCAACATCCAGGGTGATCTGCGTCATTTTTGCCTCCTCTTGCTCCTGGTGGCGCTCCCCAGCCACTGGGAGCACTCTGCTTTGCCCTCTGGGTCTCACAGAGGGTGGATTCAGCAGGGAGCTGTCTTCACTGGCTCCCTGCCCCAGCCTCTCACCTGGCTCTTCTCCTGGGCCTCTCTTCTCCTTGCAATGAGGCCCAGGCTTCTCTTCACTGGTCCTGGTCTCCCCTTGTGGTGCCACTCAGGGTCCTGAGCCAATCTGGAGGTTATTTCTTCCAGCTGCCCATGCTGCAAGGCTCCAGCACCAGTCGTCCTCAGCAGACCACACCCCAGAGAGAGCTCCTCTTCCCGTGCAAGTTTTTCTTAAAGAATTGAGGAGGGACTGTGCAGGAAGTCTCTGTTTGCCCTATCACACAGCGACACCTCACTTCTCTGCCACTGCTCCCTTCTTCAAGCCCAGGCCTCTGGTTTGTTCAAAATGGTGTCGTCCAGGGGTCTCATGCCACATGGTCTCCGAGAGCCCCTTCCCCCCTTGCTGCCTTCTCTCCAGAGCAGCCTGGTGCATGGCCCCAGGTGTCAGCTGCTGATGGATGAACCTGTAGCTCCACCCATCTTCTCTTCCTGGAGTGGAGTCCCTAGCCCTTGGAATGCTTGTTGTGCAGGGCTGGGCCTCTGAGGCTACAGCTTGGAGAGAAAGGTCAATAATTCAGCCTGTCAGGGTCAGGCCCCAGCCAGGCCCTGGTTATGAGCTGACTCAGAGTAATATGACATTTCTGGAGGACCCAAAAGCAGTGCAAATATGACTTTGGTCTCTGCAGAATACTTCTTCTCACACACGTTATAGTGGACTTTAGTGAGTGTCTGGAATTTGTAGGCCTTAGGAAAGTGAAACTAGCCCATGAGCTCCACATCCCCATAGGAGAATAATGAAGTGAAAAACAGTAAAACACACTGACTTTCCCTGGCATGTTTCTTCCCACTGTATAAAGCCTATTCCATGTCAACACCCAGCTCTGCCTAAGTCCTGCCAGACCATTCCATCTGTACCTGCTCCTGTGCTGCGCACGCCAAGAATCTCCCCTGTGCAGCCCTCTACACGTGTGCACACGCATGTACACAGATGCCTGCATGTAACCAGCCAAGTGCCCCTTACTCCAGCTGCAGAGTAGTGGCCTAGCCAAGCCAGGGGGGCACCAGTAAAATCCACATGCAGTCTCTTTCATCATGAGTTCACTGTGGGTGAGTCCCAACTCATGAGGCTCTCCCACAGTAAAAACTCAACAAATAGGTGTTCAAAAAGAGAAATATCCGGATGGCTCAGATGGTCAGAACAACCTTCTAACAATCAAGTTCATCAATAATTTCAAAAGAAATTGTTACATAAAATGCTCCTCAAAGTTCATCAAAATAATATTTCATTTTAATTGATTTAAACAGCAATGAATTTGAAAGCATTCCATATATGTCCGTTTGTATACAAATCAGTGTTAGACTTTCACACTTCAAGAATCCCAAAGCATTTCTGACTGGATGCCCTTCTTTAGGGGTATATATGTTTCTGTAGGAAGATGGAAAGGTGAAATGAGAACGACGCTTCAAGCTAGTCCTATGCGTTTGATAACATTCTCAATATCCTGTGTCTCTAAGAAGCTGAACAATGAATCACTGTGTCCATGGGATAGTGTTAACGAAATTCTGAGGTTATTAACCGTGTCAATTACGAAGTATAACTGTCCGTTAATTCCTCAAACATAGTGAGAAGTAGTATGTGCATGCATTATAAATTTTAAAAAATGAATACAAATAAAAAATAGTTTGAAATATGAGAATATTGGTACACTCCCCTTTAACTGAAGGACATTTTTGCTGTAACAAGCCTTGTCGCATAAAAGTGCCTTGGGTGCGACCTCGTGTGCAAGCAATTGTTTAAGTGAACATGGTAAGCATTTAGTGCCCAAGTGCCATACGCTCATATGTATTATTGATATGCAAGTGCAAAAGCTCACTATTTAAAGTAATATTAACAAGATATTCACATGAAATGGCTCTCAGTGTATCTCATGTTAGGAGCGTATATCACCAGCCTCTTTCGGGTGCGTAAGTTGGCCGCCATGTTCGCAAGATGAAACGCATGTGTTAGTTTTGTACCTAAATTTGCTTACGGAGGAGCCGTAACATTGGAAACGGACTGAATTCAACTGTACGACCAGTCAGTGCCATCGTTAAACGATGTTGTTAAACAGTAAATTGCCCTCAGCAACTATGGTGTACATCACAGAGTGAAAAACTCTTGTCAATATATTACGCATGTTGGTAATATGAACATCTGTACAAAATACATGAAATAATAAACAATAAAGCATGAATAACAACTTGACATAGATATCAACAGAGATCTTCATTGTAACGGTATTTACAATGTGTGTTAAAAGGTCTTTCACATGTTAAAAACTAAGTCGAAGTGACTCAGGTATATTACATTGTGCAAATTCAGTGGGTCACGAGTTTGCGGGATGGACACCAGGGATAGACATCATGTGTCTCACTTCAATCACTCCATTTATGTGGATGAATTGTGATCTCAAATGAACTGCCTTTTCTAAGGAATTGTGTAGTGTCTCTGCTGGGCAATTTCCAACATTTGTGGGAGGGGGCCATGCAAGTGTAATTGATTTTATGTTAATGATAGAGCTCCATGTTATTCTGAAAATGTGTAGGGGTGCATTATAATCACGAATAGTCAGCACCCGCATATTTAGAGGACTCTACTAATGTGTGATCATTAGAAAGGTAGTAATTAATCAAGTTGTGTTAGCATGTTTAGGAGTATTCATATCGTTTGGAAACTAATGTAGTTTTAACACGAGAAAGTGCCTTAAGTAGTGTAGAAACGATTGCTTCACATATTAGATGTTGCATTGGGTTTAAACGTGTGCCATGTTAAAAGCTGCACATGAGTGAAATGTAATGCATTAACATGATTTTGAATCTAACGTTATAATGTACTTTAGAAGTGTGTTTAAATTGTGTAAAGGCCTAACTGTATGAAGGCATTAGCAAGAGGCCTAACTGTGGTCCTTAGTTTGTCGAGAAAATGTCGGCCTGAAAATGTATTTTTCCTTGGGATGGCTACTTTTTTAGTCGAATTTCATATTGCAGATCTGTGTGTGTACAAGGCCAATTTGTTCACCAGCTTTCCGTTGCAGGTGCAAGGACACACATCTAGTTAGGAAGAATAACTCTATGTTTTAGGAGTTAGGATGGTAGAGACGAGCGATGTGGCAAGGTATTGGAATGCGAAGAAGATACTTTTGACGGAGAAGGTGCCTGGGACCCAAAGACACACCAACGGTTTTTGGACGGAGTTGCAGTTACGATTGAAAAGCACAACCTGAAGACCTGCCGAAGGGTGTGTTTAGGGCGTGTTTAATGTTTTGGGATTTTGTATTAAGGAAAGTGCCCCAAGGGAGGAGAGGCAGTTCTTAGTAGGGTTTCAGGTTTAGGGGGAGCTAGGCAGGAGAATAGAAGGAGCATCTTAGAACGAGCTCAGTAGGTTAGGATACTTACCTATAGAAAGTGAATGTACTTTTTAGGAAGTCTTCACTGCTGACACCTTATTCTCTTGCCTGGGGATGATGCTAAGGAGGGATGCCATGTTAGTGTCAGTGTAGGGACAGACTAACTTTATTTTCTTTCCTTTGAACGAATGCAGTCAAGACTTCAAGCAGGGACTGTCGTCATTTGCCTAATGCTATTAGAGATAACTTTGCTCATTATTTTAAGTCATATGAGACTTTTGCGTAGGATTATGTTTGTATTAGTGCCCGTTTACTTTCTCAACCTCTAACTGAGGTGTCTCTATATTCAGTTGTTTTTGGCTTTGTAATAAACCCCTAAAATTGTATTCAGTAGTCAGTGGTTTTTGAGTTAGGTTTAATTGGTTGTTTCTAAAGTTGTTATGACCTTGTTGTTCTTCCCTTCACACTTCTTAGCAGACCAGACGGTCCAGTCGACCAAGGATTCCCCAGATTGGTAAGAGGAAAATCTGGATAAGAATCTGGCTGTAACAATAATAACCAGCAATTTTATCAGCATGGAAGGGATTACAAAGTCCTTGCTCACTGTGACCATAACCCCTTAATGGTGTCCTTTAAAATACAGACAGGGGTCCCAATTGCATGATGTTCCTATTGGATATAATATTAATCAAGTTATTGGACTTAAATGGGTTCAGAAAAGCCCACAGGCTTTTGTCCGTAAAATAATTTGCAAGAACTTTGACCTTGTAAACAGATGTTTAAGCATTGAGAATCCGCCAGCTAATATTGTACGGGGTTTTTAAATTCTATGTACAGCTATTTCTTCTGAAGTTACGGTGAAATTCCTTTGTCCTAAGGAGAAACCTTTTGTATGGAGGTTTAATAGTGCTTACACAAAAGCCCACAAAGACCTTAAAGGTGCCCTTCTGGCAAAACCACGTGACAAATACTTAGTGAGGACACTGAGGAAGAATTACAAAGACATAATTAAACCTAGAAAGATAAGTTAAGGTCAAAGGCTTGGTCAGATTTAGAGGCATCAGGGATACTTAAAGACATAGAGAAGTTCTGGGACGCTATTAATCGTCCGGTGTTTGCAGACGCCCCCTCCGATAAAATGGACTACCTAATTTTAGAGGATAATTGAGTGGCACATTTCACAGAAAAATGTAACACCGCAAATAAGGTGGGTGCTCTGTATGATCAGGAATCTCAAGGGCCCCAGTAAATGGAACAAGCGCTTCTTTTAAGTATTTCTATTTTGGTAGAAGAGGTGGAGAATGCAATTTCTAAGGGCATTTGCAGAAAGCTCTGAGTCCAGATGGGATTCCCATCGACCTTTTTAAGGAAAATAGTATACTTTGTGCGCCCATGTTAAAAAATATTTTCAAAGCTGCTATTGTTGGACCTCTGCCAGCCTCAGGAAGAGAGGCAATAGTGGTTTCAGTGTTAAAAAAGGGTGACACAAATGATCAGGGGTGCTATAGACTGATTTCATTGATTGACTCAATAGTAGAAGTACTGGGCAGGGTATTACTGGCCTGTTTGGAAGGCTGGGCCAACGCCAATAATGTCTTGTCTAGAATCCAATTTAGTTTTAGTCGAGGAATGGGCACAGTGGAGCAATGCTTTAATCTGTCATGGATTGTCAGCAAATATGTCAAGCCCATGAAGAGCTCTTTACATCTTCCCTTCATTGACTTGTGTTGCACGTTTGACTCTGTCAATCGTGACAGATTGTGGATCATACCGGGAAAGATGAGGGTAGAGGAACCACTAATTGTCCTACTATGTAGGTTACATCTCGACACTACTGTAAAGATTTGTTACGGCCCTAGTGGTGAAAAAAAAATCCATTTTATCAACAAAAGGGGTTCACCAGAGGTGTATTTTGTCCCCATTCCTTTTTCTTATATATCAATGGCTTACAGGTGCATCTGCATGAGAAAAATCTTGATTATCCTAATATTGGCGGTGATTTAATTCCTTAGCAATCAATGAGAACTAACTCTGGTTTAAATTGTTTGTATGTCTGCGGGTGGAGGAAAACCATAAGGTTTTATGAAGGCCCTCACCCACCAACCTAGTTGGTGGCATGCTTCATCATCGGGCCCCACCCTAGGTACCGAGTGTACCTCAGGTGTGCTTCGACGCCAGATTACTGCAGAGCTGGTTTTTTTGGTTCGTGAGGGTGCTGTGAGTGTGCTCTGAGTGAGGTTTAAAATACTGTCCTGGGTGTCCCAAAGACTGTTTTAAGGGTGGGCCCCAGGTAGTCAATAAAAACAAAGGCTTTCGGACGTGCACGGTAGGCTTATTGCCTCCGACATCATGTGCGGTCAACTAGTTTCAGCCGGCCTTTTCTTCTACTGGCTTTCCTCAGGACCTTATATGTGTAGGGTGTTACAGGGGTTTGTATGAGTTTGTCAGTGCCCTGTGTGTAAAGCACACACTACGGTGCTTATATGTGCAAGAGGTGTTTCTTCTCGAGTTGTACCTGTGGGGGGTAAAAAAGGACAGACATAACATTTAATTCAAGGCTCCTTGTAGCAGGCTAAAAGCATTCAGTGAGGCCACGCTGGGTGCCTAGAGGTGACCATGGACAAGGCGATAGTGTTGGTGTCAGTGGCGGGCAGTGAAAGTGTGGCCGGTCTCACAATATGCATAATTATATGTGAAATTAGGCTTAAGCACCGTAACCGGAGTTGGTGTAAACAGTGGTGAAGGAATAAAAACATTAAAATGGAGTTGCTTACACCTGATTTTAGTGAACAACTCAGCATGGAGCTCAGCCGGGGGCCAGGACCATGTGCACTCTAAATTGAGGGAAGGAATGGAAAAAGGCTGTTGGGGGAGGGGGGTAGTCTGGACCCAACAAGGTAACGGTAAAAGGATGCACACACAGACACGGCCTGGGACAGCATGAATGGTGGCTGTACCGTTAACAAAGTCGAGTTCAGGTACTTACCTCGCGATGTCGCTGGGCCCGCAATGAACCTGTTGTCCGGGCAGAGGCTTCGTGAGAAGTGAGTTTCAGTGTAGAGAGCACTTAAATACCAGTAGAAAGCGCCAGGTGTTGCTTGTTAGCTGTGTCAGGTGTTCTGGCCTGGGCATGTGTAACGGGGTGTGTTCAGCTTCCTGTTGTCTCGAGGAGATGCCTGTAGTAGAGGAAATAGAAGAAAGACTCGCATGCAGGTGTACGTTCAGCTTCCTGTTGTCTCAAGGAGATGCCTGTAGTAGAGGAAATAGAAGAAAGACTTGCATGCAGGTGTATGTAGCGCTCTCTCTATTTATTTTCATGGCGCAGTTGAATGTCTAGATCGCTTACATGCGCGTGCAAATGTGCGGTCATCTCTTCTTGAGCTGGGGGTCTCGGTGTATAACTACGCAGATGACCTCCAGCTCGTCTTTGACCTTTCTTCCTCTCCTGATTCTCTCCCCAAGTTCAGTTCCACCTTAATTTTAATTTCGGAGTGGATGAGCTCTAACCATCTTAAGCTCAACCCCGATAAGACGGAACTTGTCCTCACGGGTGGTCCATCTAATCCTTGGTCCCCAGCACACTGGCCCCTCTCTTTTGGTCCCCCTCCCACACCTTCCTCCTCTGTTCGCACCCTCGGCATCAAAGTTAGTTCTGACTTGACAATGCACAGTCAGATTAGCTCTGTTGTGTCCTCCTGCTTCTTATCCCTCCGCCTCATCCGGAAAATCTTGCGTTTTTTCACCACTGACGCACTCAAAACCATAGTCTTAGCTTTAGTCATCTCTCGACTTGACTATGGGAATGGCCTGTACGTGGGCATTCCTGGCTACGAGTCTCGACGTTTACAGGCCATTCAAAACCAAGCTACTCGCCTTATCCTTTCCCTTCCCAAATCCTCTCACATTACTCCTGTTCTTAAATCCCTTCACTGGCTCCCTATCCGCTTCAGATCTCTCTTCAAACTAGCCTGCTTTGCCTTTCGAGCTCAATCCCGCTCTGCCCCTGTTTATATATCCTCCCTAATCTCATCCCACGCCCCCAGCCGCACCCTTCGCTCTTCTTCTCTCTCTCTTTTGCGCATCCCCCGTTTCCGCAAATCCAGAACTGGTGGCACTCGTCTCTCTGTTTTGGCCCCCCAATTCTGGAACAGTCTTCCACTTCACATTCGCTCCATCCCCATCTACACCCATTTCCGAAAGGCCCTCAAAACCTTCCTTTTCACCCAGGCTTTTCCTTCTTAGGTTCCCCAGATCCCCTCTGTGAGCCCTGACCAGGTCCCCAGCGCCAGGAAGCCGCTTGGCCGCAGTGCGCTTTATTAAATACCTTTTTCATTCATTTCATTCATTCAGTGCTAATCCATATAGGGGAGTCGCGCTCCATCTGTGCACTATAATGAAGGGGCACCCTCTCTATTTGTGTATAAAGCGGCAACTAGGCGGGGCTAAGGTGGTAACGTACGCTAATGTGCAGTGATGTTGCTGCAAATTGGCTCTGCTATGAGTGGAGGTGATGAACCCACTGAGTGGGGGGCTCATGAGAATGTGCAGGGGGATTACACATGGGGGGTTCACGTGCTCTTCAGGGAAGGGACATCGCGGGTCATAATTGTCTCATGTGGGTGTATACCCTGGCACAGTGTAGTGGGTCCAGGCGGGCCGTGGAGATTAAGTACCCTGCCGGGTGGAGTAAGGTTCAGTGGGCATCAGTGGGTGGGATCCGGTGTCGTCCCACAGAGTGATGGTTTAGCGCATTTTGAGAAGGAACTGTGAGTGAGTTGGTCACAACCTAGGTGTTAGAGCCAGTACATCGCACTGAGGACGTTTGGTGTCAGGAGATGTAACAGGGCAGGGTCATCCCAGGCCCTGCGAGTGCGCTGTTGGTGAGATGGCACTGGGAGAGTGGAAATGATGTGTCAGGTGTTGACAGAAGGGGGGCCTCATCTGCTGAGGCTGTTCCACAGAATATTATCATTCAGTCCCTCCGTGTGGGTTGACAATCTGTAGATCCAGCGTTGTTCTTTGGACAGTAGCTGCTTCTCGTCTGTAGGGTGGACAGGGATCTGTTCGATGACTGTCCATCTGAGGTCATTGGTGGTATGTCCAAGCCTAAAGAAGTGGTCTGTGAGTTTGCTGATAGTCTTCTTGCACCGAATCGTACTTCTGTGTTCCGTGATTCTGGTGCGTACTTTTCTCGTGGTCCTCCCCACATATCGTAGCTGGCAAGGGCACTCAATCAAGTACACTAGGTTGGTTGAATTGCAGTTTGTGTGCTTGCGTTGGTGCCATGTTTTTCCTGTTTCCAGATTCAGGGTTTTGGTATGTGTCGTGAGATGGCAAATGCTCCAATCGCCACAGGGGTAGTGACCTGTGACTTTGGGGAGGTTCCACACTTGATGTAGTGTAGGGTTGATGGTGGTTTCCGTGGTTCTAGTCCGTGTAGAGATGAGTTGATCCCGTAGGCTGTTGGATATTTTATAAGCGAAGAGGGGCAGGTCCCTGTCTTGTTTGCCTGTGTTGATGATTCTCCCATTTTTCTTAATGATTTTAGCCACTGTATTGGAGATAGGGTTGTACGTGGTGACACAGGTCAATGGTGGTGTTGTTTATTGACGGGTTGGTGTTTCCAGGAGGGCGTCTCTATTTTGTTTTTTTGCCCGTTTCTTGGTCCTGTTGATGATCCTTGTTGGATAGCCCCGTTGTTGTAGTCTGTGGGAAAGGTCTGTGGCCTGTGTGTTGTAGTCCTCCTTATTGCTGCAATTGCGCCTTATGCGTAGAAATTGGCCATAGGGCAGGTTCTCCCTTAGTGGTCGTGGGTGGAAACTTTCAAAGGCCAGTAGTGAATTTCTTGCCGTAGGTTTGTAATATGTAGTGGTTGACAGTTTACCATTGGTGGCCTTTATCAGTAGGTCCAGGAAAGGTAACTGGTCTTTGCTGCTGGTGTACGTGAAGCGTAGGTAGGGATCACGTGTGTTGAGCCAGGTCAGGAAGTTCTTCAAGGACTCCTCCGAGCCTTCCCATATCATGAGGACGTCATCAATGTATCGACGCCAGAAGAGTATTGATTCCGTGAAAGGGTTGTTGGGCTCGAGGATGTGTGACTGTTCCAGGTGGTAGATGTATAGTCCCACCACACTGGGCGCAAAAATACTGCCCATGGACGTTCCGTTTGTCTGGAGGTAGTATGTTCCCTCAAATTCAAAAAAGTTTTCTTTTAATGCCAATCTTAAGCAGTCTAGGACAAATTCTCTCGGTGTGGTGTGTTCCCATTGTGAGTTGGTCAGGGTTTCTTCTAGGACCTTGAGGGTGTCGTCTTGGGGAAGGCTTGTGTACAGGCTTTCAATGTCCAGTCCCACTAGTAACTGGGTTGTGGGGTTAAAATCCAGGTCTTGAAGGAGGGACAGGAGATGTTTGGTGGCCTCGATGTAAGTGGTTGCAGTCTGTACTAGAGGGTTAAGAAAAAAGTCACAGAACCTTGAGAGGGGCTCTAGGAGTGAGTTGCAGCCTGAGACAATCGGTCGCCCCGGGGGTGGTCTCGTTTCCTTGTGTACGTTAGGTACTGTGTAAAAGTAAGATATCCGGGCTTGTGTGTTGCAGAGGAAGGTAGCCTCCTGTTTGGAGATGTGGTTGTTGTTTGCCGCTGTGGTCACCAGGTTGGTGATTGCTAGCTTGAGTTGATTGGAAGGGACGCCGTCGAGGCGTCTGTAATTGCGGTTGTCATTAAGGAGTCTCTGGCACTCTGCTCGGTAAGCCTGGGTGTCCTGTATCACAATCCCTCCGCCTTTGTCGGCGGGTTTGATGGTAATGTTGTCGTTGTCTCTGAGGGTTTTCACTGCTGCCCGTTCTTCTTTAAATAGGTTGTTGTAAGTCTCTGTTTGATTGGTTTTCTCTACTTCATTGTGGACGGCCTGCTCGGAGGCAATGATTTCTACAGGTATACTGGAAGGTGGAGGCATGAATGTTGATTTGGGTCGTAGACCAGTCTCATTGGTTTCCCTTGTGTCATTATTGTTGTCTTGTCTTTCAAAAAAGGCGCAGAGCTTCAGCTTCCAGAAGAACTCTGCTAGTTCGGTATGTAGGACAAATTTGTCAACTCTCTTGGTAGGGACAAAGAAGAGGCCTTTATTCAGTACTTTTTCTTCAGTAGCGGTTAAGTCTATGGAGGACAGGTTGAAGACCAGGGAAGGTGTGTCTAATTCCCTGGTTAGTGGCTGGTGCCCGGTTGTTGTTCCTTTCCCTTGTTGCGGGTGTTGGCGCTGACCGGTCCGTCTTCCTCTGTCCAGTGTACATGGGGTGTCTGTTGTGTATTTCTCCTGCGGCCTCTTGTTCGGCCCCCTGCCCTAAAAAAGGAGGTCTGTAGGGTTGGCCATAGACGTTCTGGGGTGCTTGGTGGTACAAGGGTGGCCATCCAAAGTAGGGGTTCTGTTGTGGGTGGTTGAACGCAGGGGGTCCATAGGCCTGGTTGGGCTGTGGTTGTCCTCCCCATGGTTGCTGCCAGCGACGGCCCCGGCCTCTGTTTCTTTGTTGTTTTACAGATCCTGCGCTGGAGTCGCTGGACACTGAGGTGTTGTCCCCCGATGAATCTGAGCCTCTGTCTTGTCTTAGTGGGGCAACATAATCATCCACTGCGTAAGGGTAGGTTTTTGAGTAATTTAATTTCTTTAAATCTTTGTCAAATTTTGCTATCTTAGCTTGGGTCAAGTACTCTGTACTCATTCAGTTATTTATTGGATTCTTCCAGTTTCTTTTTGAAGGAGGTTATTGTAGTTTTGAAATGTGATTTGGTGGCCTGTATCTTGATGATCATTGCGTCCGAGAGGCGTTTGGCGGTTTTGATTATGAGGACCAGCCAGTCTCTTGTGCAGTGCCAAGCTATCTGGGCCCAGTCCTTCCTAAATGTGGCATCATCTAGGAAGATCCTAGGTGCGTTGGGGACTAGCAGGCCTTTAGGTGCGCTGTTTGTTCATAGGTATTGAGTTAGGATCAGTCCATGTAGAATGGTCCTGATATTGTTTCTTTTCTTTTCTGTGAGTGCGTCCCAGTCGGTGGTTTGAGCTATGGTCTATGAGCTATGAGGAACAGCTTGAGATATCTTTCAGGTAAGATTTACACCACCTCAGGGCTGTTTCCGTTTTACCACCCACTGCCATCCTGGTAATCAAGAGGTTATGGGTAACTATCGATGGCGGGAGACATCTCTGGTAACATAAGGACCACAAAGTGGTCCTTGTCTGCAGCCATTCTAAGCTAATCCAGGACAGAGTCAAACAGATTTGGTACCATGTGCAGGCCGGAACCCTGATAGAAGAGTATGTAGCAATTGGGGATGTTCCAAGAAATCAGATATGAGCTTGATGACATATTTCTCCATGAACTTCCCCGGAAATGACAGAAAGAATATAGGCCACAAATTACTCAAGTTTGACGAATCGGCTGTAGGTTTTTTTTAGTACAGGAACCACAATAGCCTTTTTCCATTCTAAAGGTATGGAACCATCAGATAAAGACTGATTCCGTAAAGAGCTGGTCAAAGAAGAAGTAATTTCCCTCCAAATCCTAAAGGGTAAAGGGTCACTAGGCGACCCAGAAGAAGTAACATTAGAACGTTTTAGGAACATTTCTGGAACCATATGGTCACAATCTGCCAGAATTTGTATTTTACTACCCCTGTCGGTTAATGCTGGTTCCTTTGCCCCGCAGCTAATCTTCCACACTAGCTAAGCTGTGTCTTTTTGACCTAGGCTACCTACAACATTGGTACTTTTGTCTTCAAAAAGTCAGCTACGTTGTCACAGAGTGATTGAGAATGTGCGAAAGGAGTGGTATTCGCTACAATCCGTGCAATGGAGAAATACATTTTTTGCCACATTGGGAATATCTAAAATCTACTTGGATAAAAACTATATTTTTTTATTGCAGTATAACCTCTGTACAAAATATTATACAAGTTCCAGAATAGACCCATATTGCTCCTTCTAAGATGCTCAAACCTTCTCTCAATATTTGCACTACGGCTTGGTGACTTCCCCACTCCTTCCTCTGGTTTGAGTACTACATTGACCAGTCAATGGACTTCAACATACGTGTCACCCCTGTCAAATCAACACAATTAAAAAAAAAAATTCAAAAACGTTACTTTTTTACTCAGGGCCTACCCTAATTTGTTCATATATTGTCCATTCCATGTTTTTGAGTACCTACGTTTCCAGGGTAACAATTTTAGTGAGATACCCAGCTGCAGAATAAATAGATATTTTGTATCGAGAAAGATGAATATCTAATTTCATAGTAGAAGTTCCATCATGTAATGAGTGAGTTTATGTTTCATATGTGACGTTTGTGGATGGAACTAATACACGTTAAACGTCCATGCTTTATCCATTGAGGAGAGAGCTGTTGTAGCTATACATGGTTGCTTAAAGTGAAAGGAAAATCTTTGTTTTGTGCCAATCCTGGTATAATAATACAATGATGAATTTATTTTTGTGCTTAAAACTTTATTTGTATTCATACCGTCCTAGCAAATAAAACTAGCTGTTTTTTTGTCACACATTGGTCAGAGAATTGGAAACCCCGCTGCGCCAGTGGATCCCCCAAGAATTTCCTAGCGCCGCTGACCAAAGGGGAGGTCTCGTTAAAGGGATGGGGAACATGGCGGGAGGGGGGTCGTTAGTGGCCGAAGTGTTTTGCACCCCTGAAACCTATGACAAGCCAAGAAAAAAAAATGAGAACTTGCTCCGTATTAGCTAGGCTCCAATCCATTGTAACGTACTGCATCATTTATAAAACACTTCATAACCAGATTTGGGTTCTGGCATTCTTTCGGAGTTCATGGTTTACCAAGGTGTCAGTATAAGTTTGATCTGTACAGGAGGGGTGAGTGAGGTACTTTAGATTTGGAGCCTGCGCCAAACATTGTGTGGCGGTGTCAGTTCTTAAGTATTTAGGACCCTATTTAGGGAATGCATAGAGGGAGTATCGCCATTAAGCAACAGCTTTCCGCTCTGTAAATGGACTGTTCCCCTCATGCAGAAGTGGGGAACCACTCACATACCATGGGCGGAGCCTCAACTGTTTCCGCTAATGGCAACCCATAGCCTGAAAGTCTATCTGCCATGGGACCACCAGGTCATAGTGTCACTCACCGCACCCTATTTAGAGAGGGTTGACCATCATGCACTTTCACTACCAAGAGGAACTGTGAAGTCAATGAATCACAGAAATGAATGCATTTATGTTACTGAAACACTAGAGGGGAGAATCCAGGAGGGTGAAGGTGGATGAAAGGGTAGTGAAATTGGACTTGGGTCCAGGCCATAGGAAGCCTAGACAGGAAAGGTGACATGAAGATCCTCTTAGCCTCTCTTAGGCTGAATGCCCTGGGAGGAATGGGTAATGACCTTGAGATGGAGAAGGGGCACCAGCGAAAGACGGTGCAGCCAAGGTAGGAACTAGCAAACAGCAGGTAGACGTAGAGGTACAGGAGCCAGGCTCTCCAAATCTGTGGTCTACAGGAAGCCTCCGTTATGAAATTGGTCACCATAGACCTGAAAACAGCTGCCCATGGTCATCAAGGGGTGAGCAGCACCATAATATAGTCAGATCATCCAGATTCAGATCATGGATAAGGACAGGCCTCTTAAACCATGAAGTGTTTGAAATTACCCTATTTAGAATCCTCCTCATAAAGGCAAAAGCATCAGCCATTTATAAAGCACACACAAAACCACAAATGTGTCAGAGTGCTTAAATAGTCCCTTCTCTAACCTGACTCCTTGTCAATGCTAATTTGTATCCTAATACCTTTGTGGACCGGTTCAATATCGTGCGCCGGAGGACCCCTTTTGGGCATCTTTACCAAGTGAACCAGTGTGATCAGAACACTAACAGACAGAGTTCACTACAGGTTGTGGAATGAGCAGTTCAAAAATAGTTTCATATTAGAGCATTCGAATGCCTAACCAAGTTTTCTATCTTCAAGGGATAGTAACAAGTAGCTTGTTCATATTTCAATACTAGAATTATATTTGTTTGCAGGAACAATTAATTATTTATGCAAGGAATGGTTGTGGTACACTCTTGCTTTATTGAGGGTTACTTGTCCCAAATCCCAGCCACTTCACCCTATGTCGAGTTTATTGGTCCCATACAAGCAAAGCACACTCAGCCATCCTCTCAGATTTTAAGATGGGCATCGCCATATCTAAACTTCTGGAAGACCGATATACATCCTAAGATCTTGATTTGTATAACCGTCTTTGGGTAAGTCGAACCTCGAAATGACAGCAATAACAACCAGGGTTTCAGTGAGGTAATCACAGAAGTTCCTGCAACACTGACAATTGACAAGTAGGCAAAATAGGTGAAGATATGGGCATGGTTTGTGCAAGCAAGAAGATAGCTTCTGGCCCTTGTAGCTACCCACCACAGCATACAAAAATACTGCCTGTTCGTGTTGGGTAGAAATGTGAATCTCCTTGATTTAATATCAGCCAATAAATAACTGGTATGAGGACTGCTCAATTTCGACTTTTGTGTGATATCGCCCCAGATTTTTGCCTTAACTGTTTTAGCTGGCTGTAGAACTCCTTTCAACATGATGAAATTGGTATACTAACACACCTACATGCCCCTAGCATATGGCACAAACTGTACCCAGAGCATGTAAGTTAAATGTTTGTAGCGGACTCCAGCACCCATTGAGCCACCCACTACAGTGAGAGTGTAAAACATGGCTTTAGGCCTACTAGTGTAGCTTGACTGTACGAGTGCAAACACTGCAATCTGCACTGTCATAATAATCACATTTGCCCTCCCATTAAAATATTAACATGCCACCATTATGCAGATCTAGTAGCCTACAAGGCAAGGTGCGTGGTATTTAAAAGTAGTACATGTAGACATTTAATGTTAACATAGCCTTAAGGTGACTAGAACCCAAAGCTATTTTTCACAGTGGCAGGTCTAGCTCTCCTATGTAGAAAACCAGAGCACAGATTAAAATACTAATATTGTAGCATGGGAATGGGACTAGTTGTTCCTGGAGGTTAATTTGCATTTTCTCTCCAACTTCTGCCCAGACAATGATTAGCATTTTGATAAGTGAGAAATTCCTCTCAGAAACTACAAAATAGTTCAGAGTCACAGGTTGACCTGAATGGGAAGAGATGACTCCTCTGAATCTCACTGAATATGCAGGGTGAGGGCTATAGGCATCCTCTTCGACAAAGTATCAAATCCTACTTGAATGGTCTGCTGGAGTTTACATATTTCAGTAGCTAGGCAATTATTTTGTATCCACTCTCTGGTTACTGAAAACCCCTGCTTATGTTCTACCAGACTTCTGTCTCTGGGTTTATTCGGGGTACATATGCTGCCTAAAACTGGATTTTCATGTTAGATGTGGGAGGACACTAGGAATACCACCATCTACTCACCACACACACATACCCAGCATTCAGAGCCCAGGTTGAGTGGGGAAGAACACTTTTACCATCTTGACAATACCCAAAGTGGGCAGGGTTGGCCTCGGAAACCTTTACCCCATTGATTAGGATGTGCTCAAGAGTAATTCCCACCCACTAGCAGGAGCAGATATAAATGTGGCACTTCTAGGCACCCGATTCAGAACATGCCTGGACCTGAGAAAGAACAGAAGAGGACTGAACCTGCTGTTTGTGACTTGAGAGGAGCCCTGAAGGACCGGGCCTTCTCCCTCTTGTACCCAGGAAAAAGAAGGATTTCAACGGTCATAATGCCCACCTCCTGTTATAGCTACAAGGATATATCAAGGTACTGGAGGCCTTTCCTGCAACGGTGCAGCAGACCAGTGGCAACTGGCCCTGGACTAGCCCACATTGTTGACTTCTCCCTGGCAGCCTGTGGGACTCCAAGTGCATCCCCGCAGTTCTGGGGGGTCTTCAAAATCGTACTGTATAATGAATTGAGTCTTAAAAGACTAAAGTCAGAAGGTAGAGTCTTTGATTAGGATGAACTTGGCAGGTGTTTCTGACCCACACTCAATCACAGTCAGTGTCAAATTGTGCCTATTTCCCACTCTATTGAGTGTGCTCCTTGATGCTATTCCTACTTGCATCTTTAAAAATTCATATCTCTGGTTCCTATTATTAGATTTTTTTCATTTGTGTGTCATTTTGTTTATTCAACTTTACTCTAATTTTGTTTATTCAATTTTACTCTAATTTTACTCTTTATTGTTGCGCATTTTTACTTCATTGGTGTTTTGGTATTGCATGAATACTTTACACATTGGCCTAAGATAAGCCCATTTGGGTGTGCCATGTCTACCAAGGTGTTGAGCTGAGGTCAATTTAGTGGCTTTGAGGGTTCACCCTGACAAGGACTGTGATGATTCTTTGAGGCGAGTTGTTCCCCTCCCCAAATAATCGAATTTCTTACAGTGCCTAATATCCTTAAAAAAGTTCTGCAATAAAAGTATTTTACATGGGAAACTGAAAAAAGTCTATATTCTATATATATATAAAAACGAATGTATGTCTGTCTGTTTGTCCTTTATGCATTACTACACCATTCATCCAATCGGCATGAAACTTTGGGAAGTTGTTGAGTACACTCCTGCGAAGGTTTCTGGCAAAAAAAAAAAAAAAAAGTTAAATATCAGCCCAGGGCCCACGTAATCTTTCCAATGCTGAACGTTTACAGTTTCCGGTGTGACTCGCTTTTGCAATGACCATCAACTAAGCACAAGGACAATCGCTGCAAGTGTGTGGACTAGATCTGGAGAATCCGTGCTTCTCACATGGATAACTGTATGTGGCCAGCTCACGCGTCGGAAAACCTGATTTATTCGTGTACGCACCAGACGGAAAAACAAAAAATACTGTGTATCCACAAGCACTCGAATAAATAAACAGAATAAAAACAACACTTTAAAATGTTTTCCATAGTAAAATGAATAAGTTTCAATAAAAATGTCACAATGTAAATTGAATGTTATCATAACAAGATTCCTTAAATTTCCTTTCTTCTGAGATCGCAGCAACGCGCGACGGGTAAGCTAGTTGTATATAAATCCAAGTCCCACTACCATGCTATACTTTTTATTTTTTTTCACACAAATGCAACTTTCAGAGCTGCAAATCTGTATGGGATAGAGAATGAATGGGGTACGTTTATGTTTTGCCTAGATGTCCACTGCAAGGAAGCCTTCTAGTCTATGAGCGGAGACAGTTGTATTTATGGTTATTAATGAATGACTCACAATACAGTCTGTATTAATGTCCTTTAAGCCTATGACATTGATTGGATCTGCTAATGCTCATGCATAAAACGGGTTTGAGTGGGCGGACAAATATTTTTTTATTGCTCTTTGCACAGATCCATGGGTTGGAGGCAGGGCATGAGGCATCAATCTCTCTCAGTCTCCATCCTAGACTGACCCTGATCAGATGGTGTGCTAGGATGAAGAACTACAGCGTTCTCAGAGTTGAAAGACGCTGGAGTAATACCAGCCTACTGCTTTGAGAACCTACACTAAAACAAGGTAAGGCACTTAACAGGAAACTTTGTTCTTCACACATGTATGTATACTAAGCAAGCCTTACTTCTTCAAACCCGTGTGCATTTTTATTCACAGTCTCTGGAGGCATTCCAGCAGTGTGGATATCAATATCAAACAAGGAAAACTAGTTTCACAGCGATATCAGTTTTCCAAAATACCATGTCCCTATGGGGTAACAAGAAACACCTTACTCTACAATTGCATGACATTTTACGGTGCTAGTGCTGATATACAGAGCATTGCCTCACTCAGTGGTAGAATGACTTAGTTGCATACCTTCAGTATCGCTCATTCTAGCAGAAACTCTATCTAATCGCAGATTCCTGAATTTAGAATATTCCCCAGGTGCCAGGCAGATCTGGAAACTTTTTTCAGCATTACTGCCGCTCACTGCTAGGTGGTGCTGTTTTACTCCGTACTTCGCGGGATACGATGGAGCAGAGCCACATACAGTCGCCATCCCTGCAAGCTGAAGTCTGTTTCTTATTTCCCTTTTCCAAGCCCTCAGACGTGGAGGCTGAACAAGGTACGAGTTTGCGGATCTCGCGCATGGGACCCAGTTAGATATTGAAAAGACGTCACTCAACAGAATGGGGTGTGGAGGAAAGTTAGCATCTATATGTTGATAGAGTATCCAAGAGCATTACAGAAGGTAAATTACTTGTTCTTCTGATGAATACATTTCAGCAAAGGTTCCTCATTTTAAAATAGATACCAAAGAAGTTCCTCCACAAGGTGGCCGGTCCGTGGAGCGGACTCAGACTAAAACGTCCTGTTGGAACAAGTGGGCAAAGAGTCCTTTCGGCCGGACAAGCCATAAGTGTTTTGTGAACACATGCACAGACTTCCACAGCGCAGCCTGGCAGATATTAAGGCGAGACACTGTGAGGCAATGCAGTAATAGTAGTACCCTTAGACACTGTGTAATGTGCCCTCAGACCTCTGGGGGAATTCCTCATGGGTTGTGCGTAGCAGATCTTCATGCAGAGGACTAGCCACCTCAACAGGGTCCTCATCTGCACAGCCCTTTCTTCGTCCTAGAGAACCCTACAAAAAGCGGACAGTCTACATGGTGTCGTTTGGTGCACTCAATGTAAAAGCGTAATGTTCTTTAGGTGTCAAGCAGATGGAGCCTCTCCTGTTTTGAGGAGTGACAAGGGGAAAGAAAGCAGGCACAGTGATGGATTGCTCAACACGAAAGGGACACTGATGTATACAACAAGTGATGGAAGGATTTTCGAATTAATCTCAGCAGCTGGCAACGACTCAAGCAGTACATCAGTCCATGGTCATTTTGCACACCATGCCACTTCAGTTTAGACCCTGTTGTATTCAAATCAGGCTTGATCCTGCTCAAATGGGAACAGTCCAGCCCGAACAGCCAGGGCAAGTCCTCCCTGAACAGGGACACAAGCATCCTAGTACCAGTTTTGCCCTGATTAGAGCCAGATATAGCTTAGTTCCAGAGGCAGAGTGTGGTTGGGACCCATGTCTGGGAATACCCATTCTAATCAGGGTTATCCACTGAAATATACAAAAAGTGATGGATGGAATGCATGAATTAATCTTAGCCACTGGTAACTCCTGGGGGCGCTTGCCAGTCAATACTTATTTTCCATACCATGACACCTCAGTTTAGACCCACCCATGTGCAAATCAGTCTTGACCCTGCTCCAACAGGAACAGCTCAACCAAACTAACGATGGATTGGGATAGGCCACAGGATTTACTAATGGCTGAGATTACTGGAAACATTCCATCCATCACTTTCTGTACACTTCAGTGTAACGGGTAAGCCCAGTTGTGGGTCACACACAGTCACTGAAACCAATCTATACTTGGCAGATGAGTCCTAATATGGGAAAAATGGGTCCTGGATTGTTTGTGTTACAGTTCAGGTTAGACCTGGTCTGGCAGTTCAGGCTGGACTGTTTCCAATGGAGGAGGATCTAGACTGATCTGCATATGGCTTGGTGCACCAGTTACTTACCTTCGGTAACGATATATCTGTAAGAAACAGTAGTTAGTATTAGATTCTTTACCTTAGAATATCCCCAGGCATCAGTATGGATCCGGACATTTTAGCGTAGTAGTACCCCTGCACGTCGGTAGGCGTCGTCTGCGGCTCCACGTCAGTCGTCGGCGTCCTTGGCGCCGGGCTGATGTCGCCGGAGTATTAAGAACATCGCCAGAGTACTTAGACACCGCCCTCGCGCGCTGACGTCAGTTCTTATACACAGCTTTTCTGCGCCAGAAACGCAGAGCCATGATAAAAACCAACACTGGCGCCATGAAACTAGGGCCCTCAGAGGGATGACCTTAACCCTAGATATCGGTTCGGAGAACGGGGAGGATGGGCGGGGCGGTAAGGAATCTAATACTAACTACTGTTTCTTACAGATATATCGTTACCGAAGGTAAGTAACTTTTGCATCTGAAAGAAACAGGTTAGTATTAGATTCTTACCTTAGAATAGATACCCCAGCAATACAAACCCGGTGGTGGGTCTGCGAACCAATGATCACACCAGAAAGTCCTGAAGAACGGACTGGCCGAAAAAGCCATCTCTTCGGACTTGGCTGTCCAGGTAGCAGTGTCTTGCGAACATGTGCAGCGAGGCCCACG
Organism: Lissotriton vulgaris; assembly: GCF_964263255.1. NCBI lineage: Eukaryota > Metazoa > Chordata > Amphibia > Caudata > Salamandridae > Lissotriton > Lissotriton vulgaris. The sequence continues at coordinate 1,154,343,556 of NC_141695.1, read as the reverse complement.
TAGCTGCCTGACAGATGTCCTGCAAGGAGACTCCCTGACCCAGGACAGTAGTAGCCACCGTGGCCCGAGTGGAATGGGCACGTAGCCCCACAGGAGGCTCCTTTTTAGCCAGTGAATAACAAGCCTTGATGCACAAGACGACCCATCAGGAAATGGTCCATTTGTGCACCGCCCATCCCTTCAATAGCGCCTACGTAACCAACAAAGAGTTGGTCATCCAGCCGGAACTGGCGTGTGCGATCCAGATAGTAGGAGAGCGTACCTTATAGGTCCAGACGGTGGAGCCTCTCTTCCTCTTTTGAGGGATGCAGAGGCGGAAAGAAGGTGGGCAAGGTGATGGACTGCCCGATGTCGAAGGCTGGGACTACCTTGGGCAGGAAAGAGGGTAGCGTCCGCAGCACAACTTTGTCCGGATGGACAGAAAGGAAAGGAGGTTGTGAAGAAAGGGCCTGGAGCTCACTCACTCTCCTGGCAGAGGTGATGGCAACCAGGAAGGCAGTCTTAAGGGTAAGAAGACGAAGAGGACAGTTATGAAGTGGCTCGAAGGGAGAGCACATCGGATAAGTCAGAACAAGGATCAAGTCCCACTGAGGCATCACGAAAGTAACAGGGGGGAAACATATGAGTGATGCCCTTCAAGACCTATTTACAACTGGTGACTTGAACAAAGAGGGCTGATCAGGGAGCCTTAAGAAGGCGGAAATGGCAGAGAGGTAGCCCTTGATAGCGCCCAGAGCAGAGCCCTGCTGGGCAAGAGAAAGAAGAAAGAGGAGAACCTCAGAAAAAGGGGCAGAGAGTGGATCCACAGCCTTTGCTGTGCACCATACCACAAATTTGTTCCACCTGCAGCGTATACCGATTTTGTGGAGGGACGCCTGGCTGCCAGAATAACATCACAGACTTCAGGAGGCAAGTCAAATGGCCTCAACTGTTGCCGCTCAATCTCCACGCATGGAGGTGGAGGCTGGACAGGTTCGGGTGGAGGACCGTCCCCTGCTGCTGCGACAGAAGGTCCTCCTGAAGAGGCAGACAAATCGGGGGATCAACTTATATGCTGAGTAGCTCGGGATACCAGTATCTTCGTGCCCAGTCCAGAGCAACAAGGATGACTTGGGCCCGTTCGTGCCTGATCTTCTTCAGCACTCTGGGCAGAAGTGGTATAGGCGCAAAGGCACACAACAGACCACAACTCCACTCGCGACAAAAAGAGTCTCTGAGCGAGTGCCACCTTGGAAATTCCAACGCGCAGAACTGATGACATTGCGCGTTCTCTTCGGTGGCGAATAGATCCAACCAAGGCTCTCCCCACTGCTGAAAGAGACCTTGCGCCACGTCCGAGTTCAGACGCCATTCGTGATCCGTCATGCACCGACGGCTGAGTTCGTCCTCCCTGGCGTTAGGGAACCTGCCAGGTGTTGAACCACCAGGGTTACGCCCTGATGTTCCAGCCACTGCCAAAGGTGCAGAGCCTCCTGGCATAGGGTCCACAACCCCACCTCGCCCTGGTTGTTTGAGTACCATATGGCGGTGGTGTTGACCGTGAACACCTGCACTACACTCCCCCGGACAGAGGGGAGGAATGCTTTCAGTGCAAGTCGGATCGCCCGCGGCTCCAGAAGGTTGATATGGAGCCGGGACTCCGCCTCTCCCAAGTGGCCTTCCCATCCCAGGAGAGACGCATTGGTCACAACTACCTGCTCCGGTTGGGGTAGGGAGAGGGATCTGCCGCTGACCCAATCGCGGACCATGAGCCACCACTGCAACTGTCTTGCAGTGCCCTCCGAGATCAAGAAGTGGTCGGACAAGTTGCCCTGATGCTGGGCCCACTGAAACTTCAGGTCCCACTGCAGAGCCCGCATCCGCCACCTGGCGTGATGCACCAGAAGGATGCAGGAGGCCATCAGCCCCAGAAGCTGCAGCGTCAACCTGACGGAGACTCAGGATAAAGGCTAAAAGATCGGAACCAGAGCCTGCATATCCCGAACCCGCTGTCCGGGAGGAGAAACCCGAAACTGCGTCTAGAGTCTAGAACCGCCCAGATGAAGAGGAGCTTCTGAGAGGGACACAGGTGGGACTTTGGCACATTGAAGGAGAACCCCAGCAGGTGCAGGAGGTCGGCCATAGTCTGGAGGTGGCTGACGACTGTCTGGGGCGAGCCCACCTTTAACAACCAGTCGTCGAGGTAGGGGAAGACTGAAACCCCTAACCTGCGCAGATGAGCTGCGACCACCGCCATCACTTTCGTGAACACCCGTGGGGCGCTGGTAAGGCCGAGGGGGAGCACGGTAAACTGAAAGTGCTCGTGGCCTACCGTGAATCTCAGGTAGCGCCAGTGGGCCGGAAGGACGTGAGGAACCAGAATTGACTTTCGGTTCAGCGAAACATATAATTGCTTTTGATAGTTAGTGTGATGTATCTAGAAGACTAACGAATAAACACAAACATTAATATACACACGAAAGGAAGTAATTTAGGAATTAACATACCTCATATTGCATGTTTTTGTATCTAGATCGCAGACAGCCCTGCTAGACTCGACCGATGCCATTTTGTGGCCTCGTTCGATCTCTGCATTAGCAAGCCCTATCCTTGCATTCTGCCGAAGCCGTTCCCCTGAGAAATAGCCCTACTGTTGCAAACTGCTGTTTCTGCACGTTAGGCCTGTCAAGGTTATGGGTAGAAGGGGGAGGCTGGATAAGCACATTCCGAGGGGTGCTGCGTGGACTCTCTCGGAGTTAGCAGAAGGGAGTCACCCTCACGACCTTGCTATAATGAGATGAGCTAAACCAAGAGCACTTTGTTTCCCATATATGGTCTTTACCTCTGTACCAACTTGTATTTTTCCATCTTGGGTAACGGTTTCGAAATGTAACAGTATATATGTGATGTTCTGACAATGTGCCAGCAGTATTCTTGGCAGACCTCGTGGGGTTAGGTCGCAAGGAGCTCCTCTGACAGAGTTTTGTTTGTTATAATAAACGATTGGACCTTCTACACTGCACACCGACTGATTATTGGTAATTGGTATTGGGCTAGTTGTAAGTAAGGCTCTAGTTGGGTTGTAATAATTTTTTCAGTACTTCAGACGGGAATGTGGAAATAGGCGTCCTGCAAGTCCAACGCTACCATCCAGTCTCCCGGGTCTAGGGCAGCTAAGACCTGAGCCAAAGTCAGCATCTTGAACTTCTCCTTCCGGAGGAAGCCGTTGACGTTCCGCAGGTCCATGATAGGGCGTAGGCCCCCTTTGTCCTTCTGGGGAACCAGAAAGTAGTGGGAGTAACAACCACACCCTACTTCTGGCCCAGGAACGTGATCGATGGCCCCCTTGGCCAAGAGGGCCGTAACTTCCTCTTGCAGAAGTTGCAAGTGATCCCCCGAGACGCAGTGGTACTGCGGTGGCATGGCTGGAGGGGTCGCGTCGAAGGGGAGGGAGTAGCCCCTTCGGAAGATTTCCGGCATCCACCTGTCCGATGTGATGGAGCGCCAGTGGAGGAGGTGATGGCGAACCCTGCCCCCCACTGGTGTCAAATGGGCCTGAAAGCTCGAAATAGGAAGGCTTTGAGGCGGATGCTGCGGGGGTAGATGTGGACTGGCCGCGCCATTGTCCCCTGTTACCGCCACAACAGTAACCACACCCGCCGCCGCGCTGAATGTTAGTCTGCGGCCCGTGGCTGGCAGGACGTGTGGGGGCGCCCCTTCCATGGCTACGAAAGGAGCGCTGGGCAGAAGATTGCTGGCGCGGGCCGACAGGCCCAAGGACTTGGCCGTAGCCCTGGAGTCCTTAAATCGTTCTGGCGCACTATCTGCCTTGCCACCAAAGAGGTGGCTGCCATCGAACGACATGTCCATAAGGGTGTTCTGGACATCAGCCAAAATGTTGGCGGACCTCAGCCAGGCGTGGCGGCGAACCGCCACAGATGTGGAAATCGCTCTTCCCAACGAGTCCGTGGTATCCAGTCCACATAGTATGGAATACTGTGATGCATCTCGTCCCTCCGCGAGGGCTTGAGAGAGCTTCACCCGGGCTCCCTCCGGGTACTCAGGCAGCACGGCCTCAAAAGTATCCCACAGGGAGTTGGTGTAACGGCCCAAGAGGCATGCAGTGTTGACCGACCGCAACCCCAAACTAAGGAAGGAGAACATCTTGCCGAATTGCTCATACCTCTTGGATTCTCGATCTGGTGTTGCAGTCAGGAATGCGGATTGGGAAGCAGAGGCCTGGATAACCAGGCTCTCGGGGTGGGGTGGATGGACAGGAAACTAGGGTGCCCGGAGCAGGGCGGTGGCGCCTAGCGACGTTCCTATCTACAGGGGGACCTGTAGCGGGCCTGGACCAAGTGCCCAACAGGACGTCCATGAGAGCCTCATTAAACTGCACTAGAGGCTCTGGGGAGCTTACCAGCGGTTTAAGGACCTCTGTGAGGATGTTAGACCTCACCGCTGCGACGGGGAGCTCAAGAGCCAAGGCCTTGGCCGCCCTCGTCAGCACCACACTATAAGCAGGCCCCTCCTCCGTAGCCACGGTAGGAGAGGAGACAAAACCAGTGTCTGGGGAGGTATTCAGGCCACTGGCTTCCCCTAGTTCCTGTGTCCAGTCCAGTCCTGAAATGACTGGCACTCACGTGCCAGAGGGTCCTCAGACCCCCTCAGTCTCCCTCGTCGTCCATCTCCTGGAATTCAGGGGTAAAGGATGGACCCAGATCCTCGAAGAATTCCTCTTCGGCCGGCGGCGAATGCGGCGTCGAGTGACGCCGCTCCGACACCGGATCCGGACCGAGGGGTGAAGCCCTAGGGGTCGATGCCGGCGGGGTGGTAATGTCAACCCGCGGCGACCCGGAACCGGATCCTGTGGGGCCTTGCGGCGCCGGTACCGAAGTCGTCGACGGCGCCGGGGCCGAAGAACCCGATGGCACCGGGGCCGAAGCAACCGGCCCACTTGGGCTCCCAGTCGGGGCCACAGGGCCCGAAGGCGCCGCGGAACCCGACGGAGGAGTAAGCGACCTCATGGCCATGAGGAAGGCATCGATCTCCTCCGGCGTCGTGTTCTGCCCAGGGACCGGCGGGTATGGAGCAGGCCGCAATGCCTGCGGCTCTGGCAGAGCTGCGTGGGTGGTGTCACCCGAAACCCCAGCCGCATCGCGCGAGCGTCGAGGGGAGTCAGAAGGGCGATGTCGCCTCTTCGACTTCTTGTGCCTCTTACCTGAGGAGATTGGAGCCCGACGAGTGGTGTCGACTCGCCGAGCTACGATGACTCCAGCCCCGCGACCGGTCCCTTGACCTCCTTCCAGACCGGGACCTTGAACGCACGGTGCCGACTGCCGGAGCTCGAGGCGCTTACGGGACCGCTCCCGCCTAGCCTTCGATGTCCAGGCCCGGCAGTCGGGGCATGACTTGTCATCATGGTCGGGCCCCAGGCAATACAGGCACCGGCAATGGGGGTCGGTAACCGACATTAGTCGGCTACAGTCGGCACAGGGTTTAAACCCGGGCATCCCTACCGGCACCGATGGAGTCGTTTGACTCGAACCGGATCCAAAAAGGATTGAAAAAACTTAGTCAAAAAGTGACTAAAGGGTACCACTTTCTCCGGACCGGCGCTTGCTGGCTCAGAAAAAAGAAGAACTGACGTCAGCGCGCGAGGGCGGCGTCTAAGTACTTCGGTGATGTCATCCCAGCGCCAACGACACCGACGACGGACACGGAGCCACAGACGACGCCTACCAACGCACAGGGGTACTACTACGCAAAAATGTGCGGATCCAGACTGACACCTGGGGATATTCTAAGGTAAGGAATCTAATACTTACCTGTTTTTTTCAGATATGTGTATGCAAGTGACACACACATTCTTTCTCTCACTCCAGCCACTTTGAACACATAAAACACTGGCAAACACAAAAGGTCTGGCTTTATGTGGTACTGCATTGAAGCAGATATGCACAAAACAGTTTGCAAACGTTAGCACATTAAAGCCAGAACTATTTGGAGGAATATCTTTCTCTAGCATGAAGATATACTCAAATGTTGTTTTGGAACATTTATAGATTTTCTTTCTGAAATAGTATGTTGTGACTTTTTCGTTCCAGGGTTAGCTAAAAGGTTTTTTATTTTATTAAAGTTATATGTATACTCTAATCATCTATAGTTGGTTTCAGCCAGCCCTCTTCATCAATAGGTATCCCACTGCGTAATTCAAATAAATTTTCTTCCAGCTACTACAGCATACAGCTGGGCCAGCCCTCTTTAACCATTGAAAAACTTCACTGTGAAATTTACTTGAATGCTATTTTTGAACATTGATAGATTTTCTGTCTGAAATAGTATGTTGTGACTTTTTCGTTCTAGAGTTAGCCATGATGTTATTATAATTATATGCATACTGTACTCATCTATAATATGCCTCTTCATCCATCTGTATCTCATTGCGTAATTCACATTTTCTTCCAGCCTCTACAGCAAGCAGCTGGGTCAGCCCTCTACGTGGTGTAGCTAGACCTTTTGCCGCCAGTGACGGTCCCTGCGTTTGCTGCCCCACGAAAGCCACAAATAGGAGCGAAGAGTTGGAGGTGGCAGGGAGATAGGCACGACGAGGGTAAAAGTGCTTGCTACACTACTGAGCCCTCTTCAGCTATTGGATAACTTCACTGTGAGAGATGGAATCCTTCTCCATTCAGTGCCAGAAACTACTATGGCAATGTGTGCATTTTGAATACAAAAATATTTTTCCTTTTGCCATTATTTTTAAAATTTAGATTAAAGAGGTCCCAGTTACTTCCCAAACAATAACGGCTAGCAAAAAACATGAAAAAAACAAAAGAAGCGCTGACAAAATGAAAAGGCTGGAAGACCAAGCTAACCTATTGGCTTTGTCAACGTTTGCTGTATGTATATTGAAATTACAATTGAAAATCTGTAAAAGAACATCTCAAACAGTGTACTCTCAATGCTAAACACTTACTAAAACTGAGGTCCTGGACGGGTGCAAGGTTTTCTGAGCTGGTGTGGTTTTCTTTTAATAGGTCAGAATGCAATTATATTTAACATAGTAGCAATAATAGACGGAGAGTAGCTGTAACTGAAATAACCAAATTTGTGAATTAAAAAAAAAGTGATTTTGTTAATTGTTTTTCTAATGTACAGATGATTACATTTAATATAGAATCTGGTGTGACATGAAGTTCCTCAAATGGGCAAAAAGAATCTTTCATTTACTGTAAACATGTTCGCATAGATGTAATAGTTTTATTTGTCTGCAAGATCACAGTAACTATTTACAGAACATGAGTAGAGAGATTCTACATACAGTCTTTGAGATGTAAACAAGAACCTCCTGAGGCGCAGGAGAAGAAAGATATTGTGGGGGCAAGGAGAAACAATCCATGACAATAAAATACAGAATTTAAAATACAAACTTTATAACTTTCTGGACAAAACATCATTTTGGTTAAATTACCTACAAAGCTACAAAAATCAATCATGTAGAAATAAAAAAAGAAAAAAAAACATAATTTCCTTTATAACGTAGTTTGTGAAATCACACATAGGATGTAAAAATTTAACAAATGGATAAAGGCATAGGAATTGGTGCCGGCGTTGGTTAAAAGTACTTTACATAAATAAGGGAACAAAATGTAAAAGTGAAATATTATGTCTGTAAAAAAACCTCTACCAATTAAAAAAATAATGTTTTCAATTAATCACTAAAATCAACTATAAGCAGTGTTTCTTAAAAAAAACAAGTAGAAATTAGCCTACTTATAAATAAAATGGAGGAAGTACTCCTCCCATCCTTGTGAAATTTCCACACCTTTTTTCCCCCAGAAGTACATCGGCTCACACACAGACACACACACTATGTGCAGACAACCCTCCCACACCACTATTTTCAGATATTTTCTGATATCGTAATGCCCCATAAAGCCCCCTTAGAATATGAAAATACGACCTGTTATAGCCGTTATCTACATCCAAAACAAAAACAAGGCAATATGTTCAACTCTTGCTCTGGAGATAGTTTGGAGAAACCCATGTGGGTGCAGTGGGTCTGAAATTTGCTGGACATCAAAAAAGGGAGGTGGCCAGTGCATTTCCCAAGATGCAACTGAGCAGAGAAGTGTATGTGCTGCTAAGCTACAGTAAGCATCTTGGAGATGGGGGGCGCACAGGAAATAATCCGAAGAGACTTCAAATTCCTATATTGTGAAGTACATAGAGCTATAGATGGGGAAGTCAGGTAAAACTTTAGATTTTACATTATTTTAAGATCGGGCAATGCTCTCACAATAAATACCGTCCCCAGAATGTACCGCAGGCTTTTGCAGTCTGTTAGCTATTTTGCACTTAACATCTGTGGCCCAAATAAATCGATGCATTAACCACCACACTGTAAAAACACATCCTTCTGGTAAACAAACTCCGCCAACAACCTTTGCTACTCTATCTGGCTCCATTTTCCAGAGCAGCTCCTCTGTTGGAATGTATATGAGTGGCATCTCTTCTTTCTCATCTTAGATTGCAATTTCCAAGTCATCCCGTCCTATTAACATTTTATTAGATACTTCCTTCAAAATGGAGGCGGAGTGGTGTGATGTCCAGAGGATAATATGAAAATCTCAACTGGGTAGTATCTGGAATTACAAAAACTAAATTGGGTCTGTGCTTAGTTACAGCATAAGAACAAAACTCCATATGATCGGAGGAGAACAAGCACTACAATAGAATTGCAAAAACTATGTATAGACAGAGGGAAGGACATCTCTGCACCATAAGAATGGACTGCTATTGTTCGCGAGAGGGACTGAGCTGTAGCAGCTTCCACGGAAGGTAAAAAGTATGTGCAGGAGCGCCTCCTGCCCAACAATCTAAAGGGCAAAGGCTCCCATGCTCTAGTCTCATCTCCGTCGACCACGGGGGCATTTCATTTTACTTTAACTTTTAATACAGAACATTCAGGACATTAAAACCATTTGGGGTTTTCTCCTCTGCAAGGAACCCCACTGGCATGGAGGAAGGTGTTGATTCAATGGATCACTATATAACACCCTTAGGACACAAACATTGTGTTGATCCAAAAATAGGTTTTCCTTCACCCACAACCCCCACTCTCACTCGAACCCACACCCCTATACGTAATGGCTTCTTTAGTTTTTGTTACCTCTATGTGTCTTACGAGAACGTCTTAAGTGCTTGTAACTGATTTTACTATCCCACTATCACACTGTGGATTCTTTACAAACCCCAACATTTTATCATTTGTATGTTCTGCTCATGGTAGGCTTGGATTTCCAAATTTAAAAGGCCTTTGCATCCAACTCATGAGAATAACCAGTTACTAAAAACAAGCATTCGCCGTGCATTCACTTTTCCCAGGCCGAAGGTGTCCTGCTCTGCGATCAAAGGTCCAGACCGGGCCCCTGCCTGGTGGTTGGCTGGAAGCAGAGGGGCTGGTTACCCCACTGCTCTAGATAGCTGTGCGTTTCAAAAGCGTGTTCTCACGTGTGCATAAGTACCAGTGAATGTTCTTTCAAAATGATAATCTAAAGGCCTCAGGAAATGCATTAAAAAAAAACAAAGTAAGCTCGTATTGCATCCTATCCCAGTAGTCCTGGCTTGAATTATGGCGTGGTGCAGCTCATGTTGGATACATTTGTAGGATATTGCCCATTGTTGCAGCAAGTGGCATTCAGTTTAGGTTCCATGGAACAGAAAGAAGAGTGAGCCGAAACATGTTGCTGTCAATGGTTGTTGCTCACCACAAGTTGATGGAGGGAAGCAGTTTAGTACAACAGCAGCGTGCCCACCATAAAAATGTCTCCTTTTTGTCTAGAACCACAGCAAATTAGCCAATGGATTTTACAGGGAGATGCAATAAAGCATTTTGTTGCTGCCTCAAGCATATTTTTTTCAGAGACATAAGCACGGCACAGAATAGTAAATTTCCACCCTAAGGGTGTCATTGTTTATACATTCTACAGTAAAGCTCTATTGCAATCACATGTAAACATCATTGTTTAGAAGAAACAAAGGCAGAGCTACAATGAGGCCCTGGCCAAAGACAGACGCTCAATCCTTTTAAAGAACTAAGGGTGGGTCAGAAACACTACTTCTTTGGGAAAACTACATATACCTCCAATTTATTCTAAGGCTTTTGAGGCTATTATTGCCTGTCTATACAGTATGGCTAAATCCCACAGGCCCGCCATTGTCAAAGATCTGCAACATGTAAAGGTCTATGGAATGGGAAAAAGTTTGTCCATGACGAAGCATGTCTGGAATCCTTTTATCCTCCCTCCTATTTGGACGTCAGGATCTTTATGCATTATCCTGATATTCCAAATCATTTCCATTGGCCAAGTCAATGGAGAATATGGCTTTTATGATACCATGGTGGCCAAATGCATCATGGAATTCTATTCTGCATGGCTTCTAGTTCTTGGACATGTTGCACATAAAAACAAGAAACGAGGCACAACAGGCCTTGGAAAAATTCTTGGCTTATTGCTAAAAAAAATATTTTCCTCAGGGTTGAAGGGGAGGAGGCAAAGAAGGCAAATATATTCTCTAAACCCCAAAAGACAGTAAGAGGCAGGCATAATACAGTGTTGGAAATGAGAGCTACTTTAATAGCAGTCGCCAATTTTAAGGTTCCCTATGCATCCGTATGCTGGAGCTCAGCAGTAACATTAGATTGAACATAACCAGGGCCAATGGAATTATGGGATTCTGCAGCCGCTGAGTTTTCTATATAATTTTAGATTTGCCGCTCCTACCACATAATTAAATCTGTTGCATAATCTGCAGATTTTAACAAAAAAATTATTATATCTCAAACAGATTAAAAGTTACTAAAAATGTGATAACAGGTACCCGTGCAGTGGAAGGCCCTTCGAAAAAGTTGACTAGTCATCTTCCAGTTGCTGATTGCGGAGTTCTATTATTAAGCAGGTAGTAATGAGGTGAAATCTTTTCCCAGACACTTTTAGCACGAGGAAAAGTGACAAAATAATAAAATACTAAAATATGTGCTCAATTATGCTGCATAATTTAGCTCTTCTGGCCACATAATTTAGTTACCCTTGTTGCATAATTTGTCCCTCACCTGCTGCATAATTACAGTGGTCCTTGATATAACTCAACCAAGGGAAAAATAATATGGAGTTGAGGATTGATGTGTTTCACACTGTTGAACAAATAGACGATTAGCATATTGGGACAGGCCATGGGAACTTGTTATTTAAAAATCGCCAGTCAATCGCCTGTCTAGGTAAACCTTATTTAAGCCCCTATAGTCCCGCTCAATGCGCATGCACATTGAGAGGCGAGACCTAAAAACTCCATGTCAATACCCAATTGGCGCTATTTATTTTAACCTGCTTAATGGACACTAGTTTAATTGCCAGATATTCGCAGCTTCAGTTTGGACAGAATATTTTTCTTCGGACCATCCTTGTCAACAAAAGACGTGTGCTGTACAACAACCATCCGCTAAGGAGAAGAGAACACCATCTCACAAGTACAGCCGCCTTCGAGCACCTTTATTTGCCTTCTTGTGAATGGTTTCAGGCTTTCAGCCACAGCAGAGACCCTATAGCGACACTATTAAGGCACATTACACTAAGCAAATCAAACATCTTCTGTGGCATTTATTGCAAGACTTAATTTCCACTAAGTGGGATTACATGTGCGGGGCCAAAGCAACCACACCAACTTCCCTGCTTTCAAAAAGACAGGTGGAAAGGCATATGCGGAAAGATCTGACATTCTACTAATAATGTGCACTAGCAATGGGAGCAGCAAATTTGGAAATATTCCATGTGGCGGCAAGCTTGTTCACCTTTGTCAGTCCCTCATTTTCCCCCTCACTTAATAACCCACTCCCCCCATCTGGGAATTTGGAAGGTACTCCGTTTGCACACAGAAGACAAGCAGTGCTTATTTTGTAAATAAAGAAGTGCTGGGGCCCATGGTTTTGTGCAAGAAGCCACTGTAGGGTGCACTACCGACTGGAGCCAACATCGCTGCCACATGCCAGTATAAACACTGCCTACTAAACATAACACTCCTAAAACTGTAACTGTTTGGAAGATTCCAGGTCACCCAAAGCCGCAATAATGGCTTGGAAGCTGTAGATTTTTTTTTTAAATGGTTACAATTATTGTTAATCTGATGTGCTTCATACAAAAAATAGACAGACAGCGCCAACCATGTGGTGGGCTGTCATTAATAAATGCCGGTGTTGATAATAAGTGCCGGTGCTAAGCACGGGAAAACACCAGCAAAAATTCAGCACTGAAGATAAGCTACACATTTGTAATCCTGTACATTCATGCCTGTCACCTAGGACTCTGCTAACTATCCAGTACCTGTTCTGTCCATTGAATATTGCAAACAATATTTATAGGGCACATAAGGGTTGGAGTGCACACCCCTCTCAAGCAAAATTCTGGCCTTCAACAAAGCTTTGGCAAGAACCCACCGGCAGCGAGTCTAGAGGTGTCTCTTGGTATGTTTTACTGGATCTCTCAGTGTCCCACAGATAAGAATAACCCAGAGTATTGATCACCCCTGAAAGTATCTTTAATCTGCAAGATCCAGGGTTATCAATTTGCTAATTATACTTTGATAGAGATTATTGTTTTAGGCAGATTCCGAATAAGTCACTTTCCAGAAGGAAAATCAGCGGTGGTTGAATCCCTGCCAAGGCAAACCAGTCAGTTATCTGTCTGAGGTCACTACACTAACTTCTACCAAGCAGGGTGACAATAACATACATTTTTGAAGCAACAAAATACAACTTCAGCAGGTTGCGCACACACCGTTTACATTGAGAACTTGGTTGTGTGCCAGAAAAACACCTTATCATTGGATAGTTAATGAATGCACCGATTCTTGGGGGCAGCTCACATCATTAGGAATACTACAATCTATCATGTCTCTGGTCAAGACTTTGGGGAGTTGGTGCCAGGGTAGACCCTAGTCAAAGTGGCTTTTGCACTCTTGTGGTATTGCTGATTGAACGTCATTTATTCTTTGGCAAACACCTCATTACAATGCATAGTTTTAAACCAAGGAAACACACATAGAACCAGGAACATACAGTACAGGGCTTACAATAAATACATCTTTAGGATAGATCTTCTCTTTTTTATATTAAAAAGTAGTTTAGAGGTCCAACTCTATACACAATTGACATCTTTGTTGTCACACACAACAGATGGCAATGGCAAGTGGAAAATACACTTGGAACTCCACGACGGGGACAGGTCAAGGGCGAAGGAGGACCGCAGGAGGGGTCAATGTCTACAAGCACACCAAGGATAACCAGTCTGAAGCGACAATGCTATAGTGTGGCAGTGGGACATCAAACACCGGTGAGACTCACAAACAGAAGCAGCTTTGCTCAATGTAAACATCAATTTAAAGGGATACAAGTCTTTGTTCCTTTCTCTTTCTGGTCTTCCTACCCCCAATAGACTCAGTTTTTTTTTAGAACGTAAACATTTCCGAAGTGCCTTGACTGAGGTATTGAGGTGCTTCTGGAGGGTAAGGCCATTACCGCTGTAGGCTGCGCTGGGCCTCCTTCAACAGGCTGTCGAAATCCATGGTCTCATACTTGCTCTTCATGGATGCCGACGGGGACATGTCCTCCATGTTTGAATCTGAGGGCGGGAAATTGAAACGGGTGCGTGAGAGACAGCAAGTGCCATGGGCAGTCATAGACTCACCAAACATATGGAGGATGTAGGTTGTGTGAGATTTACCCACCAGGAAGCATCTGGGCCTATTAAATGCAACAGATTCACATACTTCATTCTTCCCAGAAATCACCCTAGACCCTTTTTGCTCTCCATTCTAGTCAGTTATGCTTTAACACATTTAATATGATTTATAAGTGATTAAAAACAAAAAAAGAAGTTGTTGGCTGTAAGATGCGCACAATACATCATTTGTTCCTTGCCCTTAGGTAATGGAGTGGTGTTCTGCTGCTGGTAAATCAGCCAGAAGCCAACAGCTCCAGGTTCTATCAAGTTCATGGAAATTTAGGAGGAAGTTGCACGGTATGCTAGACTTTCAGTGAAAAAAGATCTATCTAGAAATTGACCTCCAAGACCAAGCATGAACTATGACATTCATGTTTATCGTTTGATGTAACTGATAAGAAAGAGACCCCAAAAACGTCTGGAATGAGGCTCATCATAGTCATCTTTACCAAATTGCTAAGACTGTCTCACTTATATCTGCCGCCTTAACTGCCCTATTATATTTAGGAAGAGTTTGATCTCCCAACAGGTGCATTCGATTCCGTGTGGTCAGCGGCCTTACCCAGGTCAGTGTATCTGGTCCAGAAAGGCCGCAGGCCCCCGTAGCTCAGCTGGAAGGCCGGCTCCTGCCTCCTCCGCAGGGAGGCGCCATTCTTCAAGGACAGAGCAGCATTCTCCGAGCATCTGAAGGTGACGAAGCCATACTTGCCCCCTCTTGTGCATTGAGAAAAGAAACACATCATTACCTTCTGGTTATGGTTTACAATTTTCACATTTCAACACGACCTCATCATTTCACGACCTTGTGCAAACATTATAATGAGGTATTACCAATTCAATGCAAAGCATCTATACAAAAAACACCAACCTGATCTCTGCAAACATAGCCCTACACACGCAAATCTCAACTATATGCAGAGACGATATGGGTAGAGGATGATCACCCATTGCTTCAATTTACTGAAAAACCTCCACACATCACTGCTGACAGTATCTTTAAAGCCCTGATGCCAGCAGTATAGGTCTGTCAGGGATTCAGGACAGACCCAGCAGCCAGATTCTATCCAGCTCATAAGCTTTTCCTTAACATTGTGTAATCGTGGGCTTGAAAGCCTTTTGACTGCTTTACTCATTTCCCCAAATGTAGCCAGATTTTGGAACTACAAACATTTTAACTACCACCACTCCACTACGTTGTTACTGCAACTCTTTGCTGCAACAGTTAACTCTAAGTTACCTTCTGAAACAAACTAATGCATGCACTCAGAAACCTCTAAAGCCCAAAATGTATAAAATAGTGGGGGGAACTCCACAAACTGTTAAAAGGCACAGTGAAATGTAAGTGCTTCCAAACTGCCACAGTTACACCCCTCTAATGAACTTCCAATAAGTGACATGTTCACTAAGAGTTGCACGGAAGCAAAAATGTGAGGGAATGTATTACCACACAAATATAAACACTGACCACAATGTGCTTCGATATGAGATTCTGGGATAACAACCCAAGGACTGATTTCGACTGATGACGAAGCAAATTAACCTTAGAACCACTAAGAGCAAAGGTCCATTAAAGCTGTGAACAATTGAAGGTTAGGAATTCTGGACTGCATATACATTAAGCATTTTGCATACGTTTAAAGTGCACATAATCAGTGTTTACAAGTGTACAGGTTTATTTTTCAAATAAAGGCACATGGATTTTCCCCCCAAAAATATGTACAGAATTGTAGATCATCTTACGTGTTGTTTCTTGTGAGCACCCTGCACTCTGTGATCTCCCCAAAGACTTCAAAACGCTTCTTTAGCTCACCAGAGCTCATGCTGCTGGAAAGATTCCGGATATAGACCATACGACCCTCGTCCTGCACAGAAAGAAAGAGAGAGAGTCGTTAAAACGACCCCCACCAAGACCCTCATGGAGGACACACCGGATTAGGTTATTCTACACCTTAGTCACGTTTTATTCTTTTATTAACCCTTCGTTCTCCAAGCCACATGGATTCCTCCCATGCTCAATCTGCTCTTCCTGTGTCTTGTGAATGGAGTCCTGGTGTGGTTGTAGAGCCCCTTCAAACTTAAGCTTATGGTGGGGTAGCCAGCTTTCGAGAAAATGCCCTTGGGACTTTTAGAACGTCGCAATGAAGATTACAATAAAGTGATAGGGGGGATGGGATGCTTGAATTAAGCTCAGCCACTAGTAATTACTCGGCCCACATTCCGCTCCATCATTTTCTTGCCCATAATGCCACCTCGGAATAGACCCATCTATATGCAAATCACTGCAACTATACATTAAAGCAGGCACGCATTCCATCCATTGCTTTTTGTATACTTTAGAGCAAGGTTGCAAGTGGGATCAGTAGGTCCAGATATGGGTCCTGTGCACACTGTGCCACTACAACTAAGCTATGCTTGACTGATGAGCCCTAATAAGGATGAAACCGATCAATGGCTGCTGGTGTTCTAGTTGAAGGAGCACATGGCCTGGCAGTTAGGGCAGGACTGATCTGGTTCGAGCAGGGTCAAGACTGATAAGCATGTGGCAGGGTCCAAATTGAGGCAACTTGGTATGCTAGAAAAGTCGCAGTCGCTGACATTATTTCAAGCATTACATCCATCACGTTTTGCATATTTAATTGGTACATCTAGAACTAAGTATAAAATGAGATGTGAATATCTTTAGGGACATGATAAATATATTGATAAACTTTTAAAAAGTAGGGACTAGCCCTCAAAAATGACGACAGTTTGCAATAAGTGCCTATGGACATAAACAATCAGGAGTCAGTTCTAACCATAGCATTGCCTTAAACAGAACCTTCATTTTGACACACAACAGAGTGGGTGTTGCGGTCAGCGGGTACCCTCTATTCCGTTGTTTCCTATCAAGTGCTGCATTGCAGGCTTAGCTTCACCTAAGCATATAGAGATTTCCAAACTCCTGATAGCTCCCCAAGGTTTTCAAATTAAAGAAAAACTTCACGTAGATGCACAATATTTAATCCCACAAATGTGCAGAAAATCAGAATCATTGGTCTTTTTTCTAAAAAAAAACCGAATCTACTTACTTTTTTGTCTCAATACTGAAATCTACTATATTACACTTACGAAAAACTGTGGATAGTTTTTAAAATATTCCAGTTTATCTAAACATTTCTTATGTAGAAAAAAATCCCACCATTCTAATTTTGTAGGACATTTTGGCAGAGCTCCATTTGTATTAGAGTAAATTCAACAAAGGAGAAAGGAAGCAAAAGATTAGGTTTTTAGGTAGTCACAATTTTACCAGAAGAAAAGAAAAATCTGCTGGCTGCTCCTGAGAATCCGGTAAATTCTCAGAAGATCTTGAATGGAGTCAGAACACAGTATATTAGTGCCTTGCTTGGTCTTGTCAGCAAGACCACTTAAGGGAGCAAGGCTACCAGTGCCCAGAACGCAGGAGGACATAGTATTTACTCTAGTGTCAATGCAGGCAAAATTACTCCGTACTTACTATCCATGCTGCCATTTTGCCAATTAGTTGCACTTTTCAGCTAAGGAATGGGGTCCCCATGACAGCTGCCCATCTGCAAGCACCTGGTGCATATATTTTTTGATTAAATCCTGCAGGTTTAGGACACAAATCTGGTAAACAATATAATATGGTACTTACAATTGCAAGTTGACGACTTCGCTGGACATGCCATTGGCTCTGCTTCTGGCCCTGCTCACTGGTTTCACACCTGGTAGATAAAGAAGGATGTGGTTTACTTATCTGACCAGCGAGTCAAGCAAACCAATGAACGTATAGCAAAAAATTCAGAAAGAGACGGTAGAGAAGTTCTACTCTAACAGATGATGTAAAA
Source organism: Lissotriton vulgaris (assembly GCF_964263255.1). Lineage (NCBI taxonomy): Eukaryota > Metazoa > Chordata > Amphibia > Caudata > Salamandridae > Lissotriton > Lissotriton vulgaris. The sequence continues at coordinate 1,154,325,951 of NC_141695.1, read as the reverse complement.
AGGCAAATGGTTATGTGGAATAACAAAATGAAAGTCACCTAATTCTGATCATGTAAAGTGGACTAAATGCAAATCAACATGTAAACAGAGCTCTACCATAGGGAATATGGGGACACTGGAAAGGGCCTGAGAGGTATGACCTTTGTGCGACAAACCATGGTGGTATGTATTCTTCTAAGAAAGCCCCCAAATCAAATATCGACCATAGACATGCAGTAGCTGAGGGCAGCAAGAACTGTAGCTTTTTCCGATTCATACATAAAATTCAATAGGTGTTTGGACAGAGCAATGTCAGGTACAGCATTCTGGTACAGCATGCAAAAGACAAGAAGCAAATTATGAGAGTGGCGCTCTGCTAGCCTTTGACAAAGAAGGCGCATTTAATATCTTAGTCCAGACACTCTATACCCTTGTGCTCGTGCACCTGTGGCTGTTGACTTATTTCTCTGAACACATATCGCAGACACACTTATAATTTTAGGAGTAGCTTGCCCATGTCCCATGCCAGTCTGGCACCTTAATCTGTTCCCCGTTCCTTTGTTGCAGAATGCCAAGTCTGGCTTTTTTCCAATCCATGTGACTTGCTCGTCAGTGACAACAAAGCCCTTCTTGGATGTATTATGCAGTAATTTAAGGTCACACCATGAGCTTATGGCATTCTCTCAGTCAATATTACATTTTGAGTTCACTTTATGTCACAATGTTTGGTTTACAGCGACAAATGCGTGTATTTGGTATTTGTATAGCAAGAACAGAGTCAAAAGTCAGCAGAGCGATGTACAGGATGAAAAGCAGCAATAAAGTCAGAGAGGTCCTGGAGAGAAAAGCAGGGTTCTGCAAGGAAAGGGGGAAGTTTCTTTATGGCTATGTAGTGTTCTTTAAAAAGATGTCATCTTTTACTTCTGAGTTTTTTGTGCTACAGTTTGTAATTTCTCACGGGAACTTCTCACCACTCTGTTGTGCACTTGCCCGGGTCACTGACTGTAGAAGTCAGGAGAGATCCCAGAGATACTGCCAATAATCAGTACTTATGCCTCTGCAGTGTTACCCTGGTATTTCATCATCTTCTGGCAATGTAAGATTCGTACACACTATTTGGATACATTTCCATCTGTAACTAGTGCTCCTAAATAACTAGATGGTAGCATGATACAAAACTTCAGTGATGGATACATGGTTATCTTGTCCTGACAACAGCAGACTAAATGCCTAGCAGTAAGGTGTCCAACGTCTACCTGAGAAGCAAGAATTTCAGGCCATCCACACATAGAACAAGTTACTCACCTTCTGTAACGCTCTTCCTGATGGATACTCTTAACTGCTGATTGCTCACTTTTGGAATTTATCCAAGGGGCCAGAAGGGATCCGAGTGCTGATACGCGTTGCCACTGGACTTTGTGGCTGAATCGCACTGCCTTCAGAAGTGATGGGATACAGCCATATTTAGGGACTACCCCTGAGCACTGACATTAGTTTTCTCCCACGCCTTTGGACATGGATCAACCCTGACAGACTGCAAACATGAAAGAGTGTCAAACTGAACCCTAAAATTCCACTTCAAGGAATGAGGAGGAAGTAAGACAGACAAAAGTGCGCTAGCGAGAGTATCCACCGGAGCGAGGTATCATCAAAGTTAAGTAACTTGTTCTTCAGGTGTATATTTCTAACCACAGACTCCTCAGCTTCTGGTTAAATATCAAAGTAGTACCGCCCTAAAGGTGCCCTATCTGCAGACTTGAGAGCTGAGACAGCACTGCCTTGTGAAGAGGTACATCAAAGCTCAAGCAGCATCTTGACAAATGCTCAAAACCAGGACACCCCTAGCCAAGGCCACTGTGGCAGCCTTGACGGGATGAACACAAAGGAAGCTTCTTCTTGACCAGGGTATAACCCATTCCATGCACATTTACCCCCAGCAAAACCGACAAACAGTTGTTTGTTCACCCGGTGCTTAAAGACCCTGGATTTCCATCTCGCCCAGGTGACCATTCCAGCCCAGAAATGATGCATGTGTCATCACAGAGACTTATGGGTGAGGGAGGGATAACAGCCTGCCATAGGTCAGGCTGGCATCCGCCAAGCAGCATTGAAGATCACAGGCTGCCTTTAAGGCTGAGCCCTGGGCAGGCATAGGTTTACTTGCAGCAGTCACATGTGCCAAAGGGCGCAGAAAGCCAAGAGAATGGAGGAGGCAATGATACCAAGAAGCCTCAGAACTGTCTGCACCGTAACAGATGATCCAGATGTTTCAGGTACAGTCCTAACATGAATGTCCCAAACTAGCTATTGTGATGGAAAGGCCTTTAAAGTCATTGTATCCAGGCTTGCCCCAGTGAATTAAATCTTCTACATTGGTTGCAGATTGGGCTCATTGACAGAGAACCGCAGGAATGCCAGATCTAGAATCAGTCTGAGTAGGCAGAGTTTTCCTGGCATCAAAGCAGGAATCCTGTGTCTTCCCTCAGGTACGCTCTCTACAGCTCCATTGGCCAACAGTGATTGAACTTTCAGTACGAGGATGGAGGCATGATGAACTCAAGTCTCAGCAAGAGTGGGAGGAGTATGAGGGGGAAGATAAAAGTAAGAGTGTGTAACCTTGCTGAACATGTTGTAGAAACCACAGGTATGTGGTAACTGCAAGCAATATGAGCAGGAGGACAAATTGTAACCTGCCCTACCAGCTGCAAACAAGCGAAGGAGCATGAATCATAGTGGTCAGCTTTAGTTGTGGCAGGGGGACGAAGAAGACGATGAATGCTGTCCCTACTAATGGCTATGAACTGTGCCACCACCAAGTCCTCTGGTACCTTGAAAGGACTGCTATGTGTGCTGCACATATTGCCTCCGGAAACTAGGACTGTGCAGTACTGTTGGAGGAATCCAGCAACAGTAGGCCCAAAGGAAAGGGCCGTGACATGGCTTCAAGCAGATCTACCTTATCTCCACAAAACCTGGAGCCTTCAAAAGGCATAATTATAAAGGATACCTACGAGCCCTCAGAAACCCCTTTGGGCGCATCCATGCATGACATCAGAACACTAGTGCTCATGGCATGGTTAACGCAATCTGCTGTGTCCAGATGAGTCCAGACGGGCGCACAAAATATACTTAGCCACATCCTGACCATTATGGATTGCCTGTGCGAAAGCATTCCTGAATTCTTATGGAATGGCTTGCATGATCTCCCTGGCCATACACAAGGAGACGTGTATTGCAGTATGGCAGACACTGCGTTCAAGGACCTCATTGCCAAGAAGATCCCTCTTCCCATACAAGTCAATGAGCTTCAACCTCTTGTGAGACAAGGCCATGGTATACGCATTAGGGTTGCCCTTGCTGGTGGAGCCTTGAACCTCTAAGCTTTCAGGAGTCTGATGCTGGTTCAGAAAAACTAGGTCCACCTGAGCACACCTATCACACCTCACAATGAGGCAACTCCAGATCGCAACCAACGTTTCCATGAGAGCATCATTAAAAGGCAGCAATGGCTTAATATGATGAACTGGTTATACTGTAGTCCAACAGCCATAATAAATTGCAACAGCTTCCCACCAGACAGGGTTGTCCCCTGCCTCCCCTTTCTAATAGCGCTATAACCATTAGCAATTGTCATTCACTGTTTGTAGGAGATGGTGGGTATTGACAGTCCAATGTGCATTCTAAAAATGATGCTGTATGCTTATGACATCCAGGTGATGTTGATTTCCCCGGAGATATCCACCCCAGCTCGGATGAATTTGGTTCAGATTTGTGTTTTCTGGATATATAAATAGCTGGGCTAACAAACAATTAAGATGGTGTTAACCCTCCCATTTTAATTATGGTTTTTGGTATGCTGCCACTTACTGTGTGTCATCTGTATGTTAAACAAATTGACAATCTGATCAAGAATTATATTTGGCAACATCGTCTGCCGAGCCTGGCAGTGGTTAAGTTACATATCCCAAAAACTGGAGGGGGCCTTCTACTGCCAAAAATAGAACTTTATCACACTTTCAAGCACCTATAATTAGTGTACCACTTCACCTCTGACTTGGAAATGCCAGACTGAGTAGAACTGGAAAACCATTTACAAGGCTGTGTCAAGGGCCTGCAGCTGATTCATGCCAGTCACCCTAAAACAGACAGCAAAGATAATCCTATACTGATAGGATTCAGGCAAATGTGGATGGCTGGACACAAACCTTACAGCAAAGAGTTTCTGAATCTGCAGGCATCTCTCTGGAACAGTTCTGACATTCGTATTGATAGGAAAATGCTGAACTGGGTGCTGTGAACACAGAAAGCCACCTTGTAGATTAAGCTTTAAAACGTTTCAAGATCTATACTGGAATCTATCCAATTCTTATATTATTTCCAATGTAAGAACTTTGTGAATGCAAACTGACGAAAATAGCGATAGCACAAGAAAACTCTTCTGACCACATGTACCTAGAACGTTGGGGCAACCTCCTGTATCTTCGAAACATTGACTGAAGAGGCGTATTGCAAAGTCATTGAGAAAGATATCCAAACCAAATGACAGCTACATGTTCAAGTCCCCTTTACTGATCCAGAGTGGTTTACTCTTCCGGCCAATCATGATTGCAGCCTTCGGAAAGCCAGACGGACACAGTTATTTTAAAGGTAATTCATGATTACCACTGGTCTCCAAACAAGCTACACACAGCAAAGCTGGCTCTGGATTTGAGATGCTGGAGGTCGGAGGAGATATGGTGCTTATTTTTTGGCATTGTCTGGTTTATCTGAATTTCTGTAATTCAGTCCGGCAACAAATTAAAGACACAAGTGTCTTAAATCTAAAACCCCCTCTAGACTTGCTTTACACCATGATGTACGTGGAATTCCTGGAATCTCAAAAGAGATGGCTGGACTTAGCGCTGGCAGTAACTACCTTGTGCATCTTGAGGTACTGAAAAACAACAATGCCTCCTATGCTGGGAGATCGACAGAGGCCTTGGCATCCAACACACGAACCCTTGATTTATAAATAAAGTAAATGATCAGCTGCAAACCTCTGAAGCAATCTGGGCACCGTATCTCACATAATGGCTTAGGGACGCCCAACATCCACATTGATACAGCTAGATGGGCAGGCCTGCTGTAACACTGTTCTTGGGAATGTTCCTTACGACAAAGGTATCTAGATTTGCCCATGGATGGACATACTAGAATTCATATCATCCCATTAGTTAATTAGGGTTCTGAATACTATTTGAGGAAACACTACATTGTTAATGTTTCTGAGAGTTTATCATTGCTGTCAGATCTTCTGTTTTTTGGGGTAAAATCAAACTCAAAACAGCAGCAAAAGCTCCGAAGATGCAAGCCCAGGCTGCAAACTCTCAGTGAACAGATCTGCCTTGGTTTCAATCATGGGCTACTGGAGGTCTAGCACCGCTGGGCTCTGCAGGCCTACCAGCGTGACCAGGACACTCCCCTTGGTAGAGGGCCGTCTGCGGAATACACTTCTGTATTAAGTGATGTGCATTTAGGTCACTAGCATTCTGCGAATCAACTTACAAGCAGTAATTAATATAATGGGGAGGCAGTAAGTTGTCTACTACCTCCTTATCATAATCATTTTGGAGGCTCTGGTCAACGTCTGAATCCGATCAAAACAAGATCTCAAGTCTTCGGTACTTCAGAGGTTAAGGCAATACCACTCTCTGGGATTCCTCCCAAAACAAAGGCTGTGCTTTTGTTATCTTGTATTGAGACACAGACTGAGATAACACAGAAGGTGGCAGTCTATCCAAAAGTGGTCTCTAATGCAAGACCTCTGGAGCACAGACTGGTGCCAGCGCAGTTGGGACAGACGTGCCCTATGGCACAGCTACTGAAGTACAGGGTCAAGACTGATTTCTATATGGCTGGGTCCAAACTGGGGTGGCGTACTGAGCAAAAGAACAATGGATGTAACCCAGATCTTTTGACTGGTAATCAATGTTCGATTGATTCAGCATTCCATCCATCATTTATTGTCGCAGTACTTTTCGCCCTAAGTGGGATGGGTATGACCAGACGTGGGTCCCTTGCTCGCTCTGCCACTGGATTCAAGCTAGCCTGGATGATATGGGGTGTTACCACGAAACTGAACCCAGGATGCTTGTTTCCGGTCCAGGGAGGACCCGGCTTGGCAGTCGGGCTGGACTGTTCCCTTGAGGAAGAGGGTCAAGACTGATTTGAATATGGCTTGGTCCAAACTGGGGGGGTTGTGAGCAAAAGAATGATGGATTTAACCCAGATCTTTTACTGGGGGTGAACGTTTAATGCATTCAGCATTCTGTCCATCATTTGTTGTTGCAGCCCTGAAGTATGGCGCTGGCTGGGGGCAGGTGGGCTCTAATAGGGTCAATCGGTGATAGGGCAGGCCCGGCTGGTAGAAGTCCAAATGTGAGATCCAGCAGATCCATGGGGCCCAAAGGCTTTCCAGATGGGCCCAGAATCACCCCAAACCACTGCAATATTGGCTCGTTAATGGCCCTTCACATGTCGATGATGGCCTTGGAAACTGAGTTTGATGTGACCACATATGGGGTAGGCTCGAAGATGGATGATTGAGGTGAAGTTGGGTCCTTCTAATGCAGACGAAGAGACCTCTTCCAAGAGTGTGAGTGACGGAAGAGAGACAACTTCTATTTAGATTTCTTGTGTTTATGACAAGAACTATCTTTCAACTTAGTCTTCGACTTACACAAGGATGGTGACTTTGACTCATACCAAGACTTAGCATGGGAAATGCCCCAAGACTTGGCACTCAAGTTATCCAGCTTCTTGTGCTTGGCAAAGTACAGCTTTGCCAAGTAATTTCTGGTGCATCAGGAACTATTTGTCACTGTACTTCAAATCATGCCGAGACCCTATACACTGAAGACAGACGTCGTGCCAGTTCATGATCAACATTTGTTTCCCGCAGTTGTGACACAGTTTGAAGCATTTAAACTACGAGGGAGACATTTCCCTAACACACTTTCAGACAAGCAGATTTCGTAGTGAATAAGACACAGAGTAAAGGTGGAAAGCGGAGCTCTAGAACTGCATTAAAGGTCGCAAAAAGAATAGGAATCAACATAAGCACGAAGAGATGCCGTCTATATACTCAATTCCTGAGGAGGTGCGATTCAGCGCTGGGTCTTAAGGCACCACCTGCCTGCACCCAGGAGTAACTGCTAAAACCTTTCTGGATACAGTCTGGAATTCAAAAGGTGAGGAACCAACATGTGACACATCTGCAGTTAAAAGCAGCCAAAAGAAATAAGTGGGCGTACTGTGTCTATAAACAGAGCTCATTTAGATGTACATTGGTTATTCTGTATGTTTGGTATGATTTAACCATCTGGAAGTACGGTTATAGCTATGTCTTACTGAAATGCTACAGCTCCTCGTCACTGATGGATGGGAGAAGGCACCTCACCAGGGGGGGGGCAACTACACAGCAGGCCTTGCATGGTCTAGCCTGATCACCTCCAATGACTGCAACCATCCCTGCACATGCAATAGAGGGCACCTCTGAAAGCCGGTGGAAGTTTAAGGTATGAGCACTCCCATTAATGAGAAAGTGAAAATTTCAACCCAGGCAAAGTTCTGATGACACTAACGTTTAAATATTCATTTTTAAGAACACTGTTATAAAAGTTTATTTGAAAGAGGAGCACTTCCTCAAGCACAAATGCTTTTAACTGACACAATTTGGACAATTCACTGGCAGTGCTTGTATGTGCATTTGAAAATACATACCTGTGTCTCTATACATATATGCTGAGGTATGTATAAAACACAAACCCATATGGGAAGCAACAAACAGCTGCACAACAATGATTTGGGGGAAGTTACAAACATTTTGTGTAAAAACCTCAAACAATCATGTACCAATGTTACAAGCGGAACACCACTTCAGACACCCGGGCCATGTATCTAAAGGCACATTTCCCTCTTTCAAAAGGAGCTCAAAGGTGACCATTATCTGGAGACCCCTGAGTAGGATAAATTACTTACCTGTAATCCAAGTTCTCTTCCAGGGGAATACTCATCAAGGTCATAAGCACCAAATAGTCCCAACCATGTGTGGGGACCACGGAGCATACAAAAAATACATATGTACATATACATGTATGATTAAGGAATAAATAACACGAAGTACCCTCATACATATAAAAATATATATATGCATATACACATACACATACACATGTATGCAGCCTAGAACACCAAGAGATAAAATGCCAAAATTGTATTGAATTTTGGCAAAGGTTAATTCTGATTTTCATATTAATCAGTCAATTACCCTTACTTTTTCCACGAACCAATCCACACCTCTAGAGGTGTTACATTCTCTTGATTTCAAAAAGGTTCTTAAATGTGATCTGGATAAAACCAAGGACATAAGGAAATCAGACCGTTTATTTATAAATTATGGTCCCATGAGCACTGGTTTCCCTTCCTCTAAACAAATCATCTCTAGCTGGATAGTCTCTTGAATCTTCTTTTCTTACCAGTTAGCTAACAAATAGCTCCTTCGTAAGCGGAAGTCTCATTCCACGAGAGGAAAGGCCTACACTATGGCCCTTCTCAGAAATATACCCATTGCAGACATCTGTAAAGCTGTAGCGATCATTACACACATTTGTTCGCCACTATTGCTTAGATTGTGACACTCAGGCGGATGCTCAGTTTGAGCAAGCCTCCTTCAGGATCTTGTTACGGTAAATTACCTTTATGGTGTGTTAACGGTTCTGGTGTTCGTCCGCAGGATTCTGGGGATAGGCTTGCTATTCCATTCAGTACTTATGACAATTGAGGAGTATCCCGTGGAAGAGAAGGATAAGTTACTTACCTGTAAACCTAGTTCTCTTCCAGGAGTAAACTCATCAAAGCCATAAGCAACCCACCCTCCACCTCCCTGGACGAATACCATTTACAGTAGGACTCTTATTTCTTACTATCACTCCACATCGTGATACGCTGTAAAAAAGACTTGACCTAACTGTCACCTTTGGGTCATGATGGGAGCATGGAGGTCTTGGAGGTCTTAAAGGTAGGCTGTCAGTTATATTTAGTTCTTTATGCAGGCTATGGTCTAACATACCTTCTATTACTTTGCCTTTGCTTTGAATTTAGAGGCTATGTTTAAACAGTGAAAGTGTGTATTTTCTATGTAAAAGAAATGCTATTAGTTATATATATTTATTTTAAATGAAAAATAAAATGCAGTATATATCTATCTATCTATCTATCTATATATATATATATATATATATATATATATATATATATATATCGCTGCACATTCCTACTTTCATCCACGAGTTCGGAAAAAATGGCTGGCACCCTGGTATCCAAATTCAAGATTTATTTACACCAAACCCCCCTCACCCCAACAGACGCGTTTCGCCTTTGCAGGCTTCGTCAGTGTTACATTAGTGAAAAATACATGTCGCCATTTTAAGCCATTAGCCGATTGAACATTATCATAGAAATAGAAAAAGGCTACTAACATACAAAAAGATGGAAGCCATCTTGTAGTGTGCAAATTGCATTGTAATCCGTGGCTATCAATGGTGACTAAAGGTAAAGTGCATAGTGCTGATTAAAAACATGTAACGTAATTCAGTTATTTAACAGTTCTTGAACACAGTCAAATTCATAAGTGCAAACAATTCTGTTATTTATTGAATTCATATGAGATTTCTATTACCAGTGTCTCTTATAGACTTTTAACCAATAAAGTGCAGAATTGTTAGGAAAAATAGTTTCCTATTCAGCATGGTGTTAGTTATTTAGCCCTAAAAAAATAAAATATATATATATATATATATATGTATATATATATATATGTATATATATATATATGTATATATATGTGTGTGTGTGGATACTCCTTAATCATACAACATATATATGTATTTTTGTATGCTCCAAAAGTGGGCGAGGCCATTCAGTGCTTAGGACTATTGCTGAGTAAACCCTGGAAGAGAAGCCTCAATTATACACCTGCTCTTGCCTGCATTTTGTGAATCCCAGACCCTCTTATTACCACAGTTAGCCTCACTAAGATACTTTTGTTGTATTCCTCAAAACTTACCTTAAATTTCTGCCAATTCCTGGGGATCTGGACCTGCAGGTAGACCTGGAGCCGGACAGACTGCGGTAACGCGGATGGCTGCTGGTGCGGTTTGTAGGGCTCCTGTGTGGGCACTGCTTGGACTTGAAAGGGGGGCTGTGTACATCCTCTGCCTGTGAGCCGTCACTCTCACTGCCACTGTCCTCAAAGACTGTATCCTCACTAGGACTCAGGCTAGGCGTAATGTCCACGTCGTCCAGAGCCTGGTCAAGGAAGCCAAAGTGCTTGGTGAGGCTGGCACGAATCTCAAAGTCTCTGAGCTGATTTTCATCCTCTGTGGGAGACTCCTGCAGCTTTATGCCATCCGTGCTGCCCCCTGAAAGTCTATGCTGTGGTGGCACTGACGCTAATGACAGGTGCTTGTTTGCCAACTTGCTTGGGGGTTCCCACGACTTCAACACTTTTCTCTGTGTCCAGGCCTCCGACCGCACAACCTGACAGTAGTCGTGGTCACCAAAGGAGCGGGACAGAGGCCTCTTGGTGCTCTGTTGATCCTTCCAGCACGGCCGCCCTGCTGCACGACTCAGGTGTGCAAACAACTCTGTCCTCGCCGGCTGCCTCCTGCAGGACTTGCCAGAAATCGCCAAGGAGCTTTCGGCGCCATCGCCGGTAGGTGAGGGGAAGTTGGGGGCCTGGTCCTTCACAAGTTTGCACTCTATGTCAGGCTTGAACAAGTCGTCATCAGCAGACTTGTAGGGTGGTGTCGTTGGTGGTGTTAGACCTTTAGGGAAAAATAACGATATTAAGGTAAACAAAAGCAGAATCTGCCATGTACAAATAAAGGGGTCAATATAGCAGGGTGCAAAGAACAACTCATGGAAGACACAACCCAATTTTCTTTTAAAGAATATCAACTTTTATCTTCCTTAATTGTCCACTGGGGCTCCATAATGCTATACAAACTGTTCTAATGGAATGAAATTGTCTTCATGACAAAGAGGCCTATCTCGTGAGGCAGAGATCAGAAGATGGAAAAAAGAAACTCAATCAGTAACAGCGGAGGAACAGAGGCAGTTTCTTCTAATCATGGACTGCCAGTGGGTTGTGGGTGCTGCCGGGCTCCATTAGCACAGAAGAGGAACCCACTTGACCCTGCATTGAACCCAGTAGAGAGTTGCAGGTCTATTTCACATCCAGTGGTGCTGGTCTATTTCTCCCAGATCCTTCTGTCAGAACTGCTGTGCTCTCCCCTACAGTTCAGTCCTCTCTCGGGTGGAGTGGACACTACTATGTTCTCACTGCTGCACAGCAAAACTTGATCATAATAAGAACAGCAGCCACCAATCCTCTGCATACTCTACCCCCTAGCTCCACCTCTTCCTTTTGCCTCAGATTATCTTAAGGAGCACTGGGAGCCACCCAGCCAACACCAAGACCGCCGAAGGTCACCCGTGTGCTTACCTGCTGTCCCGCACAACTCCACCGAGACGCCCTGGTCAAAACCCTTCTTCGGATATACAGAATCACTGTGGGAGAGCAAGAACAAGATAGGGTTAGAGATGGGGTTAGCAGCACAAAAGGCAGTCAGAACCCTAATAACAAGGCGTCCCTTTAAAGAAAGTCCTAACTTCATGCAGGCCCCTTGTCTCTAGAAGGGGAAGAACAGACCCAGGACTCCAGATCAGGCCTCCTCTGACAATCAGACTCCAACTTTCCTGGGTGCCTCTCTCTGTGGAAATGGGGTGCTTTAGTTCTGGGAGTGTGCTGGAGCTTTGAGATCAAGCCACTCCGGTATCTGGTTCCTGGTGTGTGTACTTTATGAGAGAAAGATGCTGTAGTACCCAATGCATGCGAGTCTTGTTCCCGGTGCATGTGTGTCCTAAGAGGAACGGATGCTCTGGTTCGCAGTATATGTATGTCACATGAAACTGAAACCACAGGGTCTCCAGCATGACCCAGTCACATAGTTCACTGCAAGTCTGAGGCATGAGCACATGAGACCGGGTCACCCACCGACGGCGCATGCTGGGTATCAGCCCCGCTGAAGTGAAGGCCATCTACCCAGAGCAAGACATTCAGTCTTGTTGGGAGTTAAAACAACAGATCTCCTGGAGAGACGGAATAAACGAGGATCCCAGACACCATCGAGGGAACCGATGCGAAAAAATCCTAGGACGTCTAGGTATATAAGTGTACAGATAAGACAGGCCAGTTGTCAAGAAGGAACAGTAGGGGAGGATAAACAAAGTTGTATAAAAAGTATATTTTTATTTAGTATATTTAAAAATCATATTAGAAATGACCAAAGGTCAAAGCAATATGATAGGTATAAAATATCTTTGTCAAAATTACATACAATAATCATAACGAATTAACATAGAATTCATAATACATAAAATAAAGGGAATATATTAACAAAAGCATACAGATAATCACATCAATAATAAAACAAGCATAAGAACTCGACGCGCGTTTCGGCAGGGGACCGCCTTCTTCAGGAGACACAATTTTAATTCCTGAAACACAATTATAAAAGAATATCTATGTTATCTAGACATCCATAAAGATTATAACAACAACGTGTACAATTATTATTACTAATAAATTTAAAAACCTACATTCCTGACTTGAGGTCTGACCATGACTATTGTTATGTACACTCAAGGCCTTTGATGAGCAATATAATTTTGCCGATTGTACAGTATCTGACTCAATTAAGGCTAACGTATCTTGGATTATGAGGGCACCCCCTTACAATGAAGAGAAATACACTCAAGTTTCTTTTAATAAACTAAAGTAGAATCACTTCTAGATTCCTACATATCGGACTAATTCTTTGTAATTGATAGCACACAGTAAGTTCATATCTATCTTCCTTAGGTTACAGATTGTTTCAAAATAGTTGTTTGTTAAAAGAATAAAACAACATAACAGATCCAAAACAACAGTGTTCAATTCACAAGGGTATACTCACAAAGGTATAAATCTATCCATGCAGCAAAAACACCCAAGGGGAATCTTCATGCAAAAGTGATGAGTTAATGGAATATTTTTTGATAGAGGGATTCCTAATGATAAAATTCGCATTGTTAACGGGTGGTCATATCAAATTATTCATCTCAATAAAAAACACATTGGCGTGACAATTTGCTCTTGACATGTGGATAGCACTGCAGAGGTAATAGTTTTTGGAAGGATGGAACACAAAAAATGTGCAAGGTCATGCACATTGTACCCCCTAGATGAATGTGTCCTATAATACTAGTCATATCACATGTATATGGTAGCATATGGACCAAGGGGCATCTTAGGTGATTACAAAAAACTTCCAGGTACGATCCACTTACTATTAGGCAAAAGAGAGCGATGGAAGACCGTCAAGGAAGGGGGGACAGGTGCTGACTAAACAACACTGTTAACTGATATAGTGCACCACAAAACAAAGAATTGGTGGTATCAGCCCTGTACCTTATATTTCCATATATGATGTGTGAATGTTGCTGACGAATTTTATTCTTTATATAGACATTTGATGACCATATTGAAGATGTCCCAGAACAATGGGTACCGTAAATACACTATGGATAAAAACGGAGACAGAATAGGCTTATTCCTCATGTGTTATGACCATAGTAACAACAATGGTCTAAAACCTTAGATGAATCATGAAAAAAAGAAGTAGATATAGTAGTTACCTATAGCTTGAAACTATATTAGATGGTAGACTTGACGCTTGACGCAAGGTCGTTATTGATGGCACCTTATCTCATAGATAATTTAACAGGCTCTAAAAGAACGAATTCCAAATTGACAAGTTATTCTTTAAATCGTCTCGAAGTTAGTTGCATAGTGAGGCAGTATTATACACATCCGGGCTGTTTTGGCTATACTAACAGACCCCCAAATAGTCTTTAGTTAAGTTTACCTTGATGCTTAAATGAAGTGGCGCCTGTGTTCGACACAACTCTGAAAGGTGGCCTTGGAATAACGCCTTGTAATGTTGAATTTAAAAAAGACACTCTGAAAAAATGAAGTCAGAGTATTCAATTAGTTGCTTGTAAATATAATTACAACGTTGCAAAAAATTGCAGCACAACAGAAAGCTAGTAGCGATCTGGGCGTGCTTTCAATCTCCACCATGTCAAGGGCTTACCGCAATACGACTCGATACTGGCGGACAGCAAGATGTAGCTGCTTCGTCTTCCGGCGTGTGGGGACTCGTCCTCCTTAAAGATACAATGTATCTCACGTTAGAAAACTTCCGTATTTAAAGGAAGTGATAAACGCGTGAAAAAATCGCGGAGGGTGCTGGTAATAAAACCGAAGTAGGACTATACTCCCACAACCCGATCCCGATTCAAAATGGCGCTCAAAAAATGCGCGAACAATGTCAATAGTCGTGAGACGTGAGATACATTGTATCTTTAAGGAGGACGAGTCCCCACACGCCGGAAGACGAAGCAGCTACATCTTGCTGTCCGCCAGTATCGAGTCGTATTGCGGTAAGCCCTTGACATGGTGGAGATTGAAAGCACGCCCAGATCGCTACTAGCTTTCTGTTGTGCTGCAATTTTTTGCAACGTTGTAATTATATTTACAAGCAACTAATTGAATACTCTGACTTCATTTTTTCAGAGTGTCTTTTTTAAATTCAACATTACAAGGAGTTATTCCAAGGCCACCTTTCAGAGTTGTGTCGAACACAGGCGCCACTTCATTTAAGCATCAAGGTAAACTTAACTAAAGACTATTTGGGGGTCTGTTAGTATAGCCAAAACAGCCCGGATGTGTATAATACTGCCTCACTATGCAACTAACTTCGAGACGATTTAAAGAATAACTTGTCAATTTGGAATTCGTTCTTTTAGAGCCTGTTAAATTATCTATGAGATAAGGTGCCATCAATAACGACCTTGCGTCAAGCGTCAAGTCTACCATCTAATATAGTTTCAAGCTATAGGTAACTACTATATCTACTTCTTTTTTTCATGATTCATCTAAGTTTTTAGACCATTGTTGTTACTATGGTCATAACACATGAGGAATAAGCCTATTCTGTCTCCGTTTTTATCCATAGTGTATTTACGGTACCCATTGTTCTGGGACATCTTCAATATGGTCATCAAATGTCTATATAAAGAATAAAATTCGTCAGCAACATTCACACATCGTATATGGAAATATAAGGTACAGGGCTGATACCACCAATTCTTTGTTTTGTGGTGCACTATATCAGTTAACAGTGTTGTTTAGTCAGCACCTGTCCCCCCTTCCTTGACGGTCTTCCATCGCTCTCTTTTGCCTAATAGTAAGTGGATCGTACCTGGAAGTTTTTTGTAATCACCTAAGATGCCCCTTGGTCCATATGCTACCATATACATGTGATATGACTAGTATTATAGGACACATTCATCTAGGGGGTACAATGTGTATGACCTTGCACATTTTTTGTGTTCCATCCTTCCAAAAACTATTACCTCTGCAGTGCTATCCACATGTCAAGAGCAAATTGTCACGCCAATGTGTTTTTTATTGAGATGAATAATTTGATATGACCACCCGTTAACAATGCGAATTTTATCATTAGGAATCCCTCTATCAAAAAATATTCCATTAACTCATCACTTTTGCATGAAGATTCCCCTTGGGTGTTTTTGCTGCATGGATAGATTTATACCTTTGTGAGTATACCCTTGTGAATTAAACACTGTTGTTTTGGATCTGTTATGTTGTTTTATTCTTTTAACAAACAGCTATTTTGAAACAATCTGTAACCTAAGGAAGATAGATATGAACTTACTGTGTGCTATCAATTACAAAGAATTAGTCCGATATGTAGGAATCTAGAAGTGATTCTACTTTAGTTTATTAAAAGAAACTTGAGTGTATTTCTCTTCATTGTAAGGGGATGCCCTCATAATCCAAGATACGTTAGCCTTAATTGAGTCAGATACTGTACAATCAGCAAAATTATATTGCTCATCAAAGGCCTTGAGTGTACATAACAATAGTCATGGTCAGACCTCAAGTCAGGAATGTAGGTTTTTAAATTTATTAGTAATAATAATTGTACACGTTGTTGTTATAATCTTTATGGATGTCTAGATAACATAGATATTCTTTTATAATTGTGTTTCAGGAATTAAAATTGTGTCTCCTGAAGAAGGCGGTCCCCTGCCGAAACGCGCGTCGAGTTCTTATGCTTGGTTTATTGTTGATGTGGTTATCTGTATGCTTTTGTTAATATATTCCCTTTATTTTATGTATTATGAATTCTATGTTAATTCGTTATGATTATTGTATGTAATTTTGACAAAGATATTTTATACCTATCATATTGCTTTGACCTTTGGTCATTTCTAATATGATTTTTAAATATACTAAATAAAAATATACTTTTTATACAACTTTGTTTATCCTCCCCTACTGTTCCTTCTTGACAACTGGCCTGTCTTATCTGTACACTTATATACCTAGACGTCCTAGGATTTTTTCGCATCTGTTGCCACCCTGCCTAGGAGTCTATAGATTGTCACTACCCAGGGGGTCCTTGCTATTCACAGTTACCATCGAGGGAACCTGCATGTGGACATTTGTGTGAGAAGATGGACAAGGTTCCAAAACTCAACTATTATGTTTTTCCAAGGAGGCAACAGCTGTTGTACACCATGTGCCTTGGACAAGTGTGGGCACCTATGCCAACCTTCATTGGTGGGCTGTTAATTTCTGGAAAAACTTACCTTTCAGGCGAGGGCAGCGTGAAGCCAAGGTCTGAAAAAAAAATAAAGAAAGAGAATGCATTACTCAGATAGTTTTCAAAAGTGTACACATTCAGTACAGAAAGCAGAGGTAAGGGAAAATAAGTTAACTATCAGAAAGGAACCCCCTCTCTTTTTCACTTGCATTATACCCAGTCCTTTCTTTAACTCTGGGATACCCTCTCTTTTTTTAAAGTAAGAGAAAATATGCCAGTGACCCAGACTGCTTTTTTTGGACTATGGTGAGAGAAAGGATGTGACAAAGTAACCCACCATGTGCACACGATCAGTGTTGTGGGTTAGGTCCATAGGGAGTGTGAGACTTAGGAAGGCTCAAGCTACCGGCAGGGATCCACAGATACCTCACAGAGGATAACCAGCGCCAAGCAGGGATTTCAGAACTCGCTGCCATGCAGAGATAAGCCAAGGCTTAAGATAAAACACGTGGACCTAGTCACAACCGACGTGGTGGAGTTTAATACCATCTGAACCTAATCCTTTTCATCCAGATATATTCAACTACCCACTAAAATATCTTCATGTTATAAGAATGTGGTGGAACTGCAGAGGTGTTTCTCTGGCCACCTCCAGCATCTAATTACTTGAACCTTCTCGTTCCCCTATGGTGAACACTCTAGATTATTGCCATTCAGTGCCCCTTTTCCCCACTCTTTTTGAAAGGTAAGGGTTGAGCCGTGGGCTTTTGCTGCATAAATCGAGCTTTCATCGAGTGAAATGAAACATAGGGAGCTCCCAATGTATCCCTTTGGAGGAGTAGGCCCATTTTAGAGATATCTTCTTCAGATGCCTATTCTTTGACCCAGACAAAATAATCTGTGCAAGAATATGGACAATACAATGCCACTCTGTCCCAAACAATAATGATGTAGGTCTAAGTCTCCTAAACGTGTGACATGCTTCGAGAAGACAATATGCAAATCTGCGGCCAGGGTTAACATCTTTGTATCAGTTTGCAGGCTACAGCTAGGTCAATGGTGAAAGTCCATACATATAAGAGTTCAATCAGAAACTCACACGTATTGGAAGAGCAAGCTGGCAGATGCACACTTTGTGCCGTATGCATCTTTAGCCCATTATCTGGGGAACCCTAGAAAGGGGGGATGTTTAGTCCTCACACTCAAAGTTCTGACCTTTCAGCTTAGAGTTCACTGAAAAATCTGAGTGGAAGTGCAAAGATGGCCTTTATGTGAGAGGACATAGGGCTCCCGCTGATCTGTAAATGGACAGTGACCAACTGAGACATCCTTATTAAGAGTAAAAATTTAGCTTGGGTTTAACTACCATTAGTATGACCCTACACTGCTGTTTCAGAGGGGCAATGACATTCTAAAACAGTCCCACGGTTTCCATCACAGACTGGAATTTGATAGTTTGCGGATCTGTGTTTTAAGCAGAAAATGGAATGATTCATCTCACATTGGATACAAGAGATCAGATACCGGCCACAGAGAGGTGATGTACATTTTTTGGCCTCTGCCCCATATCTAGGCTAATGTTCGACCTCTAGACGTCACAACACGTATATACTCTCATAGGGCTGAAAAGAAGAGCTTGTATTTTTCCGATCCTCTGTTGTAGGAATTCTTTTATTGAGGACTCCTGGGGAATCTACAAATGTGACCAGAGTAAACCTGTGTTTTTCTGCTTTGTAACTCTCAAATCGGTCTCTTGCAAAACATGTCAAACACATTTAGACTATCTTCCTCATGCCCAAATAAATATAGCATATAGGTAAATATGGTTATCAAACAGCGACACTAAACAAGGTATGGCAACGACACACCATTTTGGGACACGTTTCGCGATTTTTGCTAGTTTTTTATCAAAGTTTAGATATATATACAAAGAACACTGGAGACTGTGAATTTGTACACAAAACAATGAAATTCAACCCGGATTTTAAAAAAACCCACAGAATAAGCATGTTTTGCAGGAATACAACACTTCCTGTTCATATTAAGAGGCAACCAGAGGATGGTGTCAAACTTTGGATGGATGCAGCACTTTAATAACTTTAAAAAGTTACTCTTGAAATCCTGCCAAGTGAATAATTTGTTCATGGCGATTTTTCTCTCTGGCTACCAAGCCCCATGGATTGACTATTGTGACATGAGAGCCTGGCTAGTTGTTTGTTGAACTGTAGATACCACTTCATTGGTGCTTTGTACCACCATGCTGTAGATGTTTGGTCACCAGGCTGTGATGGTTTAGACATTTGGTTGCCATGCTCTGGTGCTCTGACTGCCAACGTATGCTTCGGATATAGTTTAAAATGTCTGCCATTTCGGCAATCACTAACACTATGGGCTGTACACAGATCAACCCTCTATCAATTAATGATGACTGATGCGGTCATCCCACCCTCATCACATAGAAAGGTTGCCTTACTGGGCCAAACCAATAAACTGTAGCTTTGGGAGCTTGTTTAGATAATGAAGTCTCTGTAATCCTATCCATCTAACTACCCCTGAAAAAGGTAGACCCAATGCCAATATTGTTATATTAATCTGGGGGGGCTTCTATAAATCGAGCCCCTGACAGACGGATACACAAAGCCTATGCCTACAGCCCTCGAGAGATGCTTTGGTTACCGTGTTTAGAAAATCGCTCTCCAAGCATCTACCGACCTCAGGCATGGGGTATGGAAGGCAATCCAAATTGTGCAGTTAGAGACAGTAAATGTGTCAATCTCCTCCTTCTTCAAATCAGATATGTTCCTGAACAAGGGGCTCAGGAAGTAGGAGGAACATTTTAAAGTGTCTATGACCTATAAATCGCTTCTAGGGATTGGGGAAAGGTGCCCCGGACAAACCTTCTCTATTGATTCTAAGTGGATGGGCAAACACAGTCCCTTCTTCAGCGGCAGGTGGTATCTAGGCCTTGGTTCCCACAGAGTCCCTTAGGAGGTCCACAAAAATTTGACATGTAATCTGAAGGGCTAAACTCATAGGATCCCCATTTACCGGTTTAGACGAGTGCAGTATTTTTCCGAATCCTTGGACACTAAGCCAACTTGGTGGAACACAATTAACTTAAAGTCAGGTACATGAGAATACAAATACACATACAAGTCTAAAATACTTTCAAGTTACAGAAGGGACCAAGAACCCAGATGCTGGACCCCTCCCTGACACAAGAGGGGAGATGTAATGGATTAACCACGAACCACAAAAGGCGACAACTATTGCCTATGACCTATTTCAAATATATGGGTTTCAGACACTTGTGGCAGTAACTAATACTTAATAACTTAATAAATGTCCCATTTAGAAGCGATTTTAGAGAGCAACTCACGTTCTACTTTTTAATGGTCTCCTCTCTACAAAGGACTTTCATTGATTTGTCGGTTTTGTGCGGTAAACCGCTTCCAATTTATTAAAAGATTATTAAGTGGGCTATAATGTGTCTTGAATATTGGACCGAGATGTGAGGTGCCAGTCTGATTTTTCACTGTCTAATTTTGTGAGTGACATTCAAATGGGGGAGCTTCCATCAATGCACACATGGCGATGATTTCAGAATGTAGGTATCAGCTCCAGCTTACTTCCCCACCTCAGTCGCCCCGTTTGCCCTTACCTGTTTCTGTTCTATGTGGCTGGAGCAGTTGCTCAGAAGCTTCCAGGTTTTCCACTTCACTCTTTAAGCTCACAGCCTCCTCCACTGCACCAAGCCCGCTCTCCACCTCGCACAAGGCTTCGTTGAGGTCGTCCTCGGTGAAGGACAGCCACGGGCCCAGCTCTGGATTCAACCGGCCAGAGCGCCGCACGGCGTGGATCGTGCTCTCTGGTTTTGGGGCAACCTTTGCAGATGCACTCTCATGTCTTACAAGGGATGGCCGTCTCATGTCCCGCCCTGTGCCGCCTGCCTTGCTTTGTGCCCAAGGACAAGGTTTGAGGGCTGCTTTCACCGGGAGTTGCATTTTGCCCTTAGCGGCATACATTGTGGTGTTCTCCACTTCTTGCTTGATTGCGGTGGGCGACTTGCACCTGGAAGTGCTAATTAATGAAGCATAGGTTGGCTGCACCAGTCGATATGGCTTACTCACGTCGCTGGCAACATCTTGAGCCAGCAGCTTCCTCAGTATAGAATTTTCTGAGCACAGTTTTTTCGGACGACATTTTGTTGAGCTGGCTAGGTTGAAAGTGGTCTTGCCGGAGATAATGGGCTTCTGTGGCAGGGACGTCATCTTCGCTTTCTTGAAAACACTGCCATCATGCCGATGCTTGCCATGCGAGTCCTGGGCACTCTGCTTCCTGAGGGGGAGGCAGTAGGTATGCATGTACTGGATTAGTCCCACCATAGCTTGTTGCTCCTTTTCGCAGATAAACTGAGGTTCCACCTCACACCGAGGGCTCTGCTGGGTGTTGCCGGCACCCTGAGGGAGCTTACCCTCGCCATCGCTGCTCCCTCCATCCCCAGAGTCATTGTTGCAGGCCTGGGACACGCTCTCGCTAGTGCTCTGACTCTCCTCGGTCACAGATTGTGGAACATGTTGAAGGGTCACTAAGTGCTTGTGGAGTTCGGTGCAGCTACGGCCCTGCCCACGGCTCGATGTGGACTTCCTCTCTCGCGAGACCTCAGCCTAGGAGCAATGGAAACAAAGGCACAGTCAGGCAAATAGTATCTAGTGTGCACGCGTGAAAACTTCACCATGGTGATTGTAGTGCATAAATGAAAACAATAGTGTCAAGTGCATGCAGCATGGCACTGAACAGGGCTCCACTTGAAACCCCATTCTCCCATCCACAGCCTCCCTCAGGAACTGCATGGGCGGAATCATGCTCAGAGGGCAGCTTAAGACAAGACTGGTACAAATATCCGACCTGCTGCTCTGGAGGGGGTCATTCCAGTGTGGGTGAGGCAAGGATTAAGAATGATGGCCATCTGAAGGGCTGCAGGCGGGGGACAGCAAATCAGCAGAGGGTTTAAGGCTAGAGTGGCGTGGATTCTGAATGGTCCAATAAAAGGGGCGGGAAATCAAGGGCATGGTTAGATTTGAAGAGCGGGATCAGGGACCTTTCAATGAATCAGTGATAAGAGTCTGCCTACTCTCGCAGGGGCTGGTGGGTGACGTAGTCCGAACACCTTTGCTAGGTGGTGATATGAACAAACTGGAAATCAAGCTCAAAGAATGCTACAGAAGTTGTATTGATTAATGGCAAGCACGGCGTCTCTTTCAAATGTGCCACCGGATGGGTTAATCTCATACCCCAAATTTTAAGCAATTTCAGGTTTTTCTTCCAAAGAACCTGGATAGGATACATTCAAAAGTGGTGAAAATATTTCTTAACTGCAGCCCCGAAGCAGCCTGCGAAAGGTTTAGCTTATAAACAGTTGGGGTGGATGGATCTTGTGAACATTTAGGAGGTTGCAATGAGTGGCAGTGGAGGGGAGGACCATTTAGGGTTATTTCAAGATCAAAAGGGCTGCTTAGTTTCCAGGCATGGAGAGGATGCCGTGCAGTCTGAAGGGCATTACATGCAGAGATATTGAAAGTATGCCCTTCCTTGGTTAGGTTGAGCATCAAGTAAAGGGCAAACCTCCAGAAAGAAAGCCACAGGTGCGGTTGTAGTGAGTGAGCTTTAGAAGAGGGACAAGAGGCCAAGATTAGGGTCGCACGCAGTTAGGATGCCTGAGGAGGATATGACAGTGGCCAGATCCGTGGTGCAGAAGCAGTGGAAGAATGTTGCCAGAACAGAGCCTGACAGGAGGGAGGAGGAGACTGGGGTTTGGGGAGGGGTGCTCAGTTAGTCAAGCTTAGAAGAGAAAGTTCCAATGGTGAAGAATGGGAAGAAAGTGGCATGCGAGATTTCATTGAGGCTGTGAGCGACTGCAGTCATTACAAGAAAGTCCTGGTCTGCGGTATGGCAAGTGGTAGACTGGTGAAAGAACAGGAGACAGGTGGTCCTACCGGAATGTCCTAGAGGATGGATAGTGGATTGGATGTCCTCAAGTAAGGTAATGACAAGAGTCTTTGAAAGTGGAGTAAAGAGGTGGGGTGGTTGCTTCAGGATAGTGGTTGCAAAGTCATCAGCGGGGGCAACGATGAAGGCTTGGTGAATGGGAAAGACGAACAAAGGTGGGCCTGGGCTGTGTTTGTGAGACAGTTGAGAGACATTTTGAAAGGGTGACTGAGGCGAGAGCATACGTGTTTGAAAGTATTTGGATCTGCCAGGCCAAGAGCAGCAGAATCAATAGTTCACGCTTTTATGTACATTGCTGGCGAATTTGCATAGGAAGGTTGTTTACATATCAAGAGGTGGAAAGAAGTGCGTTGTTTAGAGTGCAAATAGTTGTCACCACATATTACAAATTGAATAGTTGTTTTCTACTGGGATATATTGATTGCTTGTGAAATGCTCGCTATCAGAGGACGAGAACGTGGAGTGGGTCCCCCCATTCCACCAGCTTCAATGGCCCCCTATGTCTTGAAACAATGACTCCACTGTGAGCATCTTTAACCGGATCTCTAGTGCCCGCACCGTGTCGCCAGGACTAAAACAGTCCATTGGCTACTTAAACACATTGTTGTGGAACAAAGGTTCTAAAGGCCCCTTAAGGATCCCAGCAGGAAGGACACCAATATTGTGCCCAACATGAACTTCCCTTGACACTCACCAACAATCTCAAAACTTACCTTAAGACAAGGTCTCTGCAACCTGGGCTTAAGCCCCACCTTTCGCTGGAAGCTCTCCTCCTTGGGCAACTCGCCCCCTGAGGGTGCCGCAGTGAGTAGCAGCTTCTTGAGCTGTGGAGACAATCCGGGGAGAAGAAATCAGCCATCTAACACTGTCCAAGCTTAATCCACATAGCTCAGACACATAACTTAGTGAAATTACAGCAGATCAGCAGTAAACAAGACATTAATAAGGTTTCTTCATCGCTCCGTCTCGTCACCAACTACCACCATCTGAATTCTTCCAGCACCACTGGCGCCCCGAGGAACCTTCCCCAAACGTACTAACGATGCAAGAATGGGCGGAAAAGCACAGGGAGTTATTGTCCATGGAGAAACTGTCCTGGGACCTCAGAGGACCGAACTATAAATTTGATAGCCAATAGCAAGCATTGTTAGGCAGTGCTTTAAACTGGCTGGTTCTGTCTGGTACTGAGTACTGGCACTTTTTTATTTTGAGAGGGAAAGTACCGGCACTTCTCAAGCAAAGCGTAATGCTTTTAATTGGAGAGTACTGGCACTTCCCAGAAACAAGCAGGTACTCTGGTACAGAATACCTGCACTTCTATTTTTCAATTTCAAACACTGGTTGTTAGGGTATCTTATGGACCAAGGGCTGGAGAACGGCTGAGCCCCTGAGATCCCTTCGACTGTTGATCACTTGAGAGAATACACGCGAGTTACGCTACCCGTGTCTAGTCGAAGGGTAAGGTGATGCAGTGTAACCAGGTGGACTAAAAAGTGAGGCCATAAACTTTCTTATTGGGAACATTTGAGAACTGCAAGTTTGCGGGGTATTTTGGGGTGGGAAGGGGCTGGAGAGGGGTTCCACTAAATAAGCTTTCTATTGTATGTTGTAAGATATAGTGAAATAAATGAAAAATTCGTTGGGATTATTTTCTTCTCACAAAGCTGGGTATCTAACATGATTCTTTGGTAAAGTAAAACCAGACAAACTACACCAAATACAGCGCCAAGATTAGCCAAAAACAAGGGGGCTTTTCGAAGAACACTGCCCGCGTAGCTACCAGCGTACACAATTACATGTGCAGTGTGCTCCTTAGAGGTACTTCTAGTCTGAGTAATATACTCATGGAATAACAAATGAAAAACATGAAAACACTACCGTCCTGATTCGACGAGGAGTATATTAGGAGGACACACTTAACTTTTGGTAAGGTGTGAAGGGTAAGCGTGGCCGAGTGTAGGAAGGGGCAGGTGAGAGCACGAGCCAGGAGGATTTCAGAAGTACTGAAGCTCAGCAGAGAAGGACGACACTTAATGGAAAGAAAGGCCACACTGTCAGGAGCTTAGAGGCATCGCATGGTGCTTGTGGTAAATTGCACCCTCCAGGTCACTATGGAGAGAGTTTTCATTCCTTGACTTCTGTGTGATACCCTGATGCATTCTGGGTGCAGTAATCTTGTTTTGCTTCCAGTAACACCTGGATTGGAGACCGTGAGGTGCTCACCTTGGCTAGCCGTACTAGGCAGCTCATTGGAATAGTACACTGGCAAGTGAAAATTTGGCTTTCCCAAAAAATGTGTTAATTTTTTTTTTTAATATCTTTCCTCGAAATACAGCTAAAGAAAACAATCAGCAATTTAACTATCTTGCTTGAGTTTTTAACTCCGCGTTGGGAGGGTTAAACAGGCGAAAGGGAAAGAATAAAACCTTCAGTGGTAAGAAAAGAAGATTGTGATAGGATTGAGAGTGGAAAAGCGGTGTTCTTGGTGCAATGAAGGAGCAGTATGCTTTGCAAAGCTCCTAAAAAATGCAATAAATTCAATTTAACCACCACGGTGGTGGCCAGGAGGATTGCCAAGCAACGGGAAATTGTCATCAGATGTCCACGGTGTGGCAAAAAAGACTTCTTTCCCTTTTAATGTGGGTTTCTGCACTTGGAACATACATCTTGAAAAACAAAGGCCTGTGGTCAGTTACATTACGCAAACTGGACAGGGTGTGTGTAGTGCACTGCGCCATTTCCTTTCTCCCTAGAGGCCAGTGTTGTTCCTGAAAGAATTCAGATGTTGGCATTCTGTGCAGAGTGGAGATAAAACGAGTAATACACAAATTTTATATGAATTGCTTTTTAGAGTATTTGAATGAATGTACCAATGCAGAAAATGCAACAGTTAATTATAAACATGATATGAAAAAACTCCAACCAAAATTCATATTAGAATAACAAACATATATTTCTAGAGCGTAGCAAAATAATTGAAAATTATATGAAATTTCACAATATGTACAATATAGATTTTCAAAGCCCATAAGTATACATATAACATTTTCAAGACGCCGTGTTCATTCTTTTTCAACTAAGTTTCATAGAATCCCAATATTATTATCAATACTTTAGAAATGTAAAGCTTTTGATTAGTGAGCATGGAGAGAACAGCGAATAAAAATCCCTGCCATTGAGCCTCCCTGGGACCACGATTACACATCTTCAGAGTATTTTGCATAATTATGGATTCATCACATTTGCCACATAATCCATCATATGCTGCACAGTTTGCAGATTTCAACAATCGTTTCTAGCTGAAACGGATCATGAATTAGTACTCAAAGTGTCACATACTGTGCAACACTGTGTAAGATGAAGATTAACTGGACAACTTTCAGTTGTCGTTTCCAGGTATTGAAATGGTACTAATGAGGTTAAAGTTTTAACTCAGCTGTATTTATATTTGTTAAAATGACAAAATAGCAAAAGAAATGTGGCACCAAATTATAAACCTTATGCGCGTAGCATGGGTTTACTTGCTGCATAGATTAGTCAAAACTATTGCACAATTTGAGTGCAAATGCCACATAGTTCCAGTGTTCCTTGTGATAATGGATCCCTGCATGCTGAAAACAGGCGATTGCACTAGTGCGCTAAACGGCTGACATAAAGGTAAGCATCTCTATTGCCTATGGAGGGACCCTACCATTAAAGCAAAGAGTATAGGCATACGACGTGTGTTGGGGAGACCAGGTCCACTGGCGGAGCTTGAGTGAGTCTGGTGAGGGAGGGAGTGTGTAGGCGCCCTAGTGGCTGAGTGCCTGCAGGGTAGAGTGTGTGTGGAGTTCAGTTCAGTTCAGTTGAGTTGAGTTTGGTTGGTGTTAGGTCAGACTAGAGCCTTATAGGAATACTGATAGCACTGCCAATTGGGCTGCTCATGGAAGCTGGGCACATGCTAACTCGCCACAGAAAGGCTAGAGCGGCATTGACCAGTTCTGAAGGAAGGTCCCAGTCCTGGAAAGGTCAGCACTAGGCTGTCCCGAGGCAGGTTCCCCTGGGATCAGGTTGCTCTCGAAATTCTTGCAGAGAGCTAGCCCTGGAGGTAGCCGGAATCATGACCCACCAGCAGTCCGGGTCCCCACCAGGGCTCCCAGCTCATGGTTGAAAGGCAGAGAGAACAACTCCAAGCCATCACCCACTGGAATTAACGTATCCCCACCTGGCACACAGCCGGGCATAGAAGGATGGCCCTACCTTCAGGGAGTCTGAGCCTGCATATCCAATCCAGGAGCCCACGGAGAGCGCTGGGGAGGCCCTCTCTCACTGCCTACTGGCCTTGCTTCTTTAGACAGTGGTGAGCTGAGCTCGCCCCCTAGGAGTCCACCTGGGGGAGGAGCTGGCCCGAATACACAAGCGGGAAACATCTGGCTCATTTAATACCTCAGATCAGGGATGTCTGGGTGCTGCTAGGGCCCATAGTGAACGCAAGGCAGTGTGCGCCACCTCCTAGGCTTCTGTTAATCGGACTTCCGGTTCAAGACGAGCAGAGCGCGGGCGCTGGCAGGCTTCAGCGACAAGCCGCTGTTAACAGAAACGTTCAGAGGGTGGTTTGGATGACGGCATAGAGGGGAGTGGCTTAGTTTCAATGTGCCCCTGCACCTTTGGTCCTGCCGGCACGATATGTGGCTGCTTGGTTTGGTGCCGCAACGGTTAGCGCCTGTCGCCTGCTATGTTGCAGGAGGGCGCAGGGGGATAGTGGCTGAGTAAGGCTGGTTAAGTCTCAGACACCCCACGCCGCCGCACTGCAATTTGGTACACCCCTTAGCCACGTTGCTCCCTGCCATAGCAGCAGCCCAGCAGTAGCAACAGCGATTGGGGATATAAGGAAAGCATCCAGAGTCTGGGAGGGACATGAATACGAGATGGCGCAGAATTTGGAATCGACCACCCCAGCCAATCATGAGAAAATAAAAAAGGTTCCCCAAGCCAGCCTAAATAAGCAAGGAGGCACTGAGCCGGCTATGGTCTTAAGCAACCAGGAGCACAGGCAAGACCTGGTCTCCACTGAGTTCACACCACCCAACAATCTAGCACTTTATCGCAGGAGGAAGTGGGAGAGAAAATGTACAAGGAAAGACAGAAATAGGGCGTAGCCAGCGAGAACCATCATAGGGCAAGTCTACTAAAAAAAGGCGCCAAGGGTAACTGCTAATGCAAGTATTAGAACCTACACTTATCACTTTTAATTTGCCACACATTCAAGTTAAAGTTAGAGCTTGTAAGGAGTTATTGCAGAGTTGGGGCATAAACATAGTGCACTTCCAGGAGGACTGCTAAGCCCCCACCTGCTTTCAATACCAGATAAACCTGCAATGGAGAGCAGAATTCATACCTCAACCTGCCCGCTCAAAGTTATCCTTTACGTAGAAGGCAAGATATCCTTTGGAAAAAACTTTTGAGGGCTTGTGATTTAGCCGGATTGGTAACGTTAAATGGTCGTCTCCCGGGGGATATCCCACCAGCCTGGACAAGGTCCTCCAGCAAGCCAAACTCCTACCTTGATATTACGATAGTGAGTGCCAGTTTATATAGTAGGCTAGTTGATTTCAAATTTGATCAGAGACCTGAGAATGGTTGTAACCCAGAAAACCTCGGGATCAGTGCCACTACAACCGCTCTGAAAATCTAAAGTGCCTTAAATGGATAAGATTTAAGACCGGGCAAGTGAAGCAAAGAGAATTCTGAAAGGAATATCAGTTAACATGCAAAATCCAATAAAGGCATGGAATGTCTTTTGGAGAATCTAGCAGCAAGGTATCCGGCAAATAATACACACAATAGCGCAAGCTTCAAGCATAATAAAATCATCAACTGGCCAAAGCGGATTCGCCTTATAAGATCCCGGATCAGCAGAACTATCCAACAACTGTGGCGCACACCGCAGTATTCAGCATTGCTAAAGTGCCTAAGAGCTCATCGCAGCAGCTTAAAATAAAAAGAGGTTTGGTTGCACAAGTAAGGAAGATCTGAAGCACTGTGTGCCAAGCTCCTCCACTGCTCCGAACGAAATGATCACAGGACTTTCTGGAAGATAATTTATGAGCTCAACAAGGTCCCCAGGGCAGCAAACAACGCTAATTTAAGCGAAGAAGAATGAGTGAACTTTTTTAAAGCACACTATAAGGATGTACAGATGCCTCTTCTGCCCCTGGTCCTAGTCTTGGTCGATATCAAATGGAACATAGTATGGACCCAGCCGATTTAGCACTTACTAAAACCAATAGCAATGATGGCCTAGACATCTTAAATTTACCCAACTGCGTCAATGGAGAAAGTTATCAAGAACTCGCGTACTAACAGTGCGCCTGTCCCCAATGGAATACAGCCAGCCCTCTTGAAACAAAATGTTAATATTTGGGCAGGTTTTCTGATCTCGATATTCAATCATATATAGCTAATTAAAAGTATTACGGAAAGCTGGAGAAGGTGGGTAGCTGCGTCCCCTAGCAATTATCAGTTGATATCCCTGCTTGATGTAGATCTAAATAAAATCAACACTACTCCGCAAGACTTCTTGGAGTGGAAGACTGAGGCAAGAAGAATACCAATGAATCAAACAGGGTTTTCGAAAAAGCAAGGGACCACTTCTAACCTGATAGCAGTGGGTCTCATAATGAAAAGGGTGACTGATACCCGCACAGCGTCATTCATGTGTTCTGTGGACTTTAAAACAGCTTTTGAACGTGTTCCTCGAGTTATGCTTTGGGTGAAGTTACAACGTTGGGGTATCCATGAAACCGTTGGTGAACGTGCGCGGTACAAATATTTTTTAACGTAACGTAACGTAACGTAACGTATCCCACCAAAGGCTGTAGAGGGCGAATCTGCTGCTTTATACAACAACCTGGGTGAAGATCAAGGTGGGCAGCACCTGACTAGAGAAGCCAACACTTCCCTCGGAGTGAAGCAGGGGTGTGTATTAGCACCACTTCAGTTTAACCTGTTCCTTTCAGATCTTTTGCCATCCCTTGCTGAAGTGATGTTGCATGCACCAAGTCTTGGAGGCCAACAGT
Organism: Lissotriton vulgaris; assembly: GCF_964263255.1. Classification (NCBI taxonomy): domain Eukaryota; kingdom Metazoa; phylum Chordata; class Amphibia; order Caudata; family Salamandridae; genus Lissotriton; species Lissotriton vulgaris. Next base: position 1,154,296,127 of record NC_141695.1, on the reverse strand, counting down.
AGTGCAACATTTTATATGCAGATGACCTGCTCCTGTTAATACTCGAGTAGGCCTGCAGAGACTGATCAACAGGCTTGCTGAGTACTCAGTTAACAATCAATTGGAAATCAGTCTCAAAAAGACTAAAGTCATACCCTAAAATTACTGGGGAAATGGTACCTCAATGGGGGGAATATTGATGAAACAGCAACCTATACGTGTTAGGGTTTAAACTGGACTCGAGGAGCTCCTTCGCCGCGCACAACTTTGCCTTTTCTAATTGATGGAAAAGCCTGTGAGGGCACAATATAGAGGCACTGATAACAGTGATACAATCTAAACTCATTCCTACGAGATCATACGGAGGTGAGATAATGCGGAGTGAAGAAGCGGATATCTTGGAGAAGCTTATAATAAGAACGTATGAACGAGTGTTTCAGTGACCGAAGTCTGCCTCCCAAGCCCAAGTAAGATTCGAATTTTCTTTGATAAAACGATCACTCGCTAGGCAAGGGGCTTTTGTCAAATGTTGTCATCGATTACGGAGTGCCCCTGAAGATTAATTGGCACGTCTTGCTTAGGTGGAAATCAACTTGCAAATGGGGAAATGTCAATTTGCTAAGTACCTACAGAGCAGCATAGAGAATCTTGGGATTTCAGATTTACGGCAAATGAACACGAGTGATATACCTTCAAGAAAACTCTGAATAAATGCAGCCAACGGAAAAGCCCTTTGGAGGATAAAATCACATTGGCAAAACGAGCATGTTGGTGACTGGTGATAAATTATCAAAATATCAGCAAGGAACAACCCTACTTTGGGGCAGCATTTTCATTGACCAGCGAGAGGGAACTTATAAAAATGGGATTTGGTCTGATTCCACCTCTTGACTTCTTACCAAAGTGGCAAAAGATGGCCCAGCAGGACAAATTGTATCACTTGTGCCATCAGGCAAATGAAACGTTTATGCATATACTTTGTGCATGCCCCGGCTTACAAGTACTTCGGACTTTGGTGCATTAAGAGCGTTTAGCCTTGGGCGTAAGAACATGTAGGTCGGTGGCCATAGAGGCTTTAAACCCAGAGATCTTTATGTTGAGCATTCGATTGGTGCAATTTTTAATAAACAGATAGAAGATCTGTTAATAGAGATATGTTTTATTGCCCTAGTCAGGGACGCTAATGGGACTCTGGAAGGACTGCTAGGGGCCACTCTATTTACAGGCCCTTGGGAAGTGACCCACTCTGCATGCTCCTTTGCAGAGCATATTTGCTGGTGTTTGCACAATGCATTTTTGCATGATTTTCCTGTGCATAGCCAGGTTGATATAGGACGGTCCATGTCTTTAAATTGTTTGTGCTTGTTTGCACAGTATGTCATTTGATGCCACACTTCAGGCGCCTGCAGTGCTCAGAGCAGCCACTGGGATGCACAGCCCAGGAACTAACTATTCCCACTGTGATCCAATGGCCCACAGGTCTTTCGTCCACCCCAGCAGATGCTAAGAGCTGGCACACTAGAATGCTGGGTTTCTTGGCGAGGAAGGCCAGCGCCAAGACCCTTAAATCATCAGGTTAGAAAACCACAACTGCTTAGGAACAAAACATCAGCAAAGTTTCTACATCATTACTACTACAAATTTAGGTTAAAGCCTTAAATGGAAAAAATTCAGACCTTTGTCGGCTATCATACCCATGCAGCCGGCTAGTCAGGGAAGGCATCCATTGCCACTTTAAACAGTAGGAAGTGGTTCTTACTATAGACAGCTCATCTTCATCGGCCTCAGAGGGCGGGGGCGACTCTGCCAGCGCCGCGTAGGAGGCGGGGCTGGCCGGGGAGGCCGGCGGGGCGAGGAAGCCTCCATCGTGCGTGGTGGCAAAGACAGGCAGGCCGAGATCGTCGTCTTGTATGGCGTCCAGCGTTTGGGTGAGGGCGGCCAGCAGGGCCTCATTTTCACTGTCTATGATCTGCGAGGAGAAAAAGAGAAAGCCGTGAGGGTGGAAAGGGCTGCTTCGTGGTGTGGCATTTGGCTCCTGGCATGAGCCTTAATTTCACATCATTTTTACTGGTACATAACTGCACATACATAAAAAAGGGCGAAAGCTGAAAATTAAGCGTGACAGGGAGTGGTGACAGCCAGAATACAATGGAACCTCTGGCTAACCCAGAATCATTATTTAATAAAGAATTATTCTTAAACTTGTTAACCATTTTACAAAAAGGTGTATGCAGACTTATACATTTATCAACATATAATCCAAACATGTGGATACATTTTTTACAGCATATAAATGTAACACATAAAAATATTAAATGCAATCGATACAAGACTACCTCTCGTAAGTAAATTCCTCACACCCACTCACACATAAAAACAAGTTCCTCTTTCTACAAGATTGTATTGACGCATCTACTTGTCCAGTGCTAGATCCACATATAGTGAACTCGAGCTATAAAACGTTGACGCATGTTTGCACCTCCACTTGTGGTTCTGGAGCACCTTCTTCAGGACAGCACAGTGTTTCTATCAATCCCTTTCCACCAGTCCAATCCTTACAGCGGGCAATAGGACAACCAATGTTTATTTGCTCTGCGATTCCAGTTTATCTAGTCCAGGTATGTGCTACCAGCAACCCGATTCTTCATTGACAGTCCTGTAATAGCACCCTACAGTTAAACATCCCCCATCCTTACTTTCCTCTTTCGAGAAAATGAACCTCTGATCTTTTGTTTAGTGAGTTAGACTTTATCAGTGCCAAGATTTAGTCAAACCCCCCTCTTTTGTTAGAGTTGCACTATTGAAACCCCCAATTAAAAAAAAACTCCTGATTTTTAATTATTAAGTTCAGCTAAACAACATTTTATGTTTCCTTTCCTTTGTACTGTATATTGTTTGTAACAATGCGGTCTTATTTTAACTCTTTAGAATTTACCTTGTCCTGGCTTTTTATATTTGGAGGAAGAATGATAATACATCCTTGACCAGAGTAACGTCAAGGCTTCCGAAACCCTTAGCAACTACAGCCAAAATATTGCAGGTCTTCCAACAGAGGAGTACTGGGCCTTCAGACACAACACACTTTAGCACCAAGTGAATGCGTTCCTGCTTTCAGAAGGTGGGAGGCCTGGAGGTGGGAGGACCGGAGAGGCAGAAGAACAGTACCTAGCCCAAGGAGGTGTGTGTAGAGTTGGCTCGGCATACACTGCCTGTTGATTGGTCTAGGGTCACTGTCATTTACTAATCGCTCCCCAATGCTGGGGTCATCCATTATGGGTCATATGGCCTCATTCGCATCACGGAAATATAGTGGGATCTTGGATTACCCTGCACCTTCTTGTATTTGAAAACTTGAGAAGAATTCCACACTAGACTCATGGCTATGTTTTTGCTGTTACTGGATTACTTTTAATTTGTGCTTCACAGGTACTTCAATGGAATACCCGAGCGGCCTGTGCCATAGAAGGCTGGATGGCCCCTGCCTTCTCAACAAGGAAACACTTGAGCTGAGATGTGCCCCAACACAAACATCAATCAACCACAGAAAGGGCAGAAGAACTGGACCACGCACCACCCATTGCCAAGGCTTCCATTAGGAGACTGGCCTTTAAGACAATGGTTTGATTTTCAGCTGCCAAACATACACAGTGACATCACAAGACTATCTTTTTTGTGAGATAGGTCTATGGGGCCTGATCCACTGCGACTAACAAAGCATACACTGTAAACATAAACACATTTGCTTGATCAAAGGTTCTGAAGTAGCAAAGCTTGAAACCATGACAGGCAGTCGTGTCTACAAACGTGGAAGTCAATGCTAGCCACTAGAAGCCAAGTAGGAATTCACATGGAAGACCTACTAAAGCATGAAGCGGATGGTGATCTGTGCCAAGATTTAGCCATGCGGGATTGAAAACTGCTTAGACTCATCTACCAAAAACTTCTTGTGGCAGTTCCACGTGAAAAAATAAGTTGTGGCATGGTGTCTAAGCTCTACGGGGTCAGATTTCTAATCCCAGCTTCACTGCCAATAATCCATGTGCAGATTACATCATGCACGTTTAACTAAGTTATCTCATTCATTACACTTTTCAATGTTCGTAACACACTCCTTTGCTTTCCATCCTTTAATAAGATGCTCTGTAATAAATTGTCCCATGTGCAAACACTGCAGGCTCCTCAGTTAGTCTAGAGAAGCAGTAAACAGTGATTAAAGAGCTTCACATATGAACACTGAGTGACTGAATGGTAAGACATATTAGGGTAAACAGGATTTAAGGACGTGTAGTTGGAAACCAGAACCAAAGTACCACTGCCACGCAGTCGCTATGTAACAGGCCAGCACAGTCAAGTGGTCAGCCAGCAGTGGAATTTTTGTATGATGTCTATTGATCATCAGCAAGGTTGTATAGGCCAATTGCCGGCACAGCCCCTGGCACTGCCACCGTGCATAGTTCTGCTGGTCTTTCTCTTAGGGCCTGAAAAAAATAAGTGATGGAACGCTTGAATTAATCTCAGCCAATGGCGATTGCTCAGGCTGCATCCCAATCCATCGTTTGTCGCCCACCACGCCACCTGAGTTTGGACTCAGCTAAATGGAAATGATCCGTAACCCTGCCCTTATGGGAACAGTCCAGCCTGAACTGCCATGCCAGGTCCTCCCGGAACTAGAATACAAGCAACCCAGGACTGGTTTCACCCTTATTATTATTTTTAACAAGACTGATTTGCATATGGCTGGGTCCAAACTGAGATGGCATGTTGTGCACAATAAAGGACTGGCATGTAGCTCAGAGTAATTGCCAGTGGTTAAGATTCATTTAAGCAATCCATCAATCACTTTTAGAAAACGTTTAGTATGTTGCTCCACTTGGTCTGCCCAGACATGAGTCCCGTAAACACTGTTTCACTGGAACCAAGCTAAACTCGGATGATGAGCCCATAACAAGGGCAAGTTGTCTGCGTTTAGGTTCAGGGACGACCTGGCTTGCCATTTTGGGCTCGACTGCTCCCACTGAGGCAGGGCCAAGACTCATTTGGGTATATCTGGGTCCAAACTAAGGGAGCATGGTGTGTTAAATAATGATGCCTGTTGTTTTTAGAACAGCGGAAAATGTGGCTGCGTCCTGTATTTATAAAATATGATGTAAGGACAAGGGCGCAGGCAACAAACTTACTATTTGAAATCTCAACTATTGACATTGCAATTGCTCTGGGGAAATACATAAAGGCGATGTTAAAAGCATTAAGAAGCCAAGAATAGTCTGTAGTACTGCATGAACTCTAACATGAAGGAAATGATATAAGAACTAAAGGAAAGAAATGAGTTTTAAATGTAATAATACGTTTTTATTGCAAGATGTACATTTTAGGGAAATTGATATACCTAAAAAGGACATGTAAGAGTTTTATCTGACGCTGGATTAATTTTACATTGTTTTATGAGTTTTATGGGAATATTTTAAACTTGTGATATTGCTTATTGCTACTGTTTAAAGACTATGGTCATAATAAACATAATTTTTGACTTGACTTGAAATAAGGATGGACCAGGGAGTAATTACCAGTAGCTAAATGTAATTCAAGCATTCCCTCCACAACTTTTTTTTGGTATACTTTGGTCTTTCTGTCAGGTGCAGTGCGCACATGTGGCCACCAGGGGTCACTGACAACGCGCAACATAGCACGTGAGCAAGGTTAACTGTAGGAACATTCCACCAGCAGCGACAAAAGCAGCGAGATATCCAGTGACAAAGGTCAGTAGAAGAAAGGTGACGCGGAGACGTTCTGCACAGTAAGTACTATTAGGGGAGTAATTAGGGGTGACTCAAGCAGAGTTTCACTGCAAGAAGTGGCTGTGAATGTATAACTTGAATCTGCAAAGTGTGGCAGCACCCACCTTTTCTTTGAGTCTTTCATACGTACACATGTATAAGCTTCAGAAGGGTGCACAGGAAAGGGGCCCTCTTGCTTTGAAAGGAAAAGGGGGGGTGTGGGGGTGGCACAACATCATTTTGGAGATGAAAAACCTGTTCGTGACTGGATATGAATAACAGGTGCTGATAATCTAAGAAAATGGGGCACTCATTTTCCCTGCGGATCTATTCCCATCTCTTCATTTCTGGGTCAGGGGAACTGCAAGCCTGGGCTTTCCGTCTCAGTGACTCGCGCACAGCCTGGAATCAGAGCGGCCATTCCTAGTCCAGGCGCTGCAGCCCTTGCTTCTCCTTCCCCCCACCACAGGCTGGGCTTCGCGATCCCCCGCGGACGCAGAGGCTGCGGCCAGGCCTGTATGTTTCCCTTGACCTTCACCTGTGAAGACCCAGGCCTCTGCATGCCTCTCCTGCGTCACACTGCCTGTGGATCTTGTATTCTTGTCTGTTTAACATCAGGCAGGCTGGCCTTGGTGCTCTTCTCGAGTTACAATCATGCAGAACATGGCCACGGCGATTCACTGGCTGCAGAGCCCGGGCCTTCTTCATTGCTCCCCCTTATACGGAGTGCAGAGTACACTGGCAGTGGAGACTGACCTCTCTGTAGGCACCTCCCTTCTCACTGTGGCTACAGGATCTAGGCCTAAACTCTCCGGTCTGTATGCCAACTCTGGCCATCATACGCAGGGCTTTAAGTGAGCCGGGTCTCAAGGGGTCTGAGCACCGTCAGTTTTTGAAAGCGGGCTTCAAAACGGGTCTCTGTCGGGCTCTCTTTTGAGCCCTGGCACAGGTGGTCCGTCTTTTTTTCCGGACTGCAGTGACAGCAGCAGTCCGGAAAAAAAATGCTAGGGTGCAAAACAGCCCGATAGAGACTCATTTCAAGACAGCAAGCACATCGATGTGCGCTGCCCACACTGCTCACTTCTCACTAGTGGAGAAGTTACGGCATGACGTCATTCCAGGTGAGCGTTGCGGGGGAAGGGAAATACTTTAAAGAGTCATTTTCTTTCTGGATTTCCCTCTTTAATTGGAGCCATAGTTGCAGCTTATTTGGTGACCTCTGACCCTGCTCGCAGGCAGGTCGCTCCCCACGCCATCACACGGCTGCCAGCTGCTTCGTGCCTGATACTGCTGCCCGCCATCTCTTGCGGTTTTCCCACTGTTCCCACTCCTCCCGCCACTGCGTCCCTGCGTCCCTGCCCCCCTGCTTCCCCATTGGCCACCCGCTCCCGCCTCCCAGCTGCTCCACTCTTCCCCTTTTATGCATCGAAGGTGCACCAAAGGCAAGCCCGTCTGCGCCTGGACTGCACCCAGCGCCAGAACCCCTGGACCCCGCGAACGCCACAACACCAGACTCCGCTACGACGCCAGCACCCTCTACGCACTCAATGACGGCCGAAACCACACCTGCTTCCAGGCCGCCCCAAAACAGACTCATGGACCTTTCTCCTGCCACACCTGCAGCTTCACCTGCAACAGAGCCACCAAACCTCCAAGCACTGGACTCAACCACCTCCGCTGCATACTCCTCAACACCTGCTCCGCATGCAAACACGCCGTCGAGCTTTGGGATCTGCTCGACACCTCTGCCCCAGACGTGGCCTTCCTGACCGAGACCTGTTGGAATGACTACTCGGCGCCCGACATCGCCATAGCCATCCCGGACGGCTACAAGATCACCGCAGGGATCGCGCCAACGGAATCGGAGGAGGAATAGCCATCGTCCACAAGTCTACCCTTAAGCTCGCCACCCACGCAGACGACACCCTCAACACCGCCGAACACCTGCACTTCCGGATCCACACCGACCCCAACACCACCCTCAGAGGAACACTCATCTACAGACCCCCCGGACCCAGAGCTCAGTTCAGCGACTCCATCGCCGACCTCGCCAGCACCCACGCACTCGCCTCCACGGACTTCATCCTCCTCGGAGATCTGAACTTCCACCTCGAGAACATCAACAACGCCAACTCCGCCACCCTGATCGACAACCTCGCCAACCTCGGCCTCAGACAACTCGTCACCACACCCACCCCACCCACGCCGCCTGCCACATGCTGGACCCCATCTTCTCCACAGGCACCCACGTCGTCTTTAACCACACCACCGAACTCCACTGGACCGACTACCGCTGCATCCATTTCACCTTCAAGAAACCAACCACGCACCACCGCACCCAACAGCTACCTCGCCACTGCTGGAGCAAAGTCACCGAAGACCAGATGATCATCACCCTCGCCCAGAACCCACCCACCGACCCCACCAACCCAGAAACCGCAGCCCGCAACCTCAGACAGTGGATCGACGACTGCGCCAACACCTTCGCCTGCTGAAGAAACCCTCCAACAACCACGCCAGCAAGAGAGCCACCTGGTTCACCGACGAGCTTCAGACCTTCAAACGCGCAAGCAGAAAACTGGAAAAGATATGGCTCCACGAACGCACACTGGACAACCACGCAGCCCACAAGGACACCACCCACAGACATCACCACCTCATCAGATTAGCCAAGAGATCCTCATTCAAAGACTGCCTGGATAACAACGCACACGACAGCAGAGAGCTCTTCAGCATCGTAAAGGAACTCTCCAACCCCAGCGCCAACGTCAACGATATACCGCCCTCACAAGAACTGTGCGACTCACTAGCTATCTTCTTCCACCGCAAGATCGCTGACATCAATGACAGCTTCAACACCACGACCGCCCCGACTACGCAAGACCCCACCTCCCCTGTGAACACCACCAGCGCCAACCGCCTGACCTACTGGTCCAACGTCAACGAGACACGCAAGGTTATGAACTCCAGCCACTCAGGATCTCCGTCACACCCATGCCCACACCACGTATTCAACAAAGCAGACACAGCCATCGCACCCCAATTACGGAAGGTCATCAACATCTCCTCCGAAACAGCGACATTCCCGGAAAGCTGGAAGCACGCCGAAATCAACGCTCTCCTCAAGAAGCCCAAGGCGGACCCCCAAGGACCTCAAGAACTTTCGGCCCATCTCCCTGCTCCCGTTCCCGGCAAAGGTCATCGAGAAAATCGTTAACATGCAACTAGCCTGCCACCTGAAGACAACAAAATCTTGGACCCATCCCAGTCCGGGTTCAGACGAAACCACAGCACCGAGACAGCCCTCATCACCGTCACAGATGACATCAGGCGCCAACTTGACAATGGCAAAACATCAGCCTCATCCTCCTGGACCTGTCAGCCACCTTAGACACGGTCTGCCATTGCGCACTGAAGACACGCTCCTAGAAGCCGGAATCCAAGAGAAGGCTCTTGCTGGACCACGTCCTTCCTCTCCGGCAGAACCCAGAGCGTCAGCCTTCCGATCCGAAGCCACCAACATCATCTGCGGCTTCCCCCAGGGCTCAACCCTCAGCCCACGCTGTTCAACGTCTACATGGCCCCCCTCGCACAAGTGGCCCGCCAACACGACCACAACATCATCTCCTACGCGACGACATCCAGTTCATCCTCTCCCTCACCAAGGACCTGCACACCGCCAAAACCAATCTCCACGAGGGAATGAAGGCCATCGCCGACTGGATTAGGAACAGCCGTCTGAAGCTAAACTAGGACACGACGGAGGTACTCATCCTCGGACCCACCCCCTCAGCCTGGGATGACTCCTGGTGGCCGACCACACTGGGAACAGCACCAACACCCACCGACCATGCACACAACCTAGGATTCATCCTCGACTCCTCCCTCTCCATGTCTAAACAGGTCAACGCTGTCTCCTCCTCCTGCTACAACACCCTCCGCATGCTCCGCAGGATCTACAAGTGGTTCCCGACCGAAACAAGAAGAACGGTGACACAGGCCCTCGTCAGCAGCAGACTGGACTACGGCAACGCACTCTATGCAGGAATCCCAGCCAAACACCTACGACGACAACAACGCATCCAAAACGCCTTCGCCCGACTGATCGTCAACGTCCCCCGCTGCAGCCACATCACCCCCCACCTGAGAGCCCTACAATGGCTCCCCGTCGACAAGTGGACCACCTTCAAGCTCCTCACCCACACGCACAAAGCACTCCACAACGCCGGACCAGCCTACCTGAACAGCAGACTTAACTTCTACACCCCCACCCGCCAGCTCCGTTTCGCCAGCCACGCCCTAGCTGCTGTCCCCCGCATCCAACGAACAACCTCCGGCGGAAGATCCTTCTCCTACCTCGATGCCAAGACCTAGAACACTCTCCCTACCCACCTACGGCAGACCCAAAACCTACTCGCCTTCAGAAGACTCCTCAAGACCTGGCTCTTCGAGCAGTAGCGGCACCCCCCTCCTCTCAGCGCCTTGAGACCCTCACGGGTAAGTAGCGCGCTTTACAAGTACTCTGATTGATTGGTCTTATGCAACTAATAACCATTGATAAAGCCAATAGTCCTTACTTGTTGTAGGTATGATGTTACTTGTTGTCTCACATATCTGGATGCAATGACATAAACAGCAAAATACAAGTCGGGCGGCACACTATGCTAAACAGATTTTTAGTGTACGTTTGTTAAGCCACGCCCCTAATTACACTGGTCACGCCCCTTTGAGGGGACCCTCCCCCACAGTTTTTTCATCTCACTTAAAGCCCTGATCATACACCCTGCACTCTTCAGTTTAAAAAAAAAACAAACCTGAGGATCTGTTTGGAGGTTTCTGGAAAAAGTGGTACTGTCTGGGCTTTCAGATGTTTGAAAGAGTACAGCCTGCTGGACATGTGTCTTACACAGCCCAAATGCCCTCATAATCTGTTACGAAATATCCCCCTTCCTCTTGCGGTCAATCTACTTCTGCTCTAAGTGATCGAAAGCAAAGCACTACCATGACAGGAAGATAAAACCAGGAAGCATCTACTTTAGAACCTGCAGCCGAGAAGAGAGTGTATGGTTTGTCATTTGCGGACTCTGGACACAGATACTCTCTGATCTCCACCAGCTCAACTTTTGGTAGATCTACCACCGGAGAGATGAGGGAAGGTAAACTAGCATCCAGGATTTAGCTTTGTCCATCTCACTCCCCCTTCCCCCGGACACCCAAACCCCTTTTTTAGTTGCAGTTTTTATATAATGCATACTCGACCAAAGGTATTGGAGCGCTTTACATGAGCACCACGTACATTACACAAGGACACATTTATTTTTGGTAGGCACGGGAGATTACGTGATTTGCCCACAATGACAGGATGGTGAGCAGACCCCAGACTCCAACCTGGTTCCCCAGCTCCAAAGTCAGCAGGTCTCAGTTGCAGGGCCAAGTCGCGGTCTGTTAAAAGGATGGTGGGAGGCACAGCCAGCTAGAACTTAAACAGGGCCTGTGCCACCCAACCCATCAAACTATCAGCCTTTCAAGCATGTTTGCTTCTAGTGTGTGGTGCACTTGTTCCCAAACCGGGTGCCATATGGGGGATGGAGAGGAAAGTGGGCTGATAAAGGTGGCCAGTCACTATCTTTCAACACTGAACAGTCAGTCTTGGCATCACTTCCATACCATCTTTTATGTAAATCAGCTGATAAAGTTGCAAATTAAAACAATGTGAAAGTCCCCTCAAACTTGAAGTGGCTGGAAGGGGCAGCACTAAACCCCTCTTCTGTGAATTGTGTTGACGTGAGCCCTAAAAGACATTAGCTATCTCTAGCCAAGCCAATTTAAAGCAAAAAATGGCAGGGGTCTCAAAGGAAACAAATCCACATTTGAGCCCCCTTTGTGTACCATGGACAGAAAGCACTGTGGAGAGACGTGTCTCCCAGGGAGGCTGGAACAGGTAATGAGTCTGTGAGCCCTGCAGTTAAATGCACCTGCTGCTAAGATCTAGACTATTCTGTAAGGCCCTGGGGACAGTTCTAATAAGCTAGGTCGATGGACTAATATCTACTTCAGAAAACTTAGAGAAACCCCTCAGTAGTTAATGCAATCGGTTAAGATATCTGTGTGTGACCCAGCCGTCTCTGGTTTCACCACAATGAAATCTGCATTACATGAGTTTCACAGTCAAACTGAACACAACATTCTTGCATTTGAGCCCACCCAACCTGCTGATCACTGGACCCTTATTTATTTGCCCTGCGCACACCCTCGCTGCATTCAGAGCCCGGTCATTTTTTAGGACTTGCCTAGGCAGCACTTGTGCGGTCTCTTTGAGACATGCTGTATTCAGGTATGGACTTTAAATGTAAATGTAAATTGATACTTGTATAGCACACTACTCACCCGCAAGGGTCTCAAGGCGCTTGTACGAATACCGCTGTGGAACCCGTCCTGGCTTTCCCTGTGAGGCGTCCACTCCTGGGCATCCCCAGGGTGAAGGCCAGGCATCCTTAGCGTTGTGGGGGCCGTTGTGGAGATTAAGCAAGCTATTGCCCGGAGTTGCAGAGTGGGGCTCTATGATTAGAATAGGCACCGAGGTGAGAATTATCAGGTCTGTGGAATTTTGAGCCCAAGACCCGCCGAGGCGGGGAATTGAACCCTGGTCCCGGGCTAGACCTCTGCATCAGGGTCTGCCGCTCTAACCATTGAGCCACACTTCTCCGCCCATTACGCCCATCTTTTCAATTGGCTCCTATTACTATCTTTTGTAAATGATGGCTTTTGATTTTTTGAATAGGCTTAGTAGTCCCTACTTATTACCTTCCCCTCTTCTGTTACCTCTCATACAGACAACCCCCTCTTACATGTGTCCGTACTCTCTAGGTTTCACTAATAGTTAGTTACCACTATTTAGTTAATTAATGTCTTGCTGAAGCAGGCATGACATGCTGTCTGCTTTTGCAAGCCCTGTTAGGATTTTTTTTGAGAAAAAAAATCAAACATTCTCATTTGCAATGCCAATAGCTCTAAATGTAACTAATGCGAGGCCTATTGCATTGCAAATGCTTGTTTTCCCTTGTGGCCTATCGTTTGAAATCGGCGAATGAACTCCATTTTTAAGCAGCATCTGAGAGAAGTGATCACAGGGTCGAAGAGTGGGCTTCCTCGCAGCCAAGCTTGGAGGGGCTGGGGCCACCTGAACTCACGCAGCGGCTGCGTCACAACTGCCCGTACCTTGAAGAGATCAGACTCGTCGGTGCTGTACAGGCTGGACTTGGTGCTCGGCGGTGCGCTGCCCCACGGAAGCTCGTCGAAGTAACTGGAGGAGTCGAAGTCACCTGCGTCAAGCTGCGAGAGGTCTAACTCAGAGAAATCCAATGAGAGGGCCTCCTCGCCCGGCACCTGATTCTGCAAAAAAGCAAATGGCGGGGCGTTATGAAATGCAATGGGGTAGGTTACATCAGCGCGAAAAGCTCAACAGCGCAACAACAGAACAAGACACATGCAAGGTAGATAATGTCACAGCTATGCGCGTGATAAACAGGAGCATGGTTGGGCTGGCACAGAACATGGGCCCAGGCAACATAATAAAAGTGGCTCCCATTAGCGAATCAGATAGCTCAAAAAAAGGCCCACGTTCCGCAAATTGACAGCTCTGAACTTTCAAGCACACACTGTAGAGGCCTTTGGCAAATCAAGGCTGACAGCATGCATTTGTGCATGCTGCTGGCAATGTTTGCAATAATGTTATGGAAAACAACAGTAAAACCACACAGCAGACCATAGAATTGCACACAAACCACAAAATACGCACGCTTCACACACTAACCTGTCAGACCTGCCGTTTGGCACTGCCCGACAGCCCTAAATGGCCACTTCGACTCTAACAAGGTGGCAGGCAAATGGCTTCTAGTCCACAACAGACCTAAATCCATGTTATGTTGTTGAATACCTTAAAAGAAAAAGAGGGATAGAGATGCAACCAGAACATGCAGAGAAGGCGGAGAACCTCTGGTGCTCACAGTGCGAGCCGTAGAGGACCAACACCGAAGCACTAGCAGCCTCCACTGTAGGTGAGAGGGGTCTGACAAGGGTCTGAGTGTATAGGATCAAAGGCCACAGTTGTTCCATCCAGCTGTTTTTTCAGTTTTTCTTTCATCGTTCATCTATATTTTTAGTGTATTTCCAAATAACCTTTAATAAAAAGGCACCACCTATACTTCAACCCTTGTGTGCCCCTGGAGAGAACTAGGCTAAGGTTGAGAGAGGGTTTGGTGGGCAAAATGACCACCATCATTTTTTTCTTGAAGGGGCACTCCCCTTAACTCTTACAGTAAGTGCACTGGCTGCTGTGAAATGAGTGGTTTTTTTGGAAGGGCGGAGTCTGAAAGCATTGCAGTACCACTCTTACAGTAAGTGCACTGGCTGCTGTGAAATGAGTGGTTTTTTTGGAAGGGCGGAGTCTGAAAGCATTGCAGTACCACAGAGGTATACCTGCCTCACTAACTGCATGTAAAGTCTAGTTAAGCCATTTAACAGAGGCCCTTTCACACGCACTCAAAATGTGTGGGGATATCACAAATGTGGGTTTAAGTGTACTCCAAGCAAGATGCTGGTGCATCTGGCAAGATAGTGGATGCATGCAAAAGAAATGGTAGTGTCCTCACTTGCTGGAGCTCCTTTCCCCTCTAGGTTTCTACTGAGTGTCAGGTTACACAAACTGGGCGAGAACCCTTTGTGAAACTCCTATGCACCCCATTTCTGGCTCTCAAGTCTAGGGGTATACACAAACCCTCCTCCAAAATAGCCGGGACAGCAGGTATGAAACTACCTACGAAGATGTGTTTTTCTCCTGTATGGCTTGGAGATGGAATACACATTGGATCCGAACAACAACAAAAAAGTGAGGTAGAAAGCCTGCAGACATGCATTTTAACCTCACCGGCTGCCACTAAAATCTTTAAATATCACAAGCCACCTGATTTTCAGATGGATGCTAGTCAACTGCAACTAGCTACTTTTCTGCCACCTATTGACCGACATCTGTCTGAGAACAGCTCCCATGATTTCCAAGGAGAGTAAAGAATCTGCGAAGAGTCATTGAAGTTCCCTAGAGGCCAGTCTTCAGACAGCAGTGGCTGCTGCAACAATGGCCGAGTGCAGATGAGACCACTTCCAGAAATGGAGGTCCTGCCTAGCTTGCTTGCGCCTGCAGTGACATTTTTAATAATATGGAGATCCCCTTCCAACACCCCGTAAACACCTGGCTTCAGTCTGGCGTGGCTGATTCAAAGACCCCCTCCAATCTTGAGAAAGAGCATCGGAAGAGCGGCTTCAGCCCCACATGTCTCTTCAACCAGCACTAGGCTTCGAGAGCCAGTCTGAAGGCTCAAACTGGGAGGTACATATTGAACATTAGCCCATTTGTCATTTGAGGCTGGAACCACACCAAACAACCAACCTCCTCAAGAAGGTCTTTCAGTGAAGTCAGACCACAGGCCCACAGGGGATAGTAGTAACAGGATTAGATGTATATATCTTATATGCGATTTTTGGTACATAGGAAGATGCAAGAGCAGAGGTTCCACTGTTCAAGTCTTAATCTTTCCGACGGCCCCCAGGGCGTGGACACATCCGTTGGAGGTAGCCCTTTACAAATGCTGGCATTTGCATTTTAATAGGGAAAAGGTTGATCGAATGCGAGCAGTGCTGCGCTTGTAGGCTTATACACTCAATCTCATCTAGCTATGCCAGGTGCTGCATGTGCACTCCCGCCACCTTCCCAACCCACTCCTTTCTGCTCTCCACCTCCCTCTCTAAGTCAAGGACTCCAGCTGCAGTCTCAGAGATATATCCATCCTCCAAGGGTGCAGCCGTATAATTGTGCTACATCATCTAGACAGCACATCAGATCCCTGCCGCAGGTCACAAAGTGATCCAATTTGCATCTGGTTCCAGGGTTCCTTTTTAAAAGAGCATTATTTAACAGGGTGTTGGCGGTGGCCTGCCCTATATGCGAGATATTGCATGAGCCCCCTGTGCAGCAGAAACATGGGAGACTGACTGTGTGGTACCAATACTTACCTTACATCATACAAATAAAACTGATGAACTTCTTACTCTTGATATGCAGGACCTTACAAAAGCATCTATTGTCAGATTTGGTTGATTACAACATATTTCAATTAGCTTCGCATTGCAGAATTGCTAACCATCAAACTACTAGTTCTGCCTATTTTTTCCCAATTGCTCCAGCTTCTCTTTTTCTTTTTGTTACACAGACCTTTAAACAGGGTTTAATTTCATAACTGGGACAGAAGAACAGACCAAACACTAAATTCTGCAAAAATGCGAGTAACATAAAAAAAATCATTTTTAAAGTTGCTTCATTTCCAAGATCTTACTCCACCTCTTTTGAACTCCATCCAATTACCTATAAAACTGGACATGTTGCGCGATGCGATAACCCTGTTTTTAGCCTGCGACACTGCTACACGGTTGGTGCTCACACCATGCCACAGGCGAGCAAAATGAGCTCTATGTACTACCCACGGCATAAAGTCAGGCCGTGGCGTCCACATGCAATCTACCTGCCCCAGAGAGGCACCAGGCCCAGGCGGCCTGCTGTAAGAAGGATAAGCCGGGGTGCCCCCACACCAGCTGTTCAAAGGTCTTAAGAGATCTCTACCCGGGGTACCACAGCCAGGTCAACCGTGGATTATCCCGTGGTTGTCGGTAATTAAAGTGGAAACAGGAGGCTTTTAACACGCATAAGGTACAAACAGACCTGCGGGACACTTAACAAATTGTCACACTGCTATGGCGCGGGGACCTACAGCCACGGCCAACATGAGCCCAAATCGGCAGCCAAACAAAAACTGAATTTGAAAATTCTGGAAGGAACCAAATGCAATAGGAAGCAATTCTAAAACTGTAGGCCTGGTACTCTAGTGTCAACAGTGGACAGGAAATGACCAGACGGGACTGGTGGTCGCGGGTAAGAAGGGCTAGGGCTGCGGTCACACCTCGGATTCAATGGCAGTTGCCTCTCACGATATGGCAAGGGTTACGTTTGTAGCCATGACCCCAGCCATGACCGCAGCGAGTGTCAGGCAGCATGTAGGCCGCGGCAGGGTAGCCCAGCCCACCACTTCAGAGAATCTGGCGTCTTCTGACACCACAGGAGCCAACAGGGCACCTTTTCACCCACTGTGGGAGGAATCCGTGCAAAAAACTTCTGCCATGAAGGCCTGGAGAGACGCCCACAAAGGGTGCACCCCTCTTCATCCCAAGAGTGTGCTACGTCATCTGAATGTAGCGTGGGGGCACTATTGACCCCAATGGTAGAGCAAAGATGCCATCGATCCTAATGTAACCAGCGTAATAGGGCCGTGCACACTTCTTGTTTAATAAAGGATACCATAATTTGGGTGCCACGCTCCCCACTCCATGAAACACTGGGCCCGGTGCCACTGCACCTTTTGCACCAGAGACAGCAAAGTTCCTGGCTGTTCTAGCACTCTCGCTGTGCCCCTCCCCCATCCTTCAGGACACCTGCAATATCTTCTCCGCCCGCTAGAACTGCAGCATCCCTGGGCCTCCTTGCCTCCTCCTATCCCTCTTGCAGCCCCCCCTCGCCTTTCAAGATCGATGGCTACCCCGTGCAGCATGAAGGCTCTGGGAACATTGCTAAAAATATCCCATCTAATTACGGCGAGCAGCTGCGGCCCTGCAGCGCACTCCGCATTTCCACTGCGCGCGCACCGGGGCCTTGCTGCACTCGAGGTGCCACCTTGCTTCATGCCGCCCAAACACCGCCTTTCCAGCCCTGGGCTTCGCTATAGGAAATCTTTGTCACCGGGCGTGGCTGTCCAACTGGTTCTGTGAAGCAACCGAGGTCGGGTAGTATTGTCAAACGTAAGCCCAACAGACAAATATGGCGGTTCACAAGTTACCATAGAGCTAGAAGACAGCCTTGCCCCCACGCTCACTGTGTGAATGGGTCAGCAACTTGGATCTCTCAGTGCTGGGAGTTCGAAAGTCCCAAATCACGGACTGTTTCGCATTTAATGTGGGCCTGGTTTGCTTCTGAACACGGTGTAATGGACTGGGTTCTCTTAACACGCCGGCGATTGGATGATCACCCCGCTCCAGGCCATTATACAGTTTCTAGTCCTGGACTTGTGCATGTCAGCCAATGCATTCTGGTCCTTGTAGTCTAAGTGTGCTTACCTGGAACAAAGTAAGCTAAAACATCTACTAATGATTTGTTGGTGAAACGTCCGCTACTAGAAACACTGTCCGTGATGGCATGGAGTGGGGTCACCCTACTAGGGATCAACTTGATTATAATGATCATTTCTGAGGTCTACGAGAGACCTTAAGGGTTCAGGGAAAAAGCTAATCAGTTAGAGGTCCCATTACAGGGCATCGGCCGGAGGAGTGCGGAGACGGCAACTTGTGCGAAAAAAAAGTCTCAAATGGCTGTACTATGCTTTCTGACTCTGTGACAAGCAAAGTCCAGGATGGAGTCTCCGGCTGGTGCTGCTGGAATAACCTCCTGCAAACAGCCAAGCATGGAGTCGGTGAGTGGTGCACACAAAGGCAAGCAATGGATTCATTGCAGCTTACAGCCGAATGCAAATTGTAGAAATGGGGAGTGTAGGTTTGTTTCGAGTCCCCCATTTTATCCATAAGAACATAAGGCTTAGCCCATTTACAACTGAACACAAAATACTAACTGTTAGACCAAGCGGTTTCAGGCTGGCTGAGATGGATCAAAACCACTATTCATACTGCCCACGTGCACTCACCACATACCGCGTCCTCAGGTCTAAAGAACTCCGCCAAAGTAGCCACCATGCCGTCAGACATTGCAGCGCCGATCTGATGAGGAGCGCCCTATGATGAAGCATGACACCCTAACAGGTGTGTGAGGGCATCATCAGGGCTTTAAGTGGGCCGGGTCTCAAGGGGTCTGAGCACTGGCAGTTTTTTAAAGGGGGGCTCGAAACGGGTCTCTATCGGGCTCTGTTTTGAGCCCTGGCACAGGTGGTCCGTTTTTTTCCCCCGAACTGCAGTGACAGCAGTTAGCTGGCAGTCCGGAAAAAAGTGCTAGGGTGCAAAACAGCCCGATAGAGACCCATTTGGAGACAGCAAGCACATCGATGTGTGCTCCCCACACTGCTCACTTCTCACTAGTGGAGAAGTTATGGCATGACGTCATGCCAGGTGAGCGTTGTGGGGGGGAAGGGAAATCCTTTAAAGAGTCATTTTCTTTCTGGATTTCCCGTCTCTTTCTGAAACGCAAGAGCAGCAACATTGTGGTAGGGGCACCAGGGCTTTAAGCTGAAGCTTTTTCAATATTATATGTAACAAGCCATAGTTGCAGCTTATTTATCTTATGCAACTAATAACCATTGACAAAGCCAATAGTCCTTACTTGTTGTAGGTATGATGTTACTTATTGTATCACATATCTGGATGCAATGACAAACAGCAAAATACAAGTCAAGCGGCACACTATGCTAAACACAGATTTTTAGCGAAAGTATTTTAAGGCCACGCCCCTAATTACACTGGCCACACCCCTTCGAGAGACCCCCGCAGTTTTTTCATCCCACTTAAAGCCCTGGGCATCATGATCAGAAATGCAGATCTCCCAGCAACAATCACTCTGCCTTGATAGCACCTATTAGTGCATCTGCCCGGTAGAGGAACTACTTCTTTCTTGTGATATACCCGAGACGGATCATAGCCAGTCAGAATTCACCTATCCAAATGGGATGAGTATGATGCACTTGTCCCATAACCTGTGCTCACCCTCTGGTAAATTTGTAAAGAGTGGTCAGGCTTATTCTCAGGGCTAGAGTGTAAAGTATTGGCACAACACCCCCCCTCGTAACACACTGCATACGCCACATAAAGACTCACACCGTATTTATAAACACACTTGTCTTTGTATTACACACACACACAAACTGAAATCAAAACAAGAAACATTGTATATTTAATTTACTGTTATATGCAATTATCAGACTTCTCTGTTGAAATCAAAATGAAACACATTGTATTTACACTTTACAGTTATATGCATTTGTCAGACTTTCCCATTGGAGAAAGTTCAAATAGTCACCAGTCTCTTACTATGCCTTTTGACCCAACCCCTCAGTCCTTCAACTCCAACAGCCAACGATACATGTTGCCCCGGCTGGCGCCTTCTTGACTAGACGGTCGGAACAACCTAACACGGAAAGAAACAGTTACTTTGTTTCATCCATCCAGCACCTGCACAAGAGCGCGATCGATGCCCCCCGTAGACAAAAAATGGTATGACCCAGGAAGCTAGTGTGTTTCCACATCAGGAAAAATGTTTTTTTTACCCTCAAGCAGAGGTGTGCCTGCCGTAGACCCCCTACAGTCAGTTGTAGATGCCCACAAAACACACGAAACCCCTTGTGTCTCAGCACAGTGTTTTCCACAACAAAGTATCCTGTGGTGTGGGACGAGGGAGAGGGAGCCAACGACCTCTGACAGAGGCTGTGATGTCAGGCACTGTCGCCCTCCCTATCTGGAGGCCGACGACAGTCTTAGCTCCCGGCTCAGGCTCCCCCACACCTCTTAGACAGCACACGCTCTGGAGCGCAAGCCAGCACAGGTCCTCTAGTTGCAAGCATGGGTTACTCAGACTCTGCGTGCTTCCCCCACCCCGATCTCCTCACATCCCGGCACCTCAGATGGCTATTGATCTTTGCACACACACTCCTCTTGCACAGCGAGATGATAGTGTATGTCAGCATGGTTCTTGTCCCAACCACAATCAATTCCACTTGTCTCCGCTGCACCCTGTGTGGTCCATAGGATATTGTGGAGACGGTGTGATCCTTTGTATCCCTGGGATTCCGTGGCCAGAGGCCAGCTCACAGGTCCTTGGAGAGTACTTTGAGACCCATGCCACAACAGTTGGCACTTAGCTGCAGGCCAGCAAACGTCCCGGCAAAATTCACCAAGTGATAGGCCCCTTCCTGGAGGAATACAAGATCCAAGCAAACACAAGTCTGCAAATAGTCCAGTTGCAATTCCTCCTGCCCTAAATATTTCCTGTGTCAATGTCCCAGTATCGAACCAGGGTAGTATAGTTCCAAATCCAAAAGTGTCTCTACTTTCAGAGGCCAAAGCCCAAGTAACTATACTCACCATGGCCATTAAAGATACGATCAGTTCAAAAGGCCACCTTTGAAATGCACAGGCCCTCTCTAAATTTTGTCATGCCTGCCATCCTACCCAAGGAGGTTTGATCTCCTTTCCGCCTTGGAATGCAGGTGCCAATTCGACCTCCACACATCTGTCCCAGAAAAGAGCTTCAGGGTCAGGGGTCCACCATTTTCCATGAATTCCTAGTTTAAGGCCTTCTATCACAATTGTACACATGTGGCTGCCCCCCTAGCACCCAGTTGTGAATTAGGAGATAGGCCACCAGGCACACTGAGCCACGAGCCATAAAACACTCACTATTCCAAAGTGACATTTCAATCACTGTAATGTTGAACCTCCTCCCACTACCGGAGAGGATTCACCATTATGAACTCATCAATACCAAACACTATTCTGTTACTATTCTGCCTGTAGGAAATAATGCTAGACAACCTTTTCCTACACTCCCTCATGCTAATCCAATGCAGGAAGCAGGCTGCTTCATACCAGTGGCACCATCCAGTGTCACTCATGACTCTTGCAGACAAGACATACACACACCTGCCCAACCTCTTTCCAACACCGCACCTTGTCACCAAAGAGAACTTCGATATAGTAGGAGACATGCAGAATATTGTCACTTAGCTTTTTAAATGCTAAACTGAGCAATAGTAACCCATGCACACAGGCCTCACCAGGCCAAACCTTTGGCACCATCGATGAGCTTCCGCCGTGGATGGCACAAACAGTGCGGCAGACCCATGGAGGTGCATTAGAGATACATGTACTGGGTATAGGACTTACCCCAGGACAAGGGACTTACAGCTAACTCGAATCAGCCAAACATATATAAACCGATCCACAGTCTGAATATGACAGGCACAGCGCTTTGACAAGGCAACCGAAAAGGTTAGGGGAGACCACGCCAACAGAGTCCAGGTCTAACACTAACCACGGGCTAAGAAAGCCAGACACGGGAGCAAGGCACTTTCCATAGCAGGACCTACTCTCTGGAATAAACTCCCTCTGTCACTCAAACAATGCACAGACCATCTAAAATTTCGGAAACAATTGAAAACAATACTGTTTAAAAATGAAATTTAGCTTCCACCCCCATTTATTTCTTGGTGTTCTACAGGTGTCAAAGCGCAGAGATACTCCACTGAGAGTTGATTCCAACGCTATACAAACCAATAAATAAATAAATAAATAAACCATCTGGACTAGCTTAAACACAAACAAAAATGTTGTGCATATATAGTGCTGTCTTAGTACATTTTGAGACAGGTGCAGAAAAGCTGGATTACAAGCAGGTAGAACTTTTTTGTAGGGAGCCATTAAGTAAGGTCGAGATCTGGATCGTCGATTTTTTGGAGCCCATGTTTTTTGCAAAATATATTTTTTGCAGTGTAGTTGTGTTTTCACAGGCTGCAGAACATAGCTCCTGGTGCAGCAGCTAACGAGGAATCTTCGAGTTAGATGGACTCCCAGCAGGAAAGCAGACCTTGCTGCTTCCAGGGTCTATTACATTAATCCCACTGACTAGGGTAACAGCAGTATTTTTATAGATGCATATAACTGTAAGATTGCGGCAGCAAGCATTATATAATAAAGTGAACTATAAGTCACCATATGTCAAAAATGCATATACATCAAAACTATTTTACTGCTTCAGAGAGCTATACCATTGCATATTCCTGGGCTTTGTGCATTCTTGCTGTTTTGTCATGGAACTTAAGCTGCTTTGCTTCTGGCTGGCCACCTGCAAGGGCAGGGTCACCTTGCACTTCTCATTGCAGTGCTGACTCTGTGATGAAGTCTTATGAAGCACATTGCATGTGCGTCCTGTAGACGTCATTGCCCAATGGACTTGCTGCCACCTGCGCTTGTGCTGGAACACCAGCACCCCTCTTATCCTCCAGCTGATGGAAGTACCGACTGCAGACTGTCCCAGGATTCTGCAGTGCAGTGTTTGGTATGTGGCAGCCTCTGCGCTTGAAAAGACCTCGCCAACTCAGCAAGGGAACAGCTGTGAAATGAAAATCCAATGCCTCCGACTTGTAACCTATTGTTAAAACTCTGCAGGTATTCCAACGGGAGGAGGGAAGTCCTCGGCCCTTTCAACTGTGGGAAGAGGTGGAGGTGCTTCTGCAAAATGGAGAGCTCCATATCCTGCATGGAGACCCTGACTGGTGTAAGTAGCCCTGCATTAAGCCCCCAGTGGTGTTCGCTGCATGCATAGGCCTCCTACTGTTTCAAAGTGACAGCTCAAAGTGGAGACCAACCTGGATGATCAAAGTGTAGACACAACCCAAGAAGGAACCCATTTTTGAGACACCCCAGGAGGAATGCTTGAAGTGCTCACCCAGCTTAGAAGGCAGGCTATGGTGGCTAGGTTTGAGGATGGATGGCCGAAGGGATGGTCCAAGGCAAAAGCATTGGTGGAAACTGCTGCGGGACGAGTACATAACACAAAACGCGAAGCACTGTGCGTAACTCCACACTTAAATTTGATATGGGAAAATCCACTTATGACATTAATTGTAACAACAAAATCACAACTAGCACGTTTCTGCAAACGACCTATATGGATATATTCCATGTACGTTTTGTGTGTTACCTTCTTCATTTCAGATTGACCGCTGGCAGCAACAGATATGTAAGATTCAGCACCCGTATCACTTGGCAATAATACACTGTCAGGACTGGGCTGCGCCTGGCACATCTTGGTTGTCACTTTTGCGGTTTTGTTAACTTACACACGTAAAATA
Source organism: Lissotriton vulgaris (assembly GCF_964263255.1). Lineage (NCBI taxonomy): Eukaryota > Metazoa > Chordata > Amphibia > Caudata > Salamandridae > Lissotriton > Lissotriton vulgaris. The sequence goes on along the minus strand of NC_141695.1, from coordinate 1,154,272,426 downwards.
ATTGCTAGGGCCCACCACTCTATGTGTGGTTAGGCCACAGTCTGTCCCTGGTTGTGTGCCTGCGGTTTCTGCCTGCTCTTACAGACTTTCAGTTCAGCAAGCGGTTGAGCTTTGGGACAGTGGGGCTATGCAAGTGCGCGCCCACAGACAAACCTAGACTGCTCAAAGCATTCCACTACCACTGTGAACTGCATGCTCCACTAGAGAAGGTGACACTCCCTTACTCAGCCCTCCCTGTTCAGTCATGAGACCAGTGAACTTTATCCCAGTTCCAACTGATCTACATTGCATAACTGCTGTAGGCAGCTGGGGCTCTGCCAAGAGACACCTTCTGAAGGGGGGTCAGGAACAGCCACTGCTGCAGGAACCATTTCATCATAGATACAAATGCGAGTACACGCAGCAAAAGCAGGGCATGCCCAAGGGCATCCACTGAGGGGGAAGACAGCCAGGCAGCCTACTCTTAAAAACTCTCCAGTGTCCACAGACAAATATGTTGACATACACACACAAGTGCAGTACCACCGAACCATAAATTCACCATGCACACAGAATCAAGAATGTGACATGTAGTCATCAGGCATCCAGACAACAGTTCGGTGTTTGAACCACAAGGCCATCATTAACAGAGGTGGACAGCACTGCTATCGAGCCAGGAGGAAAAAACATCACTTGGGCCAAGAAAACACAAGGGTCACATGGAACCCAGCATTCTCGTTCAAATCACCAAAATTGAGCCATGAAGTCACCAAATGTTAGGATTTGCAGTACAAACCTCGATCCACTGTAAAACAAATTACCCAGAGCCCACATCCGACTAACAGGGGAAAAATGACCCAGCATTTGAATACCGCAGTCAAACTACAAAACACCTCAACCAACAGTGCCATCAGGAACTGCTGGGTTCGCGAACACCAATACACACAGCTCCACCACAGAGCCAAGGTTCCACCAATCACACATGCCAATAGCACCAACAACAAACTACAGACCACTCAGACCCACACTCCAGCCAATGGGCCGCACTAAGACACAGATAGTCAAATAACCAGACTAACATCCCCACCGTAAAGCTTTCGAGGCTACCAAGCACTGAACTGAAGCCCAGTAGAGACCACCAAGCAGCACAATATAATCTTCAGGTTACTGCACCAACAAGAACTAAGCCATAGACACCAACAAGCACTAGACCACAGAACCACCAACAGCAACCAAGAACTCTGAATTGAACGATACACAGGTGGTTTTGGTTTAAGTGAGTTAAGAAGCTGCAAGCAGTAAGGCCCTGTCACTTGCCACAACCTTAGTTACCCCATCATGGTGCACCCTGCTGGAGTGGTTTCAGTTGCATCTACCAACTGCGGGTTCTTGCACCGAGAAGTGCTGAGACGAGACAGGAGCTGCTGCCACATTAACAAGCTCGGCAAGAGGAAGTGGAGTGAAATAGTACACAATGATCCCGTTTTTGGCAGACACCGCTGTATAATGCAATCACATTAAAAAAAGGCGGCCTTCAACGAGTTTCCCACGGCTCCATGGAGACGGTACAATTTATAGGCCGAAGATGGCAGTATCTGTATTTGGTAAACCCCCTGCACATACAGAGTACAGAGGGGGGCACGAAAAAGCAGCTGAAGGCTGCGGGGTGGGCTGGGCATGGTCTCCTTTATACCGAGCGACCCTTCACGCTATAGCGCTGAGAAGCAGCACAAATGGCAGGATGCTGGCTATATGAGCATGTCTAACATAACCTGATAGAAGACTGGAAGAGCGCAGCCAGGCGGCTGGGTGCCATGCTAGCTCATCCCCATTCAGTGGGATGAGCGCCCTCTAGAGGGGTGCGTGTGTAAAGCGCAGTTTACAAGATACAATCTAGGCGAGAGAATCTCAGCTTTTATCTTGCCGAGTGGACGCAATCACACCACCGGGTTGGATAATAATAATAAGCGTGTTACACAAAAGTACGCGTTGCTGGAAAGGTCACCGTCTCCAGCATTGTTAGCTCCCTACGGGAAGCTCCCCGAGGCATCAATGTTTCATATCCAGGAAGGGCTAAACATTTCCTCTTGTCCCTACACCACCCCAAATGGAGGAAGGCGTGCACACCCATACATCTCGTCTCTTAATATTCGATATCTCCATTGTTTGCCATCGTCTGTTTAGCACCAAGAGAGGCCCACCCCCGGGCAAACACTGCCTAATTAAACCACCTAGGGCCCACACGCGGAGAAAGGGACCACACAGAGCATCGCCCAGGAAAAATCACCCATTGGGCATGAGGCAGCAGGCAGTACGCAGAGGCGTCATTCCGACGGACAAAGTGTTGGTGTCCAAATGGTCTGGTGGGCTGGGACGGAGTCCGACACACGTCGGGGTGACCTTACTCCATAATTCATCGCACACTTGACCCTTCCTTCTCACCACGCTGCATTGTATTATACGGTAGCATTTATGCGGCGTTTAACGCTCCATTGTGGGGAGCAGAATGGTTTCTGAAGGATAGCGCTCTGTCTATAGGGGGGTGCGTTGGTGGAAGGCAGCTGTATTTGTTTTCGTTCTCTTTTGCACAAAAGACCACACTTTTTTTATCCTTCCTGTTACCTGATGCCGGGTCATCTATCTACTCCGCGATCCTTCCATTCATACCAGTTTTCAGGTAGATGCCTTTTCTCTTTTTCATGTTCCCTGTCCATCCCTGGCTCTTTGCCAACCCCCACCACACACACACACCAAGTTCATCAAGAAACCCAGCCTGTCGTCGCTTTTCCCCTTCCATCCAATCATCCGAGGCACCCTCACTCTCCTCCTTCTTCCCTGCTCTAGATGCATCACAGTCCCTCTCCTAACCGCCTGCCATTGCTCACCCTTTACACTGAACGGTAAAATGTGCTGGCACAAACATTCTTTCTTTCCAAAATTTCCAAAATCGTCATGTTCAACTTTTCAGCTTCTACACACTGGTCCGCAGGGGAACTAGGTAACACATGTCTACCTTTCAAAATTGGCCAGGGCAACGCCATGGCCTCCTCGTCTGTATGCCAGTCGCCTTTTGGCGGGGTGCCCTTTCACAACCACGGCCTTCCTGGGTGCGGGGGATGGTTGCATCAGATTTGCATAAGCCTTGCCTGGAAAAGGCTGGGCACGAGGGCAAAGCTACCTGATAAGATAGATACTCTTGCTAGAAAGATCCGGGCCAGAGGGCCTGCTGCAAGGAAATGTGTGTAATCTGCCTGTCAAAGGTTAAACTCCTTTGTAGGTGGCGCCTTCCATCCCTTCAAGATCAATAAAAAGTGTGTTATTGACTCACTGACTTGGGTAATGGTAGTACATAAAATTAAAAACAAAGTCTAGTCGTTTGTTGTCTGGATCCAGAAATTGTCGCATATTACTCCAATGATCACTGCTTTCACTGACACGTATCACCCCTGCCACACTTACAAATAATCTCCAACTACAGGTTACTCCAAAGTTCTCTAACGCAGATTACACAACACGGAAGCTACACAACACCAACAAGTAAAACCAATTCAAAGGCCTAAGAAACCAGACTGGTTTAGGGCCATGGGTGGCTGATTGTTTCTTGATACTTAATGGTTCTAACACTGAACTACTTTTCGGGATTACTAAACACTCCTCCAAGTGAGGCAACCACCATACCACCAGACATAAAGAACAGTAATCAACATGAAGCTAAAAAGAAACTTGCACACAATCATCGACGGATGTGTGGTTAGCACATTGACCCATAATATGCTAAGACATTTGTGTAGCACCTACTAACTACCAATGCTTTGGTCTGTGAGTGCTGCCTGGGGGTCTTAAGCAGAACAGGAAGTGAGTAAGTAGTTTTGGACCACACAATCTGGGAGCGCACTCTACCGGTACACTAAGCCATTACCCAACAAAGGGTGAAATTTTAAATGGGACAAAGGCTAGCTAGTTACTGTTAGCGGATCACATCTATTTATCTGTGCATACGTTGATATTTTAGCCTTCAGATATTTGTGGCCGACCTATGCAGTCACATATGTAGTATCCAAAGGGGCTTAATGGGAAACCTAGATTTCACAGGGAGCCAACGTTGCACATACCCAGCTTTGAAAATTCGACTTGCTTTCCTAAGGCCTGCTGCTCAAGTGACCTGTGCATTCTGGTTCCTTGGAGTTGGGAAATTGTGTGGTCAGTCATGCTCATGACATATCATCCAGTAAAGCAACGTATTTAGCCTCCACAGACCGTTCTTCTTTTCTGCCCTTGTGCACCCTGAAAGCTACTATTCCAGCAAGAAGCTGTCACTTTGATCACAAAACTTTATTGCGTGCCCTTCAACGGTTCTTCAGTCTGTCCCACAAATACTTCCACTAAAGGGTCAGAACATTTCTCAGAAAGACAGGAGGTAGACTCCTTGCAGTCCATAGACACCAGCTGAGGCGCAAGCTTCTCGCGGTCACTCACACACCGGCACAAACCACACTGCCCCACTATCCATGCGTTCACTCACAGACACAAACCACACTGCCCCACTATCCATGCGTTCACTCACAGACACAAACCACACTGCCCTACTATCCATGCGTTTACTCACACAATGACACAAACCACACTGCCCCACTATCCATGCGTTCACTCACACACTGAGACAAACCACACTGCCCCTCTATCCATGCGTTCACTCACAGACACAAACCACAATGCCCCACTATCCATGCGTTTACTCACACAATGACACAAAACACAATCTGCCCCACTGTCCATGCGTTCACTCACACCCTGACACAAACCACTATCTGCCCCTCTATCCATGCGTTCACTTACACCCTGACACAAACCACAATCTGCCCCACTGTCCATGCGTCACTCTTCAGAGTTCAGTGGTCTCAAAAGAAGCTTGGGAGTGCCGCACGCGTCAGGGATACATCAGAAGACTGTACGCACTTAACGCCGCGCACCTTGCAGAACGCCGACGTAGATGCCCACGTGCCAAGGCCAGTCACTGCGCACAGACGCGGGAGCCGAAGAGGACGATGGGAACACGAGCCGTTAAATGGCGGGTGATGGATGGATCCCGGCATTGATAGGAGGAGCCCTTGCTCGCGCACGGGTATTCTGGTGAGAGCCGGCAGGCCCTGGGTGAGACACAGCGTCAGCACATCTGAACGACACCGGCCTGCCCTTCAGCTGCTTCCTTATCACTCAGTGAAACCCAGAGAAAGCACTGCCGAGGAGACTACAGGCTACAAAACCAAAGTCTGCTTTAAGGCCTTCATTTTACGAGTTGGTGGTTCGAGGTCCAACGTGGCAGAAACGCGCTTCGACACCTCGTCAGGGGTAGTAAGCGCTATATTAAATACAATAAATATATGGTGAAGTCGAGGATGAGGATAGCAGGGGAGTTCTGTATGGCCAGGAGTCTCTGCAGAAGGTGTATGGTGATTCCTTTGTGGAGAGTGTTGCCATAGTCCAGTTGGCTGGTGACTAGGCCTTGAGCTGCTACAGTGTTGCAAGTGGATGCAGTGTCTTGGCACTCATTCAGAGAGTAGTGTCTTGCCATGGATTCGACTGAGTTGGGGGACGTGGGCCAACCTTGGGGTCTCTGGTCACTATCTCTAAGATACATAGAGCAGTTTGGAACACAAACTCCATAAAATCTAGCACCCTTGTTTAAAATCTCAAAAGAGAGGTTGTACATCTAATGGGCATGGAATCTGAACTATTGCCCCCAGAGTCGGTTTGATGCTCTCCGGTGGGCAGTGCTACAAGCAGACAGTGGTGTGCAGGAAGAGGTTGGCTTTTGTGAGTACGTGTCTAGGTACTGCTTTGGGGGAGTGCCAAACAAGTGTTGCCACAGACCAGCAAGCAGCATAAGGTGTTGGCATTAACTGCACCAATTGGCAGGGTTTGTGAAGCGCTTTGATTGGTGAGAAGCCTGAGGCGCTGGCACAGTTAATAAGTATGAGGAGCCTATCTTTTGTGAAGGCCCTAAGGCCAAAGAAAACTTAATTTGATCCTTTCATGACACTAATAAATATAATTTTGTATTGAGGACGGACAACAAGTTTACTTGAGGAAAATAAATGTAGAGTAGTCCATTTCCAGATGAAAATGTGCTGAAAGTTTTTATGTAAATGAGTGTGACTCCTATGGTAATAAAACATTCTTTCACAACGCGGAAACTTTACCTGCAACCTCTGCATCATAGGCACAGCCACAGGAGCCACAACCCGCTGCCACGGGCGTCTGAAAACAAAAGATCAGCGTCCCCTCGAGCAGATACAGAATAGATCCATCTGCTAGTGAGCGTGGAGGAGGCCGGTGCACTAGAACCTGCCCCTCCCTCAGCAAGACAGCGTGAACTGATGTTTTCCAATCTGAATCGGACGAAAACGCCCTCAGAGCTCACAGGCACATTGAAAAAATTATTTTTGATAGCAATTTGTTAAACCTTTTCCTATGCCTACAGAATAGTAAAAAATAATTCATACGGGTAAAATGTTTACATGTTAGCATCCCCAGTAGAGAAGCAGGCCGGTCACCCCACAAGGGGCAGTTATAGAAATGCACCAGCAAAGGAAAACTACGGGATCTGGTGCATCCAGGTAGGGAAATCTGTGCAGCAGGGCTTTAAGTGGGATGAAAAAACTGGGGGGCCTCTCATAGGGGTATTGCCGATGAAATTAAGGGTATGGCTTAAAACACTTAAACTAAAAATCTGTACTTAGCATTGTGTGCCGTCTGACTGGGATTTTGCTGCTTGGATCACTGCATCTAGATAAAAAATACAATAAGAAACATTTCACCTACAACAAGCCAGGGCTATTGCCTTTGTCAATAGTTGTAAGTTGCATAAGATAAATAAGAAGCAACAACTATGACTATAATTTTGAAAATGCTTCATATCTTGCGTGCGAGGTTGTGGCATAAGGCTACAGCTGCTGACTTTTGAGGTGAAAAAGTAAGTTCGAGCCTGATGTCTGCTCAACATCCTGTGATTCATAATATGCATATATCCTTATGTAATGTAACTGGTGCTCATGTAAAGCGCTCCAATACCTTCAGCTGAGTTTGCGCTATATAGAACTGAAAAATACGAGTCTCTTTGAAGTTAACTCAAAGGCGGTGAAGGGTGGCACTGCTGCAGATTTAAGATGTTTTTCTTTCTCCCTGAGGGCGAGGGCAAAAGTGGAGAGCCCGATCGGGACTGTCTCAGAACCTTCTTTTTAGAACTGACGGTTCTGAGCACCAGCAGGACCCGGCACACTTAAAGCCCTGCTGTGCAGACACCCAACAGGGATCACTGTGGGTTATCTTTCTGTGTGTGCAGCTCCGTCCTCTACTCTTGGGCTTCCGGAGCTGCGGTCAGCAGTTTTACACTCCCAGAGGATGCAGAATATCCTATTCCTGGAAATAGAAAAGGGATGAAGGGCTACAGTGATAATCCAAGATGCAAAGGCAGAGATGGGGGGGTGGTGGTGGAGACCAAAAAAAGAGAGAATAGATGATACAGTGGATGCAGTGGGTGGTTTAACTTGAAGGAAGTCTGTAATAGTATCTATATCAGAGGATCCCCAAGGACAAGAGTACAGAAATAGTTATAGAGGGCAAGGCGCAGCCGAATACAGCGAAGCAGAAACTTGTGAGAAATCCCATGTAACAGCATACCTCCCCACTCAAACTGCTGTGCATATTAAAAAGTGTACCAACAAAGCTGTGCAGTGTCAAAAGCAGCACCCCAAATATTGTCCTGCCCATGATGAAAGACAGCCCCAAAACATGCTAACATAACCTGCTGCAGAATGTCATGTTACGTGGAAAAACAGCGTCGCAGAATATCAGTCCTGCAGAATTCCCCCACGCCATGCAAAAAAGCACAAAACCATGTCATGCACCAGGTACAACTGAGCTCCCATGAGAGTAGAGGATTATAAAAAAAAAATCCTCAACCAAAGTATCGTACCACATGCTATCATAACAGTCCACATATTACACCCCTGGAAGGTTAGGAGCACCACTGAAGACAGTGGATTTTCCGAGGGCTAATAATGGCTGCTACAGACCTGCTCAAATATTCCAGTATTTGTTTAATTATTTTGTCAATATAATTTAGAACAATCTACACTTAGAGGGAGAAATTTTCTGGTAGCTTGATAGCATTTCTGCTTCCAGCATTAACAGTCATTAAAGGCCCTCCCTCATTTGGTCCCACATCTGCAGCTTAGGTGCATAACTTGGTAGACAGCCAATGAAGAACTCAGCAGGGGGGGTTGATAATATAGTGAGATGGTCTATGATAAAATAAGATGTCCATTAGAATAAGGAGGTCCAATATAAACAAGCCTCACATGGCATGTTGCATAATACAGATACACCTTTTTACTGAAGACATCAATGGTCAGCTGTTCAAAGAATACTGGTAAAAAAAAAAGTTGTCAGAATTTACCACCACACTTTGAGACCAATGCTATATTTTGCAAACCGACCACGGAAATAAAAAATCAGTTCACAGAAAAATAATCACATAGAACAACCTTTCTAATAAATATATGTTAGGCAGGTCACAATTTGCGCCCGACTGTTATTGGCTGCAGTCACACAGATGTTGGCCTGCAAGGGACAGCAAACTACCATCCCAGGCAATGTTTCAAAATTGACTACAGAAGAAATCATATGGGCCTCATCGTCAGCCCTACACCGCACTTATTTCTGGCATACCCGATGGAGTGTGAGAAAGAGGGCTTTGGAAGTGCCTGAAGTGTGCAATGCAAAGGCCGCACAGCATCGTGACAGCACTACAAAACGTGTGGCTATATATAGCGCTCCTTGCTCTGCAGACTTCAGGAGGAGGCGATAACACACTCATCTAATCGATGGGTTGTTGTTACTAGGGCGACTGACAGAACCCAGCGCAAGTGTCAAAAGCTGGCAAAGTGGGATGGAATGGGGGTCGGGCACATGGATGTCAAGCTGCGAGATTCTCCTCCTCTGCTGCGAGAGGCTGACACTTATAATGCACAGTGCTCTTCTGGTGTATGCAATAAAAGCCATCCTAGCGTTAGTACAAGCAGTGCGGAATGCAGCCTCCCGGCCACCTACAGCCACAATCACATCACCTCACTTCTGATATCACAATATTGCCTGTCATTTTCTAACCTACGTCGCAATCTATATAGGCCATTGTGAAGGTGCACACACACACAGTACAGTAAGAACACTTTGAGGCAAATTCAGAATCAAACAGATAGTATAAGACCTGGAACATTGGTGCAGACTGATCAAAGGGTATTTGGGTTATTAGCAAAAACTAACAAACATTGGCAAAGCCGATTAATTTGATCTTGCTAACCTATTGGCTTTGCCACTGCTTTTAACCAATAATTAAAAAAATAGAGAGAAAGGCCCCAAGGTAGCCACTCCTGTCTGTTATGTCATTCAACAGACGTGCGCAAGCATGATGATGTATACTCCATCATACATGTGTGCTTATGCAGAAAAGTGGTCTAAATACTGCTGACCTGCCAGCACAAACGGATGCTGCCAAGTCCTCCCAAAAAAATACAAATACTACACAGCTAGGGGAGCAAATGACAAGCAGGTTGGGGGGTATTTGATGAGGGGGAAGCAGCACAAAATGAGACAAATTAATGAAACACAGGCCCTCTAAAGAAGTGCTTAAAGAAAAAGAAAAAAGTAGTTCCCTAAATGCAAGCAGTGGAAGGATACAATCAAAAGGATGGATTGTAAAGAGGCTGCACTCCAAGGGAGGGAAAATGACAAGAACAGAAGGCAAGCCAACGATATTGCAAGCAAACAAGTGTGTCATAAAACTGGTGGACTAAGCCCACTGCAAGTTTTTGGTATAGACCACCACAAGCTTCAGCCTATGGATATCTATAAGCTGTCTGGTAGGTAAGACCTAAGTACTATATTTCTTAAAAACTGAGATCTATATTGTCCAGCTGTCATATTTTAGAATTGGCGACAGTGACTGTAGGTACAGTTAAAATGAAAGACCCACATGAAATGTTTTCCACTGATTACTAGTAACGTTTACCTCATTTGACAAATCTTTACATCCTTAAAAAAATAGTAAAATACATGCCTCAGAGATGGTTCCAAAAAGACTTTGTGCACGCTTGTCAAATGATGGCGTGTTTGATATTACACTACATTTGCCATAAAAGAAGGCATTTAATCCAATTTAGTCGGTTTAATTTGAAAAAAAACAAATAAAACCTAATTGAATAAGAGGGTTCATGAGTCACAATCTGGCTGGCTCTGCCAGTCAGCTCACACAGCAATTCCCTGTTTGTGAACCACTTTATGGAAAGAGAAGACAGTGGCTGACGTTTCAGGAGAATGGGCATGCTGCCTCCTAGGAAGGCTGGAACAAATCCTATGTCAGGTGTGAAAAGTGGCCTTTGTCCAAAAAATAAAATAGTTATGTTTGACCAGAAGGCCGGCAAACTCAAATTAGTTTCTTTAAGTCAACATGCACGTTTTCTTTCCCATGAAATGCCGCCCATTCAATCAGCACTAGTACTGAAGCAGAGAAACACGGTTTGGGGGGCGCTTCACAGTCTTTGTGTATGCGTTTTGTGTCTGAGTGAGGGAACCACAAAGCTCAAACGTGTTTTGCGGTTATGCAAACATGAATGATTGTCAATTGCACGTGGATTGTGTTGTAGGGGGTATCCGGTTGCCAATCCACAAAATGGCTCCATATGCTGTATGATTGTGGACGGACTGGAATGATTAGTTATACATCTGTGTGGGTAGTCTGTTATCGCCTCCTCGCAGTATACGCACATAGCATGCAGACGAGGGCCCAGCTCTGTTTACACTACACAGAGAGAGCGAATGCCGAGGCAGCCTTCGTGGGCCCGGCAAGCTTGACCCCTCCGCAACAGCATTTAATCAAACGTCGTGGGGCAGGTCAAGGGCAACAGTTTTCACTTGGGCAGGGCACGTGCAAGCATAACGGCCGATATGAGCTTTCCTATGTGCAAGAACAGATGCGCGTGCAGGGAGGACACTGCCAGTGCTGACTGCAGACTAGGGTTAACATCTCTACGTGGCTCGTGCCTTCAACAGAGGCCCCTCCCCGGTACTTACCTCAGTAAATTAAACCCTCCCTTGTGCATAGTCTTTACCCCCTTACTAAGCATGCTAGCTGTTTGGATGAATAACAGGTCACCAAAGGCGCTCATTCGTTATTCCACTTTCTTGCTCACTCTACGTGGGCTCAATCCATTTCTGCGGAGACTCGAGTTATGTGCGAAGCTGGACAGCAATAGCAAAGACCGCAGTAGAGCGCCTACTGGCATTTGAAATTATGTAGCGCTATACAAGGTCTTTCATGTGTTCATAAAAGTGAGCAGGGTCGACAGCCCTAGATGCCAGGTTATATGGGCTTGCGGGACTGATATGAGGGGGCAATGCCCCTGAATTGGGACTTTTGATTACAGAATATGGGGGAAACGATAGATTCTTTGTCCTTGCTTGCATAAGGTACCGTTGCTACGTCACTGCTTGCGATTGACAGGTCACGGTTATATAGTATGTCGAATGAATCTGACATTTGCAGGCTATTGCAACACTGAAGATCCCCACAGACGCCAGGGCCAGACAAGGGAGCCGGTTATACCTGCACATTGACGGGAACTGGAAGAACCAGCCGGAGCCCCGCCGCAAGAAGCGGGAACAGCCCTCGGGTCCTTGGCGGGCATCAACAGCGCATGGCGGCGCGCGGGCATGACGTGCCAGCAGGAGCACCAGCGCGAGACCCCGCCAAAACGATCCCGTTCCCCAGGTGCAGGCATGAGTAGTGCGTGCAATCCAAGTTAACTCTTTAATTCCTGGGAGTTATCGTCATGCTTTTTAAATGTATTATTGGGACAACAGACGGAAGAATACACCCTATTGTGGGTGAGGTATGTACTCAGTTAATTGGGAGAGCTGCGAGTTCTGTTTTCGCGGCACTTGGACTGAAAGAAAAAGAAAGAAACTTATTTTCAAATTCTAAACATACATTTCAGGCCCCTTAACTGAGACCACTGACCGGTGCCCAGCACTTATGTGAGAGAGACCAGCTCGTTGAGAACAAGGATAGGTCTCTCACCCCTCCCAACACACACACTAGGACGCGACAGAAGGTAAAATACACTCATTTCGCTCTAACAGACTGCTCCGATTATTCATTAAAAACAAGTTTAGGAACGGTATCCGGCAAAAATTTGGCAAACAGCTCCAGGCAATCTGTCCCTCCAGCCCGACAACATTTACCGAAAAGAGGAACAGATAGGGGGTAAATAGGAAAGAAATCTAGCTAACAAAACAGAGGCATCAGTGGTACAATAGCGCTCTGAGGCCTGGTCACCCGCCTGAAAGCAGCTAAACTTCGACCTTCCATGGAAGGAAATGCTTTCCGATCGAGTGCCCAAAAATGCTCTGCTAAACAATGAGTTGTTCATATTTAGTAATGTCCCACCGGGGTGTAAAGCCCCCACCTCAATTTTAGGGGAGGAGACGTATGGTCAAGAGAGGCTGGTTTGTTTAGCTTTAGTGCCACATTTGCACATGGTCCTGCTCTCCCTTCAGTATAAAAAAGTTAACATATTATGCACAAGCTTGAAGCACAGCAATCATCCTGACACTGACGCAGTTTACACAGTGCGATAAACTTTTAATCCGAAAATAACACTCCACCTCCTACTACACGCCTTAGCCCCTAGACAGAGTCACGCTGTGCCAGCTTTCCTGTACTGTTTGTGCCACCTGAGCTGTCTGTGCCTAGCCTAAAACAAGTAAGAGGATGGGTGGCAAAGTTGTGCAACGGGCGTAGAAGAGGATTAGGGCCAAAGGTCAGGTGCAGGCGTTTTTCTGTGCAGAGTAGGCCTATAATACGGCGCGGCAAGATGTAGGAGGCAGGTGGGTAGGCAAACATGTGCGCGTTGATCCCGGCCCTGGTCCAGCAGGGCCACTGAAGAACACTCTGGTCTGGATCCTGGAGTCGCAGCGGTGTTGCTGCACGGTGGGTCTAAGGTGCATAGAGAGAGCAGTGCCTCACAGTCCCAGGAAGAGTCAGTGCCCTAAATGTGTACATATTCACTGTTGTGATCGCAGAGGTGTGGAGAGGTGGGTTTAGAGTAGGGAACTTACAACTGGGGTGGGCCCCCCTAGGAGGGTCTCAAGGGATCCCAGGGGGACCAGGCTCTGGCCAAAAGAAGCATTATGCTGATAACAGTACTTTGTTTTCAGTGGAGAAAAATGAGAGGCAGTAAGCTGTTTTGTAATGGGCCATCACTAACCTCTGTCATTTATATCCTGGCCGGGAGACGGTATCAAAAGAGAACGGACTCCAAATATTCATCAAAACTCCCACCCCCATTTTTATTAATCATACAGTGGATACATTTACACGGTATTAGAACATTGGAATGTTGGGAGCTCCATTGAAAACAATGGAGTGCTCCGGGCTTATAATGGCTGGTGGAAGCCCAGAGCTCCAACATTCCAATGCTTCTTTGTTCTCAGCTCTGGCTGTGAACAAAGGCTTCAGGGAGCCTGAGGGGATTCCAATCCCCTCACGCTTCCAAAAGGCTTTGTTTTTTTTGTTAGAACATTCTGCCCTCTAGTGACAGAATGTTCTAATAGCCTTATAGCCCTTCGTAGATGGGCTATACCGGCTATTAACCCCATGGCTGCTAAGGCAATTCCCCTCCTGTGCTGGAGATTGTTCTATTTCATTGTTTTATGACGAGCTGGGCTCGTCATCAGTGTTTGAGGAGGCTACACCATGACGAGCCCAGCTCGTCATGAGTGTGGAAGGGGTTAAAGTCCCTCTCCCTTGTTAAAGGCCCTCGCCTTCGGAGAGGGCCTTTAACGCTGGAGAGGGCCTTTAATAGCCGGTATAGCCCTCTACGGCGGGCTATAAGGCTATACTAAGGCTTGCCTGATCAAAATAGTATGTTTGGCAATTATGTAGTTGATTGCATTTTTTAAACGGTAACATAACTTAACTTCAATGTTCAAATAAGTCTAGACATATTTAACCATTGTCAATATATTAGAATAATTGTGAATTTTTTTTAAGGGGGAGCCTGATTTTTTTTCACGGGGTGGAGGGTTGCGGCATGAAAGAGATTGAAGTTCACTGGTTTAGACGCAAGGGTTAATCAGTCTTAAATGCCATAGACTGCTTGTTATGCAAATGCCAATGGCATACCATATGTAACTACTCATTCCATTAGAGCATCTGTGAGCAATATAAACTCAGCTTTTTATACCGAATAGTGCAGTTTAAAACTCTTGGTGCTCCAGTTGTGAAGTCCTGCACTGATCCCAGAGCTAGCTACAGCAGTCAACCTCTCCCATCTCCTGGGTGTAGAGAAAAATGACAGCCTCACACCTATTCGTGCTTGTGACCAGTAGGATGCAGACACATCCCTGCAGCAGGGGTATGGATCCACTGAGCTGACATAACCAATCTCAGAGTAGACATCAGAGCCGTAGCGCAGAACCTATATGTTTTGCAATACATAAACTGCCTGGATTGTGAAATCTGAGAGTTTTCAGACAGAAAAAACAGAAGCCCAGTGCGGGGGAGGGGGTGAGTATGGTCAAGAAGGTTAAAAAGTGTCTAAAAATCGGGAAGGGGAGGGATACTGGGGAACGTAGGCCAGTAGAGCTGGGGTAATCAGTGCAGACTAAGACCCCACACCCACAAACCAGGGAGTGAAGGGCGATCAAAATGGGCACAGTTGATTAAGATCAACCAGCTTAAACTAAGTGATGCCAAAATGGCCAAGTATCAACCCACAACCATCTGGCCCAAAAACGCAAGACACCACCAGCAACATCAAAGGAAGTAGAAACACTGGTGTGCTCAAACTTGTCCCTAATCCCGCACAACGCAGACACATCTTCCATCAGTTGGTATACCCACACACTACAGCCGATTCTCACCTCCTGACGTTGCACATACCATTTGCAAATGGCTTGTAGATAACCGCTCTCGTCTTCTACTTTGCAAATTGCAAGTGATTCATAACAACTCATCAAGGCTGCCAATATACCTACATTCAAAGAGAAACCGTGACATGAGTGCTGCATGCACTCCACTGGCTACCTACAGAGACATTCCGCCTTCATGGCACTTTATATGGTACACAGATCTTTCTGCATGAAAGGACTATGGTTCCTAGAAGATAAATTCCAAAGAGTCTAAGATTACACATTTCTGCTCAGGACTAACACCTCATATAACCATTGCTCATAGAAGAAGAGGACTATTTGTGACCTGCCAGTCAGTTAAAGTGGCACTACTCTGAACTCCTTACCAGCCCCGCTACGAAGCATACAAGACCATCTGAGGTTTAGGAACGAAGTATAGACATGGGTCTTCACAAAATAAGGATGCATAGCCAATCATGATTCAGCTCTTATATTAATAAGGATACAGACCCAGGTCAAGACTTGACTCTTCCGAAAAGAAAGGTACACGACCAGACTGGCGTCTTGGCACCTTACTGCCCAACAGATATGGTCAGAACAAAACACTTCACTCAAGAGCGCTCCAAACAAAGGAGCAAGATTAGTTTCAAGAAAAGTCTCTCACAGCTGATTGTAGCAGAGAGAATGGGGACAGCTTCTGAAATCCCAGATTGGACCAGTAGACAACTCGCTCCAGGCAGAGGCATATCTTGGTAAGTAAGACTTGTGGTGCGAGGGGTTTGAGCTTCAAATTTTCAGATAATCACGCTGGCATGTCATGTTAATGATTTGAGAAGCAGCACATGAGGGTGGCTCATTGGTCAGTGGAAGGGGAAAGGAGTGCGGATTGTAGGGGGTACTTAAAGCAGTATTTTGTAAAATAACCATGCTTTAAGGTCTAAAATAGAGCCACGGGTGTATTTGTTTTTGTCTGAGCATTTAAAAATCCCAGATGAAATGCGACAGACACCTTATCATACCAGACTGAAAGCTCCTGTACCCAACTATATATAAATAATATATTTATTAGGCGTTGCAACACCCCCTGTAGATACGCTCCTGGCTCCAAGCCATCCAACAATCAGTAAAAGCCACGTGAGACACATATACATTTAGAGTGCCATCACAAACCCTTGTATACCAATTCACTTCATACTAAGAGGGGATACCATTTATTACTATTACTATTAACTAGAAACAGTGAGGAAATGATAAACTCTTGTTATATAATAATGGTTGGTATCCCAAATGACTTTAATGTATCTATCCCTGCTGCCCCCTGTTCCCTCACAAGCCTCCAGTGCTTTATTTGTAAAACAAAAAATAAGTGCCAAGGCTCTCCTCAGGAGGCCACCACGGCTTGCACCACCCATTGCCACTGCCAGCCCTGCCAATGACAGTGGCTACACAACTACTGACTGCTGGAAATGGCCCTTTCTAAGGTGCTTTCCTTCAACTGTTGTCTTTTGTCTGTCCTGGTTTTCTGCTGATCTATGTGTTAGCCTTAGGACTTCGAGCACTTTTGACACTGCCATTCATCGCCAAAGCGCTGTGCTTGTCATATACATACTGGTGATTGGTGTATACATGATTGTCTGACTTGATTTAGCTGTAAGCCCCTTTTCTAGGGGTAGGACATCTACCTAGGGCATGTAACTCAAATGCGTTTCCATACGCCTGCAGCACTGCTTGTGCCACCCACAGAGGTAGCTCTTCAAACTTGCTACAGGTTTGCCCTGGCGGGGCCTGTGTGTACAGGTTACTGCTGCTAGACTTGGCATTGTAAAAGCTATTTGCCAAGGTTCTGCATGTCTCTCGCTACATCGTAGTACTCCCTGGGGGCAGGGTGTGGTGTTGGAAAGAGGCATGGGCAATGGTGTGTTCGGAACGGTGGGGCCGGCTTCTTGAATTGATTAAAACTGGGACTAGTGGTAAGGCTATTCTATTTATTGAGCAGTATTTCCTACATGCAGATGTGTAGCAGTATAGTGTTTGATATCAATGAGTTAGTAATGGCAAAACCTCTCCAATCGTGCGTGTGTATTTAACATTACTAATGTGAAAATGCCACTTTGGGTACGTCGGAATTTCAGTGCTTGTTGCTCTGTGTGCCTGTCAGCCTGTCTCCAGTCCGCATTCGGGTGCTGGGGGAGAGGGGGAGAACAACTACATCTGTGCATTCCTGATAGAAGACCATAATCTAGGGGCTTGAGGGAAACTGCAGATCTCTGACCTTGAGGAGCCTTCCTGGGATGGTAGAGGGGGTGAAATTGGCACCTGCACTGCAAGGGGCAGAGTATTGGCCCCACTAAAGATATTGATCAAGCCTCCCGGGAAAGGGGGGGGGGTGGCAGACAGGAAGACATTTAGAGAGGACCTGTGCATTTCAAAGGTGCCCTTTTAATCTGATTTCAACTTCAAAGGCCATTGTGGGTAAAAACTACCGGGGCATTGCCCTCAGGAGTTAGAGATGCTTTGGGACTCAAACCATAGTATGCTGGATCGACGCTCAGACATCGACAAGAGGAACCACTGGGGCAGGAGGGATTACAACTGGATTAAACAGACTTGTGGTGGTTAGGGGCTTGTTGTGCTCCAGGAAGGGGACTATCACTTGGTGGATTTATCTGATCCTTGATCACCTGCAGCTAATTGCCAACTGTCATGGCCTGGGTCCCTAAGCACTTTCCAAGGGCTGGTTGGCTGGATTCTTGTCCACAAGATCCCAGGGAGAGATAGGATCTCCCCATTTCCACGAGATCATAAGGACTGCGCAGGGTGCGGCAAAAACGGGTGAAAGTGATCGTTGGTTGGGACAAGGACCATCCTGATGTACCCCGTAATCACAGTGTGCATAGGAGTGTGCTCAGAAGGTCAGCGGCCCACCTGGGGTGCCGGAACGGGAGAAGTTTAGGGAGTGTTGGGAAGTTTGAAGAGTTTGATGGACCTGTGCGGGCAACCGAAAACCTGTGCCAGTGTGCACTCTGTAGCATCTATTGTCCGAGGGGTGTTTGGGGACGTTTGCAGAGTCTGCGGGACCCGAGCTGGAAGCCTAGACTGTCTACGACCTCCAGATCCGGAGGACGACAGTGCCTGACATCGCGACCTGCATCAGAGGTCGCTGGCTCCCTCCACCAGACCCACGTCACATAAGGCACTCTGTTGAGAATATCGTGACTGGAACCGAGGGGCTTGTTGTGTCTTGTTGCAACATGGCTGGCTGCCTGGAGCAACTGCAGCTCACACCTCTGCCTGAGGGGAATCATTTCTCCAATTTGTAAGCGTGCCAGCTTCCGGTGTCATCGTCTTTTCCCTATGGGTGGGATAGTGATACCATTGTCGTGAAGGTACGATGGGTGCCAAAAGGCCTAATATGAAGGGGCAAAACCAAGTAACTGTTTCCCTCTTCTATAGGTGGTCCTGACAATCTAATCAAAGTGTCGCCAACTGGTGCAATGTGTATCGTTGGCTGGTGTAGTTTGGATGGGTGAGGGGCTGGGTCACGAGGTGTAGTACAAACCTGTGATTTCTTGACCATTACAACTGTACAGGGTATGCGATATTGGGAATGCTGTGTTTTAGGCTAATGTGTTAGCAGGAAAGCGGACTACCTCCGAACAGCCTGCATGTATGGTTCTGTCGCCTTTGATGTAAGAGGGATTGCTTGGATCGTGAACACCTCGGGGAAGTACGCACATGGGTTGTTTATGTTGTGTACAAGGCTGAGGGGATAAAGAAGCAAGTGACTGCATAGGACTAGTACTGCTGCTAATGGGAGAGTTTGACAAATGCATATAACTGTAAAGTATATATCCAATGTGTATGTTGTTTTGATTTCAATTTGTGTGGAATACAAAAAACATTGTTTTATATATATGGTGTGGAGTATTTTTGTAGTGTACTCAGTGTGTTTCTAGCGTGGTGTTGTGCCAATACGTTATACTTTGACCCTGAGGATAAGCCTAACTGCTCTGTTTTAAGGGTGAGCACAGGTTATCGGAAAATGTATCATACTCCCATCTAGGATGGTGGATTCTGTCTGGCTTCGATGTGTCCCAGACAGCCAGAATTTACTGGGTCTAACACTAACCATCACACTGCTACACGTGTGACAATTCAGACTGTTTGAGGCCCCCAAAGCTAAAAAATGGCTTGGTGGCAGGTATTAGTTGTTTTTAATGCATTCTGGATTAATAATCCACTGTTTTTCTGCTCATCTTTAAATTACACCAACAGCGCCACCATGAGGCAGCTGTCATAAGTGCTGTTGTTAATAATTAAGTGCCTGTGCCAAGCACCGGAAACCACCGGCCCAGATTAAGCACTGCAAGCCTCCTGAAATATTCATGCATATAATTATTTTGTTGGAACAGTTTACAACATACATGTCTTTAATACGGACCATCCCTGCCTCAAGAGCTCCTCCAAAAGTATACAGTTCTTATACCTTGAACGTTGTATCCAGCACCGATGTGGGTTGGCGGTTCTGCATTCATCCTAAAATTCCATAAGGGACCTGCAGAGTAACTCACAGCAACTGACCAATGTGAACTGTTGATGTCCGGTTTGCCCCTCTTCTCACCACAACATGGTTAATCACTTTGACACAAGACAGGATGATAGCATCACTCTGGCCACTCACACGTGCCCCAAAAGGGTTCATACACAGACCTCACTTTAAACACATCAAGAACTCCCTCATAGTACAGCATGCTATCCATCCCATAACGCACTTTGGCACATCATCAGGGCTGCGAAGCGCTATTCACATGCAAGGCCTATATGGGGATGGTTGCGAAAGGAGGAAGAAAAGATATAAACATGTGACTTTCTACAAGGGCCATCAAGTGCAGAGGTGCAATTGTTCACTGTAAGAACGTCATGTCTGGATTTGGGTCAGCACTGGAAGCACAACTTGCGCGTAAAATTAGAAAACGCGAATCTGCTTCCAGCAGAGGTGGAGACCAGATACAGGAAATTAAGGTGGCGCGGGACAGGAGCACGGGATTAACAAGGCGGGGTGGAAACCAAAACCAGCCCTGGCAAAAATGCTCAAGCCAGCCCCACACTGCAGGGAGCCAGGGCCGCGGGTTGAAAGGGGACGCAGGGGTGTAGCTAGCAGGAGTGCAGCAGGTGCAGTGGCACCAACGCCTAGTAGCCATTAAACAGGTTATTGCTCCATTTTACTAGTCAACCAGTGGCCAGGGGACCCATTGTCCTGTCTTCACAGCACCATCTCACCCTTGCCACCTCTCAAGGAACACGGCTGTGCCAAGGCTGGGTTGGAGGCCAGGTAGAGTCGGTGTGTGGGATTGTGCGGGGTCACATTGGTGTCCGATGAAAAACTGAGCGACTTCCCTGGAAGACTTCCTCTGCACACCTGTAAACTGGGCAGGCACTCCGCGACCCGGGCCTGTCCTCGGTGGATCTCGGGGTAGGATTACCCGAATCTGAAGAGGCGATGGGTGGGGGTGCACGGGCCGCGCGCCTGCTGTTTAGAGTTACATCGTTCGGGTTTCCGCGGCCTCCCGCTCTTCTGCGTCGTAAGCAGCGGGTCCTGGGCTCTGTGCAACAGATCCGGTTTATATTGGACACTTCTGAAACAAAATCCGACCCCGGGCTGTCACTGTATCCGCGGCTCGGGCCCGGGATGAAAGGGTTTCTCCAATTCACGCAGCTTGGGTTCAAGCATTGTTGGAGAAGGTACAAGCCACAGGAGCCGGATCCGTTCCCTTCACAAGCATCCCAGCCGCTGCCTCTCGGGCTCTCTCCGGCTTGGCTTCGTTGCACAGTCCCTTGTCCTTTAGCCTCCGACCTTCAAACGAGAACCGTTCTAGAGAGGTGCTGCAAAAACCTAGAAGCCCCTTCCCTCGGCTCCCGCCCTCCCTTGACCCCAAGCAGTGCCACCTTTAAAAGGAACGAGACACTTGGGCTGGGTCTATGCCCTCCCTCCCGTGACTCTCGGCGGTTTAAAATAATTCCTGTGCTTTACATCACATTGATTCTCTCAGTTGACTGCGGGTAAATGTACTCTCGCGAGGCGCGGTGATACCCTATTCCAGCGAAGTGAAATCTCTAAATAAAGAAATAAACAAACAAATAAAGGGGCGACTCCAAGCTGGAGACACTGGGGCCCATGACACTGCGGATAAGGCCCCGAGACCTGGACACAATACTGGCGTGAGAGGGCCAGGCCAGCACAGCGGGGCACAGAGCTCCAGGTGAGGCTGCAAAGACCATACCGTAGATGTGGGAGACTATGGCTGACCGCAGGTGAACAGCGGCCTGCAGACCTGCTGTTTACTGCTCTCGGTGTGTGGGTACTCACAGGTTCTTCACTTGCACCCTGGAATGCCCAGAAACCGAAACAACTCGGTGGGTGGGGGGGGGGGTCGCGTACTTACAAATGGACACATAGGAGTGGGGAGGGTCGACTCAGACGGGGGTGGTCGAAAGACAGTTCCCAGAGTCTGCGCATTAGATATGGAGGAAGGGGGTGGCGGAGTGTCATGCTGTTCCCAGGCACCGCAGCCGCTCCCCGAGGGGACGTCTGATAAGGCAGGAAGGTGCTCGGCGATTGAACCGCGCATTCCCTCTCAGCCTGGCTGGGATACTGGCTGTCGCCCTCCCGGCGGCCTGCGCAGTCCCGCGCGGAATGAGGAAGACGAAAGGACCACCAAACAAGGCAAAGATCAGGGAGCCACAATAGCTGGACCAGGCCCAAAATGTGCAAGGAGCATCGGGCCCAGGCTGCGCAAGAAGGGCCCCATGCAAGAAGTGCCCGGCCAGGCCCTGCCTGCACTTTATTCCTTTTCAATCCTTTTGTTTACCCCATATATCTATATTTTAATTTAAATGATCTATATGTTAATCGCTTAAAAGGAAGTATGACAGTTTTTGCTAATGTTGTGCACAACTGTTTGTGCCAGTTACAGTATCTATCGGGTAAAAAAAACGTGTTTTTCCTTACTAAAAAAGTGCAAGAAGACGTCATCTGCGTCCATAGTTGCGCCCTACCTAAGATGACGCCCGAGTTGAAAGAGCTGGTAAAGTCCTTCACGCTACACCTCTGATTTGTGGTTCAATGCTGCTTCCGGCAGGGGGACTTGGGCACAGGCCAGACGGTGCATGTTGGACCTTGTTCAAGCTGAGAGATTACCAGAAACTTCCACGCTGGCATGCTGCAAAGTTTACACACCCGGCCTTTCTTTTTAGAAAACAGGTTATCTTGTGCATCAGCTTTCTGGGTCTATGTGGGTTCCCTCTATCGGTTCAATATAAGCAAACAAAGACTAAAACGGCCAGAATTCGCTATTTTTTAAAAAAAAGTAAGAGTAGAACTGGAAATACGGTGCCCTGCCCACATTAGCCACCTGCTATCCCTGATCCTGTATCACGGACTTCAGCATGGGCAGGAAGTCCTGGGCCCAGGCACCTGTGCACCTGGGCCCAGTCTCCTGCTCTGGGCCACGCAGGAGAGGTCAGTGCAGATAGGAAGACCAGGAAGTAAATTAAATTGGGGCCACAAGGGAATGGGTAATGAGGGTGGAAACAATATTTACTTCACTCTGTTGTAGGTGAGGACTGCAAGTATAACAACCTATTCAGAAAAAGCATTATATTCGTACTTCATCTCCCAGTGGGGTTTTAAATGTATAAACTGGCCAGTGGGAGGCCAAAAGTCCTGGGATGCTACTTCTGTAATATCGATGCGAGGATAAAGGGCGTAATGGCATTTTCTCTACCCCTGGGATTTCGGTCAAAAAATCTCATTAACAAGGAAGGTTGGAGTGACAAACAGACTACGCATTACGGAGAGACTCAGACTGCCGCAAGAAAGGAATGGTTGACGCTCGGTCCATTCTGTACAAGGAGTTCCCGAACTCAGTCCAGACTGTCCAAGTAGGAAAAGGAGCATGGCACGCCCTGAAACCACTTACATAGGTAGGCACCTGGCCCTGAAAGGCCGAGCAGGGCGTGCCCTGCAACCCAGCCACCAATGGGGTGTCTCGGTCCAGGCAGTTTTCGGAGTGCCTGTTCAAGGCCAGACAGTGCCAACGTGAGGAGGCCCTCATCACATCCGAACAGACTGGCAGAACAGTGACTGTGCCACAGTATTGCTACCTCTAAGCCCTTGGAGGATGGGGGGACAAAGGTAATTTTACAGTACCACACACATGCTGACAGTAGTACACTCTTACAGATTTGGAAAAAGTGGACTTTAAAAAAAGCATTTACGATAAGTGGCTCAACACCGTCCTAGCAGGGTTCCGGAATGGAAGTCTACTAGTGAGTAGATAACCCCACCTCCCCAAAAAAACAGGGACAATGCACCATTTTCAATGTGAAATTTGGATGAGTCATAAAGGTATCAACACTAGAAGAAGTGAAGATGGTTCAAAGTGTCAGTCCATTTCAAAAGAGATGAGACAGGCCTCACTGAGCCATAAAGCATTTAAGTGGCGAGTATGTCCCATGTTGGCCCAATTCATTTCAGTGCCTAACTGGATCAGATGTAGTAGAACACACAGTATACCAATGAACAAACAGGGGTTGGCTCTCTGCACCCCTTTACATTTCAACTGAGCAGTAGAATCAAGAGGGCTTTCAGGGGCGGCGGGCTGGGTGATATGCATCGTACAGACAGGCACCACACTTGGCAGACACAAGATGTAGCTGTATGCCAATATTTCCTCTAAATAGTTTAACTTGTGCCTTCACTAGATGTTTTGTTTCTGCATCACAAGACACGTAACTGCATGCGGCCGGCCCTTCCATGTTCCTTCTGTATGTAGGTGCTGCAGGATATATTTGACAAAGTCCCTGCCAACAAGACGGTGTTGGAAAAGCAGAAATTGGGTTTTAAACGACCATTCTGAGAAAGAGTAATGGCACCTTTTTAGGATCTACTCTTCTTCACAGAGATCCTGAAGCAAATGAATGGTACCCTAAGATTTCGGTGATCCAGAGCAAATAGTGATGGGGCCACTGAATGAGCTGTGAACAGCACATTACCATGGTAAGCACAACCCTCAGTGTTTAGCAGAAAGCACGGCTCGCTTAGCAGCTTCTCAAGGTGATCCTCATTCCTGGTACTTGGACTACCAGCGGCATCCCACCTAATCTCAAAAAGATGGCCTGGCTAGTGGAGAGTTACCCACCACGTTCTCATACGCCCCACAAAACACCACAAGAGGGTGCCTGTTTCCAACCCATATTCTTCTGGCTAGTGCAGTTCTCTTCAAATTTTTACTGCTGCACATCTGTTTTTATGTAAAAGAAAATAAAAAGTTATGGGGGGCTCAAGAATGGCAAACACATTATTTTCAAAGTTATTGGTAACATTGGCAGTTCAAAACACATTTAATAGTTTGAACACTGCAGTTATGCTCAGTTATCCCTTTTAAAAATGGAATAAAATGCAAGATTGTGGACATGCTGTGGGCAGCCTGGACTCTATCAAGTGTAGAAGTTTCTGCGGAGTGATCAATTTTTCTAAAAAATTGTGTTTAGGGAAAAACGTGGTGGGGCGGGGAGATTTTGAAGGTCATTTGGACCACCCTGCTCCTTTGATACCTACTCCCAGCCAAGACATGAGTTACAAAATATTTAATGATGGCCCATTCCAGAATGGCTCACTGCCACTTTATTTCCATTAAAGTACAGCGCTGTTTTCAGCATGATGCTCCTTTGGCCACTGTCATGCCCCCACACATAAAACAATTTCAGACGCCTCCCAGGGGGGTGCATCCCCTGATGTGAAGACATCTGAGCTAGCGGCACAGCACCTAAATGTGTCCAAAAAATGATTGCCCCAAAACTGGGTGACCATCCTGGCGGGGTCATCTGGTACTGCCCGGAGCCCTTGCATCCAGAAATGCTTCAAATGAAAGACTTATCTTAGGTCAAGCGAGGAATGTGTGCAAGCACCCGTGAAATGTTTCTGGAGACAAGCTGCAATTTATCGAGAACAGTATCCAAGAGTGCGCAGAACCAATCGCATAATCAAAACCCCCCAAAAGGGCACTTTGGCTTACAAACTGTATAGAAGAAACGCATAAACAGAGCTGGAGAATGCATACGCTCTTTTGCAACAGCCTGGGAACGAGCAGACTAGATAGGCCCCTGAGCTTCAAACAAGGTGTGCCAAACTCCACAGCACATGCAGACGTGCAATATCTGTTCCACTCTGCCCTCACCTCCGCCCACAAAATTGTACCTTTTCTTCTACAGCATAAAATACACATTGTGCTAAATGGCAACTCGAATAGAAGTGAAATGCATCCGATTTCCTCTTTCCCAATTATTGTATTAACAAAAGTCTCACATCCCATAGCTAAGGCTCTCCTCCGCCAGAGCTAACGCGTGGCAATCCTCACAGGAGTGCCGAAGAATTCAAGGTGTGTCTTCCTCTGGGTGCGGATCTGCAGGCGAGAAAGGATTTCACACAGTCTGGCGGCCATATTCATCTACCTGCAAGCTGCAGGCGCGTAAGCAAACCTCCCCCTTTAGAAACCAAGCTTGGAAACATTTGTTTCTAACACTTCAGGGTGTTGCCTGGCTGCTAGTGGATAGCAGTGGAGATCTGCGGAGTGCTGGAAATGGCAGACACTAGTCCTGGTTGGGTGAAAGGTACTAAAAAAAGAAGAATTCCTGGCTGAGAAGGCAGTCAGTGGCGCCTAGTCCCTAGTTGGAGAGGGCGGTTGAGCCTTTCCTCTCATTCCTCTTCACCCAAACCCAGTCTGGGGAAGCACCACTGCTGGGGAATTTATTCACAGCCTTCTTGAAGGTGGTAAGTTATTCAAGGACCCGAGGTGGGCACTGGTATTGCTGTGCTCGGATGAATTAGAATTTGTGCTTTTCTTTTTATTGTATCAAGCTTATTCATCCAATCATTAATTCTAGGCCTCACTGGGGAGTCGTTTTTAGGTCAAGCTTTAGCCAAGACCTTATGATCTTACTACATTTACATTACAAATGTATTCTTACTTATTGGAGCTTTCTGCCAGCCTCATTCACCCGCTGGTCTGTTGCTGTATCATTCACATGTTTCTTTAGCCCAATGAGCTTAGGGTAATGGGTCCGCCCACTTCAGTCATTGGCTAAATTCGCTGTGAGTGACAGCATTCTGCCATTTCTGAAGAATCACATTTACAAAGTAGTTTCCTAAATGTCGGGGGCTACTATGGCAAGAAGTGTTTTTTGATACACATTTTTTAAATTGCTTTTTGCCTTTTTGTTTTATATTGGCGAGGGCCCATCAGCTCCCAAACAATAAAGCTGTACACAAACAATGACAAATTACAATAAGCATTGACAAAGCCAAATGGCAGGAAGCCAACACTAGACCGACTGGCTTAACAATGCTTGTTTTTAGGCTTTTCCTGCAAAGGCCTTGCTGTACAGACAGAAAATTCATTTTTGTTCCATGGAGGTTGTGCCGTTCAAGAAAGGGTTATGTGCCGGGTCAATTTAGAAGGTGCCTGGCCTTATATACGGAGGGCCCGCAACCATTACGGCTTTACTATGGTGCTGGCAATGCTCACTATTTTGTCTATTAAGCAACTTGAGACCGTGGCGTTCAGGATATCTTTCTCTGCCGTTTACAGTGCTTTTCATCACAGTATGTGAGAAGAGAAATCTAAAAAAAACACTATATGACTCAATGTCACAAGAACACATTTTTTTCCGATCCTCGTCTTTCCTTCCATAAGTCGCTTCCTCCTTGTATCACAGTCAAGTGGTTTCAGTTGTACCAAACTAAGATCACGAGTCCCAGAACGTACCAATGTGGGAAATGTAAATTAATACTGGAAATGGGGTGTCTTTATGACATGGAGTAATATTTGTATCCTAATGTGCCCTTGCGGGAGGATTAGATTGGCTGAACTCAGGAGGAGGAAGCAATAGAAGTCCTCAAGGTGCCCATGATTAAGATGGAGCACCTAAGCTGGTCCTTGTGGTTAATTTAAGGCCTTGGTCACTCAAACTGAGCACCTCAAACTAATACTGCTGAGCAGAAGCCATGTTACAATATCACACTGCTTCCATAGGAACTCGGAACTAGTTAGTAATTAGTACTCTAATGTGCTTTCAATTTGCTAGGTTCCCCAATATGGAACTTGAGGCAAACAGAATTATTACTTTAAGACAGGTACAGTTACCTCATGTCAGTTGAGAAGGCTATCTGTTGCAAATCCGACTAGGACACACTGCCTTCACAACGATTTAACTATGGAGTACATTGTATCTGGTAAATTACCTGAACTTTTATTTCAATTCATCGGATTTGTGCATGGCAATAAGGCCCAGGCATGTGGAGGCTGTCGGATATTCCTTTGGCCATTGAATGTATGTGAATGTATGTGTCTTGTAAAGCGCACTGCTGCCCTGAGGCGTCGTGGAGCTGTAGACCGCTGGGGAACCCGTCCTGGCTATCCCTGTGAGATGTCTCTACTGGGTATCTCCAAGGTGAAACCAGGCATCCCCGGCGAATGTGGGGGGCCGTTGTAGAGATGAGGCAAGCTTAATGCCCAGAGTTACCGAGTGTGTTCCCTGGTTAAAGTAGGCACTGAGGCGAGAATTATCGAGTCCGCTGACCCTGGTCCACGACCCTGCCGCGTCGGGAATTGAACCCTGGTCCCAGGCCGTTCTCTGCTTCCGGGTCTGCCGCCTCTAACCAGTGAGCCACACCACTCCACGGCCATTGGTCGGTTGCTTTAACTTGTAAAGCCCAAGGAAAAGATACAGGCCCGATTTCACATGCTGGGGCTGAGGATTACACTCTTGACCAATATCTGCAGTGCTCCAAAAAGCATGCTTTCTTTCCTTGGAACAAGGGCTGTGTTGAAGAGCAGCTGCATCACGTCTTGAAGTACGATCATATGGGGTGATGTGTCTGACCAAGGCAGAGGCAGGTCTTTAGATCCTTCACTTTCCCAAAATCTCTCCCGGCTGGAGTGGAGAGGAGAAACGCCAGAAGGCCCTGGTCGATTGTGGCTGGGGGAAGTTTTCCTGAACATTGTGTACCTCTCAACAGTGCAATTTGTGGAAATTAAAAATGAGCAATTTGCAATTTCTCTTGTTTTGGTTGGGAGGTTCTTGTCCTCTCTACAGACTACCAAAAATTCCACAGGTAGGTGCTACAGAACCTTAAGTTTCTATATTTTCCAATGTAGATCTTCTAAATGGGTGCATGTGTGCGGCTGGGGCAGCCCACCCTTCAATTTTAAATACACCATTGTCATGTCCACAGGATTGTTCCTCTATTGGTATTCTTGCAAGACACTTAGCACTGAAAATATTCAACTTCAAATATTAGGTTTCTCGACATTGCAAATATGTTGTATGTGTAATAAATATCGCCCAAACGGGAAGTGCATACACCCATGCTTGCAGAAGTACATGTACACAGAATTCCTTTTATCCTCTATATTCACCTCTCTCCTGTAAACAGAAGAGCAAAGCAATACATGCATACACCAAATGACAGAAAACAGGGAATGTAAAACCAAAATATTTAGTATGTACACCGAGTACAGAAAACATGCATGCACTAAACGCAGTGTGCACTCATATCTGCCAAGTTTCCCAGCTCCAAGCGTGCTACTCCAGTTTAACTTTTTTTTCCTTTTAATTCTGGGACTAGGTGTCATGTTTTAAACTGGAATAAACAAGACGTACAAGTCCCAGAATTCGGAGAACATAGAAAAACTATCTGGACTGCAGAAGCACATCATACACGGGCCTTGGAAACCTGTCAGGGCTGTTCATAGGGTGTGTACTACGTCTAGTATGCACACTCTCTCGAAAGGACATGTATACTACACCTAGACCCATGGATTGCATGCACATAGTCGGCAGGTCATCTACTTTACAAATACTCTGTGCCCACATCCACACAGTATGTATTTTACAGACAATTTCTGGCAGGAGTCCAACCAGCGTGCTCTGTAGACACAGCTGCCTTCCTCTAACCCGAGTTCACATTGAATAAGGAAACTTGCTTTGAAGAGTCTAAAAACCCCTCCCCTTCACAAAAAAATGTTTTTTTCCCTTTTTTATCCCAGCTGTATGTGGGCCCCACCAGCGTTCAACACTGACCCTTTGATCCTCTACATGACCCAATCACCAGACACTGAGCTGCACATGCAGAAACTACGACGCAGGCAACGCAACTACTCTCCCCCCAGCAATCATGGAGGACTAACAGTAGGTATGTCAACTAGGCAGCCAATAAGCGTACTAGATTGTAAATGTAATGTACTAATGTAATTAGTAAATGTTAACTAATTAGTTAATTGATTCAAATTGTCATACCAGAGGTGCACAGTGGACAGGCCTCATCAGTTCAGCAGGATAAATCATGTCTAGTTTACAGATTCTTTTAAACCTGTAATCTACACCCCGCCTTTGCTAACTCACCAGGGTGAGACCAAGTAAACCAAATAAGCCCTAATGCATCATTTCCTCCCCAAATACTACCCCCTCCCAAACCTAGGGTCTGGTTCGGGAAATACAGCTCTCCAGCGCTTGCCCACTAAAGGGAGTGAGGTCTCAGATGTTTAATTGACAGATATATACTTTAGACCCAACTCCCACTGGGGCCACTAAGCACTATAAGTCAAGGAAGAAGCGAGAAATTTAACCCCCCCCCCCCCCCTCCCACGGCCTACTTTGAACAATACCTCCAATAGCAGCAAGAGAGCAAACTGGAACTGGCTCCCCAGAAGAGATCCATCCGCGCATCCATCCATGCTTTCATCATTCCATCTAGTCATCCATCAATTCATGCTTTCAACCTTCTTTAAATCCCCCTTCCTTCCTTTCACCTTACTTGCAGCATTTCTCCTATTCAACTTCACCATTTGTTATCTACCCTTCTTTTTCTCTCTCGCTAACCCTTTACTTCTTTCTCACTTTTATCATTTACCATTTGGAGCTCCTTTGTTCACACCCTTTGCTACAAGTTATTTTTGATCTGTTGTCTGTAGACAAGCAGCTAAAATAAGCCTTAAAAAAAAACTAATTAATTTTGTAGTTACCCAGTGTTAACCCCCACCGTAGATGCAAAAGCGGGGTGTTTGTGACGCCACTGTCTGATTGTAGTGCTTTTCAGCAAGCAGCTCGACACCAGGGAAGGGTTGTAGCAAACAGAGGGAGGAGAGACCCGATGCATTACATCTTCAGGCACACTGAGAAAGCCAGAGAGCCCCTACACAGTCAGTGCCTGAAAACACTGGTGGAACATAGCCTCTGAATGCCCCTGTCCCTCAGGACTTTCAAAGACACCACTGTCTCATGTAGCTTTCTGATATACCCATGGGGCTGGTTCAGTTTCTCCATTTGCCCTTGGGGTGACCCACGCTGCAAAATTCCCCCGGTCCATGAAAAACCCTTTTTTCTGTCCCCTCTCTCTGGATCAGATGATTACCCGTGCCACCACTGGACATGCTCGTTGTCGACTGCTTACAAACATTTCAGTGGTTCAATATCTTAGGATATCACCATTCCTGCAGTACTCCAAGACACAGCAACACTCCCATATACGTTTCAAAGAATATAAACATATATATGGAAATCTCATGGGAAGCAAGCATTTCTACGAATATCTTACTAAATGGCGACATTTCCAAAGGCTCTTCAGTCAGTCAGCCATTCCCATTAATTTAGACAATCACACAACCTAGTACGATCACAAACAAGCTTTGGCAAAGCTTACAGCTTTGACCGTCGGGACCTATTGGTGTCACCAATGCATCTGGGAAGCTTAGCAGCATCAGCAAAAAGCATTTTTGTCACTGCTGTGCTGCTTCGACCATATTATAAATAAATAAAAGGCATGATGACGTGACCGCTGTTGGTGGCTGCATCATTTCATAAGGACTGAAGGGGAACTGGGGGAGGGGAGAGGGGTGTGGAAAGAGCAGGGAGAGGGTGGGTAAAATAAATCAAAGCTGGGTGAAGGGAGGCGCCCGAAAAGTACCACACAAGGAAGAAAACAGTACTGAGGCCTGGGGTTGGGGAGTACGGGGTGGAGGGAACCACATGAATGACAGCAAGCATCAATCGAGGGAGAGAGCAGTGCTGGGGGTATTTTGGTAGGTAGGGTGTTTAGCACGAGTGAACTCGTTGGAAAGCACATGCACTCTCATGGAGTGCTAATTGAAAGGGGAAAAAAGTAGTCTTAAAGTGAGCATTAGAATGATACAAGGCAGCCGGTCAACAGGTTGGTAAGGAGGCTAGGCTACACGGCAAGGACAAAGCGGGAAGAGAAAGGCAAGCCATCGAATAGGAAGCAAGACAATGAGTGACAATAAAGCCAAACAATGATAAGTAATAGTCTGGCCGACTGGAATTAAGCAACTGTGCAGCTGCAGCGTTTTCCTCATCATTATAGATTTTCCTCATTTGCCAAACAATCCATGATCTGCTGCATAATCTGCAGATTTAAACAAAAAAAATTGTTTCTAGCTCAAGCGGTTCAAAAGTTTCGGAAAACGCAGCAACGCATGTTGCAGTGCTGTGCAAGGCCCTTTGTAAAGGTGGACTGGTCACCTTTCTTTTGCTTATTGCTGTACTTCGGCGTTAGACTGGTAATAAGGAGGTGCAGCCCATGCCTAGAAAGTGCTAACAAACGAAACAATGACAAAATAATGAGGTAATACTATCACAAATTTTGCTGCATTGCGCCACATAATTAGCTTTTTCTTGCCACATTATTTAGTCAACCCTGCCACATAATTTAGTCAACCTTGTTGCATAATTCAAGTGACCCTGGCTATAAGTGTACTGTAAACCCACTTTAACTTTTTCAGAAGCCCACAAAAGGTCTGTCGAGAATAAACAAACAGATGACAGATGAAAGCGGAATCCAGAAAGGCATGAAGCTCTAAGATCGTGTGGCAGCTTCAGAATCATTATATACCCTACCCACCCAAACAAGGAGGAGACAGAGGCAGACTAGAGAGAGTTTCATTGCAGCTATCGAAAAGCAGGCCTTGGCACTGGCTTCCCTTCAGACCTATCTTCGAGTACACCTCTGCATAGTCTTGCCCACTTAAAAACCACCACCGTCCTTTCATCATTGCAGATCGGCTCCAGACCCCATAAATCGTTTTAGGCCGCAAGCTGAAAAATGTGTCTGATAACCATTGTAAGAACTTGAGGACTAAAAAGCAGAAGAGCTGCTCCCCAAATTAAGTTTCAAATCCAAATTCCTTAAGTGTATTCTGTTTCTATATCGTTGTTAGTTTGAAAAACTCAACCGAGGTCCTACTTTCAAAACATAATGTCACTTCCTGAAACCCTCTACTTATTGGTATATTCTGTGTCTTATGTTAACTCTACTTATTGGTATATTCTGTCATATTTACTGACGCTATCAACCGTTCCCCTCATCACAAACTTCTTCCACTGAAGAGCCAGTAGAATTTTTGATTGGAAATAAAATTGCTGAAAGGTTAGAGAATAAAGAAAAACCTGACACAGCCGGATGCTGGAGTGACCAGGCCTAGAGTGCAAATGTCGAAACTTCCCTTGTACCTGTGAAAGGCTGGGGCAAACTTTCTGTCAAGGGCCTCTGAAAAGAGGACTGGTCTACCTGGGCAACTGCCCGAGATCCCTTCTGCTGATCATGTGATGATGCCTCCCCCCCCCCCCCCCCCCCCCCCAATAATCCAGAGAAAATGGGTCAGTTTTACGGCGAGAGCAACACCCTGGAACCCTCACCGACGCCCTGAGACTATTTTTGGTTAAATAATAATATTCAACAACAAATGACACTTATCTTTCCAAGCTTTATGTTCCAAATCCACATTGCACCCTTTACCAACACTTGACACCGCTCACGGCAAAGGTAGGGAGAACACACCAAGAGCAACATTGGTGCAGGTCTCATAGCTGTCCAAAAAGCACCAGACATTACTGGAGTTAGGGAACCATAGATCATCTGGTGTTTCTAGGATGCGGTGACCCAAGCAGACATACAGTGTGGCCTTGTGCACTTCAATGCAAGAATACTTTCTTTCCCAAAGCAAATTGCAGCAAGTGTAAACAGTCGCTGGCCTTGCCTGGATGAGTAACTAAACTGAATAAATGTCAACTTCGCACTGGAAGTGCTGAGAAAGCAACTCTCTGCAGGCCATAAACATGACAACAGAAATTTTAAAGGCTAAGCAATGAAGCTTTCGGCAGTAAAATACGGATTCATTCGCTCCTTTTACAGCACATTATAACAATATAATAAGCAAAAAGTTCAATCAACTCTGCGCTCTTTTTACAAGTGGCACAGATTTGTGAAAGTTTTACTGTTCGCGCCTGAGGAAAAAAATGCACAAACAGTGAAAAAAAAGATGAAAATCAACTGAGAAAAGCCACTGTGAGTAGAGGTTAAACATCAAACTCTCAAAATATTCCATGAATATACCCTTACTAACCGGGTTTGGACCCAGACTCTGTGGGAGTACCGTTTATGGAATTTAAAAGTCCTCAGGCAGATGTTCCAAATCCTGAGTCTGTCTGACAGGGGCATTTTGCAATCCTGGAGCTCTCCAGGACAGGTTCCTTAGTGTCAAACTTCGTCTGACACCTTTGGGTTTTCCTGGAGAAGATTTCATATATTATCAAGGTTTGCACCACCTTTAGCATACATCCACAATGTAGAAGTGCTCCATGAGTTGGGCACCCTTCCTTGGCTTTATTCGTCCAAAGGAGTGCATCTTTAATCTCAAGGTTCAAAATAGATGTTGCCACCTCCTTGGATTTATGCCCAGATATTGTGAATTCCTCCAAAGTGATTATTACTTCACAGGTTACAGCCACAGACTTGAGTTTTATTTTTTTTACAAGGCCTGGTCGTGGCGCTCTTGTAGGCCAGCCATAGTGCTGGCCATTGAGCAGTCCCTAGACACTTGCTGTGCAAGAATCCTCCCGGGAAGCAAAGCCCAATCTGTGGCAAATGAGCCCCCTGGTAAGTTTTTCCAACATGCCTCGCCCCTGCTCTGAAGATCAAGGGCAATTTCCCTTCAGTGCAGCTACTTCCCTCCCACCTCCACATATAAACGGTACACTCTTTTCTTTCTATCTTTACTTAAACATTTCCAAGCACCAGCAGAACGAACTGCAATCAACATACTTGTTCCAATATAGACTGAAAACACAAGTCCATTTGGTTTTCTATCGGAATGTAATGCAAATATGCAGACATTCTAGCTCACGTTACAAAATAAGTATTGGCCAAGTCAAGAGGTCTCCGCTTTAAAAGGCCTAGCTCCTGGATTTGCCAATGCTTTATTTATTCGACATTTCACAAACATGCCATCACGATGGCACGCATTGACAGCAATCTGGCAAAAATGCACATGCATTATGAAGCATGCCGATCATTTTATCATTTTTAATTAATCATTCTAGCAGGGCAGATGGCCATGCCAGAACGATAAATGATTTTTTTAAAGCAATTGAACACTTTGCAGCTGCCAAGCCCTTGTGAAAAAGTGTGGGCAGGGGAGATGAGCAAGTAAAGGAGACAGTAATGAAACAAAAGAGTCCCCTCAAGCCAGCAGTGGGAGGACATGACTCATCCAATCAGAACACTGTGAGACCAAAATGTTTCTAGGCTGGACAAACACAGAAAATTCATGAAGGCCATTGATTAAAAAGCAGAGAGCTGATAAACAACAAATCCATACAATCACGAGGAGGGGTCTATCATGATTAGGTGGCTGATCCAAAGCCCATGATAAGTTTATAAAATATATTGGAGACAACAGCTCTGCCTCCTGACAGCTTGAGCTGTGCGTAGCAGGGACCTAACCCCAGCTGTTGTGATCAATCAACCAAAATGCTTTGGAGGTTTCCTACCTGGAAATAAAGACATGAGGAGTGTCTTGGGTTAGCACATGAATCCACGTCACAGTGTTTGTAGTCCTGGCTCTCTATTTACATATCAATGCTTTTGTGTTGAAATTGAGTAAACCAAGGCTGTAACTTACAGAATCTACTCCTGTGGAACATGAAAGTCTAGGTCTGCAACTAGGAGCGGCCTCAAGGGGGGTGTCAACAGACGATGTAAAATTAAGGTAAGTGGTTTTCTTTTTTTTCAATTTCATTTTACATCGTTGTCTTCTGTCGGCTCCCCTCCCACCCACCCAACACCACCACTCCTGCCTGCAACCAAGGTGCCCATTTGGCATGGAGTCGTGGTGACCCTACTGGAATGGTTCCCCTTAGCTAGAAAACATAAGCGAAGCCATCACCAATGAGCATTTTCAAACCTTGTAAGTGTGGTGAGTAAAGGGGGCAAGGCACAATGCACCATTTTTCTTTTACTCTTTGGCTGGTGGTGGAGGTGGGTGGCAGGACACCTGCTCTACATATTATTTTTAGCATACACCTTGTGTAGTTTGGTAGGGGGGAGCCTGAATTACCTCCCATTCCTTGGCTAGCATTTAACAGCTAAATGTATTTTGGAGGTTGGGGTCCAGGTTCATCTCGACTGAACCGGTTGCATTAAAGGTCAATATTACAATTATGTGTAGAACTGAATACTAAATGGGTTTCTTCTGGTAACCTTATCAGTTGGTTGAGGGCCAGTTGCAAAGTCCTGCATGCAGCCCAGCGGTGTACAGAGCACGTCTAAAAAGGTCAGATTTCCAGGTAATCCTCAGAAGATAAATATCAATGCAATAGCTTAACTAGAACTCATTCACACAGTCATTGATTATCCTGAAAATCTAGCATTGAGCTGACCTCGCTGAATCTACGTGGGACATCTCTGGTGTAACCAGCACGGCGAATGTTTAAATACCTGCGGTGCCAAATCAGTCTTTCATCTTTTAGTTTAATGAATGAGCAACAAGTCAACACATACTACTTCAGAGCTAACATGCAATCTTGTTTTAGAAGCACCATTTCAAATTAGCCAACATATATTAATGCATCTGTCATATTGGATGTATGACGTTACTCCGCATACTTTTACTCCGCATACCGTTACAACGCGACTTTTACAACGCATACCACTACAACGCATAGCGCTTTGAGGTGCTGGATAGTGGTAAGTATAATTTACTATTCTAACTCCAGTCCCCGTGGACCCTAGGGAAGGTGTTGGATAGTAAATTATACTTATTCCCTATCCTAGAGCGCCCCCCAGCGCAATGCGTTGTAATGGTATGCGGAGTAAAAGTCGCGTTGTAATGGTAGTGCGGAGTAAAAGATGCGTTGTAACGGGTGTATACCGTCATATTTCCAGCCATGCGGACAGATGGGTGCGTATGTCAGGAGGCTCATTGATGGCGGAGTGCTTCCAAAAAGAGGAACTGGGGAACAGTGTCCAGTCAGGCCTAAGTGGCAAGTGTTTTATGTACCATATTAAACCAATCAGCTTCAACCACTAAACGGTCAGCCTTTTAATTAGCAGGGTGGACCAACATGAAAGAACAAGAAAGCTTCAAACAAGCAAGCTGAAAAGGAATTCAAGGCAAGTTTAAAATGTTCTAAAAACGTGACAAAGAGGCCCTATTGTAAGCTAAGCCCCTGTGCAGTGCTCCGGTGTTCAACAGTTGGGTTTACACTTTAAAAATCCCATTACATACATGCAGTTTTGAATAAAGTAATATGCGAAGGAAAATGTTAACAGACCGACGTATAACAATGACTAGTGCTCATGTATACATATGTTGGGACACTGAAAATTGATAGGCAATTATTGATGGTCATCACGTACTTTACTCTAGGGTTGCCAGCATGCTCCACGTCTTCAGGGTGCTTGGTTTCCATTCTTGACAATGTAACCCTCCTGATGACAATGGCACGTAACTGAAATGGACAGGGCTGCAAACATGGTGGCACTATGACTTATAGTGAGGTGGCATCCCTCACACTTCGACCCTGGCCTGAAATACTTGCTTCAGAGCTTGGAACTCGATGTAATGTAATGTATGTATACTTGTAAAGCGCACTGTTACCTCGTTACGTGGCGTCCTGGCGCTGTATACCGCTGGGGAACCCGTCCTGGCTTTCCCTGTGAGAGGGTACCCCCAAGGTGAAGCCAGGCATCCCCGGCGCTGCTAGGGCCGTTGTGGAGATTAAGCAAACTATTGCCCAGAGTTGCAGAGTGGGACCCATGGTTAGCGTAGGCACCTAGGCGAGAATTATCGAGTCCGCGGACATTGACTGTGTCGGGAATTGAACCCTGGTCCCGGGCCGACCTCTGCTTCAGGGTCTGCCGCTTCTAACCAGTGAGCCACACTTCTCCACATAAACGTACTCCCAGTCCCACACCTTCCCCAATACACGGCAGCTGTTGTTGACCAGCCCTGGGACGAATCCCTGCCTGAACCTAGAAACTGAACCATAGACCTGGCGAGGATCAGCAGAAGATGCACAGAAAAAAAGCTGATTTCGAGAGAGAGGATGGTGAAAACGTGCCGGAAAACAACCAGGTGCACTTAACACCGACAAGAAGCCTTTCAGCACCCCTCCCCAATACACAGACAAACACACACCCTCTGTGCCAGAGAACACACCTTCTACACTGCTGACATTGGGCTCCTTCCATTGCTGCTGGAGAAGTGTGGCTCAGGGGTTAGAGGCGGCAGACCCGGAAGCTGAGATCGGCCCTGGACCAGGGTTCAATTCCCCGCCTCGGCGGGTCTTGGGCTCAAAAAATTCCACGGACCTGATAATTCTCACTCCGGTGCCTTCTCAACTCACGGGTTCACACTCTGCGACTCTGGGCAATAGCTTGCTTAATCTCCACAACGGCCCCTCGCGGCGGGATGCCTGGCTTTCACCTTGTGGATACCCTGCCGGGGTTATCTCACAGGGGAATACCAGGACGGGTTCCCTAAGCAAGCGCCGGGAAATTCTTTGTGGGTAGCTGTGCGCTATATAAGCTCAAATACATTTACATTTACATTTACTGTTTACCACTGTCCAGTGCACCGTGGGAAAGTTTGAAGGCTCTCCAGTTTGAGATCTACAACTCATGGTCATCTAGGCCCTTGAGCATACATATGTACTTGGAAAGTGACCACAACCAGGAGGGATCCACCAACAAAATAATTTTCTAAATGCAAGCCGTTCATCCTAATGCACAGCAATATAAAGTTCCCCGGACAGCCCTATCCGTGTGGATCCCAGGGCTCTCGAACTATTACTGTTCTTGACCAGCAAGAAACTCAATTGGAAAACAAGCGAAAGAAGGCCCGAGGCACTAGTGAAGGCTGGAAAATGTAAACTGTAACCTTCAAAAAGCCCCAGTTTTCAAAGGATGTTCAATTTCCACTTAACTGACATGAATGCTCTGTTTCCAAAACTACACCGCCTCAGCAAAGCCCAGTGAGCTGTCTTGGAATCCTTACTAGACATTAGGAGACTGCTGTGCCTGTCCTGTGTGGCAGGCACAGATGCCCTGGAAACTTCTCCTGTTCGCCTCGATGTTTGTAAGCAGAGCAGTGATCCCCATGGCCTCAAATGCCTCCTGCACAGACTAACATCAGCCCATTCCAAGCGTGGAGGCAACGGTTTTATTTGGTTCCACTGTGCTATGTAACATATGTGTGGTCTTATGGGATCCCATTTCTAATGCAGTAATAGTCTGACACCGCTCATTCTCATGATCACCGTTGTGTTTTTTTATATGCTTTATTAAACATATTCCACTTCTGGGTAGTTAACTTGAATCTTATTTGTACAGTTTTTCATCTTCTGATTGCATGCAATTTCAAAATAGCCCCTTCTGTATTCCTAAAACACTGCATGAAAAACTCTTGTAACCTTTCTTACAAGTACATTTTCTATACTTACTGCCCTCTACATGCATCCTCTTTCTGGGAACAGCCTACTTTAAAATCACATTACCTTTATCATTGTATGTCTACCAATTGCCCTAATTTCATTTCAATTTTTCAAAAATCACAACCTCTCCTTCTTTGAACGTCATACCTGCAACCCAACAATAACAAATCTCCTCTCTCGCCTGTTAATCCCACCAGCCATCTGCATGAACTCACATACCCTCCCCCACTAATGATGACACCTAACCTCTGTTAATTTAAACCACCAAAAAGAAACTGGAGTAAATGCATGGAATTGTTTTCTTGAGACCACAAGACTAATACCAATAACCACTTGATTAACCACTAACCTTGGACACCAGAGCAGCTTGCTGCCCGGCGTATAGCACTTTTATGCCTCATCAGTGGTAGCATGCACTATATAAATGCAATTACAATACAATATGTAACCTTCCTGTCACCCAATAATAGCATAACACGCAGCGGTTGGGCCGTCGATTGGAGATCATAAAGGCTAGATGATAATTATTTTACAATGCTTGACACTTTTACACTTGCATGCAACAAAACTACTAAGGCCATGTCCATCACTCAGTAGGGCACCAGTCCACACCAAACAAGCATTGGAAATGCAATAGGTCTCGCAGCATTAGAGTTAGTG
The DNA here is from genome assembly GCF_964263255.1 of Lissotriton vulgaris. NCBI lineage: Eukaryota > Metazoa > Chordata > Amphibia > Caudata > Salamandridae > Lissotriton > Lissotriton vulgaris. The sequence goes on along the minus strand of NC_141695.1, from coordinate 1,154,232,973 downwards.
CTTTTAGAATTGTTTATGGGTTTTTTTGTAAATCTTTAGCATTTTTGTTTCCTGTAGCCAATGCTAAAGAATTACAAATAAAAAAAGCCATAAACAATTCTAAAAGCTCTAACTCAAATGCTCTGAGACCTATTGCACTGTGTGAGGGTGAGGGGTTGAGGGTGAGTGAGGGTGAGTGAGGGTGAGTGAGGGTGAGTGAGGGTGAGTGAGGGTGAGTGAGGGTGAGTGAGGGTGAGTGAGGGGTTGAGGGTGAGTGAGGGGTTGAGGGTGAGTGAGGGGTTGAGGGTGAGTGAGGGGTTGAGGGTGAGTGAGGGGTTGAGGGTGAGTGAGGGGTTGAGGGTGAGTGAGGGGTTGAGGGTGAGTGAGAGTGAGGGGTTGAGGGTGAGTGAGGGGAAGCACACACTGGATTTCCCGCTCCTCCCCTTCAGGACTACAGACTGCTGCAGCTGATAAAGCCTTCACCGTCACGGCACCAATCACCTATCAAACGCAAGACAAAAACCAACAGAAACTAACAGGAGAAAAGAGGCGGCGTTCCCTCAAAACATCCCAAAAAAAAGACTTCTAGGGGTCTTTTAGAGAAAACAGAGGGCAGACTGCAGCCAGTACGACAGGACAGAGACCGAGAGGCCTGGCGGGGAACCCCCTGGCTGGGACACAGCACTGTCCAGGCCCTGCAGCCAGCGTGATAGGTGGGCAGGCTGTACCACCAATGAGAGGGGAGAGGGTGGGGGGGATCCGGAGGGTGTAACAGGCAGAGCCCGAAACCCAGGCTAAGGACCAGGTGTAATAGGGCAGTGACCGGCGGCTAAGCTTTACAGCCAGTCCCAGGAGCCCAGGCTGTGGGGTCAGTGTTACTGACCGAGAACGTGATGCAAAGTAGTACCGCCATTGTGAGAGGAGGCCAGGCTGCGCCACAGGAGTACCACCAATGCGGGAGGAGTACAGGCTGCGCCACAGGAGAACCACCAATGTGAGAGAAAGAGGCCAGGCTGCGCCACGGAGTACCACCAATCTGAGAGGAGGGGGCCAGGCTCCGCCACGGGAGTACCGACACGGAGGCATAGGAGGCCAGGCTGATAGAAAGAAACTCAGACGCTGTCTTATCAAAGTGAAAGGAGGCCAGGCCGTGCCACAACTGTAACCGGCAGACGCCGAGGCGCCAGGCTGCGAAGCGGCCAGCGCGAGCCCCAGATGCCAGATTGCGCCACGAGATTACCTCGCGATAGGGCAGAAGAGGCCTGGAGATGCCACCGCCTGTCTTGGGGGCACGGACAGGGCAGTTCAGATTCAAACAGTGTCTGGCACAAATAAACACATGCCATCATGGGCAAACAAGAGTGCCAACCCCACCTGCACGCATGCATGCTCCTTGTACAGTGGAAAAGAAGCCAAAAGGCAGAGCACTAACCCAAGAGTGAAGGGAGGCTGCTAGTGTAGTGTAGTTTACAGAGGGTGTCTGCAGCTCTTTTCACCCGCATTCCCTCCATCAAACAAGCCTTTCACCGTAACACGGCGGGCAGGGGAGGGGGCGGGCAGGGGAGGGGGCGGAGAGGGGAGAGGTGCGACACGGCAGGCAGGCAGGGGAGGAGAGTAGGAGGAGGAGGGGGGAGGAGAGTAGGTGAGGCACGGCCTAGCGGCAGGCAGGCAGGGGAGGAGAGGAGGAGGGGGGAGGAGAGTAGGGGGGGGAACTGGGGGAGGCTGTGGAAGAGAGTAGGCAAGGCGACACGGCGGGAGGGGGCGGAGCGGGTAAACAAAGACGGACATGCACGCGCCCGTGACTTTTAAGGTCAATGCGCATGCGCATAAGCTTAATGCGCATGCGCATTGACCTTAAAAGTCACGGGCACTGCAAGGAATCGCCACGATTCCTTGCAGTGTGGATAAAGAGTGGATAACTCGCAATACTCTCGCCTTGCTCGATGCGCATGCGCATCGACAGGCGAGACCTAAAAACCATCTATCGCCAACTGAACAGACAGTGAATAACTGAAGAGATTGGTCACATGCCGTCGGCCAACGATGGACTTTTATTCAGTTTACCACCTCAGGTTCCGACAAGGTACATACCATCACCATTTCTTGACATCTCACAATAACAAATCAGAAATTGAATGATATGTATCCTAGCGGATCTCGCTACCTTTTCTCACTCCAATCATGCCGACAAAGGACCATAAGCCTATCTCAGAATGGACAACTAGTAAAGTAACCAGCTAAGTGGACTATGATCATAAACATAAATCCATAAATGCAATTGCAGAGCTGCTCAAAGCTTCTGGTTTACTGGAAGACAACAAACTGCCCGCCTCTCTCTCACACGTTTTTATCTATCACATTGATAAGCGATTTGTTCCATAAAACGAATACCGCACCTTGGTGATGATCATGCACGGCATGAAAACACTTCCCACACAGGATTGAAACAAAGAAAACACTCTTCCACTTACACACGCTATAACTAAGGTGTAAAGTGCAACCCAAGTAGACAAGCGCCCCGCACATACGGGTAGTACGCACTATATAAATGCTGCAATACCATTAAAACAGCACCTGGCATCAAACTTCACACCACATCTAGGGTAGGCAGTCTTTGATCGCTGGAAATGAAAAGAAACTAAGTAAGTCTTGGCCAGGCTTTGCAAGCAACAGTGCACAGCATTCTGGACTAGTGAAAACAGGCAGACCCGTCTCTGAAACTTTCCAGCACTGCCCACAAACTCTAGAACCAGTGAAAAGGAATCAAAGTGAAAAGAGGCACATGGGCGCCATTTTGAGAATGAAGGGAAAACGAAAAGCGAGAAACAAGTTGAAATAGAGAGAAAAGCTAGACTATTTCACCAGAACCATTTTGTAAGTGTTTATATAAAGCACGGATGTGGCGTTCGCAGAATGGAGGGAAAAGAAGGTCTTGTGGATAAATTGAAGCATACCTACGAAATGTGTGCATTTACTAGTGAGGTGTAGAAGGGGGGGGGGCAAAGGTAAAGAAAGGGAAAAGTTTCAGACAAAGTGGCGGTTTGCTGACAGCACTGGTGGAGGAAATTACTGGAACTGAGTCCTGTGAGAAGAGCTGGTTACTGTGGTATGGCTTCATGGCTTTGTACAAGGAGGATGAAGCTCACACAACCAGGATCACTAGCTCCAGCCCGCTACAATCACACAAAGCCAACACAGCAATATCATACCCAAAGGCAATCAAGTGTCAAGCCTCTCCAGAACTTCAGAACATCTCTCTGGGCCTTGCACAGAACACTAAAGCATGGCCACACTACAACTCAATCTATATGGAAGCTCTGGCTTTTAACAAAGCAATCAAGTCCACCATGCACAGGAGTTCCAGCTCGCATAAAATGGAACATGGTAACCAGGTGCTCAAGCTCCAGCGTGCATCTTATTGGACAAGGCAACCAGGTATAAAGAGCTTTGGTGACCAGCTCAAACGACAAAGTAACAAGGCGCTCAAAGCTTCAGTGTGCATCTAATAGGACAAAGCAAATAGGTGCTCAAGCTCCTGCGTGCATCTTTTAGGACAAGGCAGCCAGGCACTCAAGCTCTGGCATGTGTCTTTTATGGACAATATACCCAGGTGCTCAAGCTCCGGCGTGCATCTTACAGAACAAGCCAACGAGGAACTCAGACTCTGACGTGCATCTCATACAAGGCAACCAGGCTCTCAAGCTCCAGGGTGTATCTTACACAACAAAGCAACCAGGTGCTGAAACTCCAACATGCAGCTTATTGGACAAGGCAACCAGATATAAAAGCTTCTGCGTGCAGCCCAGAGAACAAGGCACCCAAGCTCCAGCGAGCATCTTATAAGACAAAGCAAGCAGGCCTCAAGCTCCAGCGTGCATATCATAGACCAAGACAACAGGCCGCTCAAGCTTCAGCATGCATCTTCTAGAGTGAGGTAAGCAGGCGCTCAACCGTGCATCTCCTAGATCAATGCAACCAGGCTCTCAAACTCCGGCGTGCATCTTATACAAGGCAACCAGGTGCTCAAGCTCCAGAACACATTTTATCGGACAAGGCAACCAGGTATTAGAGCTTCAGTATGCATCCCGTAGAAAAAGACAACCAAACACTTAAGCTCCAGCGTGAATCTGATAGGACAAAGCAACCAGGTACTCTAGCTCCAGCATGCATCTTATAGGACATGCATCTTATAGGACAAGACAATCGGGTATAACAGTGCTCTTATGACAAAGCAACCAGGCACTCAAGCTCCTTATAGGACAAGGCTCATCTTATAGGACAAGGCAACCTAGTGTAGGAGCTCTGGCGAGCAGCTCAAAGGACAAGAAAACCAGGCCCTCTAGCTCTGGCATGCATCTTATAGGACAAGGCAACCAGGCGCTAAAGCTCCAGTGAGCATCTTACAGGAAAAAGCAACAAGACGCACTAGCTGGAATACAATTAATTTGCTATTGGTAGGCAAAAAAATTAGAAGTTTACAACAACAACAAAAAGTTAAATAAGGAAGTAGTCGGGTAGACTACATTCCCTCAAGTGCAAAGTATGCAGTTACCACACACGAGGCGCAGCAGAGGCTGGTGTTAAAGTGCCCCTTCAAAAGCAGGATATTAGAGACATATACCCCACTGCATAACTTTCAAGCGAGTCACCCATGTATTAAGGCCTTGTGTAGGGAGACGCGTAGCTAAGCGCAGCTGCATTCGCCACTTTATTTTACTGGGCAGACCTAATCCGGAGAGCCGTCCTGTTCTAGGGGGTCAGGTGTCTGCGTTGTGTCAAATTCGGAGGCCAAGATTCCAGAAGGCTGAAGGCGCGTTGCAGGCAGTCCTGAGAAGCAGTAAAACATTAATATGTTTACAACGCAGAAACTCGGGGGCAGAGGGACGGGGCACTGGCGCATCGACAAGAATGAACAGACCGAGAATGGCTTTATTTTCAGCGGGCGATTAGTCCGAAATTCAGAGGCCCTGGTAGGCAAATGATGGCATTAGTTGCCCTCTCGGTCCCAATACACGCGTTGAATACACAAACACGTAATTCCATTATGAACTGGGTTGTGTGTGGGAACAGCAACAGTGGGAAAGCACGTTTAAAGGTGGACGCCATGCCTTGTGATGTGCTGAAAATTACCATCTAGTGAGCCGTGATGAAACGTGAATGTTAATTGAGATTTACAGAGCGCATAAAGAAATGCAATTACAATTTAATACAATACAATAATCACCGGCAGGTCTCTTAGCACTAAGAGAGAGTAGCTATGGACCCCCCACCCAGTGGCAGTTAGTACCCCGGTCAAAGCATGTGTTGTATCTTCAGTTTTTTTCTGACTGGGAGTGTGGTGTTGTGCTCGTGGTGCATTCTCTGGTTGTCATATTATCAGATGATGCACCACATCCACACTCCAGAATGTAAGGGAAACATCTGTTGGTGTACGGTACCTGACTGGAAAGGACGGACCTGCTTGCTTCCTAATAAACTCATAATTTAATACGATTACCAGATTGCTCCTTCTTTACAGGGAGAAGGGCTGTTTCCTTACGTAGGCTTTCTGGTAGCTTGTTCCACAACCGCGGGATCAAGACAGAGAAGGCTCGACCCCCTTTAGTCGTTGAGTTGAACCATGGACAGGCCAGCGAGCCTGCATCGGCTGACTGGAGGGTACGCCCTGGGACATATCTCCCCAGGCGTTCCTTAATGTATACTGGAACATATCCATGAAGGGCTCTGTTGGGGGTGCAAGGGCCCTTGAACCTACCTGGCTCGCTGTTTGACAGGGTGCCAGTGCAGCTGCTGCAACAGAGGCGTGGCCCAAGATCAGCCTAGCTTCATCAATCATTGCTACCTGCAGCTTGCCTAGCAGCTTTCCAGGAAGTCCAATAAAGGAGCATTGCCTTCGTCCAGACGGGACACAATCAATGCACTGAACACTGGTCGGGCTGCGAGTTCTAATCCAGGTAAATGGTTCAAATCCTTCATTTACATTAAATAATTAAAAACAAAAGTAGATTTATTTTTTATTTCCATCTGCTTTAATTTCCTTTCTTTCCGTTTCAGATTACACCGACCATGGGCCCTACTGTGTCACCTGTCACAGGCTGGTCCTGCCTTGAATCCGATTTGCCTGAAGCAGTTTCCATCCTAGTGAAGGCGAGTGTTGTGCCAAATCTAACTGGGAACAATGGCCCTTGAGAGCGGCAGTATCATCACTGAGCCTGCCAGAAGGAGGCACACAGTGGACACCAGTGGCGAGAGTTTCAGCAAAGGAATTAGTACATCACAGGACAACCCGAGACTGTGGCTAATAAAAGATCTCAATGGTAGCCCCGGGCGCCCCGCTGGAGCTTGGTAAAGGACTCCATGCTGATGCTCGCAAAGCACTCTGTGTGACCTTATGCAAGTCACGTCGGCCTAGATAGTCGAGTCTCCTCCCTAGAGCCGGGGGCGCTACGGTCCACCAGGGGTCGCGGCAGTTGTGTCGCTCCCATGCACTCGGGAAACAAGCGCAGTTTCACGGAAAAAAGCAATGAATGAACAGGCCCAGGGAGAAAGGATTTACACGACTACCTCCTGCCTCTTCGCTCCACGTGGCCTCCCAACACTAGCCCTCATCTCATAGATCCTCCCTTTAAAAGCCGATTATTAGCACTTCGTCGCGTTTTTATGATGACGTTGGCAGGCCCTATAAAAAATAAAATACAACAGCAAGCAATCGGTATGGCACAGCCTCGCACCATCGCCCTGAAAAGGGCCTTTACCACGAAGATCAGAATTGTTCATCGTTGCCCTCATTTTCCCACTGCCCTCAAGCACAGCGGGGTGCCCAGCCGGCCACTGGAGGATTCCCTCTGGCAAATAACCCACTGACCTTTAAACAAACCTTTAACCGTGATGCAAACCCTATTCATGCAGACATGATTTCGTGTGGGCATCATTGGCGCCCCCTGCTGGACTCTGCCCTGCATTTTTTGATGGAACCCGGAGTCTCATCAGACAGACATCTGCAACCACATCTCCCACTCATGTTTCATTAGTTGCTGCCGGCTGTGGACAGTCACCGCCCCTCCATGCAGGTTCCAGGGACTGAGGGCCCGCACCACTTTGCTGGGACTGGGCAAGTGGGGGCCATCGCTCCGGCGCCCTGCAATGCCAACGACACCCTGGCGCTGCCCTCCGCTGTACCTTTGCACAGCCACACTGCGTGCCGCCAAATACACACTGTCACAAAACCACCTTACGCCGCAACACAGCACAGGTTCAGGGGCCCCAAACACACTGGCGGGTGACACAACAAACCAGCAAACCCTAAAGGCCATTCCACTGCTTCTGGCCCTGGTCTGAGGCTTCCCTGCGGCCAGAGCGCTTCGGAAGTCCCACTCCGACATCAGGAGGATGCGGCGCTGCTAGAGATGACTAAAAAAGGAAGAAACAATGGGATCCTGCGCTCCGGAGCCGGTCGCTAGGAGACCGACGTGTTTCTGCGCTCTCCTCCGAGCCCGTCCTGCATCCGCCGGCATTCCTGCCCGGCGAGAGTCACAAGACTTGTCACGAGACACGCCGGGACCTGCCGCCAGCGCTCTAAATCTGGACCCTCTCGGGAGCCGCCCCCCCCCCCCCCCCCAGTAGGGACCTAGAGACCTCCCGCTGTGCGTCTCCCAGCACTAGGAGAGGAGTGTTGCGAATTCCGTTACACAGAGGAAAGGGAGTGGGAGAATGTGGGTGTCACTGTAAGTGGATGTGGGTGCCACTGTGGGTGTCCTACAAATTGCCACAGAACAATATAGGGCATGCTACTGCTTTTATGGACTGCGATGTGTGAGTTTGGGCAGCAGAAATTGTGCATAAAAAATATTGCAGGGTTGTGACCGAAGCCTTGTAGGAAAGTGTCCCACTCATAGATTTACTAGAGTGCTGGGGCAGACTGAGGTGCCCTGGATGAGCTGAGTGACTCCAGGGTGCCAGAACCATACTATAAAGATCAGGTGGTGCGGCTTTTGTGGGACGAAGTAATGGGTCAGCTGAGGATGTTAAAGGTCAGGCACGAGACGCACTAGCAGAGCCGGCGTGCATTGCCCCCTGGTACCAGCACACAAGGTGATACTGCAGGATGGAGGCGCTCTAACACAGCTGTGTAATGTCCCGGTAATGGCACAGGAGATGGTTGCTTGCAGATCTGGAGCGAGATGCATTGGCAGAGCTGCGTAACGAGCCATTTGATTTGACGGGGGTGATGCACATCATAACTGAGGTGCACTGATGCCCGTATTTGTAGCACGGAGTGTTTCAGGGGTCAGGGTTCAGACAGAGCTGGGCTTTGCTCCGAGAGCGCCCTGAGCAAAACCAAATTTGATGTTCCTTCTCGCTCTTCCTCTTAAATTTTGTATGTATTGAACATTTGAGAAGAGTAGAAGGAAGTTGAGGGGGCAAGATAAGAAGCGCTATGAAAAGAAAACCACACAAAAAAGCAGGCTACACGGGCGCCAGCAACCTTCAGAAAAAGCATTTGCAGTGCAATAGGTCTCGTATTTGCGAGAGTTTAAGCTACTGGAATTGTAAATGACAACATCTTTTATTTATCGGTTTTGATAATTAACAATTAAATAAAAGGCATTGTTATTTACAATGCCAATATCTCAAACTCTTGTGAAACCTATTTCACTTCAAAGAAGCGGCCGCCATTGTCCCAGGCTGCTTGGAAAATGTAAGCGTGCATGGTGCGTTGAATGTTGCAGGAAAGCAGGTTGTGTCTGTAGTAGAAGAAACTCAAGAAAGCTAATAGTGCTTACAGAATAAATAAGACATACCATGTAGCAACTGAAGTAAAAGGGCCAGTCCTCATGGGAGGTTACAAATTAAGACAAGGCGGTACTAAGGAGCAGAGCACGAGTCGGGGGTCCACGCAGGTGGACGGCGTCCCCCACTTCTTTTACAGGGTGGTTGCCGTCCACCCTGCCAAGAAGTTGGGCCCCAATAAAAAAGATGCTGAATTCGTCCCAGTGTAATTTCCAAACACCAGGACACATTCAGCAGCGCCTGCACGTTGTTGTCTGCTTTCGATCACAACAACCTGCAGGTGGGGGCTCTCTTATTTCTGACTCCTGCTGGGATACTCGGCCATTACAAAGGCCGTGTCTCAGGGCTCGTCAAGCCTCCTTGTTTTGGAGTTTCCTGGTTGGCAGCAGCCAGGAGCCTCACACCTGATGCAAATGCAGCAGAGGGGAAACAAAGCCTCGCACCTTGTTAGCACTTCACACATACTTAGGAGAGGCAGCTTTTCACTTTGTGCAGGCTCGGTTTAGGAGATTTGCATGCACTGTTAGAATGTCAGTTGTGTTGATCTTTCCCAGTATTTGCACAAAATAAATTGCATTTATATACGCTTATTGCCCTTGAGGAGGCATTGTAATAATTTAATTATCACTATTTCTATTAAAGCGCTACGGCTATAGAAAGGTTAACGCTGACAAAAGGTAACATTGTTTTATATGTAGCATACAAAAGTGTGCATCTTCTTCCTAAATCAGGAGGGTTTGCAGTATACTCGAAATGTGCTCAAACGTACTCATGATACACCTGCTAAACATATATGTGAGAGCTGCAGATCTGATATCACTTCTTGTGATGCCAGTTCCTGTGATGTGATGTGCCATGATGTCACGCGTCGTGATGTCGCACTCTGCAATGTTGCACGCTGCGATGCCACTTGCATACTGATTAACTAGGTTAGTCCCCCCCCCCACTTCTTTTTTTAGGACTTGTGCCCTGCTAAGGAGGGACTAACAAGCATAATAATGAATTAGAAGCCAGCATTACCAACGGACAATGACACAAGAAAATGCCAAATATGGATGGGAAGTGGGCAGGGCTTCAAGTACATACGCGAATACAGCATGCCTCGCAGAGCAGAGAATGCGCTGCCCAGGCTCGACCTAAAAAGCGTTTAAAACACGCTTTTCCTTGGACCTATGTGGGAGAAAGACTGCACATGCTAAAAGGTGGCCCTGGGTTCAGGTGTACTTGTACTATAATCTGACAGTACTAGGGTTGGAGAGAGTTCTATAGACACGAGCCGGACGTACTCTCCCACTCCATTTTAATATCCCAGCTGGTGGAATGGAAGCCGTGCATGTGGCGGGCTAGACTATTTCCTCAATGTGGACAGAACAATCGTTTGTTTCCCCACAGACTCTTCAGTTCATCATTCTGTTATCTTCGACAGGGGAGTGCCTCAGACATTATTCAGCACTCGTACGGCCCCTTTGGCCAAACTTATCACATCTTTGCCTTTCTGCTGTCTGCTACGTAGATTACTCACAACTTATGCTCAAAACAGAGGAGCAATTTTCTTATACTCTGGAGAAGTTCCAAAATCTTCCATACGGAAATGCAAATTAATCATCAGAAGCTTAACCAGGTTAAGGTAAAAATTCTTATCCCAGGAGGCTCAACTATTTATTCTGAATGTCGGTGGCCCAGATAGCTAGTTTATCATTTCAGCCACTGAAGCACGGCAAGAATCTTGGAATCATTTTTGAAGAAAAGCTGTTTTATCACTCACAGTTTGCTCTGTTTCCTTCTTGCATTCATAGCACTTTGAAGCACCAAAATGGTTCTTCCACCGACTTTATAATAAGAAGGAAGTTTACGAAGGGTTTCCTAAATATCTCTATCTTTTTAACTGACTAAAATCATCCAGAATACGGCTGCCTGTCTGATGCAGGGGCACATTTAGAGAGGACTTGTATTCATTCACTGAATAAAAAAAAACAAAGGTTACAGGAATGTTATAGTTAGGCTCTACTTTCACTTGTACAAAACCAGTGACCTTCAGCAGTTAAAGTTACCTGAGCTAACTAGAATTTGCGCCCCCGCAATGCACTGCTTATGACCTCAGATATAACATCACTCATGATGTGGTCAATCACATCACTGATGACATCTCAAATGACATCAATGATGAAATCATCCAGTGAGTGTAAGTATTTTCTAAGAGTTTATCATTGTTAAACATATATATTAAGCTACTGCAAAAGTTAGGTGTACTACTGAGTGATACAGCTTCTTACAGATATTATGTGAACAGCTCTGTGACTGTCTGTATCCATGTGTGAGTGGGTACATGGGTGTGTGAGTGGCTGTATGGGTGCATAAGTGGGGTGTGAGCAGCTGTGTAGGTGAGCAAGTGGCTATGTGAGTGGGTGTGTGAGTGGTTGTGCGAGTGGCTTTATGGGTGTCTGGGTGACTATATGGGTGAGTGAGTGGGTGTCTGAATGGCTGTATGAGTGAGTGGCTAGGTGAGTAATTGGGTGTATGGGTGAGTGGCTGTTTGAGTGGGTGTTGGTTAAGTGATTTGTATGTGACTGGCTGTTTTGGAGTGAGCATTGTGTGAATGGCTGTATGGGTGAGTGAGCGGATGTGGGTGTACTTGTATGGATGTGTGAATGTGTGCGAGTTCTTTAATGGTGGAGTGAGTGACTGTGTTGAGATGCTGAGTGGCTATATACGTGAGCAAGTATGTGTGCGAGTAGCTGTATGGGTGTGTGGCTGTATGGGTGTGTGAATGGTTGTGTGAGTGGCTGTGTGAGTGAGTGGGTGTGTGAATGGCTCTATGGAGGACTGAGCTGGTGTGTGAGTACTGATATGGGTCTGTAAATGGGTATGTGAGTGGCTGTATGGGTGTGTGAGTGATTGTGTGAATGGGTGTACGAGATGTTGTATAGTGGTGTGAGTGGGTATGTGAGCGGGTCTTTGGACGGTGTCACCAGTCATGTCATTTTAGATGTAATCAGGGATGTCACTGACCATGTCATGAATGATATGTGAGGTCATAAGCAGTGCATTGCAGGAGAGTACTTTACAGTTAACTCAGGTCACTATAACTGCTGAATTTCAATCGTTCTGTATGAGTGAAATCTGAGCCTAACTATAACGTCCCTGCAACCTTTGTTTTTTTCAGGTAATTTCTAAGGTTTTTTGAATTTTATTTCCTAACTATAACGTCCCTGTAACCTTTGGTTTTTTTCGTGAATTTCTAAGGTGTTTTTAAGTCAATTTCCCAACTATAATGTCCCTGTAACCATTGGGTTATTTTGTGAATTTGTAAGTTTTTTAAAATGTTATTTCAAACTATAATGTCCCTGTAACCTTTTTGTTTAAGTGACGTTCTAAGGTTTTTTCAATTTTATTACCTAACCGTACCATGTGACCTTAGAGAGTGTGTGTGAGTGAGTGCATGAGTGTATCCGTGAGTCTGTGAGTGGGTGCTAGAGTATCTGAGTGGGTCTGTCAGTTGGTATTTTAGTGGGTCTGGAAGTGGCTGCATAAGTGTCTCAGTGGGTGTGTGAGTGGGTGCATGACTGTCTCAGTGGGTATGCAAGTGTGTGCGCAAATGTCTGAATGGGTGTCTCAGTGAGTGCGTGAGTGTCTCAGTGGGTCTGTGAGTGGGTGTCAGAGTGTCTCATTGGGTTTATAAGTGCCTCCATGAGTGTGTGTGTGTGTCTGTCTGAGAGTGCAAGAGTGTCTCTGTGGTTCTGTGAGTGGGTACACGAGTGTCTGAATGGATCTGTGAGTGGGTGTGAGAGTGTCTGAGTGGTTCAGTGACTGGGTGTATGAGTGCCTGAGTGGGTCTAGGAGAGCCTGTGAGGGTGTCTGAGTGGGGGTGTGAGTGGGTCTACGAGTGGGTGTGTGAGTGTCTGAATGGATATGTGAGTGGGTGTATCAGTGTCTGAGTGGGTCTGTAAGTGGGTGTGTGAGTGCCTGAGTGTGGATTGGGTGTCTAAGTGTCTGTGTGGATGTGTCAGTAGCTGTGTGAGTAACTGGGACTTAATCCAGCAAGACTCCACAGTTTTGCACAAAATATCCACCCAAGTGGAGTACTTTCTACTGGTTTATTACTAAGTGCCACCTCCTTGGGTAAATGGACAGTCTGTGATAACATAAATCCTCCTATAGAAAACACAACGAGCCAACAAAGAGGTAAATCTTCACCAAACTAGGGTCTTTCTTCTCAACTATATGAAGCAAGTGCTTCTTTGTTTGGTGGAGATGTCCTCATATTCCTCAGAATCAACAATGCTTCACCAAAATCGTGAGGAAACGCGCTGGGGGGGTGGGGTGCTTGTTAAGCTACCCATCATACTGGCAAAAGGCAAGAAGACCATTGCATACTACTAAGGTGGGCCAAATGGGGAAGCTTCCTAGTGATTTGTACATTTGAATACCGGTAACAATTTAAAAGAAGAACCATGAATTCTGTTCTCACCAGTAAGGACAAAAAAGGACCCACTCATCAAGATCACTACAGATTGCCTCCCCACCCGGGGACAAACATTCAAACAAATGTGGACACCATGCTTCTTTTTTGTTTTGTTTTTTGATGTGAATTCACAAAGTTTCATGATTTTGAACAATTTTTAAAACATTTTTGCCCTGGCGCGGTTAGCAGGCTATTGTATTCGTAATTTGACCCCATTTCTTTTGCATTTGTTTTAGGACTTGGCTTAACCGGAGTCCCAAGATGGCTGCCAACACTTCCTGGTTGAAGTGTTGGCAGCCAATCAAAGCTCTGCAGTTCTCTACATGAGCTCGGCATTATTTATTAGGCTTCGCTACCCTAGATATAGAAATTTAGATTTCCTTTACTATCTCCAAAAACTACTGAACGGATTTACACCAAATATCTGAAAGCGTGATCTGTGAACAAAAAGCTACATGTTTGCCAAATTCGATTTTAAATCCGTCCAGCGGCTCGGGCTGTAGTCGTGTTTAAAACCCACAAGGGAATTAACATGGGAAACACACTTTTTTGACCTCCCCCTTTTTCTTTGCCCCTGTTTGACAATCACTCCCAAGAAGTTCCATGCAAAACTAGAATAACCAACGCTCGTTTTCTTTTTATATTTTGTGAAGATTTGTAAACGATCACCAAAGATCTAGGCAAGCTTTTCCTACGGAAACATGGTAACTCTAACTACCTACTGGCGACCGCCCGTAGGAAATGATATTTATATTTGTTTTTACAGGAGACAAACACTGCACTGACTACCTTTCCAAAATGGCTATTATTTAAGTGCTTCAGTAGCTGTCAAAGCGATGCGGCAGCAGAGTCCACTCTTAGCAACACAGTTTTAACAAGTATGCTCAAACCTTAAGATTCGCCAAAGCTTTATTTCCTTCTGCTGCACATGTCAAAAAACTAGGACAAGATGCAGCTCCTGCTCTTTTGTCACAGCCAAATTGAACACTCTCCTGCCACCGGTTAAGAGGATTAAATACTATTCATCATTTTGTCAAGCACTTAAAACAAGACTCTTTTCACTTTATTTGTATAAGCATAATTGTACAACCCCCAAGTGCTAATGGACAGATGGAAGCTGTTAGATCTTTTTTACTTCCCCCACACTCTTGCTTCAGTGATACCTTTTTGAAGCTCTTGTCTACAGACAGCTTTAGGACGAAGACCTATTAAAAATAATACATTAAAAAATGTTCATATAATAGGCTTTAGACAGTCCATACTCTTGATTGGAGGGCTTTCTTGCCTATGTCATTTCCCAGCTTCGTATTCATTGGCTTTCCTCTCTTCTTTGTTAGCTCCGCCTATGGAGCATTTCCTCTTTACCATGTTCGGATTGAATGACTTGTATCCTTCCACTGCTGATATCGGGAAGCTTTTTTTTTTGTTTAACCATTCCATGGGAGTACATATATTTCCCACTCTTTTCCAAAATTTCTTCTAAACCCACTCTCTCCCCTTTGCCTTCCCAGAATCTCCCCTTACCACCCCATGTTTATATACTTATTTTGTATATTCAAGAACTTTTTAATGGAGGGCTTGATGGCAGGGCACTGCTACCGGGCCACTCGTTCCTTGCATAACCCCCACCTTGGTTCCAGCACGCCCCTACCGTTTGTTTTATTATACAAAGAAATCCACAAATGCTTTTTGGAGCGGGCCAGGCAGCGGCATGCTGCTAACTGGCCCCTGCTCACTTCTTTGTCTCTCTTCATCCTGCACCTGAGCAGATGAGTGAAATTCTACTTCACAATTTCAAGGGCATTAAATAATGGTGCCACACTGTGCCTACTATATTTATTAAAGACAATGCCAACCTCACAGGTTGACTTCGCTAGAGCTCGTTTAGCTTAACAGTGTGCAATACAAGTGCACTAAGTTCAAACTCAGGGGCTGAGGTGCACTGTCCGTGCTGCATAATGTACCTGAAATGAGACAGAAAGGGATGCTGTAGGCCAGAACATAAGTGCAGTGGCAGAGCTGTGCAATTTCCATTACTAGTATAAAGGGAAGTGTCGCACAACAGTATTAAAGTTCAGAAATCACAGGAGTGCAATGCACCAATTGTTGCCCAGAGAGGAGTGTTACAGCTCAGGAGTGGGGAACAGATGAAGATTTGTGTACTGCCCCATTACTGGTCCTGTGAAGGTGCTGCAAATCAGGATTATGGTGCAGCGCCAAACTACATACTCGGCCAGTGCTGCAATAGAGGGGAGTTTTCTTGGTTAAGATTGTGGTATATTGGCAAAGCTGTACAATGACCCAGTAGCAGACGGCGGAGTGTCACAAACCTGGATATGTGCGTCCTGGCTTAATAGTATATATATGTCACAGTACTGCTATAGTATGTGTGGTGTAGGTCGGGCGGAGTTAACTCAATAGAGTTACATAATTTGCCAGTACTCCTGTACACTGGAGTCTTGCGGGTCAGGGTAGATGCGCACTGGAAAAGCTACACAATGGTCCAGTACTCACACTGTGTGGTGTTGCAGGACAGAACAGCAGCCGAGTGGATTAGTACCCCGCATAGAAACAGAGGTAAAAGGCTGAGGGCTGGCGAGATGGGGAACCAACTCCACCTCCCCTACAGAAGAATACACACAACCAAAGAAACTTTTTTAAATAAACGTATGGGTTGTATTTATTTACAAACAACTTTTCTTTAACCTTCACTAATCACCTCATGTATATTACTTGGACAAATACATCTAAAATGATTTCACAACAATCAGAATATTTACAAAAGCAACTTTTGATATTTACATACATTTTTATATGTCTGCATCAACTTTTATAAATCCAGGTCATCCTTGCTCCAGCCTAGAACCACACCTCATAGTTCATCAACAGTTGCCTATGGCCAAACGTCTAATCTCCTAACAGGTTTAATCGGCTGTACAGACTTGGGTAAATTAATGAATACAATGAAAAATGTCTCACTGTGCTCAAGCAGCCACATTTTTCCCAAACACCCAGACTCTGGAATCAGTCTTGGGCAAACCTCACTAAACGCCCCGGGTTGAGCCAGATCTACCTTTCACTCCACAGGCCTCACGATAACACGAAAGGGGTCCTCTCAATTCCCTAATAACTGTAAACTTTCTCAACACCTTATCCTCCGAGATGTAAAGTTGTACAAGAATATTTATTACCAACTGGAGCAATATTAACGCCCCCCAGCAACCCTCCCACCAAAGAGGAAATTACCAACCAAACCAAACAACATTTGCCTTACTTCCGGTCAATGACAACTTCACAGCAGTATACTCAGATCCCTGCATGCCCCCTTCAGCAGCCTTGGTTAATCAGTTCAGTTCAAAGGCTTTATTTCGATAAAATCATACCATAAAAGCTTCACAGTGTTAAAATACATTTGCACAAAGACAAATTAAAATAGGCCATTACTTACATTCAATTTAAAACTTTTACATAGCAAAAAGAGCAAAAGCACAATTTAGAAGTTTAAAAATTGGCCAGTGGTTAAAAAAAAATACAGATTAAACATTCAAAGCTAGCCTTTTAGCTCTAATGGACCAAGTCCATGATAAAAACTTAGAGGTACCACAGACATACAGTGGTCGCGTATCCGATATTAAAATACGGAGTGCCTCACTTGAATGCCTGGTGCCCATAGTCCGACAGATAGGTTTTAGCCACCTGTGCCTTGGAAGTACATAAGCCGGACAGGCAAACAAGATATGTGATATAGACTCTATGCTAGTTTGACAAAAGGGGCAAAAGGGTATAGTCTGGTACGGGGGCTTCCAGTGAGCAGTTAAGGCGCGCACTGGGAGAGCCCCTACCCTGAACCTAAAGTATAGGGCCCTATCATAGGGTTTCCACACAATGTCTAGGTAGAGCTCCCGAGAAGGTGCATCCTTGTGTCTTAGGAACTTTTCGTTAGCCTGCCAAGGGTTGGGTCGGTGCTAGTTCTAGTGGCGACCCATTTCCAATAGAGGGTCTTTAAGGTCGCTTTCGGGGGAGAAGACCGGCTATCCCAGGCTTCTCTAAGGCCTAACTTGCCCAAGAGAAATTGAACATCTTTAAGCCAGTTTATTTTTTGCCATCCCACCATTGACAATACTTCCGCCAACCCCTCTGCGTACTTTGCAAGCTCTGGAACTCGCCAGAGCCTGGCCCATAAAAGCAACGGCCGAAGTTTGGCCAAATCATTGATGGGTTGGCATCCTAGGTCAGACAACAGGGGTATCATTGGGGTACTCTGCGGGAGTGACATAATGCCCCTTAAAAACTTATTTTCAGATTTTGTCAACACGCCAATGCTAGAGGTGCCCCAAAGCTCTGCACCATACAGGGCAGAACTAACACCCTTAGCCTTGTAAATATCGACAGGGGCGATTGGTCTGGTCGTAGAGGAGCGCTGTTCTTTAAGGAGGGCCCCCGTAAGCCTCTTATGACTAAGCAACATTTTGCAGAGATGAGGGGTCCAGTGCATGGTGTCCGAAATACGAATACCTAGATAGTCAAATACAGTGACCCTCTCGAGGGATACATGATTTAGTGCAGGGGGACGGCCCAATTTTTTGAGGGGATTCAGCACCAGGTACTTAGTCTTGTCTGTGTTAATTACTAGGCCACGTTGGATACAAAAAGCCTGAAAATTATCTAGGAGGCCTTGAAGGCCCACCGGGGTCTTAGATAGCAGGAGCGTATCGTCTGCGAATAAGAGGGTGGGCACTCGCTCCCCCGCCAGGGATGGTGCATCTGATGGCTTCGCGAGCAAGTGCTCAACAACCCCATTCACATATAGTGAGAAAAGGGTTGGGGCAAGGACACACCCCTGACGGACCCCTCTCCCCACTGGTATCTTATTTGTTTTCTGCCCCACCTCACTTGCGCGAAGTTACCTTCGTGCAGCCTCACTAGAATAGACAAGATATTAGGAGGAATCCCCATATCTGCCAACACTCCCCATAGGCGTCGTCTAGGCACAAGGTCAAAGGCAGTCTTTAGGTCGATAAATGCAAGATAAAGACTGCCTTTGCCTATGACGACCACTTTCCAATAAATTAGCAACAGCCTGAAGGCCTGCTCAATAGTGCCAGCGCCAGCCCTGAATCCCGCTTGGTAGTCAAGAGAGAATCTCGTTTTCGTTGACCCATTGAAGGATTCTCTCGAGTACCACCTTACCCACGACCTTCTGGGTGGAATCTAATAAGCTTATTGGGCGATAATTAGAGGGATCCTCCCTCTGGCCTTTTTTAAAGATAGGAACAACCTCAGCCCCCTTCCAGGAATCAGGAATTGAGGCACCTTTGTCAATAGCAACAAGTAAGAAGTGAATGATCTTCCCCCATTTCGGTAGGTCAGAGCGAAGCAAATCCCCAGGAATACCATCAGGGCCTTTTGGGGCACAATTTGACTTATAGCATATTCAACCTCCTTGACAGTAAAAGAGAATATAATATTTTCTCCGGGTAGCATTATGGGACTGCATGGAGCGGGAGTAGCAGGGGCTCCTAACGGGCAGGAATACAGATTAGAGAAGTGGTCAAACCATGCCTGGCCAGTTATGTTACAAGTGATAAGTTCACTATCAGGCCTATTCCTTGCCCTTATGGTGCTCCAGAAGTGGGCTGCATCTCGCCCAGAACTCGCCTCTCTTAGTGTCTGCCAATACAGGTCCTCCCACTCCATTTTAGCATTTGCACCCACCAGATTGTACTCCTTCCTAGCTTGCTGAATTAGGGGTTGAGACTTCGTCCTGACAGCCTTAATTAGGGCAGACTTCTTCTGCCTACATTTAGATGTGTACCATCCCTGCATTGCCTTAGATTTCTGACGTCCCATTGCCCTACCCCCTCGTGTTTGTGCCAGAAATAGATTTCCTAATGAATTTATAGTCTCCTGGAACAACGACGTAACTCTGGAGGGGTCAGAATACTCTAAGAGCGAGGTCTCCATCTCAGTTAGTGATGCCGACAATAATATTTCTATAGCCTGGACTTTTGCTTCATCTAGAGCTACTTTGCGCCATTTAAGGCGCCTTCCACAGTTAGATGGAAGAATTTCTTGGAGGGACTTTTCTTTACATAGAGAAGCAGGACTATTTTGAGATGACCATAAGTACTTTAGGGTTAAAGACAACAAATTGTGGTCGCTATCTACGGTAGGTATTACTGCCATATCCGGGACATATTCCCAGAGGGTTATATCAAGGAGAATATAGTCAATCCTTGACGTATGGTTTGCCCTGTTGTAGGTGTGGGCCCCAGAGGGTCTGAAACAGTTCTGCCATTGAGTGCTCTAAGGCCGAACTCCATGGTCATGGCATTCAGCTGGATCGCCCTCTGTGACCATTTGCGTATTGGTTGGATCGCTAATGTTCGTATTCGCCTCCTAGAATCATCCTCAGCAACATCAAGGATGTCTTCTGCCGCTAGGGGCTCAAAAGTACCATTGAAGTCCCCCACGACCATAGGTTTTGTGGCACTGCAGCAATCCCCTAAGACTTTTTCTAGCAGAGCTATTGTGGGGGATAAGGAGCTACCTTTAGTACCCCTTGCATATACATTAAATATATCTAGAGATCTCCCGCTGCATAGGCCTTTCAGGGAGATCCTAAGTATGTCTAACGAGTTACTATCCTTTAGTTCAATGCTGCAACCCAGGGAGATGCTCACCTATATAAGGAGCCCCCCAGAAGGCCTACCCCTCCCCGATGGTGGCAAAACTGCAGGTAAAAAGAACGTTGTAAAGCCAACCCTATGATTTGGTTCCAGGGACCAGGTTTCCTGGAAGATACAAATGGAGTAAGAGTCCACCAAAGTATTCCACTCAGGCAGCTCAATCTTCCTGGCAAGGCCTGCTATGTTCCAGCTAATGATTCTCAACATTGGCCTAACGGCCACCACTATATCCTGGGGGCAAATAAGGGTTGGTTAATCTCATTTCTGTGCACTTTGACGACAGTGAGGTGCATGGCGAGAAAAGCACTTTTTTATTATTTCACCTGACCTACTACTGTAATAGTGGATAACGCGCGTTTATGTCCCTGTGCTCCAATCCCGAAGTAGCCAAGAGGAGGCTGGCACTAAATAGACTGAACATGATGACACAAAACGATAACTGCGGTTTCTGAGGATGCAGCGATGGCCATCCGCTCAGATTCAATGGGAATCTGGGTATATGGAGATAGGTGACTAGTAAATTACGCACTCATCTGTGCAGCAGACGCCATACTTAATACGTTAAAACTATTTCACCGGTTATACATATTGTTGGCCTATTAACCCAAAGAAGGCCTTCGAGTGAGCCAAGGTAGAAGCCTTGCACAATACGCGTCACTTCATTGGTCATGCGCTGCATCAAGGTCAACAGTACGGTTCTCCCTCGACCACACCAGTGCAATACCCTCACCCATGTCTGCTCCTCACAACTGCCAACTTTACAGCGCCAGCTACTCACGCTAGACATTGAATTGTGTCCTTCCTGTTCAGGGATCGGAAGGGAGCCAAACGTATTGCCCATTCAATCAATGGCCTCTTGTGGAAAGAAAACTAGGCAGTTAGTTACATAAGCCTAGCATTAGGTACATCATGAATGAGATTATATAAAAAGCAAGATCACTAGTGGTTCAAGGCGGAGCAGAGAGCGGGTGCCGGAGCCCACAAGGGTACGTGCAGAACGTGATTCAATTCTAAAGTGAAAGTGAATATTCTTCAGACTTACAGGAAGCCCTCGAGACATTTCCTCCATTGTAAGCAGCGCATGCGGTTACGCCAGGGGCGGCCTTTGCTAAAACAAGCGAAATTAAATTTGGAGCCCTTCTTTCTGCTCCTCCCATATTCTTTCTTCTCTCGTCAACGTATTCCCTTTAACCTCTTCTAATCCCCCGCTCTCAGAGTAGACGAACAATTTAAAATGCAGACTCCTTGCTGCAATGCGTGTCTTTTCTGAGAGTAAGCACCAGCAGCCTTCTCATTTCAGAGCCCTTCTCATGAGGATTACTGCTGCTTCAAGGGGGTGGGAGAACGGGTTCCAAGCGCCTGCAACGCAGAAGAGGTAGAAGGGGGGCGAGGGTTTAAGTGATGAATCTAGCTCAGAAGTGTAAAGCTGCACTTGAATCACCATGCTCACTGGATGCTGTGTACAGCGCACACGTATGCTTTTAAAAGATACATGGAACAGGTGGCAACCGGTGGGATGGACGGAGAAGCCAGTCAGGACCACTTAATATTTATTTGCATGGTTTTCTTTCTGTGGTGGGCCTGGCAGAGGTCTCCTGTTGACCTCTTATTGATCCACTGCTTGCCACCAACATGCTACCTCTGGTGCCCTTGTACAGTATCAGAACAATGCAGCAGAGACCAGTCGTGTGGTACATCAAGTGGGAGAGTCACCCGACCTTACAGCAGCTTCAGGAAGCTTTGTGGTCTGCACTGATTTTATTTACCGCCTCATCCTTCTTGTTGCTTGGGGTGTGTTGTGTGTGTGTGTGTCCCTCCATACCATTTACTTGTTAAGGCATGGGGAGATTACATGATTTGCCCAGAATCACAAGATGTTGAGTCGTCGCCGTGACTCGAAACTGGTTCTCCAGTTCCAAAGTCGCCAGCTGTGGCCGTAAAGCCACATCATGTCCCATGTTAGTGGGGGCAGTCTCTTGTGTAGACGGGTCAAGTACTCTCCTTCTTCTCCCCATCATCTGAATAGCTTATTTAGCTGCTAAATCAAAACTGAATGGCCCTTGAGAGGGAGCAGGGGGGCTAACGGGCTGAGGCTAAGGCAGGATAACAAGAAAGTTTATTTAGGGCTTGAAGAGAATGGACAGACGCTGGGACCTCAAAATGCAAGTTTCCATGCAAGCTTAGGCCGCCTCTCTGAATTAGGGAGCCCTGGTCCTGGGCCGAGCTCCCCCAAACCTAAAGCCAGCCTTGAGCCTCATCTTCAAGTACACCAGACAGTGTCTTCCCTCACATGGTGGGGAGGTGTGGAGAAGAAACCAGCAGACTGGAACACAGAAAAAAAGCACAGCAGGTTAAAGGCACATCCTAGCTATGGCTCACACCGAGAGCCACCCATGTGAATATTAGATTCTTAGGGCCAGATGTAGGTAAATTCAATTTTGCGAGTCCTTAATAGCGATTTTTACCGAATCGCTATTAAGGACTCGCAAAATTTAATGTAGGTAGGAATCGCAAAAATATTTGCGATTTCTTAATATTCCTTGATTGCGAATCGCAAATTGAGATTCGCAATCAAGGAATACCATCCCATGAATTCCTATGGGCCAAGAGTCCAATAGGAATGAATAGGATTTGCGCCCGCATTTTGAGAGTAACAAAGAGGCACTCGCAAATTCCGGGCGCAATTTCAAGGGTGCAAGGGTTACAAAAGGACAACCTGTTGCACCCCTGAAATGTGCAAGTGTGTACATGTGGCACACAATCATGGCATAAGGGCATGAATGTGTGCCACATGGCACTTTTAAAAAAGCAAAAAAAAGTGTTTATTTTTAATAATCGCTAATTACCACCAACTTGAAGTTGGTGGTAATTAGCGATTCCTTAAGGCTAAAGTGCACTTTCTTTTGTGCTACTTACATTGCATTTAAGGAATCGCAATTTGCGATTCCTTAAATGCAATTGCAAAATAAGGAATCGCAGTTTTTGTGATTCCTTATTTTGCGAGTAGGTTTAATCTTACCTACATTGCTCACAGCCAAA
Organism: Lissotriton vulgaris; assembly: GCF_964263255.1. Classification (NCBI taxonomy): domain Eukaryota; kingdom Metazoa; phylum Chordata; class Amphibia; order Caudata; family Salamandridae; genus Lissotriton; species Lissotriton vulgaris. Next base: position 1,154,210,014 of record NC_141695.1, on the reverse strand, counting down.
TTCCGATCGCAAAGGCTGAAATTCTGCACATTTCGGCGTTTGCGGTCAGTATTTGGCTTCCTACATCTGGCCCTAAATCTGGTTATTTACAGCAACACAGCAGCAACAGTGAGTAACAAAAATAGTTTGCGGCTGTTGCTACACCATGCAGCTCTGACAGGGCTCAAGAGAGAATACTGTTGGCGTATGCTCATGGAGAGCACAGCTTCAGAGGGGAAAGTCGGCACAGAGGGTTTTGGGTGGCAGGTTTTTAAAAAACACATTTGGGACAAATGCTGTGTTATTTTTGGGGCTTCCAGAACCTTCCTAATCCCCTGCGCAGCAGTTGAGAGCAGGGACAGATTCTTTTTTTTCGGGCATTAAGTAACATAAAATTATAGATGGATAAAAAGTGAATAACTGGTTCTCCAAGTGACATCTCGGCCAAAGAATGCACCCCTCTCGTCACTGAGACACCCTTGGTGAAAAATGTCTCCATCATTCACTGTTACCAAACTAAAATTCCATGTGCTTTAGAGATTTGTTTTCAGCCTCTGGACACTGCCAGTTTGGTGGTTTATGTTTCTGAAGTGGATAAAATGAGTACCAAAGTAACAGTGTTTTTTTTCCAACTGGCTCATAAACCCGCTGAGACTGGCCCACATCAGCCTGATTCCATCGTCCCTGCTCTGTCTGGGGCGGCTCTTTCCTGTTGATGTGTCTGCCCAATTAAGACTAGAATACAGTGCGCTGTGTACATTTTACATAGAGATGGGCGAACAGCAGATAACCCTCTTCGGTCCTGTTGGATTTCAGCGCCTTGAGACATGCCACAGTGGGAGAGCAGAGCAAGAATAACTGACCTGGACAGGGCTCTGGGGCAGTCTCCTGTCAGAAGTGATGAAGGATATTTGAAGCCAGACAGTGCTTCTTTTCTGTGTCCTTGCTGTTTCGCCCTTCTGTAAATTGAAATTAAGCAGGGCCTGATGGCCCACAGATCCACCCCCACCATCTCCCTCCCAATAAATTTGGGCGGGAAGCCCCCAACTAAAGCCCAGGCGTGCACCATGACCCTCACCATGATTAATGAGATCGAAGGCCCCCTGCAGCAGGACCTGCTACCACTTTTGGGCCAGAGATACTTTTGAGACAGGAGGGCTCTCAGAAGAAGGGGCCATTGTAACACGATTAATCCATATTTCTGCATGGGACTGAGCCCCTTCTAGGTTGCTTTTACTATATAACAGCCATTCAGCAGCAGTGTAGGGGACAACAATGTGCATTCATGTATGTTTTTATTAAATTAGGCCCTGTGAGCAACAAGTCAACAACCTAGCTGAACTCTGGGGCAGGAAACCCCAACCAGTAGGCCTCCCCTCCACCACCCCCCAAACCTCGATCCATAAACTCAGGGGTGGGGGGTGTAGCTGGGGTTAATGTGACAGTCATTTCTTTTGGCACTGCATCTACACCCTTCCCCATCTACACGCAATATCTCAGCAAGTGACTATGGGCATCCAGGCCCACTAGTGCTCCCAGCCATCATCCTGGACATGGGCCACTGTAAAGGCCAGGAACAGGTGATCCATGGACATGCAGCCTACTCCCCTCCCACCCACTGACTAGATGTTATGTCATACCGTGTTTATGAAAGCACACATACACCAAAAAGCGCTCATGGGGCTGAAAGCACAGAGGCAAAGAGGCCCAAAGCTTAGCCGTAAGCCTGTCTAAAGAGCCAGGTTTTTAACAAAGTCCTGAAGCCCGCACAGAAAGTCGTTGCTTTGATGTTTAAGGGTAGGGAAATCCATATATTTGGAGCGATCACAGCAAACCTGGTTCCACGCAATCTCTTCCTGTTAAATTTAGGGACCTCTAATAGATTATGATGGGGTGATCTCAGCTCAGGTTTAGAAATGTAATTTGGATTCCGGAAGGCACAAATGTTGGGCTTTTGACATGTCGAGCTTTAAAGACAATGCACCTAAGTTTGAAAAGTGTCCTTTGAGCGACTGGAAGCCAGTGTAATTTTTACCGTCAAAGGTTTGATGTGGACCTGGCGCGTCGATGCCCTCTGGTGTGCTGTATACTCTCCCCTATCTCTTCCATAAATAGAAGTAGGTTGCGACAAGATGTGCTGCATGTGCCCAAGTGCTCTTCAAGAACAGAGTCAAGTCAACTCTGGACGCACCTGCCTTTAACCATATGCCTACCAGGCTCAGGTAGTCTATGAGCAGAAGGCCCATCACCCACAATTACGTTAGGAGAGGGGGCCCGAAAAACAATATTTTGCTTTAGGGATCTTGGAATAGAAAACATTGAAGACCACTGACCCAAACACAACTGTAGCAAAAATCTGTCTGAGACCAACAGGTCAAAATCTGAAATCTAGTTTTTCCCCAGGTCAATTTTTTATGCTGGGATCGATGAAAAAACTTTTGAGATGTTCAATAAAAACGGCTATCAGTTAAGAATTTGTAGCGGAGGCAAAGCATGGGGACAGTAACAAGAACTTGCACTTATTACCACAAGATTACGTGATCGGCCAGATGAGTTAAAATAATTGTTTTCATTAACTGTTTAAATGTGCAAATATAACCCAATGCATTTTCGGGTGCCACAATATAGTAGAGTATGCCCGGCCCTCCTAAAATAGGTTTAGAGTAACACAAGGTCAACAAGAACTAACCCATTTTATATCAGGCTCACAGTAAAGCTAAAGCGACCAAGGTTTTTCCGAAAACAAGTTGCTGTGTTGCATTGTAGGGTGTGTACGAGAGAGGTACCTTTCACATAAAAGACCAAGATGTGCCTGAGAAGCTATGTATAGATGGTGGTAGTAGTTTGGGCCCCTGAATCATGCCACAGAAAGTATCAATCTGAGACCTGCTCAACGAGCCCACTGTTCAACGAGTGGGGCATTATGACTTTTACTCTTACATGTAGGCAAAATACGGGACACATGTTTAAATTGTCCACTGATATAAAATGTGATTTCTAATCCCAACTTCCTCGCATTACCACATTGAGTGATTATGGCCATGCACTGGATGTCTTTGGGCATAAATTCTGTTATGTACCAAAATGATAAGAGCTTAGAAATAGACTAAAGCAAAGCATTAGACGGTGTTTCGAAACTAAAATAAATGCATATTCAAACTATTTCCATAGTCTACGAGTGTTGGCACCACACTCCATAGTAAGCAGGAAGGTGTGGAAGATATTTGAACCCCGAGCATCAGTACGGTGGCAGATTAAAATGACGGCATTGTATGGCCAGTGCCAACTGATACTGTAAACCACAGGGTTATTGATTAACAAAGGGTGCTGTGGTAACCTGGCCAGTGCATGGTACAACACATTGGCTAAAGGGGAGAAACAACATATGTAGCCTTCACAGATCTGGATGTGAATGTCTTATTAGGTGCAAGTGACAAAATGAAAGTCATTATAGAATTAAGGGCCAAAGCCTGTAAGGAGGCCTTTGCACGCTTTAGAATTGTGGCCTGGAGGGTTAAGACTGCTGACTGAGAATCCAGGGGCTGTCTGATCCAATTTTGGTTTTGCCATTTAAAACGCGGTCACTTCCCTGCGCCTCCGTTTTACTTTTTTCTACAAAGAAAGACTGAACAATACTATAATAATGAATGTATTATGTGACCGTGTCGAGAAATGCACTTCCTTACAAATACCCGTTGAGTAAGCCAGTAGAATGCACAGCATAATGCAACAACAGTAAAGATAATAAATAGGGAAAATAACAAAATGGCGTTTGTAGTAATATCCAATCCAATCCAAAAATTCTTTATTTCGGCCATTTGAGACCATAAAAGATGCAGTAAAAACATATAAAACACATGCGAACACACAATATAAAAACAATGCAAGGAAGCGAAGGACTAATTGATTCAATGCATATAAGAATCTGGAAAACTGAAGGCCCAATTAACTACAGTTCGTTACAGTTCATTTCATATTTAGAAGTTAAAAGTTACCCTTTCAGTATTTTTCCCCTTATCTGCCACATAGCCATTAGATACTTGGCTACAGCAAAAACAATATAGTGCAGGGTACTGGTCTTCAGGATTCTGTATGATTGTAGGTAGTTTCTAATTCCTAGATTCCTACACAGTGGCACTAGTCAGTACTTTCTCGGTCTAGTGTAAGCATGGCAAAAAAACAGCACATGTAGTTCATCCTCCACGTTCGTGCTGCACCCAGGACAGAGTTTGTCGTCCAACGTTGACCATTTACTTGTAAAGGATTTAAGGGGCAGTGTACCAAACCTCCACTGGATAAAAAGTTTCCTTGCAGTGATAGAAAAGATAATATCCATATATCCTTCAAAGTAAAAAGAACTTTTGGTGGCCAGAAATTGTTCAGTGAGGGTGCCAATTTTCAGAGCACACACGAGCAAAGTTAGGCTCTTGTCCTTGAAAGTCTTGGTGAGCATTTTGCGGGACACCCCTAGACAACCTCTTTCGGGATCATCCCACAGATCAGCCAGTCCCAGTCGATAGAATTCTCGTTTTACGTATGCCACCCATGGAATTCTGTCGGAACAGTTAAGACTCAGAACGTGCTTCAGATCTTGCCTGTAGTGGGAGAGTTCTCTAGTAGACCAAAGCCTATGCCAAAACCTCAATGGCTTTAGAGCCAATTCATTCCCTATTGAAGGGAGCCCCAAATCTAATCTCAGTGGTAGCAGGGGTGTACCTTGTGGTAGAGCCAACAACGTCTTAGGATGTTGTTTTCCACCTTGACGAGTTCTGTCCCGACATTGTGACCCCCCACCTCACCACCATAGGATGAAGCTGCTCTGGCTTGGGTTTTATACATCTCCAAGGCTGGACTAACTGGCTTGAAGGTTGAGGAATTTGAGACCTTCAAAATTGCCCCCACCATTTGGGATAACTTTAAACGGGATCTTACTATCTGTGGACCCCAGGATAGATTTTCATGTAAAGTTACCCCCAAATACTGGAACGTTTTAACCCTTTCCAGCCTATCGGATCCCAGGGTTGGATTAGGCCTAGTTGTTGTCGAGGGATTGAATACCATGAATTTGTTTTTTTCTGCATTGATCTCAAGACCAGGCGCCCTACAGAAATCCCCAAACCCATCCAGTATCCGTTGGATCCCCATCGGGGATTTGAAGAGCAGGATAGTATCATCGGCAAACATAATTGCCGGAACCCTCCTGCCTGCCAACCTAGGGGCATCGTTGTTCCTGACATTGTCACGGTAAGATATTACAACGTTAGCAAAGAGGCAAAACAGGGTCGGTGCGAGGACACAACCCTGTCTTACCCCTCTGAGAACTGTGAATCTAGATGACAGCGCCCCCTCCCACCCGCACCTGACCTGGGCAAAATTTCCATAATGAAGCCCGATTATTGCCTGTAATAACTGTGGGGGAACACCTAGCTCCCTGAGCACCGCCCATGGTTTTGTGCGTGGTACCAAGTCAAATGCGGACCTCAGGTCCACGAACACCATGTTTGTAGTAATATATTAGCCACAAACGCTCATCTCAATGCATTCATAGTATTTAATCAACCATGGAAGTATACAATGGATAGCTGTGCGTCTGCCAAAGCTCATCAAAATCCACACACTCTCATATAGCAAATGTGCTGCATTGTAATTTCATTAACATAGTACTTAATACCACTGGCAATGTATGGGAGCACTTCACGGCAGTCAGCACGCTGCTCCAGAAACCAATATTAATCAAGGAGCTATTGGAATTAGTCTTGTACTCTCCAGAAGACGATCCCCTGCTTTTGCTCCAGTTTCTTTCCAGTAGATTAAACTTATGCGGTTAGATGTGATCATTAGAGGAGCAACTTTAATTCATGCAAAGGATTGCTGGGATTAACAAATAGATTAGAGCAGATTGGGTATTATTAGATTGAAGGGGTATGGTTTCAAATGAGAGATTGTGATCTATCAAATGAGGTGTGGTTATTTCGGACAAATGCAATATTAACAATTATAGCAAACATGAATGCAATTTAGGTGGAGTGTATTGTGAGTGAGACAGTAATTGGAGAAGGGAGAGACAACCTTTGGACCATTTTAGTCAGGGTAAATTCTTCATGCAGGGTTTTAGGAAAATATAGGACAATTTGAGACAGCATGCAACAGGATGCAAAACTGTGTAACGAATTGGTAGCTGAGTGTCAGGTAGAGCAATAATGACTCCCAAAGGCTTTATCTGTATTTCACATTTAATGGACACTTGAAAGAGAATCAAACCAAAAGAAGGAAGAGACAGTATAAGAAAAGCTGCAACCAAATGTAAAACAGTTCAGAAGCGCATCCAAACAAGCATTGGCAAAGCTATTTATTCTCGCCTATACGTGATCTATTAGCGAAGTCAATATTTCGAACGTGTAGCACAAGCGGCTGTGCAACACTGCTTAGAGAAACAAGCATTTACAATGCAACAGTCTCGCCTTTGCAAAAGTTAGAGCTATTGGAATTGTAAATGACAAAATTTTATTTATGTGTTAGTTTTGAAAACAGATAAATGAATGGCATTGTCATTTACAATGCCAATAGCTCAATCTCTCGCAAATGCGAGACCTATTGCATTTGCACCAACACACACACAGAGCTACACACACACAGAGCAACACACAGACATACACACAGAGCCACACACACACAGAGCCACACACACACAGAGCCACAACATGCTACTTTTAGGACCTAATTCAGGGCGCACAATACATTGTGGTATAGATAAGACTAAGAAATTAGCCTATATATGTTTACAATAGTTTTGAATCTAGTTAAGACGTTTGCTCACTGCCCAGTGATTCTGTGCAAATGAGTTAATATCCCCGCGCCATACGCGATATGGCAGTAGGTAATCTCCTTAACGCAGCAGGATGTGGCGAAATGAGCAGAGCTGCTGAGCAAGAAGCTGTTAAGAGTCACAGCGTTTGCTCACCGCCGGGTGATACTGCACTGGAGATTCTGCGGAGAAGATGCATTTTGCCTGCAGAGGAACACAGACCTTGTCTGCATTTCCATTGCTACTTCTCCTGCCTCAAGTTATGAGCTTCTCAGAACAGTCAGACTTTAACAGTACAATATTACAATCAACGTAATTCATTTTTGTGATGTGTCTTACTGTTTAATTAGTTGCATTGGTGCATTTTTGTTTGTTTAACTTGTAGTTCCAGTTTTTTATATTTTAAAATGTACAGTTGTCAGTAGGAAATTCTCAAATCTAACAATCACGGACCTGTGCTCTGACCGTCTCTATTGTACCACATTAGAAAGCTGCGTGCGAGTGAGGTGAGTGATGGCTTGCGGCTTTGTGACGTAACAAAAAGTGGTAGAAAGATTGGGAAGGGCAGTAAGAAAAGAAATAGCAAGAGTGGTAAGGGCAGAGTAAGAAAAAGTAATAGAGAGGGAAGGAGAGAGCAACAGAGTAAGACAGTAAGGGGCGGGTGCATGCACCCGGTGCCCGGCGGCTGGATTATTTACTGCGGAGGTGGGTCTGGTGATCGGCCGATCTCGTGGGGCTCTAGTGGGCACATCCCGGGAGGCTGTATGCCCTGATGGCTGGTGTTGGTGAACAGCGGGACAGAGATGGCGCGGCCTGAAGGGGCCGGAGGCACACACGCTCTACACTATAGGAGCGAGTTGGTGCCGCGTGCTGCCATGGAGAAACTGCCGCAGAAGCTTTACGAGAGCGGCGGCGGTGTAGCTTCACTTTGTTTGCAGGGCCTTGGATGGGCACCGGAGCTACCCTTGACGGAACTGAGGAGCGGAGAGCACATAAGAGCACTGGTGGGCAGTAGGAGCTACGAAGAACCATGGGTAGTGCGGGCGCTGTAAGGGAGTAGGGCTGCGGGGCACGCCGAGCTGCTCTGTCTGGGAGAATGACTCCGCGCCCACACAGAGCCCTGCAAAATAAAGCTTGCATCACTGCGGGCCGGTCCGGACTGCCCCCGTGGGGAGACCCTGGCTGCCTAATACGTGGGACGCAATCCTAGTCTCGGAGCCCTTCAACCCATATTTATGCGGGTGGCAAACCGTTCTCATTACCAGCCTACCAGGCCTTCCTGACGTCACAGGACAAAGCTAACAGAACGTCCGCCATGTTGAGGTCAGTCAAACCGACGCTGGAGACAAATCATCAAAAGTGGCGGTCTCTCATTTTCTGGATGCAAGATTAAAGACGCGCAAGGTCCTGTTGCGCACGAGCGTACGCTAAATCAGGACGGAGAGACAAGTCGCCGTGGACGTAACTGGGAGTTGTAGTACGCACTGCCATCTTTTTTAGGGCGACCATTCTCGGGAAACTAACATTGCTCTCTAGGGGACTGAATGAGGTCTGTACTTTACTGACACTGGGGCTTGAAGAGCCTGGGGAAACCTACGACGTTCACAACAAGTGGAGGAGTAAATAGTTGAGACCTGTGCAGGCCCGACGCCCGGGCTATCATACCGGGCCTTGCACTAAGGTCTCTTCGATATGTCTCTGGTAGCCTATGCCAGTAACGAGAATAGTAACTCGGAACCTGAACCACCCGGGACAGAGAAGCAGCGGGGGTGGTGGACTGTTCTAGAGTCTGCCACCTCCCAGTAACATCGTGCCCCCTCACTTCACTTTGGTGGACGCCGCAGAGGCAGACCTTCCTGACAATCATCGGACTGCGCCCCTGACGAATGCACTCCCTACAGAATCCAGGTTAGGGCTGCCCCCTCCCAAGGGAAGCGATCTGAACCTGCCTGCCCCCACCGGCGATACTTCTACCGTCCCCGGTGCCAATAAGAGGGCGGAGCCTGTGAGGATCAGCAACCCCCAGCTGCATGGACATGATGTGAGTAACGCTAATATGGGGGAGATAGCTGCGCCCTTTGAATGATTAACCAGTATGTGGTGGGGTGTTGTGCGAGTAATGAGCTGTATCACCATTATACTGCGACCAACATTGTATGCCAAGGCGTAAGAATTACAAGGATACTGAGGTGTGAATTGTTTGTGATACATTTAGGGCACAAATCTAAACAAGCGCACGCCTTGCCTTTTGTCTGTAAGCCACGTCCTTTTGCGATTAGGGGGCGTGTTTTTCTTTCTCCCCTCTTCTCCATTGGCTGGAATGTAAACAACAGGCGTGTTTTAGACTTTTAGTTTACATTCCAGCCAATGGAAAGAGGAGAGAAAGAAACTAAAAAAACATGCTCCCCAATCGGAAAAGGACAGGGCTTACAGCGAGAGAATGACGACACTGAGACCTCTTCTCCAATGGCTGGCAGCAGTTTAGGAGGCCAGCCAATGGAGAAGAGGGGCGGGGTTTACCCTCGCTACTCAGAGTCATTAAGTCTCGCTGGCGAGACTGCGCATGTGCGCAGCCTATGCCAGTTTCGACCTAAAAAGGAGTGCTGTGAGAAGGACAGCGCAGTCCACGCTGCTGTTTACAGAAAAAAGTGGGGGGAAGCAACACAAGGGAGAAGAGGTGAGGGAGCAGCAATAAAGGACAGCAGGAGGGAGTAGAAAGTAAAGGGAGGTTTGGGAAGGAAGTGGGAGCACCAGATGGGAAGGTGGGGGGCAGAAGAAATAGTACCTCAACCACAGCACAATAATGAACAGCCAGTAAGTTAAATCAGTGCTTGGTCCATGCTCCACTGAAAGGAACATAAGTGACGCTTGGCCTGCAGTGGCCAATTAAGAGGCAGCAAAGAAGCGTGTAACTGAAGCCAACAAATAGAAAGCAAGGGTTGGCGACAAGCCTTTTATAGTAAACAATAACGTCTCGAAAGGGAGAGTGCATGAGTTGTTGCTGGCTCAACTTAAAAACTATTAGCAGATGTACAAAAGCGTTTCTACGAAAATATGCTTGTTTGATGACTGCTGAATAAACCATAGCTGGACAGCGCAAGGCCTTCACATTAACTCTGAGATTTCAGATTCTGCGGTTTCAATTTAATTAACTAAAACATGTGACGACACGGTTTTTTAACTGCCGAGTTTATTGGCATTTGCTCGCATAAACAAACACGTATGTGCAATGGATGGCCTATCAGTTCTGCATCATACTCCTAAAACTTTTCACTACGCGAGTTTGACATTAACCAAAAATAGCAGAACGTACTACATATAAAACATATCAACACGTCTCAATTTTAAAACCGAAACTAAGGGTAAAACAGAACAGTTAAAGAAAAAAAAACGCGTACTTTGAAAGTAGTGGCAAAAAAAATGAAAATATGGTAACTATTTCCGGTTGTACATAAAAAGGGAAGCTGGGGTTAGGGGTCTGCTAAACAAGGATGGCGAAGTGCATAGGGGGATTCCATGCCACGTGCGCCGGTCCACTCCCACCACCACGTGCTCTGCAGCCTCTGCCGCTCCATTCACAAGTCAATGGGTTGTAAGAAGCCGGAGGGCGGGGCTGCTCGTAGTAGAGCAGTGACGTCAGCGGCTGCCTAGGGAACTGCCCCCACTCCTGGAAAGTGCCGGGCATGTGATGCTAGCCGCCCGCGCGGCGCTGGCGTCAGCACTGACAGCCGCGGGAACAGCTCGCGCGTCCAAAGAAGTCACATGCTCGCTGCACGCCCCCTGAGCGCAGGTCATTAACTCCCGGAGCGCCCGGTCTGGAGCCGCTGGGTGCAGGGCAGGCGGTGTCCTGGGCTCCCCGGCACAGACTCCTAAGCCCCTGGGGTGCGCGGGAGGGCACGTTAACTCTTAAGCGGCCGCAGCATTGCATCACCACTTGGCGCTCCGTGAAGAGCCGTCTACACAGGTGCCGCAGGCCCTGCCCAAGCAGGTCACGCGCTCTCCAGTTCATGGACATGTTGCATAAGTCCTGCCTAGGGCTGTTGCTGCATCTCAAACGAGGAGCTGCTGAGGAACTTTGATAACCAGGGCCCCCTCCTCCTGCTGCTGGTTTAATAGCACTGCAGTCAAATAGAGAATCCGTGTGGCAGAGGCGGGCTGGCGACTAGGAGAGAAGGGAACATTTCCTGGCAAAGTGGTGCCCCTGAAAGTGCTCCTAGACGCCTGGCACAGACGCAGCCGCAGGTCAGAATGTCCATTCTCGATGCCACATAAAGGGGTAAAGGTATTGGCGGCTTACCGAAGAATGCATCAAAGTAGGAGGGCATAACATGCATAATATACGATATTATACATATGAACGAACCATTTATCTGACACGCGAATGGTTTCTTTAAGCTGCTATAGAAAGCACAATATCCCACCTCTGTACACACACGTTCTATGCTTCGGTTTTGCTGGATTTCCAACCTGTTTCTAGCAAGTAAAACAGGTCACTGAATAACCTGCATCAGCTCATTAACCAATTAACACATCTAATCTACCAGGTGTGCACCCAGCCAAAGAGAAGCTATATATTTTTAGAAATGACCATGCCGTATCAGATGTCTACCGAAAAAAGCATACAGAATATTCAAAGAAACGTACACATGCAGACACCATTCCATGATACGTGCAAGCAGCACAGAAAACCATGCAGTTAAAAATACACAATGCTGTCCGCATCTCTTTCAAATTGCATCACACCTATTGCAGAGGCAACCAGACAAACGTCCGTGAGTAAAGTACTGGTAAATAGCCAGATACGCACAAGACCACATGCAAGCACCTCACACATGCAGGCAACATATCACAAACGGGAGCAGCAATGGAGATTTCGTCAGAAACCGTACCCTCCAAAGACAGACCCACGTAGATTAATGCATACTGGAAATATTGTATTTATTCGTATTTGTGTACGTTAGCAGCTGTAAAACCCTCTGCTTGAGTGTATGCACTTACGCAAATGATGCCAAAATTTAGCGCATGTTCTCACTACCCACTGTCGTGCAGAGATTAGGTATTTCTCCAAATCTTTAGATTTGCCTTCTGCTTCAATGCTCCTACCGTGTAATTTCACGTGCACTTAATTCGGCATTGCTTGCAGTGCCATAACATATTTTGGAATTGCACTCCGGTTGATCCTCTGCTAGAATGTCCCCCAGGGCTTGGAGCCATTCTTTCCTGTCTTCACGTTGCACAACAGGTGTATGTATTAATGCCAGAGCCAGACCAACAGCAAGCAGCTTTCACTGCACCAATCTGGCTAGAGCAGGTCGGAACGGGCCATGCATGATAGCTGTGCTGTGTCAACAGTACAGCCAATGCAGGTACCCTTCTACCAGGAAGGAACACGGCACACCTCCTGGCTCCCTCCCATTGCACCCCGCCCGCCACACACAAGCACCTTGAAAGAACAGGTCCAGACTTACCCACCTGGCACATGACCCACCCTGTCAGCCCTGGTCAGACCCTCAACCAGTTCCAGCGTCCCACTTAACCAGTCCAGAACAACCTACCCACCCCAGGGAGGCACACCGCAAGGACAAGATCAACTCATAAACACAGACAAGTCTTCTTTCTGCCCACGCTGTCAAAGGCCATTTGTGTCTCAAAAATGCACCCATATTGACCCATATCAACCAGTCCTGCGATCTCACTTTGGGGCTGCAGGGCTTGCGGCACTACGGCGCACGCGCATTGTTGCTACTCCAATCTTTAAAGGCAGGAACCAGTTTGCCCTTACCAAACTACCAATATTGCAGCAGGTTGGCTCATACAACCCTACCCCTTTCGACTACACAGAGAACTAGGCAATCCTCTAGTTAGTACACTGTCATTTTATGTTCTTTCAGTAGTATACTCGTTTTCTGTTTCCATGAACATCTTAGTGAACTCAGATGTGGGCTCATCTTACGATATGTTTGGAGGTATGTTTAGGTTCGCATATTTCTTTCACACTGTGGATACATATTTAACTCTAAATGACATTGCATTTATCCCACATGCACTCTTAATGCAGCGCATCTTGCATTCTGTATAAAGTGCCCACTGTCCTGCATGGGAGCACATATTGGTTTCTTCTGTGCAGAATTTATTTAGGAACTGGGCAAGGTGTATTCTCTATTATAAACGTAATGTCAAATTGCTACGAGAAACAACCGCATATTGCACAAGTAAAACATTTTATGCATCACGTGTACTTTCTTCTTGATCAGTATCACCGCACAGGGGAAAACACTATGCATACTCTGCCTAACCTATGCAGTGTTTCATTCTTGTAACCTCTCTACCCGCACTCAGTGTTGTCCAGCCATGACGCGGGGTTCATTTTCACTTCCTCCTCCCAGTGTTCACCAGAGCCGCAGTGGAGGCTGCAGATGGCACCCACCCTGCAGACAGCTGCCTCCAGCTTCCCATGAGCACGCCTCGGTGTCACGAGACAGCTCCACGTGTGCAGAATGAATGGAGTTCGCGAAGGTCTGACGCTGGAAGGAGAGCAAACTGCAGTGGGGAAGCTATAAGGAGCACACGGAGGGGTTTCTAGCACGTGTGAACTATTTGGGAAGATTTAGGGGACCCTGTGCCAGATACACGAGAGAGAAGCGCTTGCAAATACATTGTGGGCGTCCAGCTTATGAAACAGATTTAGTGGTTAGGAGCTGGCATGTGGCAACCATCGAGCTTAAAAGCATACACAGGGAGAGGGAGCAAACGCAAGACCCGTTAGGCACATGGCGAGCAACCCCTGCAATACTTGGAGGGTCACAGAAGGGGCTACAACAACCGTGTGTAGTCTGGGGCGCCCCATATTTCTTGCGTTGGATTCTCGCCTCCAAAAGCGGTGCTGCTAACAGACAGAGGGCACGTAGCGAATGCTGCAACTTACGCCGGGCAGAGGACATGATTAGCTGAATAGCAGGTCTTAGGGTAGCCGGACGACAGGGCACGTGACAAAGCGCGGACACTAAGTGCATAGGTGGGCACGGTGGAAGGTACGCACGGAGGGCATTTTCTTCTCCTGCCCCCACGTTCCCTCGTGCAGTGAGCAAGGTTGCACGAGACTGCAGCACAGCAGCAAGTGTGAGCCGCTCACTGCGTAGCGGCGCGCGAGAGGGGCTTGAGCGCAAGGCCGACGCTGATTGGGCAGCGGGCGCCCCGCGCCGGCCGGCAGCCGTGTGTGTGTGCGCGCTCCTCACACCAGCGAGTCTTGTCAGTTGGTGGCATCGCTCCTGCCTCGCTCTGCTCTCTGCCGTTCCCGGCTCTTTTCGCTTCCTCACCTCAGACTCTTCTAGGTAGCTGAACACGAATGAACTGAGTGCCTCGTCCAGCTCCTCGCCGCACTCCGCCATCTTACAGCAGCGCCTCCGCGGCCCGTGTGAGGGAGTGTGGCGAGAGCGGGCTGAGGAGAGCCGAGTAGGCGGAGCCAGCGACGGAGAGGGGCGTGGCAGTGTAAAGCAGCATTACAGTGGCTCATTTTGACAGTACATGCTGGCTCTAGCCTGGTACGTGTACTTGCCTCGCTCCAGCACGCACACCGGTCCGCAGCCTGGCGCACTGGCTGTAAACGCCTTGCCACAGCTCCATTTATTCTCTTCTTCCACGACATCTTGAGAATTAAAGCATGATAACTCGCCATGAGCAAGGACATTATTGAACACCACTGCACCTGAATATAGCGCTTTTTAACACACCGAGACAGTATTTAGTCTGGCCTACCTACATTGTTTTGCATTCTGAGGTGGTATATAGAAGTTACCTGTCCATGGTGCTTAATCTGCCACCACAGTACTCCCCTGGCTATGGACCTTGACACCTTTCGGCTAGGTAAATAGATGTGTCTGTGGTACTTTACATGATGCAGCAATACACGCCTTTCTATGGTGCTTTAGATATTGAGGCAATACAGCTCTGATTATCGTGCTTGTCATTCTGGGCCGATCTGAACCTGATCTACCCCTAGCTCAAAGTGTAGAAAGATGTCAGCTTCCATCGGTAGGAAGATGAGTCCGGTTTATCGATAATAGAGGTGCAACATCTACATCAAACGCCCACCAATGACAACCGCTTCTAGTTGTCCCCACAGGAGCAACACAGTTTCGAATCCAAACCAGAATTTCGAAGATCAGATGAAGCTCACAGTAGTTTTTTTTGCAACTTCTCCCCAACGTTCCTTCCCACATGGTCATTCCATTATTCTGCACCACCTCGCGCACACCAACATTCCCATTCTGCAAACCAACATTTTATACCGCCTCCTGCACACCAACAGCCACATAATAAAGGTGCATAAGTATTTCACAATAGCACATACTCCTCAACATTCTATACAAGGATTTAGAAGATAAACTTGAAAACACAGAACATAACACACGTCCTCCTTAAAATAACAAGTCCACTCTAACCTTTCACCTAACATACCCACCAAAACCCACAGAAACGTAAAAACACCAACAACGCACATACACAGGAAACAATAAAAAAAATCACATAAATACCAACACCAGAACATTAAATCTCACAGAATCCATGAGCCTGAAATGGGTACTTCCACTGGAAACTGCCAATTTGGGCGCAGCTCGACTCTTAGGGGCTGATTACGAGTTTGGTGGTGTGGCGGTGGGACCTCCCCGCATCTGCACCGGCAAACTTGCGTGAGAACTGCCTACTGCATTGTGACGTTTTAAGTCACTGGCACGCAATTCTTTTGGCGTTCCCATGGCGGTGCCTATAAAATAGACACTGCAATGCGAATGTCAAAGAAAGTTCCTACACGGCATTGACTGTGAAATCCATGCCTTGCTAGAACTGGGGGTGCATGCACACATAGGGGCACATGGGAGGCCTACGGGCTAATTATGATTTTTGGCGGGCCTCTTACCATCAGACTCACTTGTGGTGGGGCGACAGTGGTGGTCTTCTGACCGCCACATTACAACCATGTCAGTTGTGCTGCTCTGAGACCGCCGCCAGGGAACCGCCGTTCCTTGGTGGTGGCGCAGCGGTCTTGACATAGTAATATGCTTGGCAGGACATCTGTGGTCCCGCCAAGCATAATACGACTTTCCTCACTGCCACAGATTTCATGGAGATCTTACCCCTATCAAAACAGTGGTGGTGAGGGAAGAAAGCGAGCCCTACAGGGCCCCCTTGTGTCTCACACCATGTGGATGCACACAGGGGGGCACAACATGTGCCCCCGGTGTGCATGCACCCCCAGTTCCAGCACAACATCAACTTCATAGTCCATGCTATGCCAAAACTTTCTTTGAAGATCCCATTGCTGTTGCTATTTTATAGGTACCGCTGTGGAAACACCAAAAGAACCACCCGCCAGTGACAAAAAAATTCACAATACAGCGAACAGTTCTCACGTGGTTTTGGCGGTGCCGCAACGGGACGACCCCACTTCCGCACAGCCAAACTCGTAATCAGCCCCTTGGTGTCTGTTGCAAACCATCCACACCCATGTGTGCAACAGTTTCTTCTAACATCACCACATCACCTTCCTGTTCCCCAATTCCAACTGGAACCCCCACACCATGTCCAGAATCAACCACTGCCTTCTCCTGCTCACCCACCACCATGAGTCTACGAATATTTAGGCTAATGGACATAGGGTCCTAAAAGGGTATAATACCTTTCATGGCATCGGTGAACAGCTGCAGAGTGGTGTCTGTATGATCTACAGCTTCGGTGTTAATAACCCTCCCAACTCGGGACCGGTATGTGCTATTACATTGCAATCGATGGTCTTTATGGTAATTGGGCAGAGCTATATATAGGGGGGTAAGAGATAAGAAGTAGACACTAGGGAGTAGTACCAGGGGTGGACTATCTGTCACTGTCAGCTTATATGTAGAGATGCACCTGCTCTCCCCTACCTCTATCTTCCCACTCCTCTGGACACAAAAAATAGCTATGGTGTTAACCACTGACAGCGGCATTGGCTAGTCCTCAGTGACATTTCGAGTCTGAAACGACTGGAAATATTCTGACGTGTTGAACCCCAGGAAATTATCTATTTCCATACAAGACCATGTTGCTTTTCTTACCCCTTTGTATGCATGCATGCAAGAGCTTAGGAACAATCTACCGAACGGCTCTCGGCCTGTAGGAGCACCAGTAGGTGCTCTATGCTGGGAGCGTACGTTTTGCATCATGGTGCGGGAATCAATACTCTTTCTGTCTAATGTATTAAAAGAGGGAGGTGGACGTACTTTACTAAGCAAAGCAAACCACCCCTCATAGATATTAATAAAGCACAACGGCATGGAGAATAAGTTCTCACTTTTATGGGTCACCGAGGGAAGTTGTCCACACACCCAACAGTTTTTCATGTTAGACGCATTATGTGTCTGGTGCAACATTTGTATAAACTCATTATCCTTATAATACTTTTGGTGTTCCCCTTTGTGAGGTGCCAAAGTTACAAACATATGTTTAGGGGGAGCAGGTGTTGTACCAATCAAGGAATGCACACAATATTTTTCTTAAAGAAACCACATTATTCTAAGTATTGCTATCAGAGAAATCTGGACAGTTAGCATTAAAACTATTTTACTCTTTCTCAACCAACCGGGCTAACCAGCCCCATTCTCTTCCAAACGTGGTGCTGCAAAAGGCTGTTCCTCCTCAACAATCGGGCGGCCAAAGGGATACATGGTGATCAAAAGAGGAAAACACAATGCAATGGTGTCAATGACAAGGAAATAATAGGATGGGAAAAGAGTTCCCAGCATCCTTCTGAGCCTTGCTGGCAGACTCCTATTGTTCATCTATGGTGGGGCAGCGTGGTCGCAGCCCTTTGAAGGAATTCCACGTCATCCAGGATAGGGCATCCCCCCCTTTTCGGGAAGACACTCTCAGCTTATCCTGTTCATTATCTCGGACAATGCACCAACCTCCCTTTCCCTAATCTATTGTTGGTACCACGGACAGGGTATATACACCCTATTCTTCATCCATGCAGTAAATCCCTACTAATCTGACTTTTCCTTTGGTGCACTGTCCATCCTTCTGGGACGCAAATTGTACCTAGCTACTCCAGGCACAGAGTAGTCAGTGAACAAGGGTTCAAATTCAGAGGGGCCAAGAGACTGGGACTCAAGCACTTGTGGGTCAGGTGGAGGAGTAGCCTGGATGGCCCTTACTTCTGGGGGGACCGCTTCATTCAACACTTCATCGTTCTCCTCATCGGTTTGCACCCACGTCAGTCGGGCATTCAAAAAAGGGTTGAAGCGTGGCACTTTTCCGTCTCGTGGTCAACTATGCCATCGATCACCCACTTGTCCTAGGGGAGAGGTAACGTACCTTGTGGCAGTGATTTGTGTGTATTCAGTTCTTCCCACTGGTCACTTTCACAGCACTCCTGGTGGCAAGAAGTACCTGCAGAGGGCCCTTCCGACGGGGCTCCAGGCTCCCCCATCTCTGGAAGTGCGTCACGAGGACAAAGTCACCAGGTCGGATGGTATGACTGGGCCCCTCTGTTTGCGGTGGTAATCTCTCTTGTATCTGTTGATGAATAGAACACACATATTTAGCCAATTCATAAAGATAATCCACTAACGAAGGATACTCAATGTCGGAAAAGTGCTTTGGTCGCGGGACGCCCCAAACATTTGCTGGGTGGCCAAACA
Source organism: Lissotriton vulgaris (assembly GCF_964263255.1). NCBI lineage: Eukaryota > Metazoa > Chordata > Amphibia > Caudata > Salamandridae > Lissotriton > Lissotriton vulgaris. Next base: position 1,154,191,555 of record NC_141695.1, on the reverse strand, counting down.
CGACCTCACATGGGGACAATCCTGTCCTAGTGAGAGCCGTAGCCCTGGTTGACAGAAGGGCTAACGGTAAAGCACCTGGCCACTTCAATCCTGTGCTTTCCTGAATTTTGCCAGTTTCAGTTTGAGAGTACCATTGTACTTCTCAACCAATCCTGCTGATTAGGGGTAGTGTGCAGCGTGAAACTTCTGTCTAATGTGTAATTTAGTTGTAGAACCTCCAATGCTTATATCGAGGACTGCGAGAGCTGTCAATTCTCCATTCAAACCTCCCCAGCTCATTCCCTGACAGGGTTACTGATCTACCGCCCCCCAGGCGCTCCTGGGAATTTTATTAATGCCGTAATTGAATCAGTGTCTCAACTAGCTTCGTCCACCCGAACTTTCTTATGCTAGGTGACTTAAACTTCCACTTCATGGACCCTACGAATCGGTTGGCCTTAGACCTTCGGCAAGACCTAACATCATTAAATATCCGACTAGTAAATAATGAGCCAACCCATGAGAAGGGACACTTATTGGACCCTATTTTTTCCAATATAGTAACCATCACCACCAAACCTCCTGTGACCCTCCCATGGACGGACCATTTTCTGGTCCCTTTCTCCTGGGAAATTCCCACTATGAACCCCCGAACCTCTAAAATTCAGGTAACCGACCGACGGTGGCGCAAACTGGTACCTGAGGAATGGGCCGCAGCCCTTACAGATTCCATTCCTGAGCTCTCGTCCGACCCTGCCATGGCTGACAAGCAGTTTAATGAGTGGATTACCTCCTCCCTAGATACACTGCTCCCAATAACTGCGACCCTTAAACACCCTAAAAGACTATCTCCTGCCTTATGGTACACCCCAGAGCTCAGAGCTCTGCGCCAGGAGTGTAAGAGAACAGAACGCTCCTGGAGAAGAGACAAATCGGAAATTAACAAAAACATCTATTCCGCCTCCCTTCTATCCTATAAAACCACCATCCGAAAAACCAAGTGCGCTTTCTTTCAGGAGAGAATAGAGAAAGCCGGATGCTCTAGTAAGGAATCTTATGCCATCCTTAAAGAACTTATAAAAACCCCAGAACAGGGACTGGGACACCCCTCCGATCCTAAAACCGATCAGGAGAAATGCCATCAACTGGCTAATTTCTTCCACGACAAAATCCAAACAATCCTGGCTTCAATCCCTCCCTCGAGTCCGTGCGAAGAAATCGCTCTCCCATACCCTACGTCACCTACTTGTCTTTCTTCGTGGGACCAAGTTACAACAGAAGAGGTAGGAAATACGCTCAAATCCATGAAGAGCGGATCCCCTAGGGACCCCGCCCCTCTACGGATCCTCAAGGAGGTTGCCCCCACGATCATTCCCCCCCTTACTAATCTGATCAACGCCTCACTCCAACAGGGAGTCGTACCACCGAGTTGGAAGACGGCTGTCGTAAAAGCCCTATTAAAGAAACCATCACTCGATCCTGAAAATCTGGCTAACTACAGACCCATTTCTCTACTCCCAGGAGTCAGCAAAATTGCAGAGAAATTGGTCAACAGGAAACTCTCGCAGTTTCTGGAGGCTAATCACAAGCTAAAAAGTTCCCAGACGGGCTTTCGACCAGGACAGGGCACGGACATCGCCCTCCTGGCGGCGGTAGAGGAAGCCAGAGCGCTATTGGATGGGGGAGGATCAGTGGCAGTGATCCTCCTCGACCTTAGTGCAGCGTTCGATACCGTCGACCACCAACTCCTCATTAAAAGACTCAAAAGAGTTGGTGTGGAAGGCTCTGCTCTATCCTGGCTTTCATCCTTTTTAGCCCAACGGACCTACCAGATCTGGGAGAAGAACGCCCGCTCCTCCGAGATGCCCCTCCAATGCGGTGTACCTCAGGGCTCCTCCCTGAGCCCTACATTATTTAATATCTATATATCCACATTGGAGGAGGTTATCACCCCATTCGGAGTGAGCGTCGTTAGCTATGCTGACGACACACAACTGGTGGTGTCTCTGTCCCACCCTAGACAACAAACAGCTGACCTATTCAACTGCCTTACGCAAGTTCACTGCTGGATGAATAGGTCAGCCCTAAAATTGAATGGGACAAAAACGGAAGTCCTTCTTCTTGGCCCAAAAGGAATTTCACTCTCCCCGAACATCTGGCCAGCCTGTTTGGGTCCCCCCCCCTGATCCAAAAACAGAGGTAAAAAGTTTGGGTGTGTGGATCGACACTGACCTCTCATTTTCTATACAGGCAAATAAGGTATCAGGGATCTGCTTTGGGCTCCTGAAATCGTTGAGGAAAGTCCTGCCCCTCTTACCTTTCAATTCCCAAAAACTGTTAATACAAGGCCTAATAATATCGAGGCTTGATTACAGTAATGTTATCTATCTAGGCGCTCCTGAAGCGACCCTCAACAAGCTTCAGAGAATCCAGAATACTGCTGCCCGGATTATCACCAATACCCCTGCCAGAACCTCCGCTAAACCTGCTCTTAAACTCCTTCATTGGCTCCCCATAAGAGAGCGAGTCAAATTCAAGGCCTTATGCCTTGTCCAGAAATCACTGCAAAATCAAGGCCCCCCAGTCCTCAGTAAATTCATCACTCCCTATAAAGCTACAAGATCCCTCCGTTCAGACACAGAAAATTTCATCATCACCCCCAGATTCAGGAAAGTCCGATCAGGAGGAAGACGTTTTTCAGTCCAAGCGGCCCGCCTCTGGAACTCGCTCCCCCGCAACTTGCGTCTTGAAACTCAATACCTACGCTTCAGAAAGCAGCTTAAGACTCATCTTTTTCCCTAGTTTTTTTTTTTTGCCTTCCCCTCATCCTGAGTCTTGCTTTCCTCCCCCCAGCCCCCCTTGTCCCCCCCCCCCCCGTTTTGCCCCTGGCCCGCTGTACTTTAGAGTTAGGGTCCCTAGCGCTGGGATACTTCAGGGTGACTATGCGCTCTATAAAAATAAATAATAATAATAATAATAATAATAATAATAACCAATCACACACCAACTGGATGACTTTTGATTTGAAATGACTGCCATTGTCACTGCAAATCAAACGAGTCAAACCAAAGCGGGGAAAGAACTCCTTCAGGAGGGCTTTCGCCATAGCTGTATTCTCCTTCGTGGGGTAAGCCTGAACCCATTTACTGAATGCCCACACAACCACCAACACATATTTCAAATTGTTAACCCACTCCATCTCAATATAGTCCATTTGAAGGAACTCAAAGGGGAAAGAAGGGGGAGGGAAATTGCCAGGGGGTGTAGGAGTGCCTTTCCCAGGATTGTACATCATGCATATCATACAGTATTTAACCAAATGAGCAGCTATTTTCGGGATGTTATCATTCTGCCACACGAGGTCTAATAGTTTGCATATGCCTTTGGCACCAATATGAGCTAGCCCGTGCACCATAGTGACTACAGGAAGGACATAGGCATCCTGTAACATCCACCTTTGCTTTCCTGACTTATCCGTCCTGCACCCATCTTCGTCTAAAAGTGCTGTGCTTTCCTGCCATACTACTAGCTCCTCAATCGTTGCCTCACTCTGTATTTCTTTGACACTATCCAGTGTATCCTCAAACATAGTCACTTCGGAGAACCCATCTAGCAGGACCTGCCACAAACATTCTTTTCATTTTTGTTCGAGTTGTCTCCTTAGCTGTTAGATCTGCAAATGCATTTTCCCTTCCCACATCATCAGTAGTTGCCTTGTGGGTGCTGCACTTCACTTTTGCTCACTTCTTCGGAAGTGTCAGAGCCGACAAAAGCCTGTGTATCAATGGGCCATTCTGGATCTTTAAACCGTGTGAAGTCAGGAATCCTACCTCCACCCAGAGCCTCCCAAAATTGTGGGCAGTTCCAAAGTCGTACTGACTGTCAGTTTGAATATTGACAGTCAGTCCCTCATCCAACTCACAGGCTCGAAGAAGGGCAACTTAGTCTGCAGCTTGGGCCGATTGATAGGCTACTCGTGATGTCTCCACTACTGTGTGGAGGGTAGTTATGGTATATGCTGCAGTTGTTGTGCCATTGGGTAATTTGAAACAAGAGCCATCAACATATAGCTCCCCTTGGGATTCAGATAGGTGGACATCAGTCAGGTCTATCCCTCCCTTCGTCTCCTCTTCAGTCTTAAAAACACAATCATGCACGTCTGTTTCCTTGCCTTCAGAAGGGAGAGGTAGTAATGTGGCTGGGTTCAGAGTGGCACATCTTTTGATGGTGACGTGTGGTGCGAATAGGGTCAGCTCATAGATAGTCAGACGTGCACTAGTAAGGTGCTGCGTCTTTGTTCTGTTCAAAAGTGTATCCACAGCATGAGGTACCATCACTGTGAGATCGGTATCAAGGACGAGACTGACGATTGTCGGCTAGAGATAGCCACAGCCGCAACCGCTTTTAGACAGCTTGGGAGGGCTCTTGCGACGTTGTCAAGCAGAGCAGAAAAATAAGCACACAGCCTCCGCTTACCTCCAAAGGCTTGTGTCAGGTCAGAGAGCACACAACCAGCCGTCTCGTGTACGTACAACACAAAGTGCTTCTGGTAGTCAGGCGTACCAAGCACAGGCGAAAAGCAAAGCGGAACCTTTAATTGCTCAAAAGCTTGTTGACATTCAGGCGTCCAGGGCAAGGGGACATTCACATCTTTAGTGGTTAGCTGCAACAGCGGCTTCGTTAGTGTCAGGGACACATTAGCTTGGCCCAGTTGTTCACACAACATGTAGTTCGTCTTCATGGGGTTCCCTCAGTGGTGATCTTAGACAGAGGAACCGAATTTGTGTCTCGCTTCTGGAAGTCCTTTCTAAACCATCTAAGTGTAGACTCTAGATTTTCCACTAGTTATCATCCAGAAACTGACGGGCAGACAGAGAGGGTTAACCAAGAGCTAGAGCAGTACTTGCGTTTGTATCTGCAGGATCAGGAAGGAGAGTGGCCAGATTTGATCTGGACGGCTGAGTTCGCATATAGTTCGGCAGTTCGCTCATCTACTGGGTTTTCTCCTTTCTTTTTGAATTATGGGAAAGACCTGAATGTGTTTGTCGGTAAAAAGGATGATTCGGTTCTAGCAGTTGAGAGTTTGGCTGAAAGGTTCCAAGATGCTGATGAAACTGCTAGGAAAAATCTGAGTGATGCTAAAATAGCTTACAAAAAGCAAGCAGATAAAAAGAGAAAACCCAATCCACAATACAAAAAGGGAGATACGGTTTGGTTGTCTACACGTCATTTACATCTGAAGGGCAATGGAAAGTTTCAACCCAGGTTTCTTGGGCCTTTTGAGGTGATCATGATGGTAAACCCTGTTGCAGTTAAACTGAAAATGCCCCCAGCAGTAAGAGTCCATCCAGTTTTCCATGTGTCCTTAATCAAAGAGAGTCCACCACAACTGCGCACCAAGGAACCTCCACATAGTATCTCAGTAGGCTTTGATGAGGAGTTTGAAGTGAATAGAATCTTAGATTCTGAGTTGGTGAAAGGTCGACTGTCGTATTTGATTGATTGGCAAGGGTATGGTCCAGAGGAAAGATCCTGGGAGCCAGCCTCTAACGTTCATGCACCCAGATTGGTAAAGGAATTTCACAAGACATTTCCAGACAAACCCCAGTTGGAGGGAGCCCTTTTGAAGGGAGGTACTATCAGGAACACATTAGCTGTAGTCTCCTTTCCAGGATCTAGGTTCAGAAATTGGTACAAGGTTAAGAACTATCTACGCTGGAAACAACGATTACCATACCTATGACTTCGTTATTCACTCCTCCTTAAGACATTCACCACCAAAGTCCATTGCGTAATTCCAATATGGCCGCCAAGTCAGCAAGGGAGGTCAGCGCTCTATGCACCCTCCTCCTCTGTCGTTTACTGATTACTTCGCCGGCGCTCGAGCGCTGCGCACTTCAACTCTTGCTTTAGCGGTGAACAGTGTCTCGTTGTAGCGTCTGAACTTTTTCCTGTCAGAATTTGTTACCGCTTAGGGGCGGTCCTTAGTTTTTGTACCGCCTTCCGTGGGAAATTTGGTGTGCACGCTGAGGAGTATTTTCTCCACCTAGGAATAACCTTATTTTTGTGGCAATTCCGTTTTGAGGAAATTCTCACCTTCTTGAATATTCCTGCAAGAGAAGTCAGCGGTTCTTCGCTTCGCTTCTGTACCTTCGGAGTCGGTAAACTTCTGTCTTCTCCAAATTACCAGCACATGTGAGACCTAGTCGCCAGAATTTAGACATTTACAAGATATGTCAAGTAAGGTCTCGTATCTCCTGAATATTAGTCCTTACAGCTTCCAAGAACTGTGCAGAATTTATTAATGCTTAGGAGAGAGAGTCCTACATTTTCAAGAAATCCATTTTCACATGTAAGAGAGGCTAATGTCTTGAGGGTTTAAGGTATATAGTAAAGTAACGTAAGGTGAATGTATTATTGATTGTTCTGAGGGAGGTATAGTGTGTGTTACATTTGCGTATCCTCTGCAGGTATCTGTCACTCCACCTTACCAGCGAAGGAAGATCCAAAAATTCCTTGAAGCGCAGAAAGACAGACCAGACCCAGAAGCAGTCTCTCTCTTCCCAATTTCCCCTTCCCTCTGTAGTGTGCTGACAGGAGTTTCTTTCTAGTTGGTAGGCTGTAGGGGGATCTGAGAATTACTCTTCTGCTCCTGTGGAATCAACTATTCAAGGTACTGACAGTTAGTAAGGAAAAGTTAGGAATCCAATGCCGACAATATGAAGTAATGCCTATGAAAACTTGCATATCCCTCTGAGTCTTAGGGATGGGCCTTTGTACAATAGCACTAATGCGTTCAGGTGTTAGTCTCCTTCCCTCCTTCGACAGTAGGTGACCTAGATAGGTGACCTCCTGTCGACAATATTAAAACTTCGAAAGGGGCACTTTATGTCCGTGCTGTGCCAAATGTAGCAATAATTTGACCGTTGCATCTTTGCAACCTTCTTTAGTGTCAGAAGCGCTCAAGAGATCGTCCATGTACTGCAGTAACACATTACCTGGGGGAAGTGTGAGGGTATCCGATTGGCCTTTTAGAGCTTGACTATATATGCTAGGACTTTCAGTGCAGCCCTGAGGAGCACAACAGAATTGAAAGTTTCTGCAGGCCATTGCAAATCTAAACAGGTGCCTGCTATCAGGATGAATTGGAATGCTAAAGGAAGCATTTTTTAAAGCAATCATAGAAAATAATTTTGCAGTGGAAGGAGTCATCGTCAGAAGGGTAGGGATGTCGGGGACCACTGGAAACTGAGGGACAACAATTTTTTAACCTTACGCAGATCAATCACAAAACGATAGACATCAGGATGATCGTCCGGGGAACCCGAAGGTGCCCTCTTAAGAATGGGAAGAATAGGGCTATTGCACACTTTCACAGTCGTCTCCTCAACAACCCCTGTCTTGATCAAGTCCTTTATGATCTGCAATAGAGCTCGCTCTCCTGCTTGTGGTATTTTGTACTGAGGAATACAAGGCAAAACAGTATTGTATTTGAACTTAATCAAAACTAGAGGGATACGTGACACCCCTACATCAGTAGTTGGCACACCTTTAAACTCAGCGGGAAGGCGTTCCTCTTTGGAAAAACACTGCTTGGAACTGCTTGGTCCTATTGTCATATTCCCACCATCTGGGAAGCAAGAAATGGTTGCGTGCAACATCTTTAACAACTCCAGACCTAACACAATTTCTCCACAATTGGATGTCAATTGAAAGGGCAAGTCTAAAGTAAAGGGACCAATAGTCAAAGCAAGGGGTTTGGAAATGGGGCCCACAACTGGTATACCCGAAAAGCCTACCAAAACATTATTTTGACTGGATAGGGCTGCCCAGGGGACCACTGAACAAGAAACAGAGCTATTCATTGCGCCTGTGTCCACCAAGAATTGCTTAGTTGAGCCCTGTATGTCAAGTGACAAGTGACACGTGAATTTATTGTACAGTTAATTGAAACTCACAATTTAAAAAGACAAATCATTAAACATTGAAGTTAAAATTATGTACAGCCTTACCCTTTTACAATTACTTAAAAAGTTAGTTAGTTAGTTAGTTAGTTGAGCTCTGTAAGTCAGCTGTAAACTAAGGGCTAAGCTGATCTACAGGTATCTGAACTGGTTCCTCGCCCTGTCCCTGGCTGTCCTAACCATGAGTCAATTTTGGAAAAGGTGATGGACAGAGTTTCTGAATGATGCAGAATACTCCTACCCAGTCAAGAGATCAGGGCTTGATCCATCACCGTTTTTTAGCTCACTGCACCATCCCAGCTCAGAACCTGGCTATATGCAAATTAGTCTGTTCCTGTCCCAGTGCATGATGGGAACAGGGCAAACCAAACTACCAAGCCAATTCTTATACTGGGAAGAAGACAAGCTTCCGGGGACCGGTTTCTGGCATTTCAGCCGTCGTCGGCCCGGCTTGCTTGAATCCTGATGGTGCAATGAGCTAGGGACTCACGTCTGAGTATACCCTCCCACACTTAGTGTGGATAAAACAATTTTGGAAAAGGTGATGGACAGAGTTTCTGAATGATGCAGAATACTCCTACCCAGTCAAGAGATCAGGGCTTGATCCATCACCGTTTTTTAGCTCACTGCACCATCCCAGCTCAGAACCTGGCTATATGCAAATTAGTCTGTTCCTGTCCCAGTGCATGATGGGAACAGGGCAAACCAAACTACCAAGCCAATTCTTATACTGGGAAGAAGACAAGCTTCCGGGGACCGGTTTCTGGCATTTCAGCCGTCGTCGGCCCGGCTTGCTTGAATCCTGATGGTGCAATGAGCTAGGGACTCACGTCTGAGTATACCCTCCCACACTTAGTGTGGATAAAACAATTTTGGAAAAGGTGATGGACAGAGTTTCTGAATGATGCAGAATACTCCTACCCAGTCAAGAGATCAGGGCTTGATCCATCACCGTTTTTTAGCTCACTGCACCATCCCAGCTCAGAACCTGGCTATATGCAAATTAGTCTGTTCCTGTCCCAGTGCATGATGGGAACAGGGCAAACCAAACTACCAAGCCAATTCTTATACTGGGAAGAAGACAAGCTTCCGGGGACCGGTTTCTGGCATTTCAGCCGTCGTCGGCCCGGCTTGCTTGAATCCTGATGGTGCAATGAGCTAGGGACTCACGTCTGAGTATACCCTCCCACACTTAGTGTGGATAAAACAATTTTGGAAAAGGTGATGGACAGAGTTTCTGAATGATGCAGAATACTCCTACCCAGTCAAGAGATCAGGGCTTGATCCATCACCGTTTTTTAGCTCACTGCACCATCCCAGCTCAGAACCTGGCTATATGCAAATTAGTCTGTTCCTGTCCCAGTGCATGATGGGAACAGGGCAAACCAAACTACCAAGCCAATTCTTATACTGGGAAGAAGACAAGCTTCCGGGGACCGGTTTCTGGCATTTCAGCCGTCGTCGGCCCGGCTTGCTTGAATCCTGATGGTGCAATGAGCTAGGGACTCACGTCTGAGTATACCCTCCCACACTTAGTGTGGATAAAACAATTTTGGAAAAGGTGATGGACAGAGTTTCTGAATGATGCAGAATACTCCTACCCAGTCAAGAGATCAGGGCTTGATCCATCACCGTTTTTTAGCTCACTGCACCATCCCAGCTCAGAACCTGGCTATATGCAAATTAGTCTGTTCCTGTACCAGTGCATGATGGGAACAGGGCAAACCAAACTACCAAGCCAATTCTTATACTGGGAAGAAGACAAGCTTCCGGGGACCGGTTTCTGGCATTTCAGCCGTCGTCAGCCCGGCTTGCTTGAATCCTGATGGTGCAATGAGCTAGGGACTCACGTCTGAGTATACCCTCCCACACTTAGTGTGGATAAAACAATTTTGGAAAAGGTGATGGACAGAGTTTCTGAATGATGCAGAATACTCCTACCCAGTCAAGAGATCAGGGCTTGATCCATCACCGTTTTTTAGCTCACTGCACCATCCCAGCTCAGAACCTGGCTATATGCAAATTAGTCTGTTCCTGTCCCAGTGCATGATGGGAACAGGGCAAACCAAACTACCAAGCCAATTCTTATACTGGGAAGAAGACAAGCTTCCGGGGACCGGTTTCTGGCATTTCAGCCGTCGTCGGCCCGGCTTGCTTGAATCCTGATGGTGCAATGAGCTAGGGACTCACGTCTGAGTATACCCTCCCACACTTAGTGTGGATAAAACAATTTTGGAAAAGGTGATGGACAGAGTTTCTGAATGATGCAGAATACTCCTACCCAGTCAAGAGATCAGGGCTTGATCCATCACCGTTTTTTAGCTCACTACACCATCCCAGCTCAGAACCTGGCTATATGCAAATTAGTCTGTTCCTGTCCCAGTGCATGATGGGAACAGGGCAAACCAAACTACCAAGCCAATTCTTATACTGGGAAGAAGACAAGCTTCCGGGGACCGGTTTCTGGCATTTCAGCCGTCGTCGGCCCGGCTTGCTTGAATCCTGATGGTGCAATGAGCTAGGGACTCACGTCTGAGTATACCCTCCCACACTTAGTGTGGATAAAACAATTTTGGAAAAGGTGATGGACAGAGTTTCTGAATGATGCAGAATACTCCTACCCAGTCAAGAGATCAGGGCTTGATCCATCACCGTTTTTTAGCTCACTGCACCATCCCAGCTCAGAACCTGGCTATATGCAAATTAGTCTGTTCCTGTCCCAGTGCATGATGGGAACAGGGCAAACCAAACTACCAAGCCAATTCTTATACTGGGAAGAAGACAAGCTTCCGGGGACCGGTTTCTGGCATTTCAGCCGTCGTCGGCCCGGCTTGCTTGAATCCTGATGGTGCAATGAGCTAGGGACTCACGTCTGAGTATACCCTCCCACACTTAGTGTGGATAAATTTGCATATAGCCAGGTTCTGAGCTGGGATGGTGCAGTGAGCTAAAAAACGGTGATGGATCAAGCCCTGATCTATTGACTGGGTAGGAGTATTCTGCATCATTCAGAAACTCTGTCCATCACCTTTTCCAAAAATTGATTTTATCCACACTAAGTGTGGGAGGGTATACTCAGACGTGAGTCCCTAGCTCATTGCACCATCAGGATTCAAGCAAGCCGGGCCGACGACGGCTGAAATGCCAGAAACCGGTCCCCGGTAGCTTGTCTCCTTCCCAGTATAAGAATTGGCTTGGTAGTTTGGTTTGCCCTGTTCCCATCATGCACTGGGACAGGAACAGACTAATTTGCATATAGCCAGGTTCTGAGCTGGGATGGTGCAGTGAGCTAAAAAACGGTGATGGATCAAGCCCTGATCTATTGACTGGGTAGGAGTATTCTGCATCATTCAGAAACTCTGTCCATCACCTTTTCCAAAAACTAACCATGAGTCAACCCAGTCACTTCATCCAAATCATAGTCATCATGATAGTACTGTTGCCCCCGAGGGTCATCAAAATAGTTACGATCAGAGCGACCCTGCTGTTCCTCATTTTTCTGGCCTCCGTCAAGACCACCTGCTCGATGACCCCATCCTTAAGAACCCCGTCCTCTAGGGGCCACAACCTTTTGCAACAACATCGGGCACTCACTGCACCAGTGTTCCTCCTCCTTACAATATGCACACTGGTTTGGCCCCAAAGGCGCTGCATTTTTGCTAGTACGGGGCAGCTGTCGGGACAGACCAATGCCGCGTCCTCTCCCGGTTCCTCGAGACACCTGCTGCATCAACACCTTCATCTTCAACTCCTTAGTTTTCTTCTCCACCTTCTCCTTCTCTTTGTGCTCTCTATGCTCTTAATACTGGGCCATACTTAATATCACGGATGGGGAGGAAGTAGTCTGAGTGCTCTCCGAAGCCTGCAACCAAGTCGCAATCTTGGGAAGCAGGTTTGTAACAAATCTGTTTACAGTCGGACACCTCCCTCCATCGACACGTCCTGTTCACTGAAGTCCAAAAACACACCTTCAAACCTAGTAAAGAAATTATATATACTATTGTCTTTCTCCTGACGAGATGCTGTTAACTAGTCGAAGTCTACTCTTCTAGTTGGAATTAAAGAGTCCATGTAGGTAATATTTTGACTTGGCAAACCTAATATCTCAGCCATAGTCTTCTCACCAGGCTTCCTCTCTTTATCCCATGCCCTGATCTCATACCAAGTGCCACCCAACTCCACAACATGGTCCTGCGTATGCACCTGCTGCCAAATTTCAACGGGCACCAATAAGCCAAAAAATATCTCAATGTGTGCTAACGTCTTCACCGTTGACAATGCAGCCTCCATTAACTCTTTATAATTTACAGTTGGATTTTTCCTGGGGTCGGGTAACTGAATCTTAAGAGACAAAACCTCACTCCTTTTTCAAAGAGTATAAACCCATTGTTCTTGAAAACAAGCTTCTACTCGCTGCCTGACAACTGCACCATGCTGATCACGCAACTCGGGTTTTTTAGGGTGAAAAATAGGATGTACTTCCCTCATCATAAACTGAGACACTGTCATCGGGCTCTTCTGATGTAACCTACCTCGATAAACAATCAGTGTTGCAAAATTACTAAAAACATCATTAGGGGCCATGTCGGCAGCATATAAACGGTCCCGGATGTCATATATTATCTGAGGTGCGACACCATTGAAACGCTGCTCCCACAACCCTATTAAGGTAGCTGACATATGCTTGAGGGCATTCTGCTGTACGAACTGCAACATTTTCCTTCAGCACACTCCAAACATATTCCATGCTGTAAATCCGAGCCCACTGTGCAGCCCGATAAGCTATCATCTTTTTCTCTACATCTCCCACATCAGATCGAATCAGCACCTGCCCCATTCGTTCCAGAGCGGTCACCCAATCACCCTCCTCCAGTCCACGCACCGGCATCCCAAAACTCAGCACTGTTAGGGAAGATATATTCGAGGAAGACACAATAGATGAAGGAGCAGACACTAAAGTTATTAATGGCTGTGTCGAGGGTGAGAGGGATGGAGAAAGAGTGTAAGCTGAAACAATAGGCGTTGCAGCGAGACTTGCAGTCGTCACAGTCGCGGCATGTGAGGCTAGAGAAAGAGCAGGAGGTGCTGTAGCTGAGGCAGCCAGGTCAAGAGCAGAAAAACTAGAGGTGGAAGCAGGAGGGGCAGAAGACTGGGGCGTCAGGACAACAGGGTATATCCTCTGTGGGGCATAGGGAGGTGGAGGTCGAGGGTCTAACAGCTCCTCCACGAATGCATCGCCTTCCTCTCGGGCAACATAAGATTTGTCACATTGTAACCTAAACTTCCCGTCAGCACACTCTATACCTTTTTCCACCTTCTCTCGATCATACTCTACTGCTTCCTGAGTCACTGTCTGCATTTTTCCTCTTCAGGCCTCTTTTGCTGCTTTCATTCGCCTTTGCCTTGCTTCCTTTTGAGATACCTGAAGATAATCAAACATTGTCTGCCTACTTTGTTTTGCGAACAACTTATCTTGCAGGAAATTCAGTTCTTGTTCATCAAAGGTACCTGTTAGTGGCCACTGCAACTCGTCATTGTCCCTTGCATAAATGTGCCATAGCGTGCTAAGCATAATAGGGCCAAGGCAATGCTTAACATTCAGACAATGAGTCGGTCAGACAATAGAGAATATAAACCCAAGTTATTTATTAGAATTGCGCTGCAGCGGAACCCAGTCTGACCATCCTCGCGAGATGGCTGCTGAGGGACTGACTCCCCCCAACATAGCATAAGATATTATACATTATACATTTCCAAATCCCTAAGAACATGCCCAGACTGGAAAATTCCAGTCCAGGCACTAGCAAACAAAGGAGGCACAGAAGGATGAGCTACGGTCCTGGAACCGGGTATATGTTATCTCTGCTCTAAGGTTACTCTGCCCATGCCCCCCATTCTAGAAGGTGGGAACAAGCCTATCTAACAGCAAAGATATGTCATAATAGAGAGTACATTCAATATTACAGCTAAACTCAGCCTTGGAGAAACACAAAGAAAGATACATGAAGGCAGTTTTCTGCTCGGGGAAGCTATATGAGGCGGGAGCTCAGCTTCTATCATAGAACAGAATGACAGCTACTAATAAAATGGCACCATGAATGCTATCTTAACACAGAATGAAACATGAGCAATGGGACAATAACATTTTCAATTCTAACAGCTGCCAGGGAATTGTGCCACTATGTCAGTTATGATGTTTTTGGAATTGCAGACGACTTGGATATTCAGTGATTGGTAAGATTTTCTGATCCTATAAATGTACTCATTCACTGATGGGGGACAAATGGAATATGCCTCTTTACAACACGAGTCATTAGATCGAGTGCCGTTCCAACGCGGTTGTTACAACGACTGCATTGTTACAACGCAGTAACATTACAGCGAAAGTTGTTACAATTACTTGCTCTAGATGGTGCGCTGGACTTAGGAATAGTATGATTTATTATTCCAACTCCAGTGTGTGCAACAGTAGGGAAGGTGTTGGAAAAGTAAATCATACTATTCCTTAGTCTAGAGCGCCACCTAGAGCAAGTCATTGTAACAACTTGCGTTGTAATGGTACTGCGTTGTGAAGGGATTGGGGTGTAATGTCTGCATTGTAAAGGTTGTTTCCCGGACAAATGGCTACATGTGTTCCATCAATGCAACCAATTACGTGGGGAAACCGGGCTACCTGATAGAAGTCTAATTTAGTTTGCTGCAATTCTTGTGGGGTTGTGGGGAAGCTAATGTGGTGGTGTATCCTGCTCAACATGTTGTCAATGAAAGATTCGACAAAGCTGCGATAGGGCACTTTGTGACACCTGTTCAGCTAAAGCTAATACACCCTGGAAACTACATGATGCTAGGAGGTGCAGGGAACATAGGACCTGCACATGAGTGGGTATGGCATGTGTCCTGCAAGTCTGACTCTACAGTAGGGGATCTAATTCAGCAATCAAATCATCGATCATGTCTGCATTTAACCTATACTTGTCATAGATCTCTTCCTCTGTCTGACCAAACAATGTATTGTGCACTCTAAAAATGCGCTCCTGTATCTTCCTTCTTCTCTATGCTGCTGCTCCGAGCCTCATCCTCCTCGCCATGACATAGAGCACTGTCATTGTGAAACATTCTTAGGCCTTCTGGGCCTGTTTAAATACTTTACCAATGCTTCCCACCTGTTTTTGTTGTTTTCACCTGGTTACCACCTGCCTGAAGAATTCGGTATTTTGAGATCGCAAAATTGCGATTTTCAACAAAATAGCAAATTGCGATTTGTCATGCATAGCTTGTCGAGTCCCAATTTGCAATTAACAAATTCTGTAAATTTTTATGATGCATTGCTTAGGGCTATTTTGCGATCTCAAACAGCTTTTTTTTAGCGATACGCAATGCTTGCGATCGCATAATAGCTTGATGCATGTGGCCCGCAGTGTATTGTGTATTATAGAGCGGGGACCCCCATGGTCCCTAACGGACTCCGTAGTCTAGTGACGTAAGTGATTGGGTGGGGTTAATAAAATTCATGAGGCAGTAAGTGTCAGCTAATGGTTGCATTCCATAGAATTAAAGACGTTAAATACTGAGCTCCATGTGTGGTGTCATCTACATTTAATTTAAAATTTACATGCTAGCAGGCTTGGAAGGACGCTACGCAATTTAGGTGGAAGATGGTGCTGGAAATACACTGTCCCAATTTTTCAAGACTTTTAATGGGGGAAGGCATGCCCAAGCACCCTTGTAGCAGGTTGGGCTTGTTTGGTGCGCTTGGTGTATTTAGGGCTTAGTTTTTCCAGTTCTCTGTCTGTAACACTCTTGATGTTCATAGTAAGTATGGAAAAAACGTGCATAATGTACTTAAAATGCCCCAAAAATTACAGAAACTGATGCATTATTACACAAAATGCTGGTCCTCCATCTCATGTCTGAACAGGATGCAAGGAGGCAGTTTATGGGAAAAATGGTGCAAATCTTTTTTATGTGATGTAGTGTAGTAGCATAAACTCAGACACGAAAAAATTGTAATATGAATACCAGAAAATATGCAATGTTACATCAGCCTAAAGCAGATTTGAACCGGACTTAATATGTACTTAACACAGCTGTATTTTATCACCACATCTCCATTTGTTCTTCCCTCTCAACCGACTGCCATCTATTGTCTTCTAGCATCCAGTCTTCATTACAACCTCTCCTATTAGAGTCTTGAGAATGTGTACCCCTGCCCTGAGTTTCTCCTTATGAGTCACGGATGGTTGTTAGCCTCAGTGTACATACACATCATGTATGTGTGCTGAAGACCCCGTGACATGGAATGCGAGGCGGAGTGGAGCCTTATAGTGAGTATGTGCACATAATGTGCATCCTTCTGTATTGAGAGTAACGACGGTCAGGTCACCAGGGAGGATTAGAGGATTGACAGTGGAGGCAGCAACAGATCATAATAGCACAGCAGGCCTTTTTACCTGTTGCCTGCCAGGAAGATTTGCCTACTGACCCCTCTTGTTTTGAATTGGTCTGACAGTCCCCTACAGCCGAATTCTTCTCTCTATTCCTGTGAATTATTGATAGCACATGTATTGTTAGAGTCTGTATGTGCAGGAGGGTGTGCCGAGAGTGTATGTCCTGTGCATCACTTTGGAAACCCAGGAATCCTTTTGATTTCCTGCCAGGAAAGGTGCTTCGGATGGAGGTTGGAGAGAGACAACCAGACAGCAATATGAGTAGCAGGGGACTTCCAAAGCAATCCTCAGTTTTTTATGTGGTAAGAAGGATAGGACACAGAGGGCCGCTGTGCAGTTGTTAGATCTGGCACCATTGGCGTGGGTCTCCCTTCCATTTTTGCTGTTGCCTCATGTCTTTTTGCTAGTTATAGATGCCACTGCTATTCAGTGCCACAGTGCAAGTGCTCCCTATGGAAAATTGATGTATGGATTAGTGACTCCATGATTGGCTGGTTTGGTTTACTTGTCAGACCCTAGTACAGTGCCCAGGGCTTGTTTTTCTATTTATTTAATTATTCTTTTTTTCAAAAAAAGGTTTTATATAGCGCTGGCTAGACCCGGAGGTATCAGAGTGCTTTACATGAGTGTCAGACCATAGTTGCAGGTTACAACGTTACAAAGGTTGCACAATTATTAGAGCTTGGCAAATAGTTACATGTGAGGTCGAGACAAACAACAAGGACATATACGTAAGGGAAAAAGCAGGCAAGGGGAGAGATTCAGAGGAGGGGGATAAGAGCAGGGGAAGTAGACAGAGAATGGAGGAGTGGAAGAGGAGGGGAGGGTGAGAGACACCATATAGAAAGAGGAGGGGGAGGATGACGGGGACACAGATCAGTAGACGAGTCAAGGCTGCGTCCAAAGTCCAGTAAGCTGTGATCCAGGGGAAGTGGTATGATTTCCCCATCTCTATTGCAAGAGGCTCCCTATACGCAGTGGACTCTCTCAGAGGGGTCTCTGAGACTCCAAGGCCTACATAATGGATCCTTCCCCAGAAAGGGGAGAGGGAGTGCTTTGGCAAGGGGTGCCATACCATACCTCTGCTGTGAGTGGCTCCCTTGGGCTGTGGACTCTCTCAGCAGGTTCGTTGAGACTCCAGAGTATAAATATTGGATCTTTCCCCATCAAGGGATGAAGTAGTGCATAGCCAAAGGGCACAAAAGGACAGGGGGTAGGCGGTGTAGTAGGCAGGGGAAGTAGACAGAGAATGGAGGAGGGGGAAGAGGAGGGGAGGGTAAGAGACACAGCATGAAGAGAAGAGGGGGGTGGCTGGGACACAAACCGGTAGACGAGTCAAAGCTGCTTCCAAAGTCCAGTAAGCAGTGATCCCAGGGGAACTGGTATCATTTCCCCATCCCTGTTGCGAGAGGCTCCTTATGCACAGTGGACTCTCTCAGAGGGGTCTCTGAGACTCCAAGGTCTACATACTGGATCCTTCCCCAAAAAGGGGAGCGGTAGTGCTTTGGCAAGGGGTGCCACACCAAACCTCTACTGTGAGTGGCTCCCTCAGCGCTGTGGACACTCAGCGGGTTTGCAGAGACTCCAAAGTATAACTATTAGATCTTTCCCCAACAAGGGGAGAAGGAGTGCTTAGTCAAAGGGCACAAAGGACAGGGGGCAAGGTGGTGTAGCAGGCAGGGGAGAGGTTCAGGGGATAGCAGCAAAGGAAGCAGACAAAGAAAGAAAGGGAACTAAATGGGAACAGACAGAATCAGTTAGGGGGACAGACTGTTTTCTCTATGTGGCCATGAGTTTACCCCATCTCTAAGGTAAAAACCTAGCACAGGTCATTCCAGAAGCTTTGCCATACAGGACATGAAGCACACAGTTTGTAGTTCGAATTATTTTTCACAATTCACAGAAGTTTATAGTACGCTGCACATCAGCAATCCAGATGATTTCATATTAAGTTCTTGGGTGCAGAGGATGATGCTCACACATCAAATGCTGCTGGTGGGCTTGCAGCACTGGTTGTGCAACTCACACAAACAGCCTGTAAAGTGTGTCTCAGGCCTGCCAGTGCAGAGCCTGTGTACAGTCTGGCACTGCCATGTTGATTGGGCAATTGCACCCACTTGGCAGTCCCTAAACCTTCCCTTTTCTGCATATTATTCACTCTTATGGTAGGCCCAAGGGCAGGGTGCATTGTTAGAAAAGGGTAGGACATGCCTTATGTGTGTGGCATGTCCTGATAGTGAATTACAGCCATTTTTTGTTTTTCACTATTGCAAGGCTACCTGTTCCTCATAGGCCAGAATGGGCAGTTTGATTATAACATCTTATAATTCTAACTGACTCGGGGAACTTGGTAGAAAGTTGAGTTTAGCATGCCTGAACTCAGAATGATAAAATACATATTTTATTGAAGTTGGTTTTTAACATTCTGTGTTTGTAAATATTGTAAATACCACTTTTAGAAAGTAGGTATTTTCTTGTCTGACTATCCAAGCCTGCATCTGCTAGGTTGTGTATTCCTTGTCTGGAGTTTGAGTGACAGGGACTGGGGGATTCCAGGAAAATGGGTGAGTCGTCACAGGGCTGAATATACCCATCTGCATGTAGAGTAAGGGGAGGAGAGCCCCTGGGACCTGAATAGGGCTGTGGCTACCTTCGACAATGCTGGCTCCACATCCTGTGGTGTGTCTGATGTCCCTGGCTCACACTGTCAAAGCAAATAAGGAGTCTTGTCAACAAAATGCTCCAGGACTGACCAGAACAGGCTTGGACTAGGTACAGACACTCTATTCTGCACAACTGGACTCTATGCCACTGCACTCTACTCTGCACCACTCTACTCTATGATGCACTACTGAACTCTGTGCCATTGCACTCTACACCACTACACTCTAAGCCAGCTTAATCTATTGTGCACCAGTGCAATCTATGACGCTGCACTCTAGTCAACTTCACTCTACGCCTCTCTACTCTGCACCACTCTACTCTATGCTAGTGCTCTCTTCCCCACTCCACTATGCATCACTGCACTCTTAGCCACCACACTTTACACCAATTCAGTCTAGGTCACTCCACTCTACTCTGCACCGTTCCATTCTATGCCACTTCACTCTATGCCACTCTTCTCTGCAACACTGCACTCTATGCTACTGCACTCAATTCAAATTTACTAAACCCCACTACTCTATGCCACTACAATCTAATTTACTCTGCATCACTCTACTCTATGCCACTGTGCTCTCCCCTGCACCACTTCACTCTACCTTACACCACTCCACATTATGCAATTTCAATCTACCTGAAACAATGTACTCTATGTCACTGGACTCTGTTCCACTCTACTCCATTCTGCCCCACTTCACTCTACGCCACTAGACTCTATGTCACTCTTCTATACTATGCACCACTCTACTCTAAGCCAATGTGCTCTACCCTGCACCACTACACTCTATGCAATTTAATTCTACTCTGAAATAATCCACTCTATGCCACTGCACTCAATGCCACTGTACTCTATTCCACTTTACTCCATTCTGTGCTACTGTACTCTATGCCACTGTACTTCATGCCACTGCACTCTATGCTGCTCCTCTCTATGCTACTCTATTCTACTCTGCACTGCTCCACTGTACTCTGTGCCACTGCACTCTACCCACTCTACTTAAAACCACAGCACTCAATGCCAATGCACGCAACACCACTTTACTCAAAACCAATACACTCTATGCCACTGCAATCTATGCCAACTTCTCTGCACCTTACTCCACTATACTCTGCCCTGCACCACTGCATTCTACCCTTCACCACTCCAGCCTACACAATTTCACTCTACTCTGAAACAATCTACTCTATGCCACTGCATTATGTGCCACTGTACTTGATGTCACTGTACTCCACGCTACTGCACTCTATGCTACTCCTCTCTTGCTACTCTACTCTGCACTGCTCCACTGTACTGTATACCACTGCGCTCTACCCACTCCACTTTGAACCACAGCACTCTATGCCAATGCACTCAACACCGCTTTACTGAAACCCAATACACTGTATGCCACTGCAATCTATGCCAACTTCTCTGCAACTCTGCACCTCTGCACCCTACTCCACTATACTCTACCCTACACCACTGCATTCTACCACTCCAGCGTACACAATTTCACTCTACTCTGAAACAATCTACTCTATGTCACTGCACTATGTACCTCTATACCCCACTCTGCCCCCACTCCACTTCACACTACTGTACTCTATAACGCTGTACTATTCTCTTATACACTCTACTCTAAGCCACTGTGCTCTATCCTGCACCACTCCACTCTACCCAATTCATTTCTACTTTGAAACAATCCACTATATGCCACTGCACTCAAGCCTACTGCACTCTATGCCACTTTACTTCACTCTGTGCCACTGTACTCTATGCCACTGTACTCCATGCCACTTTACTCTATGCTGCTCCTCTCTATACTACTCTACTGTACTCTGCCCTGCTCCACTGCACTCTATGCCACCGCACTCTACCCACTCTACTTTAAACCAAGGCACTCTGTGCCAATGCACTCAACACTACTTTACTCCAAACAAATACACTCCATGCCACTGCACTCTTTGCGAACTTCTCTGCACCACTGCACCCTACGACACTATGCTCTACTCTGCAACACTGTGTGTCATTGCACACTATGCCACTTTATGCCATTGTATACTATGTTAGTGCACTCTACATCACTTTGTTCTATTCTGTACCACTGTACTCTATGCCACTGCACTCTGCACCTGTCTACTCTGCATCACTCTACTCTGCACCACTCTATGCCACTATACTCTACACCACTGTACTCTGTGTTACTCTATGCTGCAGGACTGCACTCTCTGCCACTGAATTCAATGCCACTCTACTTTGCACCACTGTATGCTATGCCACTGCATGCTACTCCACTATACATCACAGTGCTCTGTCACTGCACTCCATGCCACTCTATTCTACTGTGCATCACTATACTCTACACCACTGCTGTCTGCACCACTCTACTCTGCACCACTCTACTCTAAACCACTGTACTCTATGCCACTGCACTCTACTCTATAACAAAAAACAGGGCCTGACTCTAATCAGTAAGGCTGAGTCACCAACACTACACACCAACCGAGCTGCCAATACTGATACCTGACTTTAATGCTATTAGTTAAATAGGTGCAAGGAAACCAAACCAAGCATCCAACAGCTTCTTATTAGCTTTTATTTTCAATATTCAAACAAGATTTTTTTTTTAAAAATACATATATAGGGGATATATACAAATCAATATCATCAAATAAATACACACACCATTTTACACTCACACTTTTTACACTTGCACTTACTCCATGTTATGCATATGTACACACACATCCACATTGATACACATCACCACAAACAACATATACAACATAAATCCTAACAAGCCAATGTTCTTATTATGAAAACTGGCCTGGCCACTCTCCAACAAAAATTCTCTCTTAGATGTTTAATAAATGCAAAACAAATTTATAAATGCAGTTTTTCACAATATAACATCAATCTTGACCCAACCAAGGGAACAATTTGAATGGGAGTGGGAATAACAAGGTCTGCGCGTTTCAAACCCCATGCAGTGTGGGGGTTCCCATCAGGACCAACAACCACTGTGAAGACAAAAAACAAAAACACCATATCAGAAACTAGATCTGGCTTTAATTACTTAGCGTTCCTAAGTGTTCCACCCTCGCTGCTACTTACCAACTTCAGACAAAACCACCACTGTGGGTTTCTTCTGCTTTATGTTTTAATGTGTGATTCTAAAAAATAAAACAAACAAAAATCTTCCTTTCGTCAATGAATCAGGCATTACATATAGCCTTGAGAACACAGCCTATCTAGACTAGTGAATGTACTTACAGTCACAAGAACCTTTCGGCCAATAAACGTCCGTTTTCGCCGGACTTCTTGAAGCGCATGGGCGCCCGCACCTTAAACAGGACGCCAAAAGCTGACGTCAGTAAACTGGGCATTTTAGCGTTACTGGATTGAAACCACCAGTGCAATCTATGTCACTGCACTCTACACCACTCTATTCTACTCTGCCCCTCTGTACTCTACACTACTGGTATCTGCACTACTCTACTCTGCACCACTCTACTCTGTGACACTCTACTCTATGCCACTGCACTCTATGCAACTTGACTGTACGCCTCTGCGCTCTATAACACTCTACTCTGCAGACTGCACTCTGCAAAGGAACTAATTGTCACTCTACTCAGCACCACTGCACTCGCTGCCACTGCACACTGCGCCACTGCATGCTAGGCCACCCTACACCATTGTGCTCCACATCACTCCACTACATGTCACTCTATTCTACTCTGCACCACGGTACTATACACCACTGCTCTCTGCACCACTCTCCTCTGCACCAAGCTACTATACACCTCCCTTCTCTTTGCCACTTCACTCTATGCCACTGCTCTCTACTCTGCACCACTTAACTCTACCCACTCTACTGAACTCTATGCCAATGCACTCTGCATCACTCCACCCTCTAATCTTTTCTGCAACACTGCACTCCACACCACTGCACTCTATACATTCTAATTTACGCCACTGCATTATACTCTATTGCACTCTACTCACACTAAACTCTCCTCTACTCTATGACACTTCACTCTACAACACTCCACTCTTTGACACAATACAACCCTATTCAAATCTATAACACTCTATGCAACTCTCTCAATGCCACTCCATGCCACTTTACTTATTTTGAACGATACACTACTCCACTCCACTCTGACACTCTATTCCACTCCACTCTATACCAATCAACTCTACAACACTCTACCCCACTCTATGCCATTCCACGTTCCCTCACAACTCCCCTCATAGCCACTTCACTCTGACAATCTTATTTATAATGCCCTTACGCCGCCGTTGCATCACTTTTTGTGACGCTGCGACAGCGTTAAAAATACACCACACTGCACAATATTTACAAAGTGATGCATCTAGGCAGATGCGTCACTTTGTAAACTCCTGTGCTACATCATACCTGCAACAGGTATAATGTATGCAGGGTTGGCGTACCGGAACAGAAAAGGCTTCTAGAAGTGTTGTAGTGAAATCTCTGAGATTGCACTGAAACTCTTCTAGGGCGCTACTGCCTCAAATCCTTTTGCCTGCCTCACAGCAGCCATAAGGAGTAATGCAGGCCCTTTCACATGGGGCTTGCCCTTGATAGGTCGGCTGAGATGAAAGATTGCCTAAATAGTCCCTAGAATGCGGGAAGAGTCTTGTTATTGTGGAAGGTGTATGGAGAAGTAGGAATTAAGAAAGAGAAGGATAAAACATCAACATGAACATTGGTGAGGGTGAAGAATCGTTGTAGCATATTAGGCAGTCTGAGAATTGTATATGGTAAAGCAGAGATGATAAAATTAGGGAATAAATTATACAAAGGCGCCCACAGAAAAGAGATTTGCAACATAAAGGTCAAGCATAGCAAGACCTTTCTTTGGGAGTAGCGTAAATGCCGGGGGTGGATTGTTAGGCTGAAGTTGGAAAGGAAGGTTGTGCAGAAGACCATGAAATTAAATGGTAACATTTTCTTTTGTTTACTTATCACAATATAAAGTAAAGATTTTATATAGACATGAAAGTCTGTAGAGAAACGTTGACAGTTTCTGTACTTACATTAGGGTGAGCAACTGCAGGGCTTGAAATCCTAGATTTTGCACAACTGCAAAATCAGTGAATAGGGCTAAACACCCAAAACATTATAACAATAGCATTTGCAATGTGAAAAGGTCTGAATTACAACTGAAAGTGCCTCTTTAGTCACTATTGAGTTGAAGCGTTGAACAAGTCGACATACTTTCACTCTGTCCCTCATCCTTGCACTAAGACGTCCATGCATCCACCAACTGACTCATTCTTAGATTCATCCACTTACCCATCCACAACAACACAGATGAAGTAAAAACATGCCACCACCTAGTACTGATGGGCATGTGCTTGCAATACAAAAAATTAAACATAGCAGCGGGCAATATTATATATTATACATTTTCGAATGCTCACATGTATGGATATCACTGTTGTGCTGATATAAGGAGGACAACATAATGCACAGTAGATATCATGGACCAGTAAAACAATGATACATCATGGATAACACCATTCCAAGATGGCTGAAGCGGTTAGAAATCCTGGCCGCACAGGATGCAGCACACTGCAGATGAAATGAACGGCAAGCGAACATTCTGGTAGGACTCCCTGGGGAGCTGCAGGGAAATGAAAGAGGATGTGGAAAAGAAGAAATGGAAGACTAACGGAATGGCCACCAGCCCAGACACTAAAGCACTCTACTTTTCCTACGTGCATATGTGATCAAGAAAATTGTCTTTACTCATAGGACCATGAAATCAATGATAGAAATGGGCTAACCCATTGCCCAATGTAGTACGCTGTCACGGGGAGATGCAGAATGTGAATGATACTCAAACAGACAGAAGAATACTTAACTAAAGACCCTCAATGTATGTACAGTTTTTTAAAAACATTTTATTTTATTTTAAGGGCCTGGCAGGTATATCCGCCTGCCAGGCCCTCAAACCTGCCTGGCCCTGATAAGAGTATTTAGAGTATGCTCATCTCCTACCACGGGGTTTGCCTAAGGCAGTAACCAACACCAAAATACTTACTTACTAAATTTTCCTTTGAGATCCCATGTAACAAAATACCTATCTACAGACATTAACACAGTACAATATCAACCCCCTTAAAGCCCTAATGCTCTTAGCATATCATTTGAACAATGAATAAATCAAGCCTACTGCATTTGTTATAAACTTTTTCCGATCGGAATTGTAGCATCTGACATAATGTTTTCTAATTAACTAATCAGGCCCTAATCTTTTATCATTGGCTCATGAACATAACCAACGAAGGCCTTCTATATTGAGCAAACACTTTCCTACAAAAAAAATGTAACTAGACAGTCACAAATTAGGAATATGTACACAAGTAGAGTTGGCAAAACAATGTATAAACCAACTTCAGAGTGCCTAGCAGGAATTCTTGCAGAGTAAAGCTTTTACCCCATGGTTTTATAAAATGAGGTCACTACCACCAGACCACTTGCCTATTATAGAAATCTATGGGACTGCATGTTACATAATATCTTTTTACAGGCTTTAATACACTGTTTTTCCAGGGTTTAATACAGCATCAACCTTTAAAGGACTAGTGGCGGTGTATGGCCAAGATGGCGGCTAGGTAGATGCGAGCGAGCTGAGCTCCACCGCCTCAAACGCCGATGGTGCAGATCACTGATCGAACAGCTGTCCTGCCCATGGGGAACCCGCACACATTTTCTGGGCCCCCACCTGCCAGGATTTTGGTGCCCCTGCGGCAGCATCGCAAGATGGTGGCTGCCATAAAGAGTATGGTGCACAGCAGCCATGCCTCGGCTCAGGCCTGGAGATGAGACCAGGTATGCCGGTTTCCCTTGAGGATCGTACAGGCCACTTCGATCTGAGGTTGCAGTCGTGGACCTCAAAGCCCACTGAGCACCGTTCAAAGCTTCAGACGGAGCACCCCACAGTGAGACCAGCTGAACGCAGAGCCCTGCGATGAGTTCTGAACCCTCCTCCACCTACACCACTCACCATGCAGTTGCTGGCACTTCAGTATCGGTTGTTTGGACCCGTCTAGATGGGGCTGTGAGACATCGCTTGGCGCCCACTATGATAGTAGGAGGGAGAACAGTGCGCTAAGACACAGCGACATGCAGTGAGGCTGGAACCCTCCATCACTTGCACCTCTCCCTGTGCCGCTGCTTGTCCCTCGGGCCTGTTTGGTTTGCTCCATCTTGACAGTGGTCGGGCGTCACTTGGGATGAGGAGAGCTGGGTCCGGTGCTCTCAGCATAAAGGTTAGCCTGCTGCAGAGGCAGCCTTTGGACCAGCTTGTGCTTCGTTCACCTAGCCGATGGACCTTTCATATCTGATCTGACATGCATAACGGGGAGATGGCTGTGGACCCATGCCAACCATGAGGTCTGCCCAATTGTGAGTGCAAAGAACCCCCACCCTGAGCAGCTTATTTCGCTTAGTGACACAGCACTCTGTTCCTCCATGCTGGGAGGGCCCAGCGGGTTCCGCTCTTGACATAGCTTCTCAACCAGAGAGCCTTCCCTATCATGAACTGTTTCAGCCTGTACCCATGTATCACTGCCCCTGCGGGGTGGGATCCGGTGACCACCTTGGCATTGCAAAGGGCCATGAAGGACTCTACACTTAGAGACATATTTTTACTAAGGACCCTCTAAAAAAAAACAGACCACATTGTTGAGCCCCCAGTTGGAGACTGCTTGCTCCACGACACATAACCTGAAGGGCGTATCAGGTAGAGTCAGGGTGCTCCTCACTCTTGCCTTCATGAAGGCACTGTTCATAAAACTCAGAGATGACAGCGGGATAGCTACTTGGTACCCCGGGCACCATGCAGGTTAGCCTCTCCTGCGTCCACCATTACCGGCTGAAAGAAGCCATCATGGCAGAGGTGCAAGATCGGGGCCCCATACTATTCGACAGAGTACAAATATGACTCTATCAAAATCTGTCCTCCATCACATCACAGCAACGTTATTGGCATAAACCTGCAATATTCTGCTGTGAACAGGGCGTCAATAGGGCACCTGTTTCGCCTGATCTTTGTCTGGAACAATGAAACCCACATGATATGCACGTTGGAGGAGGCCAGCAACATCCTAGGTCTGGGCAACTCCATGTGTGATGCGTCCAACAGCTGGCGGCCCTTGAGGATGGGCCCACACCAGCTGAGAGACAAACAGGAATGGCACAACTGCAAGAACGTTATATCAAGTAGAGAGTTAGAGGGAAGGACCAGGTTCACCCTCCTAATATTAACATGTAACGGGGAGGACCCGGATCCGCCAGGCTTACCTGTTTCACCTCTTTCCAACCAGCACACAGGGGCCTGGAGAAACACGGATATCCTCGGAGACAAGGAGCCCAAAGAGAGTGGTGAGCCCTGTTTCTTTAATTGGGCGGAGTTGGACGAGGACTACGTCACAGGGCACGCCCCCGTATCCCAGGTAAAGGCAGCCCCAGAAAGCACACAGGTGTGTGTTACACCCGGAGGCGACGGAGGTGAGAGTGACGGAGAAGAGGACGAGTGCGGAGCAGAGAGGAGATCGGCGAAGAAGACGGAGGAGAGGCGGGAGCAGATGAGAGGAGACGAAAGCGGAGCGGAGCGGAGCGGAGCGGAGCGGAGGAAGGAGGCGGAGTGGAGACCGGAGCAGGAGAGTGACCATCGGAGGAAGGAGGCGGAGTGGAGACCCTAGCAGGAGAGGGACCATCGGAGGAAGGAGGCGGAGTGGAGACCGGAGGAGGAGAGAGACCATCGGAGGAAGGAGGCGACGGCCGGAGAAGGGGACGGAGAGAGGAGAGGCGGAATCGGAAGATCCAGAGGAGACAAACCCAACAAGCCAGAAGGCCAACCGGAAGGCGCATCGCCCAGCCACACTTCAAGGGAAGTGTGGTTACCAGAGGTACGATCAAGGTTTTCAAGTTGGGCGGGATTTAAGTGGGCTAAACCCCTGTAAAGGCACCTTACGCCTCCCGTGCACTACCCTTCCTTCACCACCCAAGCACAGCGGACCCTAGTTGATTCTTCGTGCACGTGTGTTCCCTCACTCCCTTCCCTGTGCCTTTTGGTAGCACAACAAAATAAAACAGTGCTATCTTTTCTTTCCTTCGGAGCGGCATGAAGGCACGACATCGTGGAGGAAGAGGCCCGGACCACAAGTCCCAGAAGACACAGGGACGACCGCCGGACAGCTGCAGAGAAGCGACAGCACAGACAGACGGCGGAGTCCGAAAGCCCCCTGCCCTACTACAGAAAAACAATATACAGGAAAAGGACATTCAAATTAACAAAGCCTGCGTTACCTAAAGTTCCTGTGTCAGTAAGTCTGTTTGAAGGGAACTTAGCAGCGCATACACCGACCCCAGTGAGCAGGGGCGAACCCGAAGTGCTACAAGTGGTGGAGAGTGCGGGCAGCTCGATAGCCATCTGGGACACAAAGATGGAGGAACTACTACAAAGACTGGTCAAAGGGCAGGAGCAGCTGGGCTGGGCGGTGGAACAACAGATAGCCACCGCTCAAGCGGACCGTGATACCTTCAGAGACACTGTGGTGAAACTGTTAGAGGGGTTACAACCGATAACAATCGATCCGGCAGGCAACCCGGTTCGTGAAGTACGGCAGCAGATATCCACCCCTTCCGGTATATCCCTACAGAAGTACACGGCGGGAGAAGATCCAGACGCCTTCCTCGTCAATTTCGAGAGGGTTGCTCTGGCCTGTGGATGGCCTTTAGAGAAATGGCCCTTCTTTCTCGCCCCACTGTTAACCGGGGAAGCACAGGCTGCCTACCAGGTGGCCAACGGCAATGGGCAGACCCCGTATGGACAAATAAAGACCATCATCCTGGATCACTTAGGTCTTGACGCAGAAGCCTACCGCGTCCGATTCCGTAAGGAGAGAGGGACCCCCGGAGAGAACCCGAAGACGTTGTTCTTCCGGTTGAAATCTGCAGCAGACAAATGGCTAACACCCGCTCAGAGCACCAAGGAGGCTATAATGGACAAAATCTACCTTGAGCAGTACCTCGAGGCTCTGCCCTTCGGGACCCAGCGTTGGTTAAGGCAACACTCTAACTTGACCACTGTGCAAGCAATGGAAATGGCCTCCACGTTCACGCGGGCTCAACCAGGCCTGCACCCTACGGAGCCCTAGAAAGGCAGCAGACCCCCAATACGGATCGAACGCAAACCACGACCCCCCCCCCCCCCCGGTCTTCCAGGGCCTAGACTCCCAAACCCCGAAGTACCTACATTCAGAGGCCCACAATGATTCGACTGTGGCACCTGGGGACACATTCCCCGGTTTTGTCCACAGAAGAGGACCCAGGAGGAGCCGATGGAGGTCGGGTATCTACCCCGTGCAGTTATGTACTCAGCGGAACTTGGAGGGGCGTACCACGTGAGTGTCCAGGTGAACGGGAGGAAGGTCAAGGCTCTGTTAGACTCAGGGTGCAAACAGTCGGTGATACAGGGACGGTTTGTGTGTACCCCCCAGGTAATGCCAGAAGCCCTAGTACATATCAAGTGTGTCCATGGCGATATAAAGAGTTATCCGGTAGCGTATATCCCTTTAGAGTTGGAAGGGGGGCGGGCCATAGTGGTTAAGGTGGGGATTCTGAACACTCTCCCCGAAGAGCTGATTATAGGGACCGACAATCCCCACTTCCTAGACCTCTTCTCCGAAACCCTTAACAAAGGGAATACCGGCCCCACCATGGTACTCACAGCCCCGGATCCCTGGGAAGTGGACCGTAGCTTCATGTTTGCCCAAGCCAACGACTCCACATTGTTCAACGCATGGGAACAGGCCCATGCCGACCAGGATAACCCAAGCCCCAAGTACCAGCGTTTCGTGATACAAGATGAACTCCTTTACAAACAAGGGAAGCAAGACGAACCCAAACAGCTCCTTGTTCCAGTATGCTTCAGGGACCAGGTAATGTTCAACGCCCACACCCACCTCATCGCAGGTCACACGGCCAGCGAAAAGACCACCCAGAACATCCTGCGGAACTTCTATTGGCCGGGAGTGTATCAGGACATCAAGCAACACTGCCAGACCTGTGGCGTATGTCAACGAAAAAACTTACATAGACCTCTAGCTATACCTTTGCAACCCTTGCCAATTATTGGGACCCCGTTTGAGAGGGTGGCAATGGACCTCATTGGACCCCTCCCAAAGACTCGGAGGGGAACCAATATGCCCTTGTTATTGTGGATTACGCCACCAGGTTCCCCGAAGCCTTCCCCTTGAAATCCCCCACATCCAAGAACATTGCTGAAAAATTTATGGAACTCTTCTCCCGGGTAGGATTCCCCAAGGAAGTCCTTACCGACCAAGGGACTCCCTTTATGTCCCGCGTGATGAAGGAAGTGTGCCTCCTCTTGGACCTCCACCAAATCTGGACTTCAATCTATCACCCACAGACCGATGGTCTCGTGGAACGATATAACGGGACGCTAAAGAGCATTTTAAAGAAAATGCTCACAGCCAACAGAACAGACTGGGACATGTTGCTACCCCTGGCCCTGTATGTAATTAGAGGCCAAACCCAGAGCAGTCTTGGCTGCTCTTCTTTCGAAATGCTGTACGGAAGACAGCCTCGGAGCCTCCTGGAGATGACGAAAGAATACTGGGAGGCAGAACCATCCCGAGACACGAAAACTTTGTTGGAATACAGCCAGAACCTCAAGAACCAGTTGGGGAAAATACAGGAATTGGCTTACTCACAGCTGGAAAGGAGCCAAACGAAACAAAGAACCCACTACGACAAAGGGAAGAAGTGGAGAAGACTTGATGTGAATGACTGGGCCTTAGTGTTGTTACCATCTACCACCAAGAGGTTTCACACAGAGTGGCAAGGCCCCTACCAGGTCATCGAAACCATCGGCAAAACCACCTACCGGCTACGAATGACAGGAAGGAAAACCAAAATATTTCACATTAATCTACTAAAGAAGTGGCTAGGAACCCCTCCACTTTCAGCATATTCCACTACCCCCAAAGAAAACAAAACAGAGACCACGGTAGACCATCTCGTCATCAACGAGGAATTGTACCAGGGACAACAGGAAGGACTACATAGAGTCCTCAAGCGCTACTCCTCCATCTTTTCTGACATGCCCGGTTCAATGAAATTGGCAGAACATCGAATCGAGACACCGAAAGGCACCATCGTGAAACAACGACCATACAGAATACCTGCCGCAAAAAGAGAAGCCATAAGCCGGGAGGTGAGAGAAATGCTCAAACTAGGAGTGATACGCCCATCCAGAAGTGAATGGTCCTCACCAATCGTGATGGTGCCTAAACCAGATGGGAGCAGTAGGTTCTGTATGGACTTCAGGGCCCTGAACGCTGTCTCATCGTTCGATGCGTATCCCATCCCAAGAATTGACGAATTGATCGAGAAACTAGGCGAAGCCCAGTACATCAGCACCCTTGACCTCACGAAGGGGTACTGGCAGGTGCCTCTGCGAGAAGAAGACCGCAAGAAAACCGCATTTGCCACCCCTGACGGACTATACGAATTCACAGTACTTCCCTTCGGATTACACGGAGCCCCCACGACGTTCCAAAGACTGATGAACGAAGTGCTTCGGGAACACCAGAATTATAGTTCAGCCTACCTGGACGATATTATTATCTTCAGCCCCAACTGGGAGACCCAACTACGACACCTAGAAACCATTCTCCTACAGTTGACAAATGCGGGTTTACACATCAACTCGAAGAAATCCCGAATCAGTTTTCAAAGGTGAAGTACCTGGGGTACGTATTGGGCCATGGGGTCATTGAACCACAAATAGAGAAGGTCCGAGCCATTGCAGACACCCCGTTTCCCACTAGCGTTAGGGATATGCGGGCCTTCTTAGGGTTGGTGGGGTATTATCGCAGATTCATACCCTCCTTCTCGGACATAGCAGCCCCTCTCACGGACACCCTTAAGAAACAGGCCCCGAAACACGATTTCCAGAAACCCACCCCTGCAATGTGGAGGGCCTTCAAAACCCTTAAAGAAGTAATCACCACTAGCCCGGTCCTCTCCTCCCCTGATTTCTCCAAGTCCTTCATCCTCCACACGGACGCCTCTGATTTCGGGATAGGGGCTGTGTTGTCACAAGTATCGGACAAAGGGATTGAACACCCAATTCTGTTTATCAGCTGCAAATTGTTTCCCAGGGAGGTGAGGTACCCCACGATTGAAAAGGAGTGCCTAGCCATCAAGTGGGCGATAGACAAACTGCGCTATTACCTGGAGGGACACCCTTTTAAGCTGTATACCGACCATGCACCCCTGCAATGGATGAGCCGCAACGCCTCTAACAACCCTAGGGTGATGCAGTGGTTCCTTTCTCTGCAACCTTTTGCCTTCCAAGTGCTGCACAGAAAAGGGAAAGACAACGCTAGTGCTGACTATCTCTCTCGTTTTCCTCTCCCCGATCGGGAGAATCAAAGGGGGGAGGGGTGTAACAGGGAGGGCCCGGATCCGCCAGGCTTACCTGTTTCACCTCTTTCCAACCAGCACACAGGGGCCTGGAGAAACACGGATATCCTCGGAGACAAGGAGCCCGAAGAGAGTGGTGAGCCCTGTTTCTTTAATTGGGCGGAGTTGGACGAGGACTACGTCACAGGGCACGCCCCCGTATCCCAGGTGAAGGCAGCCCCAGAAAGCACACAGGTGTGTGTTACACCCGGAGGCGACGGAGGTGAGAGTGACGGAGAAGAGGACGAGTGCGGAGCAGAGAGGAGATCGGCGAAGAAGACGGAGGAGAGGCGGGAGCAGATGAGAGGAGACGAAAGCGGAGCGGAGCGGAGCGGAGCGGAGCGGAGGAAGGAGGCGGAGTGGAGACCGGATCAGGAGAGTGACCATCGGAGGAAGGAGGCGGAGTGGAGACCGGAGCAGGAGAGGAACCATCGGAGGAAGGAGGCGGAGTGGAGACCGGAGCAGGAGAGAGACCATCGGAGGAAGGAGGCGACGGCCGGAGAAGGGGACGGAGAGAGGAGAGGCGGAATCGGAAGATCCAGAGGAGACGAACCCAACAAGCCAAGAGGTCAACCGGAAGGCGCATCGCCCAGCCAAACTTCAAGGGAAGTGTGGCTACCAGAGGTTCGATCAAGGTTTTCAAGTTGGGCGGGATTTAAGTGGGCTAAACCCCCGCAAAGGCACCTTACGCCTCCCGTGCACTACCCTTCCTTCACCACCCAAGCACAGCGGACCCTAGTTGATTCTTCGTGCACGTGTGTTCCCTCACTCCCTTCCCTGTGCCTTTTGGTAGCACAACAAACTAAAACGGTGCTATCTTTTCTTTCCTTCGGAGCGGCGTGAAGGCACGACATCGTGGAGGAAGAGGCCCGGACCACAAGTCCCAGAAGTCACCGGGACGACCGCCGGACAGCTGTAGAGAAGCGACAGCACAGACAGACGGCGGAGTCCGAAAGCCCCCTGCCCTACTACAGAAAAACGATATACAGGAAAAGGACATTCAAATTAATAAAGCCTGCGTTACCTAAAGTTCCTGTGTCAGTAAGTCTGTTTGAAGGGAACTTAGCAGCGCATACACCGACCCCAGTGAGCAGGGGCGAACCCGAAGTGCTACATAACAGTAGGCAAAAAACTATTGTGTAAAACAAAAGTCAAGAACCTGGTTGTTAATACTCGCAATCCTCGCTGGGGTTGGAGTTGGAATAACTGTGATATGTACAATAGAAAGAAAAATTATATTTCTTTCTTGAGTCCCCTCACTCACCAGGGTCTCCCCACGGTGACATGCTTCATCATTGGGGCCATCCCAGTCCTCTACGGACTGAGGAGTGCTGCGACTTGCGAACTACGTAGGAGCACTTTATTGTGATGGACTATGTGTGGTGCATGTGGTGTTGTGAAAGCGGAGTGGAAAGTGTCAATGTTGTTTTAAAAATACCTGCCTAGTGAGCTGTAAATAATTTATTCTGGCTCCTGGGTGGTATATTAAAAGTGGGGTAGCGAACTAGGGATCCTACTGTCAATGGGTAAGGGATACCTATTCACTCATGCCAACATGTTTCGAGATACCTCTATTTCTTCCTCAGGGCTACACAGGGACCAGCCCTGTGTGGCCACTCCTAAACCGTGCTATAATTAAGGAAAAAAGTGAAAATAATGAAATTAATGCTGCAGGAATAAAGCATGCATTAGACATACGTCCTAATGGTCACGTTGTACCTGTAAAGAAAAAACAGATATCAATAAAACACAGGGGGGGTGTCTATGCCCCATCATGTAATAGCGTTCATTATGTTCATCTGAATAGCGATTCATGCTTGGTGGCGCCATAGTCCATGCTTATAGAAAAAAGCCAAGTGGCGTGAGGTAAAAAAACGTAAGTGATCAACACACAGATCAATAAAAAAACATAACACTAGGGATAAACGCATATCAACAAAACAGACATATCACATACATTAATAAGGGACCTAACTATGCCCCATGGTCAGCGAAGGATCGTTCATGTCCTGCCCAAATCTGAGGACTATAAGGAGAGAAATAGCCCCGTTATTTAACTGGTTGTAATGCCGAAAAACGGATCGAGTTCGTTATCCGAAACTCGGTGAGGGTTGGGCCGTAGTTGTTCGTGGCCCCTTTTAAGTAATCCCCGGCACTTAGTTGGAGTACAGGATAACGAGGTATTGTCACCTACGGGTGTTCCTCCGGACCGCATATTTATGCGTGTGTGTCTGGGGGGTTGTATTTAGGCAGTCTACTTCCGCGTTCACATGCTGCAAGAGCGCGAATGCTCGGCGGGGTATGGTGGCCATGTTGCGGGAGTAAACAGGAATGTGTGCCGTTTCTATGCAATATACGGGCAAAATACTGCTCGGTTATCTTAATCACATAATTATCCGGGTCTGTGCTCAAGGGCCCACCAGAACCGCTAATTAGGGAACTTGGCTTTTTTCTATAAGCATGGACTATGGCGCCACCAAGCATGAATCGCTATTCCGATGAACATAATGAACGTTATTACACGATGGGGCATAGAACCCCCCCCTGTGTTTTATTGATATCTGTTTTTTCTTTACAGGTTCAACGTGACCATTAGGACGTATGTACTAATGCATGCTTTATTCCTGCAGCATTCATTTCATTATTTTCCTTAATTAAAGCACTGTTTAGGAGTGGCGTACACAGGGCTGGTCCCTGTGTAGCCCTGAGGAAGAGATAAGGGTATCTCAAAACATGTTGGCAAAAGTGAATAGGCATATCTTACCCATTCACAGTAGGATCCCTAGTTCGCTACCCCACTTTTAATATACCACCCAGGAGTCAGAATAGATTATTTACAGCTCACTAGGCAGGTATTTGTAAACCACATTGACACTTACCACTCCGCTTTCACAACACCACATGCACCACACATAGTCCATCACAATAAAGTGCTCCTACGTAGTTCGCAAGTCACAGCACGCCTCAGCCCGTATAGGACTGGGATGGCCCCAATGATGAAGCATGTCACCGTGGGGAAACCCTGGTGAGTGAGGGGACTCAAGAAAGAAATATCATTTTTCTTTCTATTGTACATATCACAGTTATTCCAACTCCAACCCCAACGAAGATTGTGAGTATTAACAACCAGGTTCATGACTTTTGTTTTACACAATAGTTTTTTGTCTACTGTTAATATTAGGAGGGTGAACCTGGTCCTTCCCTCTAACTCCCTACTTGATATAACGTCTAACACAGCGCGCAGCTGTGGGAGTTTCTATACTTGTGAGTAAAACCTAACACACCAATAATAACACATTCTTCCACCTAGGGCAAACAGACATTAAGTATACAATGACAGAGATCACTGGCCTCACTTTTTCCGAGGAAGAAGTGGACAGGATAATAGCATCCATGCTACCTCAAGCAGGATCTAGCAGTAGAGATACTAGTGAAGCTAGCCAATGTTGGGACGAACTTACAGAGCTTAAACGTAACCAAGTTAAAACTATCATCCATGGCGTGATGATGAGCGAGTACCTTAGAGCTAACGCAGCACCACGCGGGCTCATAGTCAGAAATGAACCATTCATTTTTCAAAAAGACCTGGCATTTAAAAAGACTGGTCCCTGGTAAGCTGCCACTGCACCAGGGGCAGGTTAGTCTTCATCATCAAGACAGCAGCACGCCTCTCGGAAGAGATGAAAATCGACATTCATGATCTAGAAATAAAACTCAAGACATACCAGACACCTGTTGAACTTAAAAAAAGACTGGGAGAACTTAACAAAACCATGAGTGAGTTTGAAGTCTCTCTCAGTGATACAAAATATGTCAAATTCCATAAGGATACGAAAGCGTTTTCTCATGAGAAAGTGTATCCCTACATTAAGGAAGACTACACACCAACAGGAAGAAACCCGGGTTACAACACAGACCCGAGGGGTCAGACACTGGATCAGACTCATCAGATTCCAGTTCCAATGGTTAACAAACTAGGAACAGAAGACCAAGAGGAGGCAGGATGAGGAATAGAGGAAACTATGGGAGGCCACCACACCAAGGGGCACAAGGATACGGACCACCGCCACAATGCTTCTTTGGCCCCCGCCCCCTTTTCATCAATCCTTCCAACAACAACCATACCATTTTTGGAACAATGCCCAAGCAATGGAACCTCAACAGCAGCCTTTTTTAGTGAGAGGCAAGCTCCCCCAAAGAGGAAGGACAAAACGAGGACAGCAGGTGCAATGGGCACAACCACTGGAAACCAACAGGAGCCACACACGCAGCATGGGACCTCTGAATCTGCCAACCACGAGCCACCAATGAGTCTGGTGGTAAATATTTCCGACACCATTCTCACACATGACCAAACAATGGTACTAGAGAAAGGTCTAGGCTTTGTGCCTACAGCCACCCTCGATAAGTTTAAATTGTGCTGCGAACTGAAAGATTTCATCCGCAGGATTAAGCTTGAGATTTTTTTCAAAGACAAACCGCAAACTAATCATACCACTGGGGACACGGGATTAAAAAAGAAATCCAATTTTACACCCCCAGCCAGCAGCATGCCAGTGGAATTACTGGCTTTTGTGAAAGCTGTCCTGAAAGAGGTGACTGATATAGACCCGAAAATGATAAAAACCTTTCATAACACAAGCAAGAAAGAGATGGAAGCTATCTTACAACTGTCCAACGATCAATCAATAACAATAAAACCAGCTGATAAAGGTGGCGCAATAGTAGTACAAAACACCTCGGCCTACAACACTGAATGTCTACGCCTTCTAGCAGACGAGAGGAACTACGAAATCTTAGGATCAAACCCTACAGAACGACTCTGCATTGAGATAGCGAGTCTAATTGAGGAATCATTGACTAATGATTGGATGTCCAAAAAAGAAGCAGACTTCCTAAAGAACAAAGAACCAACAATGCCATACTTCTATACAATAGATAAAATACACAAAACCATGGAAAAACCACCAGGGAGGCCAATAGTCTCAGGTATTGGATCCATAATCGAGCCCTTGTCAAAATTTGCTGATGCCTTCCTTCGTCCCATAATACAACGCACAGATACATATCTCCAAGACACCAAGGCAGTTCTCTGCCTTATAAAAAAAAAAGATTTTGACCCTACAACCCACATCCTGGTTGGCCAAGATGTAGAAAGCCTCTACACTAGTTTACCCCATAAAGAAACTTTGCAAATACTAGAGGAGGTAGTGTTTCAAGAACAATGGCCTTTCCACAGGCCGAGACATGTGGTTTTGGAATGCTGTCGCATAGCGCTGACAGAGACATTTGCGCCGAGCGTGGCGGGACTGTACGTCCACCATTTGGAGAAAGAGATAATCCTACACCCCGATAACAATCTCCACCTGAACCATGTCAAACTATTGAAACGCTACATTGACGATGTGCTCATGATTTGTGAAGGAGATGAGAATGAAGTAGGGACTGTCTTAGAATGGCTAAATCTACAAGACCCCTTTCTCAAATTTACATTGTCCATGAGTAGTAGGTTTAGGAGTGGCGTACACAGGGCTGGTCCCTGTGTAGCCCTGAGGAAGAGATAGGGGTATCTCGAAACATGTTGGCATAAGTGAATAGGCATACCTTACCCATTGACAGTAGGATCCCTAGTTCGCTACCCCACTTTTAATATACCACCCAGGAGCCAGAATAAATTATTTACAGCTCACTAGGCAGGTATTTTTAAACCACATTGACACTTACCACTCTGCTTTCACAACACCACATGCACCAATGTGGTGTTGTGAAAGCAGAGTGGTAAGTGTCAATGTGGTTTAAAAATACCTGCCTAGTGAGCTGTAAATAATTTATTCTGGCTCCTGGGTGGTATATTATAAGTGGGGTAGCGAACTAGGGATCCTACTGTCAACGGGTAAGGTATGCCTATTCACTTATGCCAACATGTTTCGAGATACCCCTATCTCTTCCTCAGGGCTCCACTTAGTCCATCACAATAAAGTGATCCTACGTAGTTCGCAAGTCGCAGCACGCCTCAGCCCATAGAGGACTGGGATGGCCCCAATGATGAAGCATGTCACCGTGGGGAAACCCTGGTGAGTGAGGGGACTCAAGAAAGAAATATCATTTTTCTTTCTATTGTACATATCACAGTTATTTCAACTCCAACCCCAACGAGGATTGCAAGTATTAACAACCAGGTTCTTGACTTTTGTTTTACACAATAGTTTTTTATCTACAACTGCAAGAACCACACATGTAAACAAACAACAAAAGAAAGCCAACAGGAATGCTCAGCACTATTGGAGCCCCTCCCTCCAACATCAAGATACTGGACACAGATATCCCTCCCCTCCCAAGCTGTAGCCTGTTGGGTTTACCAAATACAATCCCCTACCCATTGCATTGTAAGAAAGAGAGGACCATCGCTGTGGCTTTATTTCAGCCAAACAGGTTATAACCTCGATGTGGAGGACTGACACTCAGCCAGAATATACTGATTGGCTGCACAGACTATGGAACACCATATGGATTGAAAAACTCACAACCTTACATGATAATAAACTGCTGCAATTAGATCAAATGTGGGCCCATGCTTCTCATTTTTATCATGAGACTTCTGAGAACTCTCCGGCCCAAAGTACCTTCAAGCCCTTAGAATAATCAGGCCCCTGCCCGCACAGACCCACGAAAGCAAGGAGAGACCAGCACCAACCTGCAATACCACATAGGCCTAGCCTGATGAACCAGTGGAGTTCACAGGCATCCGTGATGGAAGTTAATTCCCTACCTGTTTAGTCCTCCCTTATGTAGTCCTGTCCCTCCCTCCCCTCCTCTGTTGTATCATGGCCCCACCTAGTCCTTCCCCATCCCCCCTCTGTTTCCTTCCCCCCATTTGTTCGCCTCACCAGCCTCTGGTTGGAGGTGAGCGTATGTGTTACTGATTTCACCGAATAAAAAGATATAAACCATAAAGGCTTATTGGTGTCTGCATATGCTTTTCACAATAAATAAGTCAGGCATTTATTCCTCTTTTATAATAGCTGGTCATAATAAACAGATCAGACATAACATTAAAGACCAGACTGACTATCTTTGATGTACCCCTTTAAAATAAACAGATCAGTTCTGCAGCATTTGACATACCATTTTCAAATCAACCTATCAAGCCTACAGAAATCAACAATGATACGTCTCCATAACCAACTGAGGCCTCCTGTATTGCACTTCAGCTAGCAACCATCAGGCACACAGTCAAAGTTATAAATATGCACAAAATTAGAGATCACAAAACAACATACAACTCCTCTGAAAAGGATCTAACAAGGATTAATACATTGCTATCTTCAACCCCGAGTGTTTGTCCGAGAGGTTATAACCAACATCAACAACCTTGCCTACAATGGTAATCTGTGAGATTCGATGTAACATGATATCTGTCTACAGCCTCTGGAACAGTGCATTAGCAATTGCTCTTTAAAGGCCTATTGGCTTTAACAAACACTTTCCACAATTCTATCTTTGTCATAACTTTTCACAATAAACATATCGGGCCTGTGGCATAATACATACATTTTCCTCTAAGAACCAATCAGGCCTGTCTATAGACTTTATCATTAGTTTTCCACTAGAACGATCTCATTCCTTCTGAATACTGTATAAGTTTTCCCTTAAGGCAACTTTCAGGCACTGTCAAAAAATTATAAATATACCAAAAATTATAGTTAGCAAAAAATATTGAATACTTTGTTAGAAAGTTATATGGGATTATCAAACTGTAAATCTTCTACCAGCAAAGCTTGTCACAGAGGGAAACCGACACTAAAACCCCTATCTCCTAAAGTAGCCTTTGGGAATCTATGTAAAGCAATCATATCTACAGGCTTTAACACAGTGTAATAACAATCCCATCCTTAAAGGCCTATTGGCTCTAGCATGACTTTCACAATAAGAAGTTGAGAACTATGGCTTCTGTTCTGACATAACTTTTATCAAAGAACCATTTAGGGTCTTATTACTGGTTTTTCACCATAACTAGTTCAGGGCTACTGTATTCCGCATAACCTTTCTCACAACGCAAGTATTGAAATACTGTCATAAAATTACATAAAACAAAGTTACTCCGTCCCTCTGAAAGACCATTAACCATCTGTTTGTGGTTATATAGTAGTAAAGGTGTTGTTTTATGCCTTAATTTCGTTCTTTGTCAATTTCTTGTTTTCTAAGACAATTATTATTTGAAACAATTGATGTTTTAAAAAAAATATGAAATTACAATATATACAAAATTGTAGTAGGTAAAACTATATACAGCCCTTCCTAAAACGGTATAACAATAATTATTTGTTGTATTGTAATTGCATTTATATAGCGCTTACTACCTCTGACGAGGCTTTAAAGCGATTTTTCGGCAAGTAGCACGCTACTCCAGAACCCATGAAGGATTAGAGGTGAATTAGTATAGTGAAATATGAAAGTAATTTGAGTGGTGGATATGTTAGTCAGTTATTTGGAATGAGTAGGACAGTGGAGGGATAGAAGAAGGAAAAAGATTTGCATTTATATAGCTCTTGCTACCCCTCATGAGATGTTTAAGCTTTTTTTCGGCG
Source organism: Lissotriton vulgaris (assembly GCF_964263255.1). Taxonomy (NCBI): domain Eukaryota; kingdom Metazoa; phylum Chordata; class Amphibia; order Caudata; family Salamandridae; genus Lissotriton; species Lissotriton vulgaris. Next base: position 1,154,150,408 of record NC_141695.1, on the reverse strand, counting down.
AGTAGCACGCTACTCCGGGACCCTTAAAGGATTATTAAAAGATGAGTAAAAAGGAGGTAGAGGGGAAAGAGTGAGAGGGGAGGGTTTAGAAAGACTTGTTTAGGGGGATCGGAATAGTTCAAGAGGTATGAGATGATGCAAGGAGGGGCAGAGTAGGGAACAGTCTAGAAAGGCTAAATATGGTAAAAGTGAATTCTATACAGAGGGTTTGCCACAAAGGAAAATAGGGAAGTAACCAATGCCACAAGGCTTGCCTACTATGGTAAACTGAGTAATTCCCTGTCACAAAATACCTGTCTTCAACATGTACTTTAGTGTAAATAAAAAACACTATTAAAGACCCATTGGTGTTAATATATTTGTCATAGATTTCCTTGATAAACAGATTAGGCTGGTAGCCTTGGCTAATCATAACAACCAACTCAGACCTACTATGTTGAGCATAATCTTTGCTACAGGGAAAAAAATGTGCACTACAAGCACTTTTTTTCAGCGAAAGCACACAACTTCTGTCCAATCAAAACCTATACTGAAGGTAGTCAACATTTGAAGGAGGCTGAAGCCCCTCTCGCTGTAGTGCACCTTTACGCTTTTTATCTGTTGATCACATAAGGCAGTACGACAGCTGCGCTGCGACGCCCGACCTAAGAATGTGCTCTATAAAAACACGGGAACTGGACTGGAAATAGGCTGCACAGGCATGGTTTACAACCCCTCTGTGTTAATTACACAGGGCCCGCCTCTGACAGATCTGTGCGCGCTATTGGTTCTTGACAGGCGGCTTCAAGACACAATATTTTCAAATGTCTGCCAGTTGAGGACATTCGACTTAAGGGATTGCCAGCCAGCTGCTTGGGCCCGATACTTGGAGGCCGGATACAGTTACCGGCAAGGGCCTGCAAGCGGCCTTTGGCAACCGTAGAAGAGGAGAGATCAATTAATTCCACGAGGGCACATGTTTATTTTACAGAGCGCAGTAAGGGAAGTCGCAGAATACATTACAGTTTGAGTGGGGCTAGGGGACAGGCAGGAAGAACAACACACATTTGCATTTCGAAGGGAGGTGAAACAGCCAATAAGAAGCCCCTTCTGCTGCTGAATGACATCTTCACCCAGAGACTGCTTGCCCCATGTTCCCACCTGTTACTTTCAGGTCAGCCGCAGTTCACTTGATAAACCCGTTATGCTCTTTTCACAAACATTGCCAGGACAGAGGGATGTGTCATGCACAAGGGTGTTGGCCATTTGCGAAAAACAAGCGAAAACCCAAGTGAAGCAGCCCTGTTCCTACAGAACTGAGCATCAGTAAATAGTACATCAGGTACATCGGAAAAAATATATTTTATTTACTGCCTTAACATTCCGAAAGTCTTTCTTACGTTGTTCCCGCAGGTGGATGAGTACCGGGGACTTTTATTTGGTTTTGCCTGTAAGAGCAGCCATTCTGGCGCCACTGTAAATGGTTTTCCAGTACGGCTTAGCGTTTAATTTCTAACAGCACTCGGGGTACTAAAGGACAAGTTAGATTTAGCAGCTGGTATGACTGGCAACTCTTAACTAACATCAGGGGAAGACAGAATTAGGTACCCTGTTCTGAATCTAAAACCAGCTGTCTAGCCACTAGATTATAGCGTTTATTTATTTATTTATTTATAAAGTTTTGTATAGCGCGCTCTTCTGCGATAACCCGCTCTTCGTGCTTTGGGAGACTTGCCTACAAGAGGAAAGACAAGAATGTCCAATTACTCCTTTTAAGAATACACAGACATTAGACAAATGCGTGGAATATATATTGTGTACACAATTCTTGTTCTGAAAGACCAACAACTATCATGTGACTTTCACCCTAGATGTACCTCAACAAAGGCACATATATAAAATGCACTTGTTCAAAGGCTATATTGATACTGTATGAAGAATACAGTTGTGCAGCAACAGCAAATGCTCATAAGGCATCCCCAGGAGGGAGTCAGGAGTCATCATCAGACGTGGCGTGACGCTCTCCAGAGAATCCCTGACGAAGGCAATATGCAGGTAGGGGACTAGCTGGAAACATGTTTGCAAGGTAATTTTTCCTGGGTAGTTCATCACTATGTACTCTGAATCTCAGAAGATAGTTAAAGAAAGATCACATTAAAACCTCTGAGCCGGTCTCAAACATTCATCTAATTTAGTATTCTCTTTGAATGAGCTGTATTTGCTCTGCTTTATAGAGAACAAATGGGCCACAGGACAGGAACTGGGGGGCTTATTTATGAGCCCTTGCATCACTTTTGCGCCGCCGGTGCGTCACTTTTTGTGATCTACCAGCAGAGTAAAAAATGCGCCATGTTGAGTCATATTTACAAAGTGACGCATCTAGGTAGATGCGTCACTTTGTAAACCGCTGCACCACATTATACCTGCGCCAGGTATAATGTATGCAGGGTGGGCATTTTGATGCAAGTAAGCCTTGTAGAAGTGACGCAGTGAAATCTATGAGATTTCACTGCGTCACTTCTAGGACGCAAATGCATCAATATCTTACGCCGGCCTCACAGCAGGCGTAAGACAGACGCAGGCACATTTGAAATGGGGCTTGCCCATGTGTATTGACCCATTGCTGGAGTTGCGTCACTTTTGTGACACACTCCAGCAATGCGTCATTTTTGCGCCTACAGATAGGACAGAAATACTCACGTATCTGTAACTCCTTGCGACATGATGCGTCATACTGTAAATATGACTCATCCAGCATGTCGCACGGAGGGCGCAATAAAAAGTGAAGCATTGCTGTTTTCACACAGCGATCTGTCACTTTTCATTAATGAGGCCTTGGGTGACTTGCACTTCCCTTAGCATGCTGACATATTCTGAATGCTCATTCCCATTGACTCAATGCAAGCACCATCATAGGATGCGACCAAGAGACTACAGATGCAGCAGTCTGCACTCTCTTTTGGGTAGTCTCAGTGCTGTAGTCACCATCCCTCGAACTTATCATAATCTTCAGCCTCTTCTAATTTCTATTATATGCAGTGATATTGGTTGCTCTAGGACACTGCCGGTAAAAGGCAAAACCAAAATAGTATATTCCAAGAAAATGCCTCACATTGGCCAATACGTTATGTGATCTCTGCATTTCAGAATTCAGACGACGCTGAACACCACTCAATAAAGTCCACTAAATTTATGATAAGAGGTAAGTTATACTCACTGAGACTAACTAATGTGTGGGAGCCGCCGAGGCTCATTGTGACAAAAGCAACGCAAGAAGTTTGTGGAGTAAGGGGACACACGTTAGGATCAATAGAGGTAACTATTCTGGCTAACAAGTCTAGTGGAAATTGATTGACTTTGTCAAGGACTGTAAATAGGCTCAGAAACCTCAAAGTACAGGGCTAGCAGTCCATTCCCCCATTGCAGGGTGCCTCTGTCACCTATTAATCTTGCCACAACCTTATTGCTTGCCACTTCTATAGGAGTCCCAACTCATGTTTTGCACCCTCTACTGAACAGTTCTCATTTAAGAGAATAGAGATAGCTATCATTACGGCAAAATCTAAAGAGGAGGCAAGTTACAGAAGATTGAGTTTCAGTTACAGGAAAGGACACGAAAGCTGTAGCTGCATGCTATAGTTGGTAAGAAGGGGGGCACGGCTATAGAGAAATTGAGACCGCTAATCACCCGAGGCTAAAAGAGGTAGTGATGGAGGCAAACAAGCTAACCCTCAACACTACTGTTGCTACCTCTGCTTCCTCTCTTACACCTCTTGTGTCTCACCATTTCCAAAGAGATAATGCCCACGTACACCATTGGTATAAATGTGCAATGTGCATAACTGGCTGGTAACCACTGAGCTTGCCTCCTGTATATAGATGTTTATGATGGAGGAGGCAACACTGGTTCTGCAGAACTGTTGTCTCCATTATTGGAACGGGATTGCTGGACTGGCCCTGTCTGCAAGGTCACCTCAAATGTTTTGCCTTCACCCCTTCTGTTTTCTGAACTGATTTTTGTTGGCTTTTAGGACTCTGTGCACTTTAGCACTGATAACCAGTGCTAAAGTGCTTGTGTTCACTCCCTCAAACATGGTAAAATTGGCTTACAGCTGATCAGCATATTTGACTTACAGCTATACCACATAACCAAGGCTGGTAAATTATACACTACTAGTGGGCCTGCAGTACTGATTGTGCCCCCCCCCCAATTAAGTAGCCCTGTAAAATATGTCCCAGGCCTTCCATTACAGCCTGCAAGCAGTTGGTTTTAAACTGCCAATTGAACTTGGTAATATAACCACCTTGCTAAGTCTAAAACTTATTTTTATTACAAATAAGGCACACCTAAGGTAGGCCCTAAACTGCCCATAGAGCAGGGTGCATTGAATTTAAAAAGATGGACATGTATTTGTAAGTTTTATATGTCTTGGTAGTGAAAAACTCACAAATTTGTTTTAATTTCATTACTGTAAGGTCTACCTCTTCCATTGGATAACATTGGGGTACCTTATTACATTCAATAAGTGCTAACCTTTGATTGGGAGCAGGTAGGGAAGTCATTTGGTGTATGATGATTTGGAATTTAAAATCCACTTTAACTTTAAAGTCAGATTTTATGTCACAATTCTGAAAATACATCTTTTGGAAAGCTGACTTTTTCTTGACCTTACCATTTTGTGCCTGCAGTCTGTTCCTGGGTCACATGACAAGGACTTTAGTCTAGCCTATTGTGCCTCCACACAGACTGGGACCAAGGCAGGGAGGCAGGAGATTCATGAAACCTCTGTAAAGGGAAACTCCAGAAGCTTCTCCTACTTCAGAGTGGGCACCAGGTATAATTATTGGACCCTCAGATCCACTCTTCAGTACATCTCTAGACCTGTTGAAAACTGAGAAGAAGACTGCTGTGCTGCTCTGCTACACGGAGGACTGCCCCTCTGCCTGTGTGAGGAGGACTGAACTTGCACAGCTCATCAGAACCGCTGCTTCATGATGCATCTTTGGTGTGAACCTCACAACTTCCCATCAGGACTGGCCCAGAGTGATGCAGCCTTGACACAAACCTGCACCGCAGCCCTCGCAGCTCATCTGAACCATCGCTGTACAACTCATCCTCGACACAACTTCACTCCACAGCCCACACAGGTCACCGGAGCCAACACAGCACGGTGCATCTCAATGCGGACCTCACATCACGTCTCAGGAACACCGGAGCGCAATGCTTTGCAACTAGGATTTAAGTTACATTTCTCACCCTCTTGGTCCCTGTATTGGGCCCATGCTCTATTGTGGTCAGCTTGAACTTGTGACTAGGTCCCAGTCCGGGGCAACCAGATAAACACAGTTGACGCTTTGTGCTTTTAAGCACTATTTTTACCTAAATCTTTAAAATTGCATGTCTCTGTTTCTACTAATAATTGGATTTCTGTTGTTTTGGTGACAAATAATTGATTAAATTTTACTCCGTTTTTTTCTAAATTGGTTTGGGATTTTTCTTTGTTGAGTTTTCCAATCCAATCCAAAAATTCTTTATTTTGGCCATTTAGGCCATAAAAGATACATATAAAACCATACATTACAAAACATACATATTATATTAAAACATTGTGTTAAAACATACTTTGAAAGAGTAGATAAAAGAATAAAAAAACACTCAAATCCCTGTTGGTGATCAAAAGATACGTTGGCAATACAATTATATAGAAGTTCCGTCCTTTGGTAGTCAGGCTTTTGATAATTTTCTCCTGATGTGCCACATGGCCATTAAAAATTTAGCAACTGCAAATACTATATGAGGGGAAGTATTTGTTTTCAATATTCTGTGTGAAATCACAAAGCTCCTTACGCCCAAGTTCCTACATAGAGGCACTAGCCAGTGTTTCCTTGGTCTATTGTAGGCTGGGCAAAAGAACAAGACATGAATTTCCTCCTCATCATAGTTGCTACAGCCAGGGCATGTTTTTTCATCCCCCTTTTCCCATTTACATGTGAAGGATTTAATGGGCAATGTACCAAGCCTCCATTGGATGAATAGTTTTCTTGCCAATATCTGGAAAATGATATCCATAAAACTTTCAAAGTGGTAAGAATTCTTGGAGTCCAGTAAACGTTCAGTTAAAATCCCATTGTGGGGTGTAAGCATAAGGGAAGCAAGACTTCTCTCCTTATGAATCTCCACAAGTCTTTTTCGGGAAACTTTTTGGCAGCCTATCCCAGGGGCCTCCCAAAGCTCATGGAGACTCAGCCGGTATAGTTCTTTTTTTACAAAAGCCAACCACTGAATTCTGTCACATTGGTTCAGGTTCATTACGTGGATAAGATCTTGCCTGTAGTGTGCAAGCTCAGTGGTGGTCCAGAGCCTGTGCCAGAATCTTAGTGGCCTTGATTCCAGATCCTCACCTACTGGGGGTAGACCCACATCTAATCATAAGGGGAGCAGGGGCGTGCCACGGGGGAGGGCCAGGCGGCGTCTCAAGAAGTTATTTTCTACACTCGCCAACGCTGTCCCTGCTTTGTGCCCCCATAGCTCACTACCATATAATGCAGCCGCTTTAGCTTGTGTTTTATACATTTCAACTGCCAGGGTAATGGGTTTAAAAGTAGAAGTATTCGCAACCTTCAAAATTGCCCCAGACAGTTGAGACAGCTTTATCCGAGATCTTGCTATTTGTGGTTCCCAGGATAGATTCTCGTGCAGGGTTACCCCCAAATACTGGAATGTTTTTACCCTCTCCAATCTTACAGAGCTCAGTGAAGGATTTGGTCTTGTCTTGGGTGAGGGGTTGAATAGCATGAATTTGGTCTTCCCTGTATTTATCTCTAGACCATATTGTCTACAGAAAAAACCAAATCCATCCAAGATCCGCTGAATCCCCATCGGGGATTTGGAGAGCAGGAGGGTATCGTCGGCAAACAAGATGGCCGGCACCCTCCTGCCTGCCAAAACTGGAGCATCATTATCCCTTACATTACCAAGATGGGATATAACATTATTAACATAAAGGCAAAACAGGGTTGGCGCCAGGACTCAACCCTGCCTTACCCCCTTAAGGACAGGGAACCTTTTTGACAATGCTCCACCCCTCCCACACCTGACCTGAGCAAAATTACCATCATGGAGCCGGATTATGGCCTGTAGAAGGTGTGTAGGGACCCCCAACTCATTTAAAACCTCCCAGAGTTTCTTTCGGGGGACCAGGTCGAATGCTGACCTCAGGTCCACGAACACCATATACAACCTCCCCCCTCGATCCTCACAGTTTTCCAATAGAGGAGTACGAGGCGGAAGATCTGGTCCATGGTGGATGTGTTTTTCCTGAAGCCAGCCTGGAGGGGGCTTAGAATTTCTTTGTCCTCCATCCAGTCCAAGAGATGGTCCAGTAAGAGGCGGGAAAAGAGTTTTTGGGGCACATCTATGAGGCTGATCGGCCTGTAGTTGGCTGGGAGAAGAGGACAGCCCTTCTTGAAGATGGGTACTATCTCCGCCCCCAGCCAGGTACAGGGGATCTCCGTGCCTCCTGCGATGGAATTGAAGAGAATGTGGAGGTACGGGGCCCAGATCTCAGGATGGAACCTAAAGAGGTCGCCAGGCAATCTGTCGAGTCCCGGTGCTTTGCCCATTGCCAGTCTCTTTATTGCACTCCCCACCTCCCCCAGACTAAATTCCAATCCGTCGCCAGATTGAGATGAGACGACAGCAGCCACATCATTGTTAACTTCAAAGGTATCTTCATAGAGTTTACCAAAGTGGGCTTCCCACACAGAAGCTGCAATGTTGGGCTCCACTGCAGTTTTTGGTTCACCTGTGCCAATGTTCACCAAGGACCAGAATCTCCTGGAGTCCATCGTTTCTAGGGCAAGAGAGAGGTCCTGCCATCTGTTCCAGTCCCATTCTGACCTTGCCCGTGCCATTATTTCCTTATATTCCCGCCTGAGCTCGGCAACCTTGCCCCTATCTGTACCTGCTTTTATTGCTGTTATTAACTCAGTCTTGGCCTTTTTGCAGGCAGAGTTGTACCAGGTAGAGGTTCGGGTCTTTTGCTTACGCTGCACTACCACCGGGTAGAGGACCTCACCCAGAGCACCCACAAGCTCTTCATGGATTTGGGCTAATCTCTTGTTAAAGTCTTGAAATCTAGGTTGGTTAATTAGATTATCCAAGTCCTTTAGCTTGGGGAGTGCTAGCTCATAAATTTTCCTGATACTTTCTTGTGAATTAGCCAGTTTCTCCCATTTTACCCTACGCCTATTGGAGGTGAGAACCAGGTTACCTGGGTCCTCACTGGGCTCGGCGGGCTGCGGTCCAACTGCGTCTGCAGAATACACCATGTCTAGTAGAAGTGCATTGTGGTCGCTGTCCGTTCGTACAACTACTCTAAAATCCTGGACCTTGGACCACAAGCTAATATCTACAAAAATGTAGTCCAGCCGTGATTCCTGATCCTTCCTATTGAAGGTACATTGCGAGGGGCAGTCTGAAATTGTTCGGCCATTGCAAGCCCTTAGCGCAAAATTAAGTGTCAGGGACATAATTTGCACCGCAAGAGGAGACCAAGATTTGGGGTGGGGAGATTGACACGCCGGAACACCCCAAAAGTCATCTTCTGCAGTGAGTGTGCCTTCCCTCAACGCTTCCAGTGGTTTAAAGTGACAATTAAAGTCTCCACCCATCACTATCTTGAAATCTTTGGGTAGTTGGCCCAAGAAGGACAAAAGATCATCAAGTGTGGGTGACTCCATGGTTGGACCAACTGTATGAGAGTACACATTTATAATTGCTATCTTAGAGGCATTGGGCCACTTGAGTAGAACACACTGTATGTCCTGAGAGAACGTAACTACATTCTCGGTAGTGCATCTAATGTGGCTAACTACCCACACCGCCAGGCCACCCGAGGGCCTCCCCTTGCCACTCCAGCTGGCCTTGATTTCAAAGATTGCATAACCCATTCTGGACAGGGGTTCCCTGGCCCAAGTCTCTTGAAAGAGACAAACATCACTATTAGCTACTAGGAAGTCACAGTCATCAGTATGTAGTTTGTTGGCAATGCCCGCGACATTCCAGGACAGAACCTTCAAAATTTCGGGTAGGGATTTAGATTTGGAGCCCGGTGCCCCAGATTTAGCATGTTCAATGACCACTTGCGGAACAGGGGACCCTTGCAATTGTGTTGTTTCCTGGTTGAGTGAGACAAAAGATGTTAAATTCGGGTCAGGCTGGTCAGTGGATAACAGTGCATGGACATATACGCTATCAGGTAAAATATTTTCTTGGGCCCGCGCACTGAAGAGGGTTGGGTTGTCTAGATGGGACGTTTCGTTTTCCCCGAGTAGTACTGACAGCATTACCTCCCACGGTCCCCTGCCCTACAGATTCACTAGTGGTTGACCGAATCTGTTTACAGTGGCTTGAGTTCACTTTATTGCTATTAATCCTCGGGGGCAGCGATGAATTGATGGAGGTACCCAACCGTCATTCGCAATCTTCGAGGCCTGAAAAGGCTTCGAATCTATTGGTAACTTCCAAAGTAGTAAAGGGGAGGAGGTGTTCCATCTCCCTTGTTTCTAACATGTGATCCACCCTCCCAAAATTACTACCATAACCCCTATAAGGAACAGTGTCCCACCCAAATACGTTCTTTGGGGCCATAGGATTGGGCATCGACGGCAAATACTGATTATTAAATTTGGTGCATGGGTTACTCAGTATGGCAGGGGGTGGCCAAGGACATGACATGGGAGCCACTAGGGCTCTTGGATAGAAGTATGTAAGATCACAGGGAACAATTGTTTTACCTACGTTCCCTGGTATCCAACCGTTTCCTGGATCTCTAAAATTTACCACTATGAGATCACCCTTAATGTCTTTTTCTCGGCTCCCCAACCAGGGGAGTCGGCGTACATGCACAATCTCCCCGTTGATGTTACCGGGGAGCGGTCTATTCTGGGTAAGCCAATGCATAGTTTTGTTTTTGAGCTGGAGGGGGCCTTCTCTCTTATCAGCCTCGACTGTAGGGACACCCGTGAGCACCACCACATAGGGAACCGCTTCTGGGGGTAGTTCGACCTGGCGGCCCCTGCGGTGTTCAGCTCTGTTAGGGGACATCCTCCCTCTTACCTCCCGCATGCTTCTTGCAACAGGACTATTTCTTCCCTTCGGGATAGCGCCAAAAGCATGCGTGGCAGGTCGGGGAGCAAGTTTGGAAGATTTTACCCCTTGTGGATTTCGGCTCGCTATTTTACTGGGTACATTTGAGTCCTTGTGAGATGTGGGGGCCGAAGATGTAACTGCAACGGCAGGAGTTGGAATACGTTTAACAGGATCTTTCTGTTGGCCCACTTTGTTGGAAATAGCCATTTCCAATTGCCCCAACCGTTGCTCTATCCCCATTATTCTGTCTAGAATTGGAAGTGTGTATGTCCTAAGTAGGTGCTCAAGGGTATCAAAAGAAGGGACAGGCGATAGAGAATCCAACGAACTGCCACTTAGAGATTCTGAGCCAATTGTCGGAGCAGTCGTCATAGGAGGTGGTGGTGTTTCTTGAAGGGCCGTTTGAATTTCTTCAGGTGTTAAAGTGTCCTTTGGTTTGGGAGCAGAAGCTGCATTAGCCCCTTTGCCCTTACCAAAGTCAGAATGGCTAATCCTACCCTTTTGATGTGCACCACCCCTCCTCCGTCTTTTGTTTGGGGACGGGCCATATACTTTGGGCACCTCCAATTTCCTGGGTTTGTTTCTAGCAGTCATTTTCGCAGCTCGTGGGCTGGCAGATGAGGCTTCTGACCCTGCACTGGTGGTGCATGGAGTTAATGTGATGTTTATAGCTGTGCTGTTTGAATCAGCTATTGTGTGGGGTGAAAGGGAAGTGTCTCGTAGAAGTACAGGAATAAGCTGGGTGGCTAGAGGATCCTCATTTACTGGGACCACACATATACCCGGGGTTAGGGTCTGGGGTGCTATGGATGAAGAGAGTCTGGCTTTAATACCTTCAATGGAGCTACGTCGCTCTACCCTTCGTTCGGCCAGTGCATTTTCCCTATCTATCTCAGAGGTGGATTTTTTAAAGTAGTTTTCTAAGGTGCCTTTGCTGTTGTATCCGTCAACGGTGCTCAACGTGGGTGGGTCCATGGCGGTAGCTATAGGGAGAAACCCTCCAGAAGCCAAAATAAGTAGTGCCTTAGTGATGACCTAAAAGACTAAACTTTACACAAGCCCGGGACCCACAGGAAATTTATGCACTAATGGCAATATAGATCCCCAGTTTACATCACCGCAACACAGGACTGGAGAATGTAGATATTAGCTAAAGCAAGAAGAAAAAAAGAAAAAAACAATCGCAAAAGCCACATACAAATGAAAGTTCAGTGGCAGTGACGGCAGTGTACAAATCAATGGGGAAAACAGGTAAATGCTTTGAGTAGGCAGCTATCTTACTGCAGCAAGACGTCCAACAGCATAAAAGAGGGGAGGGATGAAAGAAAAGGGCCCCAGCCCAGCCTCCTACAGCCACCTAACCGCCACACAACGGCCCGCCCTTTGCCCGGGCTTAGCCCCGGGCTTGGCCCCGCGCGCGTCCCGCGGACGCTGTAAGCGCGGGATTTATATAGAACGGAGGAGGAGTCCGGGAAGAGGCTGCAGGTGCGCGAGGTGTGGTAAGCGCAAGGACCTGTGGGCCTCGCAGTCCCGGACTCGCAAATCCAGCGGCGGTCGTCTAATCACCGCAAGAGTCACTGGCACACACAAAGTAACAGCAGCAGGGCACTTCCACTCAGGATAGGGGCCTGGAAACAAGGCAGGGTCACAGTGGCGACTGCGAGCGGCTCCCGCGAAGCGGGGGCCACGAGTCGCTGAAATAGGAGCCCAGGTCAGCAGGGAGGAGTCCGGGAAGAGGCTGCAGGTGCGCGAGGTGTGGTAAGGGCAAGGACCTGTGGGCCTCGCAGTCCCAGACTCGCAAATCCAGCTGCGGTTGTCTAATCACCGCAAGAGTCACTGGCCCACACAAAGTAATGGCAGCAGGGCACTTCCACTCAGGATACGGGCCTGGAAACAATGCAGGGTCACAGTGGCGACTGCGAGCGGCACCTTATTACTGTTTGTGTGCTGCACAAATACTTTACATATTACCTCTAAGTTAAGCCTGACTGCTTTTGTGCCAAGATATCAGAGGGTTATGCACAGGCTAGTTTAGTGACTTTAGGAGTTAACCCTGATGGGTTTTATGGTTGTTGCTTGAATCCAGAACCCCCCTCCAACCAACAGCCAAATTTCTCACAAAGATCATCCTCGTATTGATTAGCCTTTGATAGCCTTGGATAGCATGGTATATGTGTGTAAGAGGGATATTACGGTGAGGTTGTTTTTGTTTGGATTACCTCTTGCCCAATATCACATGAACGTTAAAAGTTACAGTAACAGTAGTGTTCTCTTTTGAAACATAGAGCCAACCTGTAATGGACATGAGCTTTACGATGCAGGACCAATCTCAACAAATACTATTTTAGGGATTTTTGATAGACACCAGAAAACCAGTCTCAAACTTTCATAGAATTTAAACGTTCTAAAGATGAAGAGCTGAAACATTTAAAGGGACAAGAGGATTTCATTAGAAATGTGTTGTTTATCATAGGCATGTTGTTAACATCAACACATCCTTTTCCGCTGGCCACCATTATAAATCTCACTGGAGTCTAACCCATAATATTTTTTCTCAGAGAATGACCGGGGCGGGGGCGTGATTAGTACTAGCGTGATGCATGGGTTGAACTGGCAATGCTACATATTTAGGCCACTGTCAACACAAAGATTGGAGTCTGTTGCAGAGAAGTCTCTCTACGTAAACCGCTCACACTTCTTAACTCAATCCTTTCCTTGAAAGAATGTGAACAAGAACAAGATTAATTTCCTCACCTAACTAAAGATGGACAATGTTAAAAGAGTGATGGAAGTCATTTTAGAATGTTGCATGAATCTTTATTTTTGGAATGTTTACCTATCTTTTGCTTTAAGGGTTATACTTTCGTGGCATGTGCAGGTTGCCTTGTTAGGATGAAATGTGAGGCATCTTATGGTCACGGTGATTTTATGCTGATGTAGAGGAGAGTATTGTCCAGTCCTCCCCCACTTCATTGAAGTGCACCTGTTATTGTCGTGTGTCGGTGCTCATTGTCCTCATTTGAATTCTACGACCTGCATATTCATATGTCTGCAGCATTTGATACAAATTCACGTTTATGCAATTCACCTTGCAGATAATTCAATATAATACTCAAAATATGCATGGATCTGTTTACCTAGTAATGACAAGCTCTCTACTATCAGATCAGAGATCATTGGAGATTACAGCAGATGTTCCAGTCATTCTTTCCTTGCTTCAGGATATTCCATTAGAAAAAATAGCAATTCAGTTAGCCTTCCATTGCTGCCTAATTACTGACGTAGGAGGCTCACTTGCTGACTTTCATCCCTTCCCTTTATGAAATCTCTCCAATATCTCTTGGCTCTTCTGTAATTCAGCCAGTCTCTTATTGGGCTGGATACGTTAAAGAATAGAGGATCCTTCCTCAAGCATCAAGGCCCTTTATTCCCTCAAATTCTACCATCTATCCTTGAAGGGGTTGCTAAGTTGCAAGACTGACAACTTCTCCAATGTGTTTTTTACATGGCCCCTATGAAGGGACAGACACTCAGTGCAACTCTGCAATGTGGCATTAATCTTTCTGCCTCATTCTGTCCTCTCTCCTGCTGATGCTCTGTTTGACGTAGCACTTGCTGCAGAAACTGAAGTATCACTTGACTACTGACGAATATCATTACTAATTGAACAAGCATTGGCAAAGCCAATAGGTCTATACTTTGGGACCTATTTACTGTTTCTGTGCTCTTTTGTGAAGGCTGTTCAGCACTGGTAAAAAGCAAAATGTAAAAGAAAATATGCATCATGGTCCATGCATAGCGTGCACGCATCATGATGCTAGTGGTGCCCGCATTATTTAGTAGACATGCTCAAGCACGATAACATTTGTCTGCACATGTGCCACCACACATGCGTACATCTGCTGGATGACGCAAATGCAATTGATTAATTTCTTTATTTATCAATCCAAGATGGATGACACTTGGCTTGGTAAACAAAAACATTCATTTTAAATGCAAAAAGGGCATCTCTGCAAGTGGAGCACCCTGGCAACAAGTGGGAGTTGCTGGGTCCTCCTAGAAATGTAAATAACTTATACAAATAAATATTAAAAGGACCACAAGGGGTGGGCGAGCAACAGAGGAAAGGGTGGGGAAAAGAATGGGAAAAGTTGGCGAGAAGGAGGTGTGAGGGAGTATACCTGTACTCACCTACAAGTACAAAAACTCTAGGTGTGACCTTGAAGACATGATAGAGTGTGATTGCTATTAGCAGATTGCTCCTTAGGAAGCAGACTTTCGTCCGGACCCTATGTTGGACATGATTTAATAAAGCAACCTTCCATATATTTTTGCACTGCAACAAAGTGCTGAGTTTGATTTTTATGTTCCTAATTCCCTTGCATGATACACCTCCCAGCAAGATGTATCTAAATATACATTGAAAATGATCTTAAAATATCTAGAAACCTCTCATATTTAGGAGTGGCTGTTCTGTAGAATGTCCCTGGTGTTGTTCCAGTTGAATTCCATTCTCTATCACTGATTTATTTATATTGATTATTTATATTTATATTATTTATATTTATTATATTTATGTATATAGTGCTCATTATCCACAGCGGTATTAGCGTATATCTATTTCATAAGTCTATACCTACTAGTCAATTTTTCAGTTTCGATATTTTGTCCTCGATATTCTGTGCCATCAATATTCTGGTTTCGATATTCAGGGTGCGCTCTGTGGTAAGGAAAAGCAATGCGTCATAGTTGTAGTGCGTCATTTATGTCGCTGCTCACTGTCTCGCGCCCGTTCACATTGTTCACGCGAATGAATATCTTTCCATGTAATAATAGATCACTAATTGCTGGAATGCAGTCTCTCCTATGTTATCGACCTCGAATTGTGCTAGATCTCCTGTACGGGCTGGTAGCCCGCGCGGCTCCAAGGCTGAATGAGTAATTTTGCTGGCGCAGCTCTGGATGCCCGACGGTCACCTGAACTATTGCTTATTGTCTCAGCATACATATGTCCCCTGCTTCTCCGCAGGGGGCCATAGATTCATATCTACAGGAACAAAATATCCCACAGTAACTCTCCCCAGCCTGTCCTTCTGCCAGCGGCTAGAGGAGCCAGAGATCTGTGGTCCGATTAAGAGGGATTTGCTGATGCGCAGGCGGCCAAGGCCAGGGTAAGGTCACTGGACGGCCACTTCACGCTGCACCAAAAATAGTCTTTTGGGGAAAATGTGTTAAGAGATCCGGGTTATCTGCTCCACAAGTGAGCCACCCTTGGTTTGTTTCTTTGTTCATAGTGACACTAAGGTCCTCCTGTTAGATATGGGTGTGTGGGGGGAGGTGACATTCGGATCCTCGTGTGAATTCCTACGGCAGAGGGATTGCACTTTCGATATTTGCAGTAAACATCGAACCACCACAATTTCCCCCTGAAAAATGTCAGCAGGTGGAACCTGTCGCAGTTTACCAGTAGAAAACATGCGGTAAATTCCAATACACGCAGACCTCCATACAGAAAACCCCAATTCTGCATGTGATTTCTCATTTTCCAGAGAAAAACACAGATCTGGAGGCGTTTACTGCTCCCATTGTATAACACACCTCACACTGATCGTATTGCACAGTGCAGTAAACACCTCAGCCTTTTCTGGCATCAGTGTATCCAGGGCCTAGATAGCAAACTTGGGTCCTTATGCAGAGCTTTGTGAACAAATTGAACTGGAAACCTCTTGTCCCAAGACATTTATACACTCTTTTGTAGACATAGGCATACATATTAAAACGTTATATTTTATTTTGCAGTTGTCTAATGCACGGTACCTGAAAGCTGCATGAAAGGATTTTAAAACAAGCACTGGGAAAGCCAATAGGTCTGGCTTGCATTTTGATTATTAACAAAAATATTTTTCAAAAGCCTGCTGCACTGAAAAAAAACAAAAAAATGCTTTCTTTCTGTATACTGTGTATCCATGAGTAAAATAAATGTAATGTATCCTGATTCAGTGTAAACTATTCCCTGCCGCATTGCAATGCATGCCCTCCAAACGAGGCTTCCACATAGTGATACACCAAACAATGAATGGCATGAAGTAACAGAAATGTATTGCTCTGGGTGGAGCCAATGCTCACTCTATGTCTGTTTTAAGGAAATGGTAACAATGGTTCTTAAACACAATTGGACCGTTAGCGCATACCAAAAATATTTGATATTTAATATTTGTAAAGCATGGCATATATCTGAAGGCGTCCTGGCGCTGGAGTCTGAGAAATTCTGCACTAAAAAAGGCCGAAAGTTGAAATCTAAAGAGCGAGTGAAAATAACCATGGGGCATATTATCAAGGGGGTTTATCTACGCTTTTTTGGCTTTAAAAGCCAAGAAAGCGGAGATAAAATGATCTCCCGATTACCTAGCTGTCGCTAACACCAGTTAGCGACAGCTAGTAGGAGATAGCGACCATCTTGGGTCCCACTTTGCATTTCAGTGATATTTATCACTAATGACATGCAAAGTGGGCGTGCCAAGATGTTAGCGACTGGAAACAGTCGCTAACATCGCTATCTCCTATTACCAACTTTTGGAGATATTCGCGCTAAGCGCGAATATCTCCAAAAGCTAACACCTGCCCTGAGCAGTTCTTAGCCATGTTATCCAATGGGAGGTGGATAACATGGCTAAGAGCATTAGCTCGGTAATGCATGAATATCGCTGACTTTTCAGCGATATTCATGCATTGCGGCCGATTTTTATCGCATTTGCGATAAACCTTGGTAATACCAAGGTTTATCTGCGATAAAAATCGCCGCAGCTCAGCGGTAAATTTTTGTCTCTAACCAAGCAATAGCGATAATTATTGCTATTGCTTGGTAATATGCTCCCATGTTTTGAGATGGTTTCTAAAAATCGCCAGATTCAGCTGACTTCTGAG
This sequence comes from Lissotriton vulgaris, assembly GCF_964263255.1. NCBI lineage: Eukaryota > Metazoa > Chordata > Amphibia > Caudata > Salamandridae > Lissotriton > Lissotriton vulgaris. The sequence goes on along the minus strand of NC_141695.1, from coordinate 1,154,133,352 downwards.
GAACTAGAGCATAGACAAAGCTTCTACCCCTCCTCAAGACATCTTACGAATTTTAGATACCTTCACTGTTCTAGAGGATACAAATCGAAGGCATCTCCTAGGAATATACCAGGAGAATTTTGTAAAAAAATATTCTTGACCGGTACGATGGAGTGCTTTATGCCCTGTACACAGTGCTTTGAAATCCGCTTTTTTCCCACAGTGAGCCAATAAAGCTCCTTTAGTGTGTTTGAGACTGAGTCAGACTTGCAAATGTTCTTGAGGAGGCACACTGCAGCATTCTGTACCCTCTGCAGTTTCCTTAGCCCGTTTGGGGCCGTCCAACGTCACAGTGGGCGTGTGGGGAGGACGGCCGGAGGCAGTCCGAAACACGCCCACTCATTAATTCACCCATGCCGTGGCAGAATTCGCCCATGGTCAACCTTAAGAGCCTTGCTGCATTCCCAAATAAAGGGGTTTGCAGTAATCCAATCTTGCTAAGACCAGGGATACGATAGCCGTTTACTGTAAATTAAAAGGAGTAAAAGACATGATTTTCTTCAGTTTTATTGACATGAAAAAACAAGAAAAGATGAGCTTATTTGTCTGGTCAGTAAAGGATAGTTTGGAGTCGAAGATTACCCCTAAATTTCTCACTTTGAGTACCGGTATTGGGAGGGGGCCCAAGGTCTGAGGCCACCATGAAAGGTTCCAAAACGAGGTGTCCTTCCCTCTGTTTTTTCAGAACCTAATTTAAGATAGTGGCTACTCATCCAGCTAACAATTGCCAGCATACAATTATTGAAACAAAGTGCCACTTCCTCCATGCTGCCAGTGACCGCGACTACAATTTGAGTACCGTCAGCGTAGGAAATCGTTGAAAAACCAAAATATAGAGAAAAAACAGTGACGCAATTCTTAAAAATATATCGCAGTTCCCCAGGAAGCACAAGTACACCAGGGTGCAGCCAGAAAGGGCTTAAAAGATAGTAGCCACAAACATGATTTTCATTAACTAAGTGGTAGGGCTGAGAGAAAATGTTAGAGGTGTTGTAATTGGAGTTTTTCACAAGTGAGGTGACATTTTTTAACATCCTGGCACCACCTGCAGTACCTATACAAGAAAATGAAAATACAACAAAATATACATCTTGTGGCTTGCTTCAAATATAACCTTACACTTCAGTCTTGCAGTCGTTAAAAGCAATCCTCCATCTGAGCGGAGTGATATTGTCTTGTATGCGGTTTGAGGTATTAGACGGTGGTAGTATAACATTTACCCTCAGGATTAAAAGGAAGGCCTCCTTATCAAATGTAAAGAACAAGGACTTGCAGTTACTATCCAACAAATATTCAAACCGGGAATTAAACCGGGCACACATACTGTACATTTTTTTTCCAACATGTCAAAGATTGACTGGCCAAATTCAGTCAACCGCAGATGATGACTTGTGGTCATAAAGTATATTTTCTCAATTTGTGTTCAGTTTCACTGTATTCCCAATAAGGAACTGGAATTATTAATAAAGTAAATGAAAAAGATGACTTCTCGGCATAAAAAAAAATTGCGATAATGTTTTTTTTGTGTGGTGTTGAGAGCAAAGTTGAAGTGCTGAGACGCAAAGTGCCGGTCTCGTGGTGAGAGAGGCTTAAGGGAAAAGATCAACTAAAAGATACAACCAAGTACTGATTCAGACCTTTAAAAAGCCCCATGTTCGAAAAAAAACTCATTAAATTAAGAGGAAGGCCAGGGCGACACGGATCAATGTCTTTCTGTTAATTATTAAGAGGCCATATATTTCTGGGTCCTCCTTAAGGCCATCAAGCGCTGGTTGTGTTGCAGCAGTGCATAACGAGGCGTGCTGTAACTTATGCGGCTTACTGTGCCAAAAATATATCCAGTCATGAAGCCAAAGGAGACCCCATCATTTATGTGTTTGCTCTCAGGGCTATTATTTGCCCATTTTGTGTGTAGATATCCCGGGAGACAATCTTTTGGACCGATCAATATAATTATGACATTCTTTTATACTTTTTTGTATCTTATTGTGTACATTTAGGCAGTGGCGTAACCTAAAATGGTGCCCCCCTGCAGAATATGAGGGGCCCCTGGGTGTCCCATATTTCACAGATATTTATTGGCCTATGGCGGAAGGGGGTCCCTTTAAAGTGCTTGGGGACCCCCCTGTGTTGCAGGGTCCTGTGTTACTCCCCGGTATTTAGAATATCAAAGAAAGCACGACAAGGAGAGATCTAATACAGCTAATTTGCATTTTACAAAAATATGGCGTGCATTGGTCTCTTAAAAGCTAAACATATCACGTGAAGATGTATCACTTTCATCTTAAATCTAACTCCTGATTGACTATACATACATAAATGTTTGATGCATTGTTATGAGATCTTTGAATGTGCTGCATCCGTGCTGTGGAGAGATGGACTTATGAGCAGGCAAAAAACAAGTTCTTAGATTTCTAGAAACTCCAAGGTCTCCAAATGCGCTCTGCCGATGGTGAAACGCACATTTAGCTGCTAAGATGTGTGTTTTGCTTGAATGTAGTTTAGATAATTTGGTGTAGTCATATGAGAACGTGTCAATAAATTGTGATAACGAATTTTGGATGAGGACATATTTCTCTTTGATTCATATTCAGGTATATTTTCTTTCTCTTCTTAGAAACATGCTTTTTTTGCTGTGTCAGTTCAAGAAAGGACGATGCAGGTTTCAGGTACACCAAATATTATTAACTCAACAAATGCTGGAAAAAGCAACGTATATGACCTGGCACATTTATGTGCAATCCTATATTTATACCCATTTTATTGGTCCATGTAAAAGATGTTACTCCATTGAATTTTCAGATTTTTTCCCAATTTTGTGCGTTGTTATACTATTTATTTATTGAGTTTTATTGAGTGTAAACATAACTCTTTCAGTGTCAGAGCGCTGTCCAACATGGAGGAAAGAATATAAGCATATACAAGTGATCCTTTAGGGAATCAGAGGGCGGTCCAACATGAGAAACAAACATATATGAGTATACAAATGCGGGGAACAACAAAAGTGAGTAAGTGCAGGCGAGGGTCAGCACAAGTAGTCTTGATACCGGGTAGTCTTGTAGAAGATTTATAGAGTACCGCTGGCCAAGGGAACTGATCATTAGTAGTTGTTTTACTTTCCTTTTGAATTGGGCCATTGAAAGGGTGGATCTGGTCTCGGGGAAGTGAGTTCACATTGCAGCCAAGACTTGGAACGAGCTACCGGCAGACATAAAATGCGCCCCCCTCCCTGAACACCTTCAGGAAGACCCTCAAGACCTGGCTCTACAGCTAAACAGTTCTGCGGACCCGCCCCCCCCCGTTCTTAGCCTTGAGACCCTCACGTGTGAGTAGCGCCCTTACAATTCCCTGATTGATTGACTGAGTTCCACATTTTTGGGGCAATTCTATGTTATAAATATATTTATTTGCCATAGGTCAGGCTACCAAATCGTTTTATCTCAGAATGGGGCTTTGCAAAAGAGCCACTGATTTCAGGATGTCAGAGTGAAAATTGGCTCATAAAGTCTGAAATATCAACAGTTGGTGGTTTTCCCATAGCCTCATAAGAAAAATAACTGATTCTTCTAAGCTTCTTAGTATTCTTCACTTGCTGAAGGATGCTTGAAGGCTTGTTCTCAACTTTTGTGCCTAGTGTGGCAACAGTCCGATCCCTGGCTTTGACCTTCGTAATACCAATCTGATACTCATGCCAGATCCAAGAGCCCTTTAACTGATATTTAGAAAAGGCTGATTTTAGATATTATGGACCCTTGTCCCACACTGCTTAGTGTTGCAAGAAAAATAATTTAAAGCATAATGCCCTTCTTGACTGACAGCTAATGAAATGTGGTTTCACTGATATGACATGGCCTTCCCTTTTGAGTCCAAAGATGGTTGTGGCTGATCAATTATAACCTTTCTGAAACTTTACTAGTTTATGCGCTGGGAGTTCTTGGTCAGCCATATTTGCACATTTCAGGTTTGGTAGCATGACTGCTTTATGTGCTGTCAGTTGTGGAGTGTGTAAGTAGGTTACATCATTTCATACCAGTATCAACTTCAAGTTACAGCTTTTAACGACCTCATGCATTTGTTTCTTAATTATTAAATTGTGACAAAAGTAAATGTCCAGATGCTTTTTTACTGCCCTACTAGTCTGAGGAGGCCAGAACAATGCTTCCGATTAGTAAACAGGGATTAATGAAGGAGAAATATACTTTATGAATGTTGAGGTCCAACTTACTTCCTGTCATCGATTGAACATGTCCCACAGTCACTCCTACCCATGCTAAACATGTTAACCTTCCTCTTCTCTTTCAGCGCCACCATCAGCTGCCATCTGCTACCTATCTGACAATTTTGATAGTAGGGCCTGGCTCCATCAACCTAAATAAGATAACACTAAACCTTGAGGAACTCCACAGTTCTGAGTCTGTGACAGAAATAGAAATGAGCCAGGATGTGTTATGGTAGCAGGGTGTTAGGAAAGAGGCTGGATAGTCTTTGACTAGTTTGCAAACCAAAAATCCTTATTTTACGCATTCCATCCAGATCTTATTTAACAACAAGTTGAATGGAACCATCAGGTGCCAAAGAAGTATGAATGCTGACTCCTCTCGCTCATTTGAACACATCTGACTGACTTCATCCTGTGGGAAGGGTGGGAAGCATAACAGTGAGTATCAGTGAAGAGAGAATATTCGGAGCGACCTAGGAAATAAGCTTAAACCAGTCCAGAAGTGTGCAATGCTGTCTCGCGAGAGGTCTGATTTCTTCAGAAGGGGACACAATTGCATTCTTTAGGGACAAAGTTATTTCTCTACACAGGATTGATTTACAATCCTTACCATTAATGGGGTTACATCTTGTGTTAGAGGCTTCAGCACTGGTGCGGTGCAGGGATCAGATGGAGTTCCTATACAGCCTCAGTAAAGAGCCAAGACTGCATCTTCAGTATTGCGAAAGAATAAATATCGGAATTTTGAAAATGCAAGAGGAATGAGATTGAAAGTGGTCCAGAAACAATATCACCCACAATCCTTTACTTTAGCAATCTTTTTTTCTGAAAGGTACTTGCTTAGGCTTTCATTAAGGGGACTACTGTAGTATCGGTAAACTCGATTGAATTGGCTGCTTACAATCTCACAACTGCTCTGAAGAGCTGCAGACTGCTTGATTGATTATATATTTTACTACCTTCTCTCCTCAGTCTTTCCTGATGGATCTACAGACTGTACCCCCTTCTCACTCAAATTGTATTTATTGTAAATGATCTTCTTGACAGCACTCTTGCCTATGTTCTTAGATATTTGAACTGAACCATACATTTGTTACTTTCTTTTGATAACCTTTAGATTATCTTTCTTTAGCAATGCTAAAATGTGCAAGATTCTTCAGCTTTTTAATTAGTACACCATTACACCATTTGACACTCTTAAGCTTTCTTCTAAAGAACCATCACCGTCCAGCCAATCTTGAACTTTGAATTCCTATTATTGAAGTGTTGCTCAGTGCCTTGAACTCCAGTCCTCTTTTAGATCATTTCAGAGTGCGCAATGATAATCTGTCTATGAGATTGTTGTGGACTTGAAGTGCAGTTATACTGTGTTATTTTATGTTATGTTGATTTGTATAGTGCATTAATCACGCAATCACAGTCTTCTTTAAGGCATGTAGGTATGTGGTCCCAAGGTGCTTACATGAAGAGCCATATCTTCAGCCTCTTGCAGGACTCAATAGGTGAGGAGGAGGCTCTGATGTGTTGAGGGAGGTGGTTCCATATCTGGGTGTGATGTAGGAGAATGAGGGATCTCCCGTTTTGCTTTTGCAGATGCAGGGTGTGTGTATGAGTGAGACAGAGCATAGGTGTTTGGTGGTTTAGTGACAGTGTATGTGGCGGCTGTTCAGGTATTCTCGTCTTGTGTTGTGTTGTGTAGGGCTCTGTATGTGTGCATGAGAAGCTTGAATTTGGCTGTGCTTGTGACTGGGGAGCCAGTGAAGCTTCCTTAGGTGCGGTGTGATGTGGGTGTGGCGTGGTGAGGGAGGTCGAGTATGAGTTTTGCAGCTGTGTTCTTACCCATGGTTCCTGCTGATGGCTTACCCAGCCCAACTGATGTCCTTTATGATGTGCGAGAGAAGCCAATTTATTAGCAAAATCAAGAATTTCTAAGAAGACCCTTAATTGATTTGATAAGGCCTGAGCTTCAGCATCATCTAACTTTCAGGTCACGACTGGCAGCACTGTCTTTATCATGCTAGTCATGAGTTCATCTTCTGAACATGTCTTATCAGGGTATGGCGGCCTATAAATAATTGCTATAATTAAATGGGCCAAGAAACAATTTCAACACAAGAAGGACATTATACCATGAGCATGACCTTGTCAAAAGATCTGGTACTCCTGTTTTCTTTCTGTTTTTAATACATAGGATAAGGTTTATCGGGTAGGCTCTTCTGACTGAGATGTGGATCTCCAAAAACCTTGTGCCAGCAATTGCCAGAAATCATAGGTCATGCTCGGTGTTAGACTTGGCATCTTTTGGCGCGTTTCCTCTGAGTTTTTGCTTTCTGACCTCCCGGTTTTTGCAGGTGTAATGTTTCAGCGCACTTTTCTCACTGCTGATGAGTGGTAAAGTGCAAGTGCTCCTGTGGTAAATTGTGTTATGGATTGATGTTCCCATGATTGATTATTTGATTAACTTGTTAGTCCTTAGTAAAGTGCACTGAGTGTGGTAGGGCCTGTGAATCAAATGCTACTAGTGGGCCTGCAGCACTGATTGTGCCACCCACGTGAGTAGACCTGAAAAGGTAACTCAGGCCCGCCACTGCCGAGTCTGCGCGCAGTTTGTAACTGCCATGTTGACTTGGCCAGTGCGCACACTTGCCAGTCCCTCACCTTCCCTTTTCTTACATGTCAGGCACCCCTAAGGTAAGCCCAAGGACAGAATGGGGAGTTTGTTTATAACATCTTATAAACATAACTGGCCCGGGGAATTAGTTTAGTATGACTGAACTCAGAATCTAAAGATGCATCTTTTAGTGAAGGTGATTTTTACATTCTGTGTTTGAAAATACAACTTTTAGAAAGTAGGTATTTTCTAGCTCAGTCATCCTATGTATCTCCGCTGGAATGTGGATTGCCTGTCTGGGTTTCGGATGACAGAAGTCTGGGGAGCAGGAGTGGCTCCAGATAGTGTAGGTGGGTTACGAAAGGGCTGAATAGACCTGGGCTGCAATTGGGGAAGAGGGAGGAGATTTCCTTTCACCTCAAAGGGCCTGGTCTGCCTCTGACCATGCTGTCTCCACCTCCTGCCAGGAAGTCACACCAGAGAATGCAGAACTGGTTCTGGCTGGGCACAGACACTCTCTGCCCAAGACATCAAAGGATTTGTGGATATAAATATTGGGGCCCAGACCCCTGAACTTCAGAACCCTTTTGGACCAAGAAGACTGCCAAGAAGAAGGGCTGGAGAAGTTGTGAGAATGAACTACCACTTTGCTGTGTACTATGCTGTGTTGGCCTGCAGTGGCTGCTTCTGTCTTGGGCAGTGAAAGGACTGAACTGAACTTTCTGCAATCTACTTTGTGAGTTTCTCCAAGGGCTTGAGGTAGAGCTTGCCCCCTGTTCAAGTAGTCTCAGGAACAGCAAAGACTTCAAGCTCTTCTGCCCTCAACACTGGGGACTGTGTGTTTTGTGCTGCAACAGAAGAAAAGCAACCCGACGACGTCTACAACGCTGCTGCCGCCTCCGTGTCCTGAAGGCACTGAGAGGGCACTGCCACAACATCGCACCGCAACCCTTCTCTCACCGACGATGCCTACTGTCACCGCCACCAAGCCGCTGCTTGCACCACGACCTGTGGGCACTGCACTCCGCACCGCTTTGCTTCACGACGACTCCTTGGTATCGCCGACGACCCCGCTCCACGCCAAAATCTACGCCACTGCTTGCATCATGGTTCGAGGGCAGCACTCGTAAAGTTGCACGACGCACCGCCCTAATACCGCACCGCAGCCTTGGTCTACCGATGCCGGTGCCATCGACTCCAGTTCGTGAGCCGACGACAGTGCTTCAGCCACGACGACGCCGCTGCTTGCACCGTGACCTGCCAGCACCGCGACGAGCACCGCCTTCACCCCGCACTGTGATCCTGGTCTCACTGATGAAGCCTTCTGACACTGCCACAAAGCTGCTGCTCGCACCGCGGTCGGGGGGCACCGCACGCCGCACCCCTGCACTTCACACCGCAACATCCAACGCCTGCCGTTATCGTTTTGGTCTTGTCTTAAGTATATAAAAATATTGGATATTTTTCTAAACTGGTGTGGTGTCCTTTTGTAGTGCTTACACTATATTACTGTTAGTTATGTGCAAATGCTTTACACACTGCCTCTAAGATAAGCCTGACTGCTCGTGCCAAGGTACCAAGGGGGTGAGCATAGGTTATTTTAGGAGTGTAACTCCCTTATCCTGACTAGAGTGGTGGTTTCTGCCTGGCTTTGGCATATGCCTTCCAAAAATCCAATTTCTAACATTGGTTGTCAGCGGTGAGGATAGGACTTGCATTTGCACTTAACTTACAGTGATTGGTGTGCACTACTACCATATCGCAGACCATTACGTGCCACATACTGGTTCTTTTTCTTTTTGGCCTATTTTTGATCTTGAAAATTCGAGGGTCCCCCTACTGGGAGGGGAACAATCCGATGCACAGCATGAGGACCGTAGTCTTATTCCATAGACACATTAGTCAAGAGTCTGCATGTGTAATTTCACAATTTTTAATCTTCACGTAGTGAATATTCTTGCATATTCAACTTCAATATGGTGATACAGGCCAAAAGCGTGTCACTACATAGTCTATAACTCAACCATCGCAATCCTCAACAAAAAATCCCGATGCATTTCGGGCAAAAGCCCTTTCTCAAGGGAATGCTCTACAAAAGAAAACAAATATAACCAGAATAAATCGTCTGTAAAATAGTAGATATGTACGATCGAATGCACTCATGCATTAGCCGGCTCTTAAGTGGCTATATAGAAAGTGACGGAAACTAAAACCATGTGACAAATTACAAAAAACATGCGGGTATATGGCGGTATCCAGAGTTGTATAAGAGATGGTATCCAAAGTAGTGCATACGGAGACAGAACATGGAAAAAACAAACAGTAGCGGCAAGCGGTAGAAATAAAGCGTCTGTTGCGATGTCAAACCAATAATAAAGTATAAGACACGCGAGCGTGCCGAAGTGTCCTGAAGAGTGCTCCCGCGGTTACTTACTTGAAAAGGTATACAAGGTGCCTCGCGGCGTGCCAGAAGGGTAGTGATACGGTGACAGGAGGGTCTAACACGGGTATACCAACAATGATAGACACAAACAAGGGACACAGTGCAAGGGGTTAGTAGTCAAGGAAGAGGGACCAAAGTGTAAGGTCAAGGTGATGAAAAATAAATCGCCATTTTGGAAGGGACGAAAAATACAGTGCAACAAGGGAGGTAGTGTAAAGTGAAACGGACGTGGAATTATCATAGATAACAAAGAAATTCAATTCGATCGTTCAGCCCGTTGGGCGCCATCGTGGAAAGGAAACGGATCCAAAAGTTCTCACGTTTGAGTAAAGTGTTCTTGTTGTTGTAGGTTGCTGGTACTTGTTCCAAAATCTGAAATTTGAGTTGGGCTACAGTATGTCTAAATTCGGCAAAGTGGGAAGCTACAGTGGATTTCAGATTGTTGGTACGAATGTTGCTTTTATGCTCTAAAATCCGGGTGCGGATTTTTCTTTCGGTGTGCCCCACATAACATTTGCCGCACATCCACTGTAGCTTCCCACTTTGCCGAATTTAGACATACTGTAGCCCAACTCAAATTTCAGATTTTGGAACAAGTACCAGCAACCTACAACAACAAGAACACTTTACTCAAACGTGAGAACTTTTGGATCCGTTTCCTTTCCACGATGGCGCCCAACGGGCTGAACGATCGAATTGAATTTCTTTGTTATCTATGATAATTCCACGTCCGTTTCACTTTACACTACCTCCCTTGTTGCACTGTATTTTTCGTCCCTTCCAAAATGGCGATTTATTTTTCATCACCTTGACCTTACACTTTGGTCCCTCTTCCTTGTCTACTAACCCCTTGCACTGTGTCCCTTGTTTGTGTCTATCATTGTTGGTATACCCGTGTTAGACCCTCCTGTCACCGTATCACTACCCTTCTGGCACGCCGCGAGGCACCTTGTATACCTTTTCAAGTAAGTAACCGCGGGAGCACTCTTCAGGACACTTCGGCACGCTCGCGTGTCTTATACTTTATTATTGGTTTGACATCGCAACAGACGCTTTATTTCTACCGCTTGCCGCTACTGTTTGTTTTTTCCATGTTCTGTCTCCGTATGCACTACTTTGGATACCATCTCTTATACAACTCTGGATACCGCCATATACCCGCATGTTTTTTGTAATTTGTCACATGGTTTTAGTTTCCGTCACTTTCTATATAGCCACTTAAGAGCCGGCTAATGCATGAGTGCATTCGATCGTACATATCTACCATTTTACAGACGATTTATTCTGGTTATATTTGTTTTCTTTTGTAGAGCATTCCCTTGAGAAAGAGCTTTTGCCCGAAATGCATCGGGATTTTTTGTTGAGGATTGCAATGGTTGAGTTATAGACTATGTAGTGACACGCTTTTGGCCTGTATCACCATATTGAAGTTGAATATGCAAGAATATTCACTACGTGAAGATTAAAAATTGTGAAATTACACATGCAGACTCTTGACTAATGTGTCTATGGAATAAGACTACGGTCCTCATGCTGTGCATCGGATTGTTCCCCTCCCAGTAGGGGGACCCTCGAATTTTCTAGCTCTGTGCACACACTGCTTGGCCAGACAGTGTTCAACCCGGTTGCACGCCACAATCCATTACCAATACAAATCTGTCTATCTACGCTGTGCGAGTTCCCACTCACTTTTGCTTTTTCTATTTTTGATCTTGCCAGTTTGAACTTGCTACTTCATCATGCCTGAATCAAGAGCATCATCTGTTGCATCCCTGGAAATTGCCTTTGAGGAGGATAGGTTAGATCCTACAATGTTAGGGAACTGAAATTAATTTGCAAAAACCTAAAAGTCCAAGCCAGAGTCCTCACAAGGAAGGAGGAGCTGCAAAAGGCGCTGATGGCCTGGGTAGCAGCCAGACATGCCAGCAAGCAGTCTGGTGATCTCAATGGAGAGGCAGACGATCCTATTCCAAGGATGGATGTGCTTTTGGGAGGGGGAACCCTCCAGGCCAGGCAGCATTGGCCTGTCCCCAGGAGAGCTGGAGGACAGGCAGGAAGCAAGGAGAGTTGCAGTAGAACTGGAGAAGCTTAAGTTAGCCATAGAGGAGAAAAGGATGATGTTAGAGCATGAGTTCAGGATAAAGGAGCTGGATCAGAGGAGTAGAGCCAGCTCAGATGGTGGCAGTAACCCGTCAAAACAGGCAGACAGGATTTTGCACAACCCTAAGAATGTAGGCAAATAATTCAAGAAGGGGGATGACATACAAAGGTGGTTTCAGGGTTACGAGGCAGCGATACACATGAATGGGGTCCCTGGGGAGAATTGGGAAGCAGTATTGTGGCCTCTCTTCCCAGAAGAAGCAAGGGATACTTTAATAGCCTTGGGTAAGGGGTATCACCTCACCTATCCAGACATGAAGGACACCCTTCTCACTAAGTATGGTTTCACTCCTGAAAAATATAGGGATCAGTATAGGTCCAGTAAGAAGTCCAATGTCAAAACTTGGTTGGAATGTGTAGACATGTTTTGCAGGTCACTGGATACCTGGGTGAAGGGCAGTAATGTGACAGATTTTCAGGGGCTCTACAATTTGATTGCATTGAAGCACTTGTCTAGTCTATGTTTTGCAGAACTGCGCCAGCACCTAGTTGATAGTAAGCTGACTGACCCCAGGAAGCTTGCAATGGAGGCGGACCGCTGGGTGAGTACCAGGGTCCACAGGAAAGTGTATGGGGGAGATTCAGCCAAAGGTGGGCAGGTTCCCCAGCAGAAAAATGGGGGGACAATGGTAAAACACAGGAGTTCTCTAAAGGCCCCAAACTAACACCCAGGGTAAAGGTTCCCATCCCCCAGGAGTTAAGAAACAAAGGGTCTCATCAGGAAAGCCTCCTGAGACCAGCCCCCGCAAGTGTTTTGCATGTGACCAGGTGGGTCACATGAAGGGGGACCCCAATTGCCCTAAGGGGGCACAGCCACCCACGTGTGGGCAGTCCAAGGTGTTGGCTAGTGTAGTGCTTGGGGAAGAGGAGTACCCAGAGGAGGGTGGGTAACCCGCAGAAATGACCCTCGTCTCACCAGGGGACAGTGAGATGGTCCCAGGAAACCTGGTGCCCCCTAACACAAAGAAATACAGCACCTGGGTGACCATCAATGGAAAAAGGATAGAGGCTCGCAGAGATACTGGAGCCAGCATGAACTCAGTCCGGTGTCACCTGATCTCTGAGAAGCAGGTAGTCCCAGGCGCATTCCACCAAGTAATAGCGGTGAAACAGTGGCCCAAGTCCCTGCCAAAAAAAGGGCAAGGAGCATGGGAAACCGGCCCCTGAAGTTCCCACGGACCGGGAGGAGGTGGACCTTGAGGGGGACGGCCCAGTGCCTACAGGGGAGCAGGTAGTTGAACTGGGGGACATCTCTGAGCTGACCCATTGGCAGCGAGAATGGGGTCCCACAAGGGAGGAATTCTGCAAGGAGCAGAAGGAGTGCCCTTCTCTGGAGGGTCTGTGGCGGCAGGCTGCAGACCAGGCAGCTGGTGATCAGACCGGATCACATTGGATCTACTGGGAGAATGATCTCCTATACAGTGAGCCTAAGGTCAGCTCGTGTGCTGGTGGTACACCAGCGCTTCAGGATCTTCCTACTAGGTCTGGCTCATGACGTGCCTTTGGCAGGACATATGGGGCAGGATAAGACCTTTGACAGGCTTTTCACGCACTTCCTCTGGCCCCAAATGAAAAGGCAGTCAGATAGACATTGCAGGTCTTGCCAAACTTGCAGGCAAGTGGTAAGAGTGGGAGGAAGGTCAAATAACCTCTCCAACCTTTTCCAGTGGTCGGAACGCCCTTTGAAAGGGTAGGGATGGACATTGTGGGACCACTGGATCCCAAGACAGCCATGGGCAACAGGTACATCCTGATCTTGGTAGACCATGCCACCAGGTTCCCAGAGGCTATCCCTCTCAGGACAACGACGGCGCAAGTGGTGGGCCAGGCTGTAATGGGGATCTTTTCCCAAGTGGGCTTCCCCATAGAGGTGGTTTCTGACAGAGGGACCAATTTCATATTCTAGTATATGACATCCCTATGGAAGGAGTGTGGTGAAACCTACAAGTTCACCACCCCTTACCACCCACAAGGTAACGGTCTGGTGGAGAGATTCAACCAAACTTTGAAGGGCATGATTAAGGGTCTAACAGTACCTATGAGGCATAAGTGGGACTTCCTCTTGCAGTGCCTTCTCTTTGCATACAGGGAGGTACCACAGAAGTTTCTTGGGTTCAGTCCCTTTGAGCTTTTGCATGGTCATACTCTCTCAGAGTACCTCTGAGTTTGGTGAAGGGATGCTGGGAGGCAATTCCCTGGAAAACTCCCCAGGATGTGTTCAGTTATGTGCTGGCCTTCAGAAACCAAACTGCCTGCTTCAGGAAACTCGCTCAGATGAAACTAGAAGGAAGCCAGGAAGAAATCAGGAAGTGGAGTGACCAGAATGCCACTCTGGTTGAATTTCAACCTGGGCAAAAAGTATGGTTCATGGCCCCAGTGGAACCTTGTGCCTTGCAGGACAAGTGGACTGGGCCATTTGAGGTGGTGGAGTGCAAAAGTGATGTCACCTACCTGGTGGATTTGCAGGCTCCAAGGAACCCTATGAGGTGCCTCCACGCCTCACGCCCCAATTTGAGAAGTCCGAAGTGAGTATGCTCTTGGCGACAGATGATTGGGTGAAAGAGAGTGAACCTCTCCCTGACCTCCTGTCTACCAAGGAGCATGATGGGTCCGTGGAAGGTGTGATCCTCTCCCCTACACTGACTCCAGAGCAGCAGAGGGACTGTCACCAGTTATTGGGACAATTTGCCCCACTGTTCTCCCTAACCCCAGGTGTTACTCACTGGTGTACCCATGACATGGACACCAGTGACATTATTTCTGTGAAGCACAAGATTTACAGGTTGACAGACCGGGTCAAGGCCAGCATTAAAGAGGAGGTCTCTAAGATTTTGGCATTCAGGGGTGATCGAGCCTTTCAACAGTCCTTGGGTCAGCCCAGTGGTCTTGGTCCGCAAGGCTGCTGCACCCGGTGCCACTCCAGAACTGCAGTTTTGTGTGGACTAAAGTGGGCTCAATGCCACAGTAGTATTTAAAAACATTGGCTATTTTTCTAAACTGGTGTGGTGTCCTTTTGTAGTGCTTACAGTGTATTACTGTTGGTTATGTGCAAATGTTTTACACCCTGCCTCTTAGATAAGCCTGAATGCTCGTGCCTAGCTACCAAGGGGGCGAGCAGGGGTTATTTTAGACGATTCAGAAAATGGGGTGGTGATGAACAGAGTGTCTGAATTAAGCAGACCACTCTTACCCCGTCCAAAGATCAGGGCTTGATCCATCACCGTTATTTATCTCACTGCACCATCCCAGCTCAGAACCTGGCTATATGCAAATCCGTCTGTCCCTGGCCCAGTGCATCATGGGAACAGGGCAGACTAAACTACCAAGCCAATTCTTCACCAGAAAGGAGACAAGCTACCGGGGACCGGTTTCTGGCATTTCAGCCTTCTTCGGCCCGGCTTGCTTGAATCCTGATGGTGCAGTGAGCAAGGGACTCATGTCTGAGTATACCCTGCCACACCTATAGTGGCCAGAAACGATTCAGAAAATGGGGTGGTGATGAACAGAGTGTCTGAATTTAGCAGACCACTCTTACCCCGTCCAAAGATCAGGGCTTGATCCATCACCGTTATTTATCTCACTGCACCAAATGGGTTATTTTAGAAGCGCAACTCCCTTATCTTGACTAGAGTGGTGGTTTCCGCCTGGCTTTGGCACATGCCCTAGCCTACCAAAAATCCCATTTCTAACACTCGATAACAAGATCTTGCAGGAGCGTGGTTTTATTCTCTTCTGATATGACATTTACCATCCTTGTCTTTAGTACTCTCAGTAGCCTCCTTGCTGGACCCCTATTTCCTAATACAGAAATCTTTCTACATGAAAGATGCTGAACCATCTCGCCACTTTGAGTGTTCAGCATTAGATTAGACTCTGCCTCCGAAATCTTATGTGTTGGGTTTTCCTCTTCTCTACTCTGCACCTTTTGCACTATCTCATTCTTACCTACACTCGTCCAATTGGGCGTACAATACCCAGCTCATTTCTTTCCATTGCAGCTAAGAATGGTAGCATCTGTTTAGGTGGGGGATTATTTAGCCTAGTACTATGCCTGCTGATTTAGAGAAAACGGAAAACCATTAAATAGTTGTGTCATAGTTATTTTCTTAATTGAAGTTTGAACAGGAGCCCCTTGTGATCTTTTCAAGCACCCCTGTAGCTTCCATTCCATCGATCAATGCTTTGACTAATTATTTTTTTAATGAACAAAGGAGGTTTTGCTCTTTTGTATGCATTCCTTCCTGATTGTGAGCATTGCATGTTAATGCTTCTTTGCCCAGGGCCACACAATGAGATCTCCTTGTGAAGCCTCCTGGCCCAACAGCTAGCAACTTAGCGATAACACCACACCTCCCACCTTCGGGATGTGTTAACTGCATGACACGGAAGTCTTCGCTCCATGGTAACATGGCTTTGTTGAACAGTCTTACAACTACACTCTACAGCTGTATTTATATTTAGTGCCTTTTGTCTTGAGTGACGCCCTAATAGAAGGGTGTCCAACTCTTGTCTAACGAGCACCGTGGGAGATTCTCGAAATATTCACAAGAGGTCGACATTTAGAGAGCAAATTTAAACGGGCATCAGTTTGACTGGCAGCAGCTCTGTAAATCTGACATTGTTCTTGCCCGCCGTGTGATAAACCACTGGTGCTTTACAACCGTGGCAATTTAGACGCCTCTCCAGCACAGCTTGGCCTTATTTTGTGCCTGACTACAGTACCGGTTTAATGTCTTTCATTGATGCTGCATGCGTAGTGGTACTGGGGTCCAGAGGCCAGAGTGACCAATTGAACCTGCTGCGTTTCATAATTCAAACGCAGCCTGCCCGGTACATTCCTTGAAATAGGGTCCTGATACACTCGATTCAGTACTGATTTACGATGCTGAAGGCTGGGCACCCGGGAGAAACGAAGTATCCGGCCAGCCAGCCTCCTGTGAGTTATGGTACGAGCCGATGATGCCTCACAGCACGAATGCTGTGAATTGGGCGCGCGCGTGCGTCGCTTGCGTAGGACAGTCGCGAGCTTCTCGAGCATTCCTACGTCGCTGGAGCATTGATAAACGGCCGAGCCAGCAGAACCAGCGGCCTTTCCTTCCACCCGGTGCTCCGCAGCTGGACGGAAAACGGCCCTTTCCACTTCGCTATCTATAATAGGATCCCAGCCTAGGATCTTAAACCCATCCCTCTATATTTATGTTAGATAGCCTGCACCTTTTTCTCTGGATCCTGCGACAGTCGACGATTATAGGGGCAGTCTGCGTGGTAGTGGGACTGTTGTTTACCACAGGTGTGCAGAGTAGATGTCACCACTGCACCGTAGTTGCATAACCAAGATCATTGGGTTGTACAATATGCCCATATGCTGACGTGTTTCTGTTTCAACCACTCCCTTCTCCACGCACCTGCTGGTGCCTCTCCATTGCCCCATGGTGGTGCTGACGGAGCAAGGGAACACCATGAGGCATGCAGTCTTGTAAACAGGCTCTTCACTAAACACATTGTGCTCTACAGTGATTTATACTCTTAGTTATTTTGTCTCTCTAGGCATAATAACAGGTCAGCAGTGAAGGATGCAAGAAAGTTTGGAGATCAGATATGTGTTGCACAGCTAATTATGCTGAGTAAAATCCTTAACACTGAATACATTCTTATTTACATGAAAGAAAAAGATAGGCATTTAAAATAATGATGTGCATAGAATAACATTAAAAAAAGGCCTGAACGTCTCCTGAAGCCAACGTAGG
Organism: Lissotriton vulgaris; assembly: GCF_964263255.1. Classification (NCBI taxonomy): domain Eukaryota; kingdom Metazoa; phylum Chordata; class Amphibia; order Caudata; family Salamandridae; genus Lissotriton; species Lissotriton vulgaris. The sequence goes on along the minus strand of NC_141695.1, from coordinate 1,154,116,133 downwards.
ATCAGGAAATTTTGCATTTGTGTGACAAAGCTCTACAATCAAACAACATGGATACCATCAGTGAAAGGGAAAATAATGCTTCAGCATACCTCATGAACTCTGGGTTTTCCAGAGTCTCCATTTACGAACAGGCATTCATTGGGGGAAAGAGACAGTTAAATCTGGCAATATTAGCTCTGCGCTTGTTTCTTAGCAGTCCCAGGTGCAAAGAGGGACACATTAGTGGGTTTAAGCATAGAAGACTTAGGGCCAGATGTAGGTGGCCGTTTGAGGCCATTTACCGAGCGGTAACGGCAGATTTTGGCCGTTACCGATCGGTAAATGGGTGACAGGTATGTAGGGGGCATTATTTTACCAATCGGTAAAATTACCGAATCGGTAATTTTACTGATTCGGGAAAATAAAAATTCGGTAAATTTACCGATTCTGAGGCACCCAGATGTAGGTGGGACTCTTCAGAGTCCCAGAGGCCTTACCGAATCGGTATTTTACCATCAAATCCAATTTGATGGTAAAATACCGATTCTGGTGTGCATGCACATGTGTGCATGCACACCTATGCCATGTGGCAGGCAGACCTGCCCTTAGGGCATGTATGCATGCCACATGGCACCCAAGCCTGTTTTGGGGGTGCCAGAGGGTGTCAAAGTGACACCCCCTGCACCCTTGTGTAAATCGGTATTTACCGATTCGGTAAATACCGAATCGGTAATGCCCATTCATTCCTATGGGCTTCAAAGCCCATAGGAATGCATGGGCATTACCGATTCGGTATTTACCGAATCGGTAAATACCAAATACTTCAGAATCGGTATTCCAGCACATCTGGAATACCTACATATCCACCCCTTAGATTTACCGATTTTTAATTACCAAATCGGTAAAATTCAGTAATTAAAAATCGGTAAATCTATTTCACCTACATCTGGCCCTTAGTGTCCAGCAAAATGGTCAGAAAATTCCGTAAACGCAATACGATGAAGAGATGTCCCACTCAAGGCATAAAATTATGTCTTAGAGTGCCAATGGGCTACTTCACAAACATCTTAGTGTCTAGTTAATGGGGCTACCAATGGTCCAATAGTGGCCATAATAAATGGGACGCAGTTGACGATGACAACAGCAGAGATCACAACATATCTCTTACTTTCAAGTTAATGCAGGCGGCTAGTGCTGCTGGAGTGGGTTTAGTTATCAAAGTAGAACTCTTTTGGACATTACATTCAAGAGCCTGAATCTCTACAGTCAAGTAGAAATCAAGGGCAGCCATGATCATAAAGTGCCTACGGAGTCCACTTTCCCACCAATTGGGACTGGGAAACTAGATGTGCTAATGCAAAAAGGCGTAATAGTTACCTTTATGTTTCACAACCGCCGGATAATAATGCCACAGAATGGGAAGCATAATTTACCTTTAATTGCATTGAATGACACATAATTAGCCTTTCTTGTTGCAAAATGTATTTAAGCCCTGGTCCTGCATTGCTATATAATTCCAAAGATCCTGGACATTTCAGATGAAGGAAAATCTTTGAATCAAAGCTTCTGCACAACCCTTTGCCATCACCCTCAGTAACATAGAAGGTAGGTAAATGTTTTTGTTGGCCAGGAAGTGCCATACTGAAAGCAGCAAACCCTATCAATGCAGAACAGAGAGCATACATCAACAGTGACTGTGGATTAGGTTTACAAAACCATTGATGTTCTTCTAACACAAATGAAAACACTTGATGGAAATCAAATATAAAAAAGTCGAACATTGGTGAGAACATGGATTGCTGCTATAGGAGACCCTTATCAAAAACACTGCTCCGACATCAGTTGTGGTTGACTGGGTCGTGATCAAGAAGCACGTTCGGAAGATCTGTCTTGAAACCAGATGGAAAAGCCCCTATCAAATAATACTGACAATTAATTATGCTGTTAAATTTACTGGAATTCCTAATTGGATTCATGCCTCACACACCAAGAGAGTGAGTACTTTAGAGTGACCACCTAGACCTGCAGCACCAGCACTTGTTGAAGTGCAGAGAGGAGTAAGAGGAGGAGAGAAGGGGGAAGATCAGCAAGTTGAAAGATAGGTACAAGTGCCTGAAATATCGCAAAGTGGCATTGAGGTCTCAGAAGGTGATGTTGCAGAGACTGAACAGTATGCTGAGGAGATCTGTGAAAACGAACAAGGAGAAAAACAAGATCCTGGCGAAGGAACGAGCTCTGAGACAAGAAAAAACTGTTATCTGTCAAGGTAGCCAAGCTATAACGGAAATGAGAGACTAAAGAGAAGCCCTTCAATAGCACAAATTCCAGAAACAGTACCTTAAAAGAGTGAGACAGAGGATGAAACCTCCCTCGATCCAAATCATCAAATTCTAAGGAGGTCTAGAAGAACTTGAGCACCTTGTCGAATATATTCTGCATTTGAAAGGTCTTGTTTCATAAATGCAGCACTAAATGTGACTTTGGAAGATATGTGCAACCTGAATCCTGAACTGCTAGAACACCCTTAAAATAATAAAAACATTGTTACTTGAAAGATCAATCCAAAAAAAAGCAAGAGAGAACCTGAAGCAAAAAGATCAAATATGAACTGTGCATATTAGATGTTTATTGTTTTAGTTATTTGTTTTACAGAAGACTAATCTAGGTCTGAGAAGAAAGTCACAGAAGAATAGGGATAGCATTTCAGAAGAACACGGAGTAGAGTTTAGGATTGTCTGTTAAGAAACTGCGCTAACAAGAGGAAAATAAAAAAAAAAGGAATTTTCAGCTTTAAAGAAGATTGTCTGCTAATCCTCAACAGCAGAATAACAAAGTACTCAATCAATCAATCACTCAGGGAATTGTGAAGCCCGCTACGCACCAGTAAGGGTCTCAAGGGGCTGGGGGGAGGGCGGGGGGAGGGGAGTCAGCTGCTCCAATCAGTCAGAGAGGCAGGTCTTGAGGGTCTTCCTGAAGATGTTCAGAGAGGGGGCACGTCTAATGTAGATCGGGACCTTGTTCCAGGTCTTGGTTGTGATGTAGGAGAAGGCTCTTCGGCCCGTTCTGGCTCCTCGGATGCTCGGGGTTTCGGCAAGGTCGGCGGATCGGAGGTTTCTCTTGGGTATGTGGAAGGAGATTCTCTTGTTGAAATATTGGGATCCATGTTGTGGAGGCATCTGAAGGCGTGGGTGTGTATCTTTAATGTTACTCTCTTCTCGACGGGGAACCAATGGCGGTCTCGCCAGTGTTGGGTGATATGTTCTTGTTGACGGATGCCGAGGAAGAGTCTAGCTGCGGCGTTCTGTATGGTCTAGAGTTTGTGGATCAGATACTTGTTGATTCTTGTGTAGAGTGGCAAGTACTGCCTTCAAATAAGTGCTTGGGCTGCAGTTGATTTTAATGGGTTAGAAGAGAGGTACATGAACATTACAAAGACAACAGGCAGAAAGGGAGACGTTTTAGAAAATGCAAGGAAAAAGGAAGAAAAAAATTCAGAAAGAAGACGGTTTATCCTAAACTAAGACTAGACAGGCGACACAAGGGAAAGGTTTGGTTTTACAGAAGACGCACATTAAAAATGACTAGACATGTAAGGATCAATACTTGTGAACACACATTTGAGTTGATGGGAGGATCATGGCAAATTTTACAGGAAAATGAAAAGGCAATACCAGGAGTCTATTATATTTGTTGCCTGAATGCTTACTTCCTGTTGCCTGTTGATTGGAAAGGAACCTGCTATTTAGGCATACTAATTCCAAAGCTGTATCACATAACTAGCATAGAAACATTAACGTTAGCACCATCACATAGACAAAAACGCAGTGAAGAAACAGGAGCTTCTTTGGTGGGAGACATATTTGGGGCAGTGATACCATCAGTGGGTATCATACTAAGTGATGAAAAGATCAGAAAGCTAGCTACCGTAGTTGCTAAAATGGCAACAAGCCCATCAGAAGTTTTACTCTTAATTAACATTGAGCTAATCACTGTAAGGTCTTTGATTTTGCAAGAGCTTCTTGCTTTTCACATCCTGCTTGCTGAAAAGGGAGGAGTCTGTCACATACTGAAAATAACTCACTGCTGTGCATTTATAATGGAAGAAGGCAAACAGATTGAAAGCTTTGCAAGAAACATCTTCGGTATAGAACCTGAATTACATAGATTGGAAACACCAAGTTTGCACGAGTATTTTGGGAAAGGGCTGAGCACAATTGGCAAGTGGTTTTCGACAGCCGGGAAGGGTACCCTTAAAGCTGTACTTAATGCCTCTATTGATAATAGGACTTTGGTTAATATTTCTTTATGCCCTATTTCTAAGCTGTAATTACTTCATGCGTAAAAGACAGGAAAAACTTCAGAGGAGAAGGTACGAGAAAGATATGAGATTATGGTGAATAATAAATGATGACTGCCTGAAATCACTCCAACACTGAAGGGGGGTAAAATGAAAATGACTAGACACATCTGAAGACGAATGTGCTTTCTAGACTTGAATTCGAATGCGAAACGGAGTTGTGTGATGACTTATAAATCATCAAAAGGAAGGAAGTTGGTGGCGTGGCCTGGCAAGCCGTAATGGCGGACGTGTGTTAGGCTAGCTCTGTCCAGAATAAGCAAATATCCTTTACTTATCCTGCCTCTCCGATCTGTGTCGCCTTCCTCGATTGTGTCCCAAGTGGGGCGAATGTGGGGGCTCTGTCTTTTGCCTCATTTTGGACGTGGAGCACTGCACGACGGAACGAGGTGGCATTGGCCTGGAGCGCGGCTTGCAGGCGCCTGTGCTGCGCCATAACTGGGTGGTCTGGAGCGGAGGCTGATTGTTGGAGAGCGCTGTGTCTGGGGACCTCAGCAGGGAGCAGCAACAGTGTCAGTGACCCTGCGGTGGCCGACCGTGCGGTGAAAACCTTGAGAGGCAGTGTTTAGAGGGTCTGAGCCGCAGATACCCGGCGGGTGATTGTCTCCCTCCTCGCTCCCCCTCTTGGGCGGCAAATAGCTCATTGGCAGCCATATTGGTCTGCGAGTGACATGGGGGGAGGCGGAGTGGTGTGCCGGGGCCATAAGCCGCCTCTCTACTACTGGGCCGGTGTTGGACCGCTAGGTTTCCTTGGCTCTCCGGCGTCTGGAGAGCTGCCCCTACCTTCCTTGGCGGCACTGCACGGTCGCACCGGCGGCCATTACGGGTCACCCAAGCTTGCGGTGTTACACTCGAACTGCGGGGTCATTGGAGACCTCTGCAGTCTCTGGCCGTTGCTGCCACTCCTGGAGGCTGGAGGCAGACCCTTTGGGGAGACGGTGAGGAGTGTGTGGGGGATTCCCCAGGTTCCCTACCTGAGAGCCCCATCAACAGTAGATGCCCAAGTGAACGCGGCCACCCCGGGGATCAGTACAGGGGGCCTAGACAGGGAGCAGTGGTACTGTGGCAGTGGGCTGATCAGGGCCGTTTCTACCATTAGGAAAGACTAGGCGGCTGCCTAGGGTGGCAAAAGGGCTAGGGCGGCAAAAGGGGGAATTATTTTTCAATTTGTGCATGCATATAACGCCTACTGGAACAGTCTGCATTCATTTCACAGAAGTAGCAGGTCAACTTCTTTACTTATGTTATCCTTCTTGTCATTTTTATAATCTCAGCATTGTAAAGAAACCATACGGAACCCATTTCATAACCTTAAAAAGCAGTATAAATAATGTCACCATTCTCGTGCAGACACATGGAAAAGAGTACACATGTAAGTGAACGTAAAAAAAGTAAGAAAAGCTACAAATATATTGTATTTTAAATAACATCACTAAGTTTGCAAGGAAAACTTTGCAGTGCTCCAAGTGACAAATGGGAAAGTAAAATAGAAAGAAAAATGTGGAGAAGTGGAGATAAAGGGGGTCATCAGAGATAACAAAGCGGAAAGGAGCACAACATACAGCACAATAAGCTCTTTCCTAAAGTGTCAAACAGAATTTCTTCCTAGAATCCATGTCGTTGATCACTGCAACTTATTGGGAGACTCAATCTGTATGAGCAGTAAGGAATCAGGGCCTAGATTCACAAGAAGTCATTCAGAGATGGGCTATATCATAAAAAGTTATACTGCACTATGCAACTTTTTTGCCTCATGGTCAGGCAGCAGCACCTGTATGGGAGTGCAAGCGCACCTGCTTGTACATGCTGCGCAGTGTACCCTAGCATAGTGGTGTGTGGAGCGGGCCAGCGGTACCAGTGTGTGGGTCCCCAGGGGCGTCAATCTTGTAGTGTGGGAAATCGCTATCAATGACCGCTCTGGGCATAATTTTTGGCCAGTCCCCAAGCGGAGCTTTAAGCAGCAGCTAGTGATGGTGACTATGTCTTGCATGTCGCACCACCCTCTCTCTTGGCGCACGGTGGACAGACTGTTTGTGTCTGCTGCTCTGGTGCCTAGGAAATAAAATAACTGTGACAGGTAATTGTTTTATAATTCACGAATTTCATTTGTTTTTAAGCAGGGCAAACAGGTGGCTAATAGCACGCCAAACATAAAAAATATATGGTGTCTAGAGGCTTATTTTTTCCATCACGGCAATCTGATTTTTTTTTTTTCACCCCAAAATACGGGTTCCGGTCTTATTATGGTCTGCAAATAGTGAAAAAAAGACTTATAGCCATAATTTATTTTCTAACCTGCAATAAGAACAAGTTCACATTGTGCTCTGCCTCTTGCGCTTTAGGTTTTGGGGGTTGTTATTTACAAAAAGGGGTGGTGAGGGACAGAGTCTCTGAATTAAGCAGAAAGCTCTCACCCAGTCAAAAGATCAGGGCTAGATCCAACACCGTTTTTTAGCTCACTGCACCATCCCAGTTTCAGAACCTGGCTGTATGCAAATTAGTCTGTTCCTGTCCCAGTGCATGATGGGAACAGGACAAACCAAACTACAGAAGCCAATTCTTACACTGGGAAGGAAACAAGCTCCCGGGGACCGGTTTCTGGCATTACAGCCGTCTTCGGCCCGGTTTGCTTGAATCCTGATGGTGCAATGAGCAAGGGTCTCACATCTGAGAATACCCTTCCACGCTTAGGGTGGACAAAAATATTTACAAAAAGGGGTGGTGAGGGACAGAGTCTCTGAATTAAGCAGAAAGCTCTCACCCAGTCAAAAGATCAGGGCTAGATCCAACACCGTTTTTTAGCTCACTGCACCATCCCAGTTTCAGAACCTGGCTGTATGCAAATTAGTCTGTTCCTGTCCCAGTGCATGATGGGAACAGGACAAACCAAACTACAGAAGCCAATTCTTACACTGGGAAGGAAACAAGCTCCCGGGGACCGGTTTCTGGCATTACAGCCGTCTTCGGCCCGGTTTGCTTGAATCCTGATGGTGCAATGAGCAAGGGTCTCACATCTGAGAATACCCTTCCACGCTTAGGGTGGACAAAAATATTTACAAAAAGGGGTGGTGAGGGACAGAGTCTCTGAATTAAGCAGAAAGCTCTCACCCAGTCAAAAGATCAGGGCTAGATCCAACACCGTTTTTTAGCTCACTGCACCATCCCAGTTTCAGAACCTGGCTGTATGCAAATTAGTCTGTTCCTGTCCCAGTGCATGATGGGAACAGGACAAACCAAACTACAGAAGCCAATTCTTACACTGGGAAGGAAACAAGCTCCCGGGGACCGGTTTCTGGCATTACAGCCGTCTTCGGCCCGGTTTGCTTGAATCCTGATGGTGCAATGAGCAAGGGTCTCACATCTGAGAATACCCTTCCACGCTTAGGGTGGACAAAAATATTTACAAAAAGGGGTGGTGAGGGACAGAGTCTCTGAATTAAGCAGAAAGCTCTCACCCAGTCAAAAGATCAGGGCTAGATCCAACACCGTTTTTTAGCTCACTGCACCATCCCAGTTTCAGAACCTGGCTGTATGCAAATTAGTCTGTTCCTGTCCCAGTGCATGATGGGAACAGGACAAACCAAACTACAGAAGCCAATTCTTACACTGGGAAGGAAACAAGCTCCCGGGGACCGGTTTCTGGCATTACAGCCGTCTTCGGCCCGGTTTGCTTGAATCCTGATGGTGCAATGAGCAAGGGTCTCACATCTGAGAATACCCTTCCACGCTTAGGGTGGACAAAAATATTTACAAAAAGGGGTGGTGAGGGACAGAGTCTCTGAATTAAGCAGAAAGCTCTCACCCAGTCAAAAGATCAGGGCTAGATCCAACACCGTTTTTTAGCTCACTGCACCATCCCAGTTTCAGAACCTGGCTGTATGCAAATTAGTCTGTTCCTGTCCCAGTGCATGATGGGAACAGGACAAACCAAACTACAGAAGCCAATTCTTACACTGGGAAGGAAACAAGCTCCCGGGGACCGGTTTCTGGCATTACAGCCGTCTTCGGCCCGGTTTGCTTGAATCCTGATGGTGCAATGAGCAAGGGTCTCACATCTGAGAATACCCTTCCACGCTTAGGGTGGACAAAAATATTTACAAAAAGGGTCCCCGGTAGCTTGGCTCCTTTCTGGTAAAGAATTGGCTTGGTAGTTTAGTCTGCCCTGTTCCCATGATGCACTGGGCCAGGGACAGACTGATTTGCATATAGCCAGGTTCTGAGCTGGGATGGGGCAGTGAGATAAATAACGGTGATGGATCAAGCCCTGATCTTTGGACTGGGTAAGAGTGGTCTGCTCAATTCAGACACTCTGTTCATCACCACCCCCTTTTGTAAATCGATTGGGGGTTGTTAGTCACGATTTATGCTGCAAGACATAGCGGCGGCTAGATATGAAGCGTGTGATCCTTGACCTGCGTGAATAAAATCATATAGTGAGACTCTCCAATCCACCTGGTTCTAGAGTCAGTTTGGCATCTCTATATGATTTACTACTCAAATGTACACAGGCAACTATTGTACCGCGCTATGATGTTCTACGGCTATGTTTGCGCTCTATACGCCCACTTACAAAACATACATCGCTAATTAAATTGTGCCTCAGGGCTTAGATAATAGGTCAATATTACTCAACACAGAGGCACTCCTTTTTAACTTGGAAAGATAAAAGGCTGAGTAGACTGTGCAAATATTTCACTTTGTGACCAGCTAACACCGCAGATCTCTGCAGCAAGCGGTTAACCTACTCGGCCGTTTTGCCATGTGCTCTTTGATTGTTGGTGTTATTTATACTTGGGGCCACTTGAAATTAAGCCACAGCGGGAACCAAATTATGCAGAGAATAGGCTAAATTATGCATAAAAAAAAGGCAAATTATGCAACATAACACAGCACATTTTGTGATCTAATGCATTCATTCTTCTAGCCTGGATGACAGGGGGAGAGAGAGATGGTAGTAAAAGGGAGGGGGTGGCACTTTTCAATTCTCGTCTAGGGCAGCAAAACACCTAGAAACGGCCCTGGGGCTGATGCCTGTGGACACCCACTGACCGGGACTGGGTGTCCCTGAGGTCCCCTCTCCTTCTCTTCATCCTCCCTCCTCTTGCTGGCAGTCTCGCAGTCGGTGGCCAGACCGGGCCGTGCAGACCGTGGGGCTGCACATCTCCAGGCCCCCCCTCAATTTGCACGGGGAAGTGTGCTCTCCCACTACAGGGTCCAAGCAGGCCTGCAGTTCTCTGACGAAGCTGCATGGTGAGTCGGCCCGAAGATATTCCGGGTGTCGGAGGGTTTGGTGACCGGCATGACGAGAGACAAGGCAGGAGGGGGCTCGGCCAAGCAGAGCACACTTAACAAGTTTGCGGGCCCTGGAGTTGCTGCGGCGGTTCCAGTGGGGGCACAGGGGGTAGTGCCGAACATGCCGGACAACTTCGCACTCATGGCTGCAATAACACAGTTCCGGGACATGCTGGATACTAAAATCGGAGCGGTCGGCTCCCATGTCATGCTCCTACGGCAGGATTTGAGGAATGCGGTGGCTCGCATAATGTAGCCGAGTCCCGGACTTCTGGCGTGGAAGACGAGGTCACCACCCTACAGTGCTGTGTTGCAGCGTGAGTGGAAGATGCAGAGGGAAGGGCCAGGCGCAACAACCTCCCTTTTGTAGGTTTTCCGGAGGGCTGTGAGGGGGGGTGATATGGACCAGTTTCTTACTCAATGGCTGGAGAGTTCGGCTCCCCCCCGGAGTTCCTATCTCGCTGCTTTGTGGTGGAGCGTGCCCATAGAGCACTTATGCAGAAAACCCGCCTGGGGCACGCCCGCGGCCGGTCATCGCAAAGCTGCTGAATGATCATGACCACAATGTAATTCTCAAGCAGGCCAGGGCCAAGGAACCTCTGCTTTAAAAAACTGCTTGTATATTGATTTTTCCCGACTACACAAAACTGGTTCAGCAATGGAGGCGATCGTTTCTGACTCACCAGAAGAAATATTTCACTGGACATATGAGACAGTGCGGGTAGCGTCTTCACACGCCATCCAAAAGGGGTTCGAACTCCCCGTCTAGTGAGGCAACTCGGAAGTTGCCGCAACCAAAATCTAAGGGCCACAGATGCTCCAGATCCAGATGTGGGGCTCAAGCTTGCAGTGAATCCTCCCGGGCCGGATCACCCTCCCAGCAGACTACCTTGGCCTCTTGCTTAGAAGAGGTGACTGTAGTCCCATGAGTCTTGAATATTGCCGCTCCGATCGGAGAGGCCCGTTCATGGGCCGGTTTCTCTGTTGGTCCATCCCTGACGGAGATAGTGCCTGTCTCAAAAGGGCTGTAAGTTGGGGATCCCTTGGACGGAGTGTGCCAAGACCCCCGTTGGGGTCTGCGGGTCACACCCACCGTGACAGATACTTCATCGTTGTTGAGGTTTGTTGGGTTGTTATTGTTATTCTTTTTATCCCCAGATCGAAATTCTCTACACTAACATTAGTCCTCCATACCCACAGCAAACATCTTCTTCTACACCGACGAACACAACCACGATCTTTCATGGTAGTCCCGCTTGCTAGTTCCCCGGGGTTCTCGGGTACCCTTCGAATAGTGAGTTGGAATGTTAGGGGCGCTCTAGACAAAGTGAAACATGGGGCCATACTTCAACAGGCTAAGAGGGCCCGCGCTGACATACTCCTGTTACAGGAAACACAACTGATGGGATCAAAAGCACTTTGTTTTCAGCGCTATGGGTACGTTCAGGTGTTTTATGCGTGGTTTGTGAGGGGGTCACTGGAGGTGGCAGTCTTGATTCATCGCCGATTCCCATACACAAATGTTAAGACGTGGGCAGACACTCAGGGGCAGTATTTGTTCCTACAGGGCACGATTGGGGAGGAACCGGTGGTGCTAGGATGTGTCTATGCCCTCCCTCCACTTTCATGGCGTCTAGTAGAAGGACTGATGACGCTAGGGACAGATATACCAGAGGACCTATCTGTGACTGGGGGGACTGGAACGACGTGATGTCTGTGATCAGGGATCGGTGGCGGCCTGGGGGAGATACAGCGGTTCACCGGCCGAGAAAATTATACTCTCTGGCGTTGGGCCTTGGCTGGAAGAACCCATGGTGCCGGTTCCATGGAAATGCCCAGGGGTACACATATCTCTCGGCGGTTCACGGCTCCTACTCTCGCCTTAATTACCTATTTGTTACCCCGAGTGGTGGCTTTCAGGGTGGTCGGGCTGATATTCTTCCAAGGGGCCTCTCGGATCATTCGCAGACAGCCCTTACATTTACAGGTGGGCCGGGTGAGACAGCCTTTCTGCTGGCGCCTATCGGCTTGGAACCTCCATAAGGAAGATTATAGGGAACGTATTGAAGGTGCTATAGACCAATACTTGACACTCAATGTGGGATCTGTTTCAGGGGCCGAACCCCTATGGGAGGCTTTGAAGCCCACTTTACAACATCTCCTTCTGTGTGGCAACTCGCAGAGGGTGTAGGGAAGCGCTGGTACAAGCAGAGGCCAATATTATGGATTTGGATCAGTGCAGTAGGTGCGACGGGGGCATCCAGGTCCGTCAACAATTTCTGCTGGCACAACAGAACTATGCCGCCCTCCTATTGGATGAGGCCCACCTGGCAACACGCAGTTGGGTTTACCAGTGGGGAGATAAGTCAAGCAAGATACTCCATCAGATATGTCAAGGGACGTTTCATTCCCAGGCTCTCCCCGGTATAGCAAATTTGGACGGGGAGTCCATCACGGACCCCTCTGAGACAGCCAACAGTTTCGCTACATATTACGCGGAGTTGTACGCTCCCAGAGAGTGTCTCCCTGATGTTATGATAGGCCGGTTTCTCAACCACCTCCTGCCTAGAGCTATGTCAGATGAGGCGAGTAAGGAATTGGACCTCCCCCAATGGGGTGCCGTCCTAGGGAACCCTAGATCAGGGAAGGCCCCAGGGAATTTTTTAATAAATACTTTTTGCAGCTGGGGCGCCACTACCTGAGGGCGGTAGAAGAGGCCCGCGAGCGGGGATGCCTCCCTCGTGATTAGTGACATGCAGAGGTGGTGGTTTTTTCATAAACCTGGCCGACCCCCTGATCAACACGCTTCTTACCGTCCTATTTCCCTTCTGAACGTCGAAGCCAAAATTATGGCCAAGGCGCTTGCCAATCTCCTACTGTCCCACATTACTACTTTAGTGCATCCAGATTAGGCAGGGTTTATGCCATAGAGGGCGACCCGTGACAATAATTGACAGGCGCTTGTTGCGGTCGCGACCATTCAAGGATTGGGTGAACGGGCGGCACTATTACTGGCAGATATGGAGAGGGCATTTGATTCCCTTAGTTGTGCGTATTTATTTGTGCTGCTAAACCGTCTGATTTTCGGACCATGCTTCTTGTCCTACCTGACTTTGCTTCACACTGATCTCACTGCGTCAGTGTGCGTTGCGGGCTCTATCTCCTCCACCTTTTCCATTGGACGGGGCACACGGCAGGGCTGCCCTCTGTCTCCATACCTGTTTGCATTGGCTATGGAACCCCTGGCCGCTTGCGTGCGTATCAATGCGCAGGTGTCTTGATTTGAATGGGCGCACAGACTATCGGATCGTATAGCATTATATGCCAACAACATTTTGTTTTTCCTTTCCGATGTGGATAAAACGGGCCGAAATTTTGCTGCATCATGCAGATTTTTGGGTAATCATCGTGTCTCTACATGAACCCCTGCAAGTCCACCTTGTGGGTTCTTGGAGATGCGTCTGGACTCAGGTCCTGGGCCTCGTCGGTTCGAGTGGTCACAGGGGGCATTAATTATTTGGAAGTGTTCCAGTCAGACTCGTCCCCCGTGTCTTGGGAAAGGAACCTGGTTCCGGTTTGGGAACGCGTGCGGGAGGATCTTAAGACCTGGTCCCATATGCCACTGTCAATTTATGGTAGATCGGCCATATTCAAGATGGTCTCGCTCCCCCGTCTATTATATCAACTGCAGAATCACCCCAATCCAATTTCCCCATGATGGTTCCAACAGGTTATTGCCGCTCTGGGTCCGTTTCTATGGGCAGGAGGAGCAGTGCGAGTTGCCCTACAGACATGTTTCTTCCTTATGTAATGTGGGGGGCTTGCGACATCCGATATTCTTTCCTACTATATGGCCTCACACCTCCTCGTCCTAAACCAGTGATTTTGTGGGGATAGGGACGACCTGGCCTATGCCGTTGAGCGGTGCAATATGGGGGATAACTTCTTGCACGCAATACTATACTCTGCACCATTACGAAATTCGTTGCCATCGCGACGATGGTCATTTTCCAAATTTGGCAGTAGGCCCTACGGAGGATGGGGTGGTGGGATAAAATAACCTGGGAGACCCCTCTGCAGAACAACAGGGGCCTGCCACAATTAGCCACTCTGTCGGGGTTTCGTCGTTGGTATAGCATTGGTATCTCTACCCTGGGGGTTGTGATACAGGGACGGCGGCCCTTAAGTCCTTTCAGGGTCTACAGAAAGACTTCCACATGCTGAAAACCCAATTCTATAAATACCTCCAGTTTTGGCATACCCTTTCCCCCGCCTGGAGGGTCTGGAGTCACTGGCCGAGTGTAGCCCGATAGAAGCAAAGGTGTTTATGGGGGATCTGCAGGATCACAAGATCTATAAGATTTACCAATCCTTGGTTACCCACTGCTCTCCCACACTGCAGAAGCTTAGAGGGGCCTGGGAGGGAGATGTCGGCCCTCTTGATGAGGAAGACTGGACGAAGGCCTTAGCTTCCCCACGGGGACTCCACCTGGTCCAGTTTAAACATCTACATTGGGTATATTTCACAAGGTCTCGATTGTGGGCAGCGGACTAGTTGCCTCCCCAGTGTGTCTCAGGTGTGAACGGGAGGAGGGTACCCTGATACATACAATTTGGCACTGTACTTCCTTGACACAATTCTGGAGGGGAGTGATGGCCTGCCTCTCTGAGGAATTGGGTTGGGACCTTCCCCACTCGCCAAAGCTGGTGCTCCTACATGTAATGGATGGGATTGGGGGCAATATATACAAACGCCATCTCTTGTTGCTTGGGTTTGTTCTGGCAAAGAGAAAAATCGCTAGGGCCTGGAAGGCTCCAGTGGCACCTCCAGTGTCCGCATGGAAGAATGGCCTAGACTTTTGCATATCCTTGGAGCTTCCCATTTTTACTGCAAGAGGGTGCCTGCATAAACATTTTAAAATTTGGAAGCGATGGGCGGACTATCGAGGCTTGGTGCTGGAGCCGGTTTCTGCAACGGGCCCCTCAATCCAGTTTAGGTTTCACTTTGTTGGTGCAAATGGTGGCTTATTGTGTTTTTGTGTGCTGAAATCGATTATTGTGAGGAATGTTTTCTTGCTGTGCTGCTCTTGGGCGGTTATTAGTGCAATGGGGGGTTGTTGGGAAGGGGTTTTTATATTGTTTTTTTTATTTGCATTCCTCTTCATTTTTCCTTGATCTCATCAAACTGTCAAAGTCATAATGCATTACGTTTATTATTCAGAAGTCTCTGGGTTACAGAGCTCTAACACGGATGTGCTATTTGACGAATAAAATCTGTTTTAAAAAAGAAAGGAAATGAGGTGAAAGAAATTAGTTTTGGAATAATAATTTGGCTTGCAGAACATATTAGAATTGCACTTTGAAATGTATTTCAACATCTGCAGAAGTGTTTTCAGATAGATTACACGCAGATAAAATGTGCCCATTTCATAACATGATAGAAACCTTTGAATACTGCAAATAGCTATAATAATCATTCATATATAGAAGAAACATGCTTATAAAATGTTTATGAAATAGTATAATCAAAAAAATGTTGTACTAAGCTATCATTCTTGAATGTGCACTTTTAGTTAGGCCTCAAAGGGCTTTTCTTTCGACTCTTGCTTACAGATTATTAGATATTTTCCCTAACACAAGCAACTTGCTTAGAAGGTGCTGACTTCTGACTTTTGCTTCATTCATTTCCCTCACCACATGTTAGGTCAGTTACCCTAATACAATGAGACATGCTGTGATTGTTATAATAAATAATGGTTAGATATGTTATGTATGCATCTTCAGAATATTGTTGCTTGTTTGCCTCCGCATCTCTGACAAGCTTTGTCTTTTCACATTAAAACTCATAGAGCATCATTTAGTTTAGGTAAGAAGGTTCTCATGAGAACTTTATCCCATATAACAAAGTCTTGAAACAAAGTCTAACACTATAGCAGCATATATTTTTGCAATGGGAATCAGGAGAGGAGATATTGGAAGTTGACAACACCATAGTATGAGCTGTTACTATTAGCTGGAAGAGCTGACACCTAATAGAGTTTCAATACAATATTGTATGATTTTATGATAATGAGTGTTCCTAGATAGGTGAGAAAGAGAGTCTGTGCGAGCTTCCTAACCCAGATCCATCGCCCTTAGTTTACGACTCTTCTCCTGGAGGGTTGATTTTTTGCTTTGTTACCAAAAGCTACTGCTAAAGGTGAATTATTCCTTTTTATCTAATTACCTTTTTCTGATCATTGCTATTGCAGAGTTCATTCTATCTTTCATTGATGGTTGCTCATGCAGCTGTAGGGAATTTGGCTGAGTTTCCAGAATTACTCTTTATGGGAAGTTTTTCTTTTATTCTAATTCTTACTCCTTTCGGAAAAAGGACTGTTCATGGTTTTTACTTAAAAAATTGATTAGGTGTCTTAACTAGTTCAGATGCGTTTTCCTTTATGGAGCACTGTGTATTGATTTATGCTGTCACTAATCAATTTTTACTTATATTTCTGTAAACCAACTAATCTAAATAAAGATGAAAAAAACAATACTAATCTTTTAAGATAAATAAAGGTGTTAACACCTTCACCAACCTCTCATTAACTGTGGCATCAGGATTACCTGAGAACGAATTCTGTAAGCTGGGAATTTGATCTTAAACCACACTTTGCTAATCCTCTGGTTCTCACACCACACCTTTATTAGGAAAAACAGATGTAGCTCCATTAGTAACCAAATAACCAATGCTGCTAATTCTTCCAAAGAACTCTTTAAGATACTTAAGGACTTAGCGCACCCCCATGCGTTTAGCTCTGTCATACCTGCTCCACAACAACTCTGCAACATGCTTGCAGATTTCTTTGAGGAAAAAGTGGAAACAAATTACAGAAAATTCCCAGCTAAACAGGAACAGTTCAAATATGTTACTCCATTGCCGCCTTACAATGGTTCTCTCCCATGTTAGGACAGATTCACTCGAATTACTAAAGAGCATGTGCTATTTGCTTTGAGAACTGCCAAATCCGGCTCGCCTATGGATGCTTGTCCCCCTAGAATGGTGCCACTTTGTCAGCTAAATTGCTTCAGCAATTTAGTCTCCATTCATCTGTCCCTTGAATCCACTAAAATACCACTGGCTTTGAAAACAGCTCTGGTTGTCCCTCTACAGAACAAACCTATCATTGATCCCACTAATCTGAGCAACTACTGCCCAATCTCCTTACTTCCTCTAGTAGGAAAAATCCTTGAGTGCCATGTGAACAAACAGCTCATTACATTTCTGAATGATCACTCGATCTTGGATCCCTCCCATTCGAGATTCTGAGCAGCACATAGTACCGAAACTGCTCTTTTAAGCAGTAACCAATTCTATCAGTCTACCTTTGGATGGTGGTGTCTCTGCCATTCTGGTACTATTGGACCTCTCAGCAGCTTTCAACACCGTTTATCATTCAGTTCTAATTAGCAGACAGCATGAGATTGTTGTCTGATGGATCTTCCTGCAGTGGTTAACTGACTTTCTAAATCACTATACTGGGTTCCTTTAAATCTCGGCAGGTTTCTCTCACCAAGGGAGTGCCTCAAATCTCATCACTGAGCCCAACGTTATCTAATATTTATGCTGCTTCCCTTACACAGCTGGTGAGATACCATGGCTTTGAAGTAATCTCGTATTTTGATAATACACAGCTGATCATCACTATAGGACAAGACACTGAATACTCAAGACATCGCTTCCAAAACTGTATAAAAGATGTTGTTGCCTGGATGGCTGGAAACTGTCTTCAACTCAATAGTGAGAAGATTGTGGTCTTGCTATTTGGCAAGGCACGTCAGCTCTAGTCAACGGACTGGTGGCAGGCAGAGTTGGACACAACTCTAACCCCCAGCCATTCAGTGAAAACTTTAGGGATTAAAATTGCCCAGGAACAGACAATGAAAGATCACGTTGCTGCCGTAAAAGGGACTTGTTTTGCCACCATGTACACCCCGAAGAAGAATTTACCTTGGCTCCCTTCCTCACCAGGAAAACACAGATCCAGGCACTGTATCAGTCACCTGGAGTACAGCAATGCCTTGTTGATGGCAGCCAATGATACTATTCTTACAAATCTTCAGGCCGTACAAAATACAGTCGTCAACGGGTGATCCCTCAGCTCCTATTTCAAGATCCTTGCACTGGCTGTCAGTTTGTAAGCACATCTTTTTAAAGATTTGCTGTCTTGCCTACTATGGTAAGTTGTTCTCTTATTTATTATTATCCACAAACAGCTCTCATTTGCATGACATCAGTGAGGTAATGTAAAATTCTTCCTTGTCATTTGGAATTCAATGATGTAATGGTTATTGTTCAACACGGGCAGAAGGGGTTGGAGTCTGCTGCTGCTGGATGTATTTATTCATGCGCCAGTGGGTCATTATATGGCACTAATATAAAACCATTTTTTTATACTTTGGACTCCCTTGCTTCGTTACAATGGCGACGAATTATTAGTTAGTGCTGACCCACTGTGCATTTTACAATTTTAACTTGAAAGACGTTTTTCTCAGGTTAGAGAATTTCTTGCCATTTCATCAAGATTTCCTGCCTTTTCTACTTCAACTTGTTGCAACTGTCAACTACCTAAGGAGCAGGTATTCTACTGTCGGGACTCATCATGTGATTTGCTACAAGGTACTATAAATAAATGTTGGTGTTACAGTTGTGGAGGTTGAGGCCTTCTGCACTCGTGGATGCCTGCATGCGCTGAAGATTCCTGTATGCGAAGCATTATTCCCACCTCTCTATGACGGAGAAGTTTTACTTGACGTCTGCTTGGGTGCTGGAGATGTGCATGTGACCCATCTCCTGTAGAAAACGCACGCAAACGACGCTACGTGGCGGCCATTGTGGGTGCACACGGAAGCATTAATCTTACTGGCTAGCTGGTGGTGTTTTGAATGCTCACAGAAGAGCTTCATGTTCGTGTGAGTTGTTGGCGCTCTAGTCTTTCTGTCCAGTTTAAGTCATCGGAGCAGCTGTGTGGGCGTTTCAGTGATTTGCACACTATTTCGGAGGATTTGTGGCAATTTTCTTTAGTTTTCTATTATTCTTTGTGGATCACAGTGGTGCGCACACTTGTTCAGCTACTCAATTTATTAATTGATGGTGTGTCTGCTACAGCGACACACACTTCGTTGTGCATTCCCAAGGGGCTTATTCAGTTCTCTATTATTGATTGCGCATCACAGTGGTGCGCACACTTGTTTAGTTACGCATTTTTATTCCTTGATGGTGTGTCTGCTACGGTGACACACACACTTCGTTTTGCATTTCCGAGGGGCCTAATTTCTTCAGTGATATGCACACTTGTGGCACTTACTTATGTAATGTGCACATTGAGTGCTTTATCTTTTGCTAATTGCTTCTTTTTGAATTTGGACTTTAAAGTTTTTTTTTTTTGGCTGCTCTGTTGGGAAGCACATTTACCTACGTACTTTATTTGTATATTTCATTCTAACTTATATTTCTGTGTCATGGTGACTTTTCAGTTATGTAATCAACCTACAATTTTCTTACAGGTTGCTGGCAAGCCGAAGTTGAGGTGGAAGAAATGGTTCGCACATCCGAAAATTATATTGTAGGGATTGATGGGAAGAATTTTTCGCCTGACAGGAAAAAAACAATTCTATTTAGTTTTATAGGCACTGCTGCTATAGAAATGTTTGAAAACCTCGCGCCTGTAACTGCACCAAGAGGTCACAGTGATGGCTGGAATGTCTTTAAGGAAGCCGTAGCAAGATTGGAGAAACAGTTTGAAGATGTGCCTAATGTTATGATAGAAAGACATTCATTTCATAAAAGGAAACAACATGCAGATGAATCTATTGAGGAGTATGTTGCAGCCCTTAGGGTGTTGGCTGCCAATTGTGAGTTTGGAGCCAACGTTGATTTTTGCATAAGAGACCAGTTTGTTTTGAACTGTGCATCTAAAAAGTGCAAGAGAGGGTTTTAGCCTGTCATAATCTAATGTTGGCTGAGGTGTTGGACCTTGCATAAGGTATTGAGAGATCTATTCAATCTGCGAACGCCATCACAACTGATGGTAATAAGTCTCGTCTCCTGTATGTGCTATACAATCTGTTAAAAGTTCAATCACAAAGGAGTAGGAAGAGGTGCTAAACCAAGCTGTTATAGGTGTGGGTCTAAATTACATTTGGCAAATAGTCCAGATTGTCCTGCTTTAAAGAAGAAATTTGTAAAATGTGGCAGTATGGTCATTTTCAAAGTGTTTGCAGGGCACCAAAAGCAATTTCAAATTCTACTGTAAATACCATATCTAATGTAGAGCATGATTTAGACAATTTACTTCTTACTGTGTATGATGCTTCATTTAATCCAACTATCAGTAATGTTGCTGTTCTTTTTAAAGCGCCTTTGGGTGTTGTACACATTGGGTTGGTGGCTCTAGAAGTCATGGCCGATTCGGGTTCACCCCTTACCATTTTATCAGTTTTTTTTAAAGAGAATTGGGTTGGTGTCGAACTTAAAAACACTGATATTAACCCAAAGGCATTAGGGAATTTGAAATTCAGATGATGGGGTTCTTTGAAGAGAATTTGGAGTTTAAAGGGCACTAGGTGGTTACTAAGATATATGTTGCCATTGAAGGGAAGAATATAATAGGGTGGTAAGACCTGGGGAAGTTGGGCATCATTTTGTGTCCAGGTACGGATTGTCCTATTCAGTTAAGGGACATTGACGTTAAAAGTGTGATTGGGGAGAAGCCAAGTGGAAATGACATTCTAGTTAAACACAAAACTGTCTTTCGTGATAAAGTTGGTCAGGGAAAAGGTTTTACTCACAAAATTAAACTAACATTAAGTGTTGTACCTATTCAGCACAAGGTCCGCATGGTTCCTGTAGGTGTACGTCAGAAATTAAAATTTCATTTGGATGCTTTGTGTGATGATGGCATCATTGAGCCCACTGACAGTTCTGAGTGGGTTTCTGCCAATGTATTGCTCTTTAAAAAAATATTAAGATTTAAGGTTATGTGTGGACCTTAGGTCTTTGAATAAAAACATTGTGGTGGATACTAATCCTTGCCTAAAATACAAGAACTGTTAGCAGCTGTCAACGGGGCAAGATCTATTCTGTCATTGATCTTAAATCCGCCTACCATCAGGTTGTTTTGGACGATACCTCTAAAGATCTCACGCGTTCATCACCCCTTTCGGCCTTTATAGATTTTTGAGAATGCCTTTTGGGCTGGCCTCAGCGGCCAGTGTTTTTCAAAAATTAATTGAGAAGCTATTTCGGGGTCTGAGGGGAGTTCAGGCCTTTCAAGATAACATTTTAATATTCGCTGAAACATGTGATCAACATAATGTCATATTGGATAAGGTGTGTGATGTGTTGGAAACTAAAGGAATGACAGTAAGTAAGCACAAGTGCAAGTTTATGGTTAGTGAAATTGACTACTTAGGCCATAGGATTACTTGTGATGGTATTTTTCCCAAGGCGGGTCTTGTTAGTGCTCTGGACAAAGGTAGTAATCCACAGGACAGGGACTCTTTACTATTGTTTTTAGGCTTAGGAGAGTACTATGCGAGGTTTGTGAGAGGCTATGCTCTTGTTGTGAAGCCTTTGAGACAACTTTAAAAAAAAGGGGCTCTTTTTAATTGGACGACAGAACACGATGAGGCTTTTCCTCAAGTTAAAAAACTCATTGCAAAGGAACCAGGACTCAATACTTTTGATCCTGATGGAAAATCTAATGTTACGGTTGATGCCAGTGCCATTGGCTTGGGGGCCGTTTTTACTCAAATAGTGGATGGTAAAGAAAGAGTCATTTCTTTCATTTCCAGAGGCATTCGCTGAGCTGAAAAACTTTACAGCAATATTGAGAAGGAGGCCTCGGCTTGTGTGTGGGCCGTAGAAAATTTGAAGAACTTTTTATATGGGCGTCCTTTTGTTTTAGTCCCGGATCACCAGCCACTTGTGTATATGATGGATGGTGTGAGATCGGGTAATACGTCTTCCATGCTTGTAAGGCTTATTGCAAGATTACAAGAATTCAATTTTGAAATTCAACATATTTCCGGGGGAAAGAATTTTGCTGTGGATTGTTGGTCCAGGCTCCCTCCTTATTAAGAGTCAGAGAGAGAGAGATCACTAATCAGCATGAATGTGTTGTTGCCATGGTGGATGCTGTTGATTCATGTTATACTGCTATTTCTGAAAAATAATGGAAGGAATCTGCCTATATAGATAGTGTTTTGTCTAAAGTTAAACACTTTGATGTTAATGGTGGCCATCTAGCAGGAATTTGGATCCCTGTCTTAGGAGTTTTTAACAAGTTTCTAATGAGCTTAGCACTGAAGGTGACTTTTTGTTGAGGCATGGTTTATTCATACCACCTGCTAGTGTTAGGAATACATTTGTTCAGTTGGATCATTCTGGGCTTCCTGGAGTTTCTGGAACTAAAGAATTGTTGAAAATGTACTATTGGTGGCCTGGGATGGACTCTCCTATGGAACAGTTTGTGAATAATTGTAAGGTTTGTGTCAAATCTGACAAACATTGGGAAGTTTCTACTGAATCTTTAACTGTTCAAGAGGCTCCTAGGGGACCCTGTCTATTGATTTCTCGGGGCTTTATGATTGCTTGGGCAGGAAAAGCAGGTTTTTTATTGTTATCATTGACAATTTTTTGAAGTGGATGTATTACACGTTTGTGGAACATCCCAATACTGATGAGGTTATATGTTTTTGGAACATATTTTTTAAATTGAAGGAGCACCTTGTGTTTTTATGTCTGATAATGGTGTGCAATTTGTTTCCTCCAAGATGTTGAGTTTTTTTGTAAACGTGTGGGGTTTGCTCTGAAAAGGCACTTTTGTATTGTCCAAGGGCCAATGGTCAGGTTGAGATGGCTAATAGATTCATAAAAAAGGGATTCAGGTAGCTTTGGAAAGTAATTTGGATGTTTTTGCATTTTTGAAAGAGAAGATTTGGAGCTATCATATTACTCCACATACGTGCCCTGGAGTGACTCCTTATATTTTGCTGAGAGGTAGGGAAGCCAGGACGTTGTTGACACATGTTTTCAGTAAAACTGTGTGTGGTGATACCTTGGACTTGTACATTGCTAAAGCTAGAAATAATATAATGTCTTCTCGTATCTTTGGCAAATCATTTCATGATTCTTGTCAGAGTCAAAAGTAAAGCTGTTGAAGTCGGTGATTGGGTGCTTGTGATCAAACCTTCCTTACAACGCAAGGGTTCTTCTAAATTTTCTCTGACGTTCAAAGTAGAGAGAGTTGCTGATACTGCTGTGTTGCTAAAAGATAAGGGATGGTGGAGCAAAAGTTCCATTGCTGTTCTCAAACCTGAGCAGGAGACTTTGTTTTAACAGGAAATGTTGGGGGATGGTGATGTGGGGTTTGAGGAGAATTGTGAGAAGTGTGTTCTTTCTCAATGTTCTACTGGGGGACCTGTTGAGGGGAAAGCTCTGGAGGGTCCTCTAAACCAGCTGAAGATATTTTGGGAGAGAATGTTAAGCGAGAGTCTGATGAAGCTAATATTTCTTTGCAAAAAAAGCGTGTGCTAAGAGCTAAAGAAATTTGAAGGTTTTGTTTTGGATTGAGTTTATTGTTTTCTTGTTTAGAAAAAAAGGAACATGTGGTAAGTTGTTCTCTTATTTATTATTATCCACGAACAGCTCTCATTTGCATGACAGCTGTGAGGTAATGTAGAATTATCGTATATCATTTGGAATTCAATGATGTAATGGGTATTATTCAACTTGGGCCGAAGCGGTTGGAGTCTGCTGCTGCTGGATGTATTTCTTTCATGCACCAGTGGGTCATTTTATGGCACTAAAATAAAACCTTTATTTTTTTATACTTTTGTCTCCCTCGCTTCATTACACCCACAAAGCCCTTTTAGGAAAATGTAGATTTTCCACAGACTTGATGGCAGAAAATCTGGATTTTATTAAAGACACAGAGGCTAATAATATGCAATATTCCTTTAGTGCCACCACATACAGCAGCATATTCAAAGCTTCTAGAACTGTAGAACTTAGAACACCCAAAACATTCCAAAAAGCATAAAACCCAACAGCAACTTGTCCACTTCCTTCTCTATTGACCTGAGAACATAGTAGGTAAGTAAAATTCAATTATGAGTTCTCTTAAGAGATGCAAATCGTCTTGAAAACCACTTGAAAAAAACTACAAAACATCCAACAATGATGAAGATCTCTGAAACTCCTTAGACTTGTCCAGCTGTGAAAAGATAAAACAACATCAGGGCAGGGAAACAAAACTGGGCAGGATAATATTTGCCTCTGTGTCCGTGATAAAATTCAGATTTTCTGCCCATCGAGGCTGTGGAAAATCTACATTTTATGGCAAGACCGGAGGCTAATATTATGCAAGTTTAAAGCTTATTTATCATACAAGAAGCAGCATTATCAATTGGTTTGAAATAAAAACATCTGAACACAGAATCAGAAGACCAATCTGCACAACTTAAAATGACCTGAAGACTACCCCAACCAGACACGCCTTCGAAGCAGCAGCACCTCTCACAGAATGTGCACCAAACATACTCACATCCACCACACGCTTAACCAACAATTCCTTCACCCACCTAGTCAAAGTGGGCGAAAAGACAGCTTTGTGGCGATGCCCACAAGAGATCAACAATTGATCAACTGCAGAGGACCTAACAAGAAAAGTTATTTTCTCATACTGCTTAACACAACGAACCACACACAACGTTTCCCTCGCATCGAAATAAGGATAGAAAATTGTAGCCAAATTCGTCTTAGTCCTCTATCTAATACTAAAACAAATCCCTTCAGGTGCATAAGATCTAAAAGACACCTTCAAAGCCTTAACATCAGAGACCCTGCGGACATAACAAAGTAGTCAATTTAATTGATAAATTCCTTAGACTCAAATCACAATTATCACTCCAAGAATCCATGAACAACAACACACTTGGAACATCCCACAGAAATGAATGCCTGGTCCCTGGGGGTTTAGCAATTCTAATGCTTCTCAACAACCTCCTTACCAAAATATCTTGCCCTACTGAAAAACCATTTACAAAAATATGGCCTGCAGAGATTGCAGACCTATACAAATTCACTGTCCTATAAGCTAGACCTTTTGAAAATAACTCAGACAAAAAATGTACTACCTGAACTAAATTCGCTGAAACAGGATCATAACCCCTTACAGAACACCAGCGATCCCACTTTCCCCAGGCCAATCTATAAGCCTTCCTAGTTCCTGGGGCCCATGAATCCTCAATGAGTCTTTAAAGCTTCTTTTGCAAGACCCAAACTCTCCTGAAAGTTTCCAAGCTACTAACAGAAGTTGGTCTGCTTCTGCAAGACTGTGAACCTCCCCTTGAGGTCCGCGAAGAATCCCTTGAATTACAGGTAACAATACTAGGAGAGCTACACTCATCTCCAACATGATCGGGTACCAAGCTTGTGAGATCCACAAACGAGTCACAACAATCACTGTTTCCTTCCACTTGTGAATCATCCCTGAAACTCTGCTTATCATTGCAAAAGGAGGAAATGCGTAAGCATGAAGATTCCTCCAATCTGCAGGAAAACATCCACCCCGGCTGCATCCGGATCCGGACGCCAACTGAAAAACCTTTCCACCTGACGATTCACCCTGTTTGCAAAAAGATCTACTTGAAATGGACCCCAAAAACAATTAAACCTCCTGAACACACCTCTGTACAACATCCAGTTGCTCTAATCCCTGAAATTCCTTGAGAACCAGTCCGCAACCGAGTTTGACAAAACCAGAATATGTTCTGCCTGTACAGAGAGGCCTCTATCCAAACAATACTCCCAAATGATTTTCGCAACATCTGCCAGTCCCTCTGACCGAGGACCACCCAACCTGTTCACATAACGAACTGCTGACACATTGCCCATCCTTAAAATCACTGAACATTTCATGCTCTTCTCTGCAAAATATCTTATTGCAAAAGAACCTGCCAACAACTCCAAACAATTTATATGTAAGGTCTTCTACTGATCTGTTCAGCATTCACCAGTTCTCAACCAACCACAACTTGCACCCCAGCCTTCCAAGCTTGCATCTGATTCTATAACAAGATCTATATTCTCTCCAAAAATTGCACACCCATTCCATGCCTCCATATTTCTCAACCACCAAATCAATTCCTGTCTGGCTGCCAAAGAAAGACAAACATTCTCTGAGTACCTCAAACCATTCCTTAAGTGACACACTTTCAATCTTTGTAAGGCCGATAATGCAAAGAACCCGGAAAAATAGCCTGAATTGTAGAAGAGAGAAGACCAACAATACAGGTAATCTCAAAAAACCTCCCACAGTGTTGATCACAAAACCCAAGAACTGCGTTTGCTGATTTGGCACAAACTAAGATTTTGTTCTGTTAACAACAAAATCCAAAAATTCCAACAGATTCACAGCCAGATCCGTATGATGAATCAAAACAGATTTGTCTTGATCCATAATCAATATGTCGTCCAGGTAAATAATCAGACGTATACCCCTCTGTCTCAGATAAGGTGCCACTGGGGGAAGAACCTTTGTTAAGCACCATGGGACCGAAGGAAGACAAACAAAGTTCCACTGGAATATTTAAAACCTGTGATGTCCCTCCCAAACTGGAACTGTCAAAAACGAATCTTTCAAATCCAGATGAGTCATCCAATCTCACTTCTGCAGAACATCCTTTATTAAATGCAGTGCTTCCATCTTAAAGTGCTGGTACACCACTCAATCGTTAAGCTCTCTCAAATTTATGACTGGACGTAAACCCTTTTCTTTCTTCTTGACCAGAAATATATTGCTCACAAACCCATCTGTCAAAACTAACTGTCTCACAACAGCACCCTTTGTGATCAACTCTTGAATCGCTACATCTATCAACCTTTCCTGAACCTTTAGAAATACCAATTTCTTGGGCCACCTTTTCTGCACTGGTAAACCTATAAACTCTATTCGAAATCCCTGAACAGTTTCCAACACTCAAGGATCCCTTGTAATCACCAACCAATTTTCCTGAAATTGGGCAAGTCTGCCGCCCAACTTTAAGGGCGTAACAGAAAGGTCTTTCTTACCGACTGAACCTCTGCCTCTTCTTTCCCCATGAAAGTTTCTTTCTAGAAACTTACTCCTCTGTGGAAATAATCCTCCACCATGGAAGGATTGTTATCCTTGATAACCCTTGAATCCACGAGTAAAGCAGCCTCTAGTGATGCATTGACCACGGCCG
This sequence comes from Lissotriton vulgaris, assembly GCF_964263255.1. Taxonomy (NCBI): domain Eukaryota; kingdom Metazoa; phylum Chordata; class Amphibia; order Caudata; family Salamandridae; genus Lissotriton; species Lissotriton vulgaris. The sequence goes on along the minus strand of NC_141695.1, from coordinate 1,154,089,234 downwards.
GGGAACCGACTCCTCTTTCGCCTGGCCTGACCAAAAATAAGTTCCTGAAAAAACCTCTTAATATATTTTTGGGACTTTTTCAGTGAAATAAAAGCACCAACATATCCGGAGAGTTCCTTAATAAAAGCATCACCAAATAAAAGGCCCTTAGCCAAATGACCTTCCTCCTTTCCTACCAATTCCGCCAACTTAGGGTACATTTTTAATCAAATACTTCTCCTTCTTTCAATGGACAAAGCTGTATTAGCATTACCCAGAAGACAAATAGCACTCCGAATCCATTGGCGTAACTCCTCAACATCCACATTCTTCTTATATATATAGGCTTCCTCAGCCAATTCAAGTACCTTAGATAAAGGAACCACTACAACCAAAAGTCTATCCTGACAAGACCTGAGACCTTTATCAAGACCCTTCCTAGGGTCCACCCTCCTTTTTGCATCCAAATCCAATGTCGCAACCACGTAATTATCAAGAGAGGGTCTCGGACATTTAGATCTTAATCTGACTCGCACCTCTTTGGGAATTTCTCTCTTGATCTCAACATACGGAGCCACATACTCAGCAGGGGACCACTTGGGCGATAAAGGATGTTTAATCATGAGTGGGTCAAACATAGATTGTCCAAAAGGATCCCAAATTGATCCATCATCTTTTTCCAAATTACTCCCTTTTGCCACTGACACATCAGGACAAACCTCCTCCTCAGAATAAAGTTCCGAGGAGCAACTGAGTTCCTCCTCTGTACTCCCCGAGGACACGTCATAAAGCACCACTTTGTGCTTACGACCTTTCAAACTTTTAGCAGTACCACTTTGTGGTCCCTCATTTCGCCTCTCATGGATGCCCTCAGCATCATCCATATGGCTGTCTCTACAGCAAACATGCTCTAACTTTGTGGACTTCATTCTTTTAGACAAGCCTACAATGCTTGTAACATGTTTCCTTTTTCGTGATGCTTCTTTGCCGATCTTTTTGCCACCTCAGCCTCGGTAGCCAACCAGAACTGTTCCTCTTGAGGAACAATAGCTTTCTTAGCAAGAAGCTCCAACTTCTTCTCCATTCTCAAAGATACCTCACAAGTTATTTTCTCAATAGCCTTGTTCACTTTCTCCTCCAGAGAAATCTCAACTGAGCCCTCGCCTAGATCCATTACCCAAAAATTATTAATCTTCATGGACTCTAATTATCACACAACAGTCTATTCGAAAAATTATTCAGCACAAAACAAAGTAAAGAATGAAAAATAAAACACATTTTACTATAATAATCACCAAATATCAGAACTACAATGCTAATAAGAAAATACTAAGCGTAAGACGGACTGAACAAAATATGACAAAGCTCTTACTATGAAAACCGATCAGCCGTTAAATGAGCCGAACGATCTCCTTCTCATACCAACGTTCTAAATGAAGCACCTGCTTTGGAAATACCAGACGCTCAAAATACATAAATCTCTTCTGCGAACTCGTTCGCAAAGAGACATGCGCCATTGTATAAACATCACCATTGCAACGCTGCTTTGTACTTGAGGAGACATGCGTCATAGGATAAACATCACCATGGCAACACTGCGATGCACCCGCTACGGCAATCCCTACAGCTCAATTCAAAAATGTGCGTCACCACAATCACACACGCCGGGGAGCCGCGTACAGGAAACAAACCAACACGGAAAGCATCTCCATAGAAATGTCTCCGCGAGCCACACCGTTAAAAATAAACGGTATGGCTTGCGTAGATGGAACCACAAGACTGCCTCAAAATCAATTTTATATTAAACAAACCTAACACGGGCACTGTAAAATGTGCCTATTTTAAATGAACAAGCGCTCCAAATCATAAACTAGCCCAAATTAATTAAAGAACATGAAGCTCCATAAACAAAATCTTGATTTTAAATTAGTTAGAACCACTCAAACTAAGCCGCAAACAGATCAAAAAGAACAGACATCGTAGCCTCTGCATGCGTGTAGGGTGGGGGGAGGGGGGGGGTTTATTTTGCCCGTTTCAGTTTCTATGGGCCTTAATTTTTTTTTTCTCCTTTTTAACTTCTTTTCTTTTCCTTATTTCTGTCCTTGGGTCCGTGGGTTGGTCAATCTGAGATGGGCAGCGACCGGCATGGAATACAATGTGTGATTGACTATCCTGTTACCTATATCCTTATGCCGCTAGTACGACTATAGTTTTTCCACTGTTTGTTGGGTTCCAACTGATAAAATTTGCCCGCCCATGTTGTAGCTGGATGGAACGGACTCTGATCCTTATTGGTTTCTATATTTACAAACTTTAAAATCTTAAAAATTAACCTTCATTACTCCTGTTTCTCGGTGGTACGACGATACCCAGTGTAACTTTGATTGATTGTCCATTTGTGTTGATGTGCTACTGAGCCGCTGTATAGCTTGCAGAGGTGCCTAAAATGGTTTCGTGGCCGGCCAGATGGTTGTGGGCCCGTATTTGTCTGCTGATACTGCACAATAAAGGTTTTCAAAAATAAAAAAAAATTTAAAAAAAGAACAGACATTCCAAGGATACAATACAAATTTAATTCACTGTAAACTTATTAGATATAAATTATTTGTACTTATCTCTGTGAGCAGCAGCAATAAGAAAAGGACGTGGACTATTTGCTGGGGGTTTTTCCGCTTTTTGGAATGTTTTGGGAGTTCTAAGTTATACAGTTCTAGAAGCTTTGAATATGCTGCTGTGTATGGTGACAATAAACAAATATTATATAATATTACCCTCCGATCTTGCCATAAAATCCCCTTCATACTTAAAAAATAAACTATGCCATTACTGTCCGACACGCATACTGAGATCCAGTAACAAAACGCTCCTCTCTATCCCCATGATTCGGCTCTCTAGATATGGATGTAGATTCTTCTCTTATACCGCTCCAGGTGCATGGAACCAACTTCCTATCCATCTCCTTGACTGTGCAGATTTCAGTCAATTTAAGAAGATGATGAAAACCTGGCTATCTAAGATCTATGACCATGGTTTTGAAGAGGTTACAGCCGAGACACCTTAGGGTGTGATTCGGTGCTCTCTACAAAGGGATATCATATCATATACATTTTACTAATGGTGTAGAGCCTCTTTTAACAAAAAAGAATGACAGATACCAAAAGCCAAGTGGAGGACAACTCACAACTGTTTAATAGAGGCTGAATAATCACTACAAAAGTAGTGGAAATTTCAATAAAACAGTGACTCTATTCCACGATGCAAAATTTAACAATGGGATATGTATTTTTTTTAAACATTTTTACCATAACATAAATTAACTATTAGAGTGCAGGAATGATTACTTTTCTCCTCAATGACTTTTCCAGAGCCTCACTATGCTAGTACCTGTATTATCAAGAAATTACTAAACAAGCAAACATACTCCTTTTCATAAATGATCAGATCAGTCTGCAAGACATTAAGGGCTCAATTAGGATGGCGGTGAATCCGCATCCTCCGGGCCGGTGGAAGCTACTACCGGCCCGGAGGATGCGGATTCACCGCCGCGGTCCCTGTAAACACCACCCTCCAGATCAGGATGGCGGTAGGATCAGTGGCGGACGGCAGGTCTGTCCGCCGCTGATCCGCGGGGTGTAGCCTGCTATTTGGTGGCGGTGTCTGCAAGACACCGGCAGCCAAATTAGGAAGTATGTGTAAACATGCTTTTCCGCAGCGGTTATTCCGCCGTGGAAAAGCACGTGGACCTTTGCTTCTGGGGGGACCTTGCGGGCCCCTAGGGTGAAGGGGGTGGGGGTGCACATGGGGGGCAGGCACAAAGCGGCAGGCACCGCGCGGTGCCTGCCGCTTTGTGCATGCAAATGCAATGCATGCATTTTTAACATTGGGGCGGGTGCTGCTTGAAGCAGCACCCGCTGCAATTTTAAAGATACAGGATGTGACTGCCAGGGTGGCGGTCACATCCTAATTGGCATGGAGGGACCGCCGCTGCCCTTGCGGACAGTCCCTCCACCTCGGGGGTGGCGGACGGACGCAGGTCAGTCCCCCATCCTAATGACCCCCTTAGTTGGTTAACAAAAATTAAACTAGGAGCTAATAAGATTCAATATCGTACAATATTCTGCTGTGAAATTACATATTTAACGCAGCTTATCCATGGACAGTTTTTCCTCTTAGCGAAATGTGTACCGGAGGGTATATATATCATGTGGTTTCTCAAGCATGGTAGACTGAAACGCGAAAACTATTGGATTTACTTTCTTCAAACTTTGAAACCAAATGGCATGAATGAAAGGGTTGAATTTTCATGTTATTTATAAATCAGAACATACAGTTTCATACATGAGAGATGCTGGTTTTTTTCCTTAAGGTTTTTTCCTTTAAAAGTTTTTCCTCAAATTAATATGTTCTTAATACATTTTCCTTATTTCTTTCATGTTACTATTTTTCCGAAAATGCACATATGTCACGTGGTTTAGGCTCTCATCTTAATATATTTTCTGGCTACCTCTGACCTTTTTGCGATTTTGATTGCCGGAACTTTTACTAGTTCCGTCTCACATATACTCCCCACATCCAGCGTGTACACCTTTAATTCACTTGCGCACATAACCACTCCCCCTCACGTCATATATTACACGCCCTAATCCCGGTTTAGTGAAGGGACGCCGCACGAAAGAACGGTGTTTCAGTTGTAACCGCATTCAATCATGGCAGTCTTTGTAATCGGTAAGCGCCTATCGCGTATTCCTGTAACTTCACAGAATTTGTCTATCCTCGGTTGTAAGGTAGCGGAACACATTTTTGGTAGACTCGTTCTTTCACGTGTAAACCACCACGTCGAACTGTGTAGTCTTGATCCCTCACCCCCACACGTTCCGTAATTCAGTTTCACTTCGTAGCACGCATTTATCGCACGTGCCCTAATTTACCACACCACTGTTGTCACCCTCGCACCTAAATGTTTGGAAGTTCATACAATTTTTTTTTACATAATTTCATGTATATTGTTATGCCTGACCATCAGCACATTAACATTTCACTTACCTGATAACACACATTAGGTGTTGGATAATGTTCAGTGACATATTCATTTATAGTGATGTATACTATATGTTTCTCACCAGATATTCCCCAGATGAAGGCAATAGCCGAAATGCATTGGGATTGAAAGATTCCTTGTAGTATGGATACCCAGGAGTGATAAATACATATTTTTTTGCTTACCTACCTGGATGCAGTAAATGATGAATAAAATCACTTACGGTTGATAATAAAAGGAAAAAGAACATTGATTGTTTCATTTCAAATTTAGCTGTAGTATACAGCGCCTACATCTGTGCCCAAGGAGACACCAACACATCCGTGTTGGTGCTACTTTAGTTAGACTTGTCTTTGTGCCTTATCCTACAGCTACCTGCAACTCTATAAGGGCTAAATTAGGGCAAGTTCGATAACGACATAATTAGCACTCAACTTTTACCAGATATGGGATTGACATTTTTTTCTCCATTCTCCTTTCATGCAGATGTTGATTTTCATGATGCCCATTCACTGCCTAGGTCTTAGTAGATTTGGGTCTCACAGCTAATTGTTTATATTCTTTTCTCTCTACATGAGAAGCAAGAGTTTAAGGATTTGCACTACAGACAATTTTAAGATAGGAGCTAGACATTCACAATCAAAGGCCAAACCTGATGACACCACTGGAAGTGGAAGAAAAGGCCTTAATGTTGCAACTACCAGACACAGAGAGGGTGCTAATGGCAAGATGACCAACTTACCTCTGATCTACTCTCCGTTTGAAAGTTTATTCACCCCTGTTTTTGAACTTTACGTACCACCCTATGCTGCAGGTGTCATGCATGGAGCATGTCAATCACTTGCCACTTCCACTGCCTCCTCTATCACCCCTCCTTTTCAATTCATGTCAGACCCTATTTCATCAATACCAATTCATGTATCTTGCATTTTGCTTCTGGGTGCCCTTTTCCCTTGAGATCTTGTTCTTGCCTTACTATGTTTTGATATCAATGAAAAAAATACCCGCTGAATGCCAATGCTTCATTTCATGCTTCCTTTTTTCACCACCGTAACCTTTTTGTCTCTATCTCACTCTTGTAGATTTGCGCCACAGATGCTTCACTTTTGATACAGGAATACGCTACGTAACTGTGGCACAAGAGGCTTGTAAATAAGCTCCTCACTTTCTTCCTTGCTTTCTCCTTACATCACTGATAATATGTTTCTCTTCCACCTTCTTTCTCACTTTTCTGCCGTTCTCTATTCTCCTGGTCCAGGTCAAAGTCTGATGATGAAACATAAATCCTAGTCCCAGAAAATGAGTGACTGTTACCACCTGAACAAATTAAACACTGATTAAATGCCTCCGCCCTGCACTGGCTCTCACCTTATGAGACTAATTCATCATATCCTTCAAGTACTGGTGGCAGGAAGTTAAGTTGATGGGTTCTTCTCAATAAGATCACCATGGAGGAATATTCCTTTCTCTTTCATTTCTTGTAGGAACGCCATCCAAGAGATTAGTTGCTTTTTTTGCTGTGTTTAAGGAGCCTTTAGTTCCCTTACAAGTTCAGTTCTAAGAGGTTTCTGTGCCACGGGCTGCTTATGTTTTGTCCAAAAATCCGATGAAAAGCAATGGGTGTCGTCTATACTCTATGCAAGATAACAAACGTCTCGCAAGAGAGAGCACACGCACTGTCTTGAGCAAGACCTAAAAACTGGGACCAGACCCCAAAGATGTGGGCAGTTTTAGCCTCGTAACTGAAAACACATTTCCAGGGAAATTCTGGAGCTGCTGCCATTCAACTCCAACAACAATAAATCAATATTCACAACTTAATAGATTATGTTCAGTCTCTTTCTTCCCCTTGTCACTCTCTCTGCTCCCGCCTCTCAGTCTCTTTGCCTTTCTCACTTTCTTTGTATCTCTCTCTCCTTATCGCCTCTCCCTCCCTATCTCTCGCATCCTTTATTTCCCCCTTAACTCCCTCTCCATTGTTTTTCTTCATTCTCTAGCTATACCAATATCCAGAACAGTGAGTGCAATGAGTAGACACAAACCTATGCATAGCGCATTTTTTCTCGTGATTCAGCATGTCCATGTCTAAAACAAAAATAGTGCATTAATTGACTGATTAAGTCTGTCATACTTTGAACAAGAGCATTAAGAGCAGAAATAAAAGGAGAGCCAGGCACTATAAAAGAAAGACGAGAGGCTGTGACGTGGGAGTGTGTGTTCTAATGCACCATTGGCTGTATGCTCTGAAGTAAAAGGCCACTACTGTGCAGGTCTCGTCAGCGTCATTGTGCCTACCTAATTAATTAATTGAGGCCCTGGTACATCTGAACCACTCAGAGCATCTAAATATAGACTGATGTTGCAGGGGGCGGGTAGGATAACAGGGGTGCCCACCTAACACGAGTCCAGTCAGGACTTAGCGGCCGGTGTTGGTTTTCAGACTACTTGAAGCTCTGCCAGTCTCACAAAAGTCCCAGGAACAGGATTCCCAGCTCCCGGTGCCTGGGTTGCACTCTGCAGAGAGGCAGTTGTGCTTCAGTGAAAGGCAGTCAGCAAACGACTTCAGTTATACATCAGTACCTCGCACAGGGAGATGGATAAGTGCAGTTGCTGAGATGCACTGTTAGAGACCTATATCTCCTCTGCAAACAGGCAACCTGCAGAAATACAGTGGTAAGCTGAACTATGAAAGCACAGCTCCTCTGGGGATAAAAGACGAGATGAGAGCAGTACTTAGTTTATAAAAACGAGAAAAGTATAGGGACCCAAAGTTTTTTGTTAGGACACAATTCTTCCTAATGTCTGATGATAGACATTGGGACTCTAGTTGGCAGAGGTTTGCACCCTGTCCAAGAAGAGACCACAATCTGATTCAGGGTAAGCTAGATATACACTAAAATATAACCTGTGTTCAGGCTTATCTATACAGGCAATTTGTAAACTATTTGTGCAAAAAACAAACACACACACACACACACACACATGCATGCAAGTATGCACGCACACACACACACACACACACAATAAAACTACCACAGAAATAATCCACACAGGTTCATAACATTAGAGAACACTTTTATGAGTAAAACAAGACCCTTATGGTGGCGTGGCTACGCGAGCGGAGATGGCGGTCGCAGCTTGCTAGAGCTCCCGCCGGCCCGCCATTAATCCGGCAATTTATCCTGGCCCCCGAGCCCAAGACTCACAACCCGAGAGGGGCAGACATTGCCAAGGGTGCCAGGAACCCTTCGGTGTGGCCGGCGGAGATTCCGAGCAGATCAACGCGACGGGACAGCGGAGCGAGGAGAGCGGCCTAGCGTGCTGAGGAGAACCCTCCCCGGCCGGAGGGCCTCTGGGCGGGTCGGCTAGCCCGGCGGTGCCGCGGCCCTTGATTATCCTGGAGCCGAGAGGCTGCTGGCGGTTCTTCTCCCGGGGCCCCGCTGGGCATGGGAGAATCCGTGGAGCTGTGAGCTGACCGGAGCAGTCGCTGCGGCCTTGTGACCCGGGTGCAGCCGGGAGCTCGAGTTTCGCGGCCCCCGCCGCGAGCGATCTGTCCTGCAGTTACCAGGGGACCCGCTGAGCACAGAGGGGAGCGGAAGTCCCGTAGGAGGCTGGACGGTGGTGGACAGACCGGAGCCCTGCTGGCTGGCCGCGCGGCTGATGGTGAACTGTGAGTACACCCCTCCCGGGTCCCCAGGCCGGAGGAAGGGTCGGCTCTGAGACACGAGAGACCGGCAGTGGGGAGTGACATTGATCGGCCAGCGAAGCGTGGGAGGCACTGCCTGTCGGCGGCTAGGGGACAGCTCTTGGGACCTGCCTTGGCCTGACCCAGGCGTGGGGCTATACCGAAGACACTTTCCCTAACCCTTCCAGTGGGAACGGGGCTGCTGTGTTGGCCCCTCCTGGTGGACTTGGACGGGCGCACTCGGGGACCCTGCAACACCATTCCTGTCTGCATAGCCGGTGGCCAAGCGAGACCCACAGCCATGACCAGAGGAGGTGGTGGCCTCACCAAACAGGCAACAATTGATAAATTTACAGGCCCCAGTAGGGGCCCCGGGCCATCGGGGGGTGGACAGCAAGGAGGGGGGCCGGACAATGCAGCCCTTATGGCGGCCATCACCCAGTCAAGAGACATGCTAGACGCCAAAATAGGTGCAGTGGGAGCGGATGTGACCCTGTTGCGCCAAGACTTGAGAAATGCAGTGGCACGAATTACAGAGGCCGAATCTAGGGTGTCAGTTGTGGAGGACAATGTGGGTACTCTCAAAAAGAAAATGGCGGCGATGGAAACTGCGCAGCGGAGCATGGCGCTCCGGGTGGAGGATGCCGAAGGGCGCGCACGCCGCAACAATCTCCGTTTCATCGGCTTTCCGGAACGGTGTGAGAAGGGCAACATGGAACAATTTCTCACACAATGGCTGGAGTCATGGCTGCCCCTGGGGGCTTTATCCAACTGCTTCATCATTGAACGCGCACACCGCGCCTAGACACAGAGGCCACCAGAGGGCGAACGGCCCAAGGCGTTGATCGCTAGGCTTTTGAACTATCATGAACGGGACGTCATTTTGAGGGAAGCTAGAACCAGGGAGGCCATCCTCTACGAAAACCGGAAAATAATTATCTTTCCTGACTACACAAAGCTAATACAGCAGCAGCGCCACTCTTTCATGGCCGTGAAGGCGAAGTTGCGGGGTCTTAAGCTCCAGTACTCCCTGCTGTACCCGGCGTGTCTGAGGGTGATCTTCCAATCGCAGACACTGTTCTTCGACACTCCAGAGGACCTCTTCAAATGGACCGATGAAACGGTGAGAATTAGGCCGGACTCCCAGCCGGGACTGAATCCGGACTTGCCTAGGGGGTCGTCGGAGGAACAGAGGGATCGAACGACCAAGAACAGGAGGAACCGGCGTTCCAAATCATGCAAGCGGTCAGCCTCAGTCAATGGCACGCAGGACAGTGGCAGAACCAAAGACTCGGATCAATCTGGAACAGATCACTGAAGATCATGAGGACTCGGCGCCCGTTTACATTTTGTATTGCACATCCTGATTAGCTGCAACGGATCTCCGGAGGCATAGTGGACTGGATGCCTTATTGCTGCCTCAGGATTGATTCGCAACTGTGTACTGATCATGAGTGGGGTTGTGGGGTGGGGTTCGGGGACTACATAGTAGGGGCTACCATTCTCCTACCAATGTGGGAGGCAATAGGGAAGGGGGGATGAGTTTGCTGTTGTCTGGGAATTTGGGATCCATTGGCATGGATGGTCCTGGGCCCTCCGTTTTGGGCTCGGGGCTACCCATGCCGCGACAGATACTTCATGGTTCATTGAGGTATAGGGGGGGGAGGCGGGGTGCGGGTGTCCAGGGACAAGGCTTCTGAGTTGGGGAGGGGACTTGTTCAGGAATGTAGGGTTGCAGAGTTGATGGGTGTTTGGGGGTGGGGGGCGGAGGGGAGGGGTGGGGGTCCCGGCTGTGTTGGGGTGCTGGGGTGGGTGGGAGAAACTGCACGTGTTTTCCGCAATGGTGTTCCCTACAGTGCGCGATGAGTGGCATTGGCGCAGGAAGCCCGCTTGGTGGGTCCCGCTTGACTATGGCTGAAATGACTCATAGACTCCCCGAGTCTCTACGAGTGATTACATGGAATGTCAGGGGACTGCTGGACAAAATTAAACGTGGCGCTGTATTTCGCTGGGGGAAAAGGGAGGCTGCAGATGTGCTTTTGATCCAAGAAACTCACATGATGGGCTCGAAAGTACTGGGCCTACAGAGGTTTGGCTATCATCAGGTTTTTCATGCCGGGTTTTCCAGGGGGTCTAGAGGGGTGGCCATCTTGATACACCGCAGGGTGGCGTACGTCCACGAGAAGCAATGGGTGGACCCACAAGGTCGGTATATCTTTGTCAAGGGCATGGTGGGCACTGAATCCGTGGTGTTTGGGAGTGTCTACGCCCCCCCCCTTGCAATGGGCCCTGGCCGAGAAGCTGTTCACGGTGTGGGACAACATCCCTGAATCACTGGCGGTGGTTGGGGGTGATTGGAATGATGTGATGGACATGTGTGTGGATCGCCAGAGGCGCCGGGAAGTGACTGAGACCCTCCCCCCCTCCTCCTCCTCCCCACCCACCAGACTGCATGCTATGATTGAGGGAATGGGCTGGATGGATACATGGCGACATATGCACCCTACAGTACGCGAGTATACCTTTGTGTCAGCAGTGCATGGCTCCTTCTCGCGATTGGACTATGTGTTTGTACCCAGGGAGTGCTTGTGCAGGGTGCGGAGCGCCAAAATATTGCCGAGAGGCCTGTCCGATCACTCCCCAGTGTCGGTCAGGGTAGAACTTCTTCAAAAACGTCAGCCGTTTAGATGGAGGATGTCCTCGTGGCATCTCCAGCAGCCTGCCTATGTTAAGCACTTGCGAGAAGCAATAGATCTCTATTGAAGAGAAAACCTAGTAGGTGACATAGATACAGGAGTAGTGTGGAAGGCTATGAAGCCCACCATACGGGGGGTGGACATTGCGTGGTGTTCCGCGGCCCGTCGGAGGCGTCGAGAAATGATCACGGAGGCGGCCGCGCAGGTAGAAACCCTAGAACAGCAGAACCGTGAAGGGAGCGATGACGGTGGGGTACGGCTGCTTCTTCAGGCTCAGCAATCATATGCGTCTATTTTACTGGATGAGGCCAAACAGGCGTGGCTGGCCACACGAAGTAGGGTATACCAATGGGGGGATAAGTCATGCACGATGCTCCATAGACTCTGCCAACACAACCTCCAACCCATCACGCTGCCGGGTCTCACGACCGACAGCGGAGAAGTTCTTACCGACCCTAACGAGCTGGCAGCGAGCTTTGCTAATTACTTCGCAACCCAATACGCCCCGAGCGACCGATCGTCGATTGATGATGTGGCTCGATTTCTCGATGATTTGCCACCTGAAACGGTATCGGATGAGACCAGGAGGACTCTCGATGCACCCCTTACGGCAGAGGAGCTGGGCAACGCTCTGGGACAACTAAATGCCGGGAAGGCCCCAGGCCCAAGCGGCTACCCCTGTGAGTTTTAAAAAAAAATTTCATGTCCAACTAGGGTCCCATTATCGCTGTGCACTCGAGACCGCACGCACGCGGGGCACGTTGCCCCCGGACTGGCATCATGCAGAGATAGTGGTCTTTCAGAAACCAGGTAGACCCCCAGATAGGCATGACTCATATCGTCCCATCTCTTTAATCAATATAGAGGCTAAGATTCTGGCTAAGGCCCTAGCGAATCGATTACTCCCGCATTTCACGGACCTGGTCCACCCGGACCAGGCCGGATTCATGCCTCACAGGGCAACGCGGCATAACATCCGACGCGCACAGGCAGCGATTGATGCCATGGGAGCCACAGGTGAACAGGCGGCTCTGTTGTTAGCCGATATCAACAAAGCCTTTGATTCAGTCAGCTGGGCATATCTCTTTGCACTCTTGCCCCGCCTCAACTTGGGCCCGGTCTTCTTGTCATATGTCAAGGTCCTCTACACAGACATAACGGCCTCGGTGCGGGTCGCAGGGGCGGTGTCGGAGACGTTCCGCATCGGCCGTGGGACCAGACAGGGGTGTCCGCTTTCCCCCTACTTGTTCGCTCTGGCCATGGAGCCCCTGGCTGCCAGGGTGCGCTCAGATGCGCAGATACGGGGCTTTGTATGGAACGATAACTTAGCGGATAGAATTGCACTCTATGCGGACGATGGAAACTGCGCAGCGGAGCATGGCGCTCCGGGTGGAGGATGCCGAAGGGCGCGCACGCCGCAACAATCTCCGTTTCATCGGCTTTCCGGAACGGTGTGAGAAGGGCAACATGGAACAATTTCTCACACAATGGCTGGAGTCATGGCTGCCCCTGGGGGCTTTATCCAACTGCTTCATCATTGAACGCGCACACCGCGCCTTGACACAGAGGCCACCAGAGGGCGAACGGCCCAGGGCGGTGATCGCTAGGCTTTTGAACTATCATGACCGGGACGTCATTTTGAGGGAAGCTAGAACCAGGGAGGCCATCCTCTACGAAAACCGGAAAATAATGATCTTTCCTGACTACACAAAGCTAATACAGCAGCAGCGCCACTCCTTCATGGCCGCGAAGGTGAAGTTGCGGGGTCTTAAGCTCCAGTACTCCCTGCTGTACCCTGCGCGTCTGAGGTTGATCTTCCAATCGCAGACACTGTTCTTCGACACTCCAGAGGACCTCTTCAAATGGACCGATGAAACGGTGAGAATCAGGCCGAACTCCCAGCCGGGACTGAATCCGGACTTGCCTAGGGGGTCGTCCGGCAGTAGTGTACTGTCTTCGTAGGGTCAGAGCCCCAGTACATATACCCGAATGTGCCTTTGAAGTGGGGTTGATTTCAAAGCAAGCCATTGAAGTGAACAGGTTCCCTTTTATCTCAGCCCTGTCTGCCAGGCTATCTATAGTGGAGGGCATAGGTAGCCCTTTATATGGGACACTGCTTATTCAGGTGTAAGAGCCAGCTCCCCCTCGCTGTACCTGCCCAGGAAGAGCTATTTATTTATTTATTTATTTATTTACTGACACTTATAAAGCGCGAACAATTACCCTTGGGTGTCTCGGCGCTAGACTGCAGTAATGTCATTCCATAGAGGTGAGGTATACGGAGGGTGTACTGTGTTATTGTTTGAATAACCATGTCTTCAAGTTTTTTCTAAACTGTAAGAGTGATGGACTGGCTTTGACGTGGTATGGTAGGGTGTTCCAGATTTTGGGGGCCGCAACTAGGAAGCGGCGGTCGCCCCATGTGACTGTTCTGCTACGTGGGACCACTAATTGATTAAGTGATGCAGATCGTAGCTTTCTGGCTGGACAGTAAGGTATTAGATGATCTTTAAGGAAGCGAGGCCCCTGATCCTGCATTGCCTTATAGACTGTACACATAGCTTTAAACTTTATCCTGTTTATCCTGTATCAGAATGAAGATGAATGCAGATGAGGTCTCTGTAACACACACCCTTCCTGTTTTAGTAGCTGTTTAGAGGGACTTCACTAGGTGTAACTGTCACTCATCTCAAACGTGTATTGGAGACAGGCTGCTTGGCACACAGACCAGTAAGAACAGAGAAATGTCCACTTTCTAAAAGTGGCATTTCTAAAATGGTAATGTTAGATCCAACTTTACTAGTAAAGAGGATTTTTCAATACCATTCCAAATATATAAAACATGATGCAGGAACAGCTACTCCTTTCTAATCAGGATTTACAGCTTAAGTGTTTTAAGGAATTCCCAATTCTAACCTATGAAAGGAGTATCCTCACAGAAGTGAAAAACGAATTTGGGTGTTTGTCACTACTATGACACAAAAACATTACCTATCATTTACTTTCCCAATCACCCTGCCCTATGAGCTACCTAGGGTTTACCTTAGGGGTGATTTATGTGTAAAAGACAGGAAGTTTAAGGCTCGGCAAGATGTTTTCAATGCCAAGCCAAAGTGGCAGTAAACAGTACGGACAGGGACTACAATGGCAGGCCTGAGACAGGTTTGAAAGGGTACTTGTGTGGATGGCACAATCAGTGCTGCAAGCCCACTAGTAGCATTTAGGTTGCAGACCATGGGTATATGATATTCCACTTTACAAGGAACTTACAAGTAAACTAAATATGCTTATTGTGTATACACCAGTGCTATCATGTTTAGAGTAGAAGTACATGCACTTTAGCAGTAGTAAAATGCTCAGAGTCCTAAAGCCAAGAAAAATAATTCAGAAAAAGAGGAGGAGGAAGGTAAAAAGAGAGGGCCATTTTCCAACATCTGGGTTGCCGAATGCCAATGAAGGTCATGGCTTGTGCAGTGTTGCAGCTTATGCTTATTGATTAGAGCCCCATTACATGATTGCTAATTGAGGATAAGAGTAATATGAATTATATTTGTGTATTGTCCCTGCTATTATTCACTACTTCTTAGACACACCACATATGGCGGCTTTAACTA
Source organism: Lissotriton vulgaris (assembly GCF_964263255.1). Taxonomy (NCBI): domain Eukaryota; kingdom Metazoa; phylum Chordata; class Amphibia; order Caudata; family Salamandridae; genus Lissotriton; species Lissotriton vulgaris. Next base: position 1,154,074,222 of record NC_141695.1, on the reverse strand, counting down.
AGTACCGTATCGACGAATGTAAGTCAGATGTGTCTATTATTTTCTTCACACCCATGTAGAATGTTTGTGATACAATTCACACAGCAACTAACAAAAAACATTAGGGTTTACTGTTTTGCTTTTTCACTGCTTTTTCACATTTATTTTTACGACTATGTGCCTGTTCCACTAGTTTTTATGTGTTGTTTTTACCATATTTAGGCATGATGTGCATGATGATGCTAATAATGCCGAACAAGAAGTTTAACGTATTATCCATTGTCATAGTTAATTTTTCGTAGCGGTATAAATTTGCTTTATCTGTACCCTTTTCTTAGACACTGTATGACAGATTGTTACATTGGCATATTACAGTATTTTCAATACTGGAGACCCTACATGCTCCGAATGGTATTTTACGGATATTTCGACAGCTAAAAATACTATCTACTCTTTCTACACTTTATATTTTACCTACTAATTAGATACTCTCCTACTCGTATGATATACTCTAAAATAATCTTTTTTTCAATTCTAGGCACAAGAACACGCCTTCTCAAAATATTGCATGCTGTAGCATCTGAGAATAGATCCCTTTTTTACATGTTTGGTTTGGGATCCTTCTTTATATCAGGCCTTTACTACGGTGGGTCGGGATCTGAATCACCTGCATGTCAATGATCGTATTATGGGGCATATTCACAAAGGAGTGGCAGTGAGAGGCGTTAGCCACCTTGGCTTAACGCCTCTCACTGCCACTTCGAAAAACCCCAGTCTGCACCCTATTGACAAGAATGTTGTGCAGACTGGTGTTGCCCACATCGACGGAAACAGGCAACCTTGCACCAGAGCGCAAGGGTGTCTGCGAGCAGGGCGGTTTGTTAATGCAGAGGAAGGTGTCCCTTCCTGTACATTAACAAACCGAAAATGCCAGTTTGCCTTTTCCATGTGTGCTGCTATATGCTTTCCAGTCTTTTTCTTCCTCCTTCTTTCTCCCTCTGCTGTTTCCCCCCCCACCGTCTCTCATCAAAGTCTGATGATGAAAATTCACAGTCCCAAAAATGATTGCCGTGGCCCACCGCCTATAAACACTTTTATAATTAACAAGTGCAGTAGGGCTTCACTATAGTTATTGATAGATATAGATAATTATGCATGGAACCCTCTGAAATCAGGTTTCGGGGAAAACTCAAACCTTTTCTCTTCCCACGCACTTATTTATTTATTTATTTATTTATTTCTGATTTTGTATAGCGCCTGGTTACACTGTCAGTGTGTCCCCGCGCTGTCAGAAGAGTCAGTTGCTCCGACAGTTAGAACAGGACGGGTTAATCTTTAGGAAAGAGGAATGTTTTCAATTTCCTGCGAAAGATGAGCTCCGATGATTCCACTCTTAAGCTCAGGGGGAGAGAGTTCCATTTGTGTGCCACCAGAGTACGAAAGGATCTGCCTCCCATTCTGGCTTTCTTGTGTCTGGGGACAGCAAGAAGGCCTGCTCCTAATGAGCGGAGTTGACGGGTGGGCGTATAGGGGCATAACAGGTTATGAAGGAAGGCCGGACCCTTGCCATGTACGATCCTGTGGCCAATACACAGGGCCTTAAAGTCAATCCTTTCGTTAATCGGGAGCCAGTGTAGTGTTTGTAGGGATTTTTTAGAGGAGGAGGCAGCCGGAGGACCAGGCGAGCTGCAGCATTCTGGATTGTCTGCAGTCTCCGCCGACTAGAGACGTTGGCACCGAGATACAGGGCATTTCCGTAGTCCAATCTTGACGTGACAAGAGCATGGACCAGGGTCTTCCTTGAGGATTCTGGGAGCAGGTCGATGGTTTTGCGGAGTTTCCGTAGAGTCGAAAAGCAAGCACCAGCTACTCGTCTGGTGTGGTAGTCGTAGCCAAGCTTTGAGTCCACCCATACTCCGAGATTTTTTACCTGATCGCTGGGGGTAGGGAGGGGCCCCAAGGTCTGCGGCCACCAGGCAGATGTCCAGACTGAGGGGGGTTTTCCCACGATCAGCACCTCAGTCTTGTCACCGTTAAGACGGAGGCAGTTCTTCGCCATCCATTCAGCCATCTCCTGGAGGCATGCTGAGAAGTTTGCAGCGGCTAGTTCAGAGGGTTGGGTCAGAGCGACCACCAGCTGGGTGTCGTCTGCGTATGTTACTACTTCCACCCCATAGCGTTCCGCAGTGATGGCCACGGGGGTGACATATAAATTAAAAAGTGTTGGACTGAGGCTTGATCCCTGCGGCACTCCTTGACCGAGGTCAAAGGTGTCTGATCGTGCTCCTCCTTGCTGCACCGAGAAGCTGCGGTTGGTAAGAAAAGATTCCAGCCATAGCCAGGCCATGCCTGTCACTCCTCCTTTCTTCAGACACTGTAGCAACGTATGATGTGCCACAGTGTCGAAGGCTGCGCTGAGGTCCAGGAGCTCCAGTGCCGCCACATGCCCTGCGCCACGTGCTTCCTCAGTGCCTCAGTCGAAAAAAGGAGGGCTGATTCTGTGGAATGGCGGGCTCGAAAGCCCGATTGGTTAGTATGCAGGAGGCCTCTGGACTCTATGTGTGCTGAGAGTTGTTGATTGACTAGTTTTTCTGCTAGTTTAGCAAAGAAGGGTAAAAGCGAAATGGGGCGCAGGTTACTAAGCTGGGACGCACTGATGTGGGGTTTTTTCTTAAGAGGTAGCACGACTGCCTTTTTCCATCCGTGGGGGACCTTACCAGTGTTAAAAGAAGTAGACAATATATGGCCAACGTAAGGTGCTAGAAGACTCATGGCGCTGGCCAGGAATTTGGCAGGGGCAGGATCGTGAGGGGAGCCTGATTTGATTCCTTTAGCCAAGGCTATCAGGAGGTCCTCCGTCAGAACCTGGAATACTGTGAGGCAGTCTTCGATCTTTGCCTCCCAAATCGCTTCTTCCTGAGGAGGAAGACGGTTGGAGCCAGTTCTGGCATCATCAGGGAAACTGGTATAAATGTCGCGTACTTTTTTATAAAAAAATTCCGCAATGACATTGCAAGATTGTGCTGAGGTCTCAGCCTGCTCTGAAGAGGGGAGGGGTGTAGTGATCTCTTTATAGATCCTAAAGAGTTCCTTGGATGAGCAGTTAGCTTTTTCTATTTGATCAGCATAGAAGGTCGCTTTGGTTTTCCTGATTAGGAGATGGTAATCTTTTAAGCTAGCTTTATACACATCTCTTGCCTCTAGTGAATAGTTCTTTCTCCAGGCGTGTTCGAGCCTCTTGCAGGCTGCCTTGGTTTCTCTAAGAGCTGTGCTGAACCAAGGTGCGGTTTTAGTTTGTCGCTCCGGACCCTTATTGGCCCAAGGGGCAGTGATGTCCAGGGCTTTAGTGATGTTTCCGTCCAGGGCTGTGCAAGCCCTGTCAACATCTACTCCTAGATCTATGGGAGAGCCGTTTAAAAGGAAGTGATGTTCAAAAGAGTCCATGGAAAAACGTGACCATTTCCTCTGTTGTTTATTGTCGCTATTGTGGATTTTTTTTTGTTGAGTCTGGATTAGGAAATGAAAGGGGACAAGGAAGTGGTCGGTCCACAGCAAGGGAATGGGAAGGTCCTGCTTCAGATCCTCCATATTGTTGAAGATGGGGTCAAGTAGGTGCCCCTGCCGATGGGTGGGGAGGAGGGAGGCTGTTCCTAGTTGTAAGGTTTGCAGCTCTTGGCACAGTTCTTGAGCAGCTGAATTATTGAGGTCTTCGAAGTGGAGGTTAAGATCCCCAAGTACTAGGAACCTCCTGTATCTCATAGCCAATGGGGTAACGTTCTGGATGAGACTATCCGCAAAGTTTCTGCTACCTCCCGGGGGTCTGTAGATTAGTAGGCCTTTAATTATCGTATTTTTGTCTATATCGATGGAGAATGATCCAGTTTCGCTATCTGATATATTTGCAGGTTCGAGGGAGCATGTCATATTCACTCTATGGATAATGGCGATGCCACCACCCCTTCCCTTAGGTCTATCCTGCCTGCAAATTGCGTATCCCGGGGGAAGGGCCTCTCTGACTTCAGGGTCTGAGTCTTCATCCAGCCAAGTTTCCGTGAGGCACAGTATGTCCCATTTGTTGTCTATAATAAGGTCGTATACCTCTAGTTTGTGTTTTTTGAGGGAACGACAGTTGAGCAGTGCACCAGTGATTTTCCTACTATGCGCTGGTTGGGCGTTGTCATTGGGCGTACTAGTTTTAAGATGCTTATTAAAAATGAAACCACAGTGTTCGCAGGGATACGTCGGTCTACTTATGCTGAGATCAATACTATGCTCACATACCTTTAAGTATTTGTTGCGAAGGCTGAGGAGCTCCTCTTTGTCGTATTGGATGTCTGGAAGGTGCGGACCAAGGGGTCTGGCCCCGTGCCCCGGTCTGCCGCGGACGGGCGCAGACGGGCTTGCCTTAGGCGCGCCTTCGGCGCGCAAACGGCGCTCCCGCTGCGCTTCCGCTGGCAGCACATGATATGGGCAGGGGAGGGCGTGGCCTTCAAAGTGGGCGTGGCCTGTGCGTCGCCGAAGGCGAGCAGGGGGGTCGTTGCAGCTGTCTCGTGGGACGCTGTTCGTGCTAGGTTTTTGGTGAGTGAAGCAACAGGCTTCTATTCCAATGTATACAGATAAAAACAATCAATTTCACAAGATTTTTAAAATTAGCGTGTCTCCCGGCGTCTGCCTGCGGAGCTCTGATGCTTCAGGAGGCGGCGCTCGGCGCGCGCGCTTTTAAATGATGTCCGAAAAGGGGGCGTGGCCTTCAAAGTGGGCGTGGCCTGTGCGTCGCCGAAGGCGAGCAGGGGGGTCGTTGCAGCTGTCTCGTGGGACGCTGTTCGTGCTAGGTTTTTGGTGAGTGAAGCAACAGGCTTCTATTCCAATGTATACAGATAAAAACAATCAATTTCACAAGATTTTTAAAATTAGCGTGTCTCCCGGCGTCTGCCTGCGGAGCTCTGATGCTTCAGGAGGCGGCGCTCGGCGCGCGCGCTTTTAAATGATGTCCGAAAAGGGGGCGTGGCCTTCAAAGTGGGCGTGGCCTGTGCGTCGCCGAAGGCGAGCAGGGGGGTCGTTGCAGCTGTCTCGTGGGACGCTGTTCGTGCTAGGTTTTTGGTGAGTGAAGCAACAGGCTTCTATTCCAATGTATACAGATAAAAACAATCAATTTCACAAGATTTTTAAAATTAGCGTGTCTCCCGGCGTCTGCCTGCGGAGCTCTGATGCTTCAGGAGGCGGCGCTCGGCGCGCGCGCTTTTAAATGATGTCCGAAAAGGGGGCGTGGCCTTCAAAGTGGGCGTGGTCTGTGCGTCGCCGAAGGCGAGCAGGGGGGTCGTTGCAGCTGTCTCGTGGGACGCTGTTCGTGCTAGGTTTTTGGTGAGTGAAGCAACAGGCTTCTATTCCAATGTATACAGATAAAAACAATCAATTTCACAAGATTTTTAAAATTAGCGTGTCTCCCGGCGTCTGCCTGCGGAGCTCTGATGCTCCGTCCGACCTATCCCGTCTCCTGCTCTTGTTTGACTTACCCGTGTTCCTTCCTTTGAGTTTTTTGCAGTATTCAGCGCGGGGACACACTGTTTTATGAGTAACCAGGCGCTTTACAAATGGTTTTATTATTATTATTATTATGCTGCAGACACGTGAAGGCACAGCAGTGCCACTTTCCCCTCTGCATGTAGATAAGTATGTTTCTAGAGAGGCAGACATCAAAAATATGTTTTTCACACTGAAACAATGCCGGGACATGACACCAAGATGCCATTCTAGGTCTTAGCTTATACCTTGGGGTCAGCTCCTGGAATTGAAAGAGAACAAATCCCAGCTACCTGGGTTGTCATGAATTTTTAGGTGCACCACTTTGTCAGTGGCTGTCGTTAAAATAGCATCAATCCCAGGTAGGTTTTGGAAGCAGTGCAACAATGCAATTTTTCAGGAGAAAATATATTTGAATTTTTAAAAGGCCTAAAAAATGAGTGTAATCAAAAAATGTAACCTGGTTGAACAAAAATGCAAATGTAGAAGCATGTACATTTCTGTAAACATATTCCTCTGTTAATTTCTTTGCTGAATTATTTATATTCGATTCCTAATCAAACAATGTAGGCTGGGAAGTTAATGTGGAACATACAGCTTGCATGCCACAAATATTCCTAAAGTGATGATTGAAGAAAATTGGTACATTTGTCTAATCTATGTACTAAGGGGCTCATTAGGATCGCGGTTTTCCCCGCATCCTCTGGGCCGGCGGAAGCCACCGCCTGCCTGGAGGATACGGGAAAACCGCTGCTGAGCCTCAAAAGACCCACCGCCATATTAGGATGGCGGTGGGTCTTGAAATCTGTCCGCAGCTTTAACATGGCTGGCGGTGTCTGTCAGACACCGCCAGCCATATTATGATGGTGTAAAATGTATGCTTTTCCGAGGCGGCTTTTCCGCCGTGGAAAAGCATACGGACCTTCACTTTGGGGGCCCGTTGCGGGCCCCCTGGGTGAAGGGGGGGGGTGGGGTTGCACATGGGGGGTACCTATGGTACCCCCCTGCATTTGAGTGAACAAAGCAGCAGGCACCACGCGGTGCCTGCCGCTTTGTGCATGCAAATGCACAACTTACATTTTTAACATTGCAGCACCCGCCGCAATGTTAAAGATACAGGATGGGACCGCCAGGGTGGCGGTCACATCCTAATTTGGACGGAGGGACCGCCGCTGCCCCTGCGGACGGTCCCTCCTACTCTATGGTGGCGGACGGACTCAGGTCCGTCCGCCATCATAATCGGCCCCTAAGTGTCCAGTTCGGTTCACGGGGGTAATGGGTGCAGGAGAAGAGGAACACCTGCGCCAACACTCGTTCCAGCTGCCATAATATTCTGTGAAATCCAAGGTCTTTGATTAAACTCCATATATATTTACACCAAAACGTATCACATTTGAGCCTGTGATTTATCAGGCTGCAGAGGAAGGCATCTGAATCAAGTCAGATAAGTCACTGGTATTTTAATGAAACAATACTCCATAATAAATGTTATTGTTCTAGATTTATTACACAGTTAATCACTTCATTCATTATTTTTGAGAATATTGACGTCAACATTGTACTATTTTATGCCACAAAGACCGTAACTAGGCTGTGATATGATTTTACTTCTCTGGACACCAATTCCATTCCACTCCATGTTTAAAGAACAGCACCTTCATTCTGAAGTTGGATTTCCTAGACTATTCTGAGTAACCTATTTCACACTTTACAACTTTCTAGCTATTGTAGTATTTATATATTATGAGACAGGGGAAAGAGAAATCCCATTGGAGCACAAGAAGAATACAGAATAATATATATACAGTGTAATATTCAATCACAACGCTCATTTTGTGAAGTTCAGTTGTATGCGAGCAGGCACATGCAATTTTAAGGCTTTTCCTGAATTTCAACTAGTTCATCTTGTCCTCAGGTTTGGCTATCATCCATCATCGCCCAGGGACCTCTCGTAGCGAGCCGTTGAGTATTTTCCCAGAGGTAATACAAGTTCAGCCTGCATGTTACAAGAGAAAGCGGCAAAGAAAGTGGGTTAAAGATGATATACTGGTGAGACTTTATACAGCGGGTAGGGATTTGTATTGTGCAGATCATTGGTGCAAACTCCAGTACAAGCTGCACCCAAGCAAATGAGCCTTTGGTCTTGAACTGAGGCTTAACATTAACAAATCAACAATGCATCAATAACAGTGAAGCACATTAGGCCCCACAAGTATGACAGACACTCGCAGATTTGCAAACCATGAAGGTTTATTAGCAGATTAGCAAAGTTACAAACTCAAATCATTTAAGGTTATCAAACATACATGGTCAGTTACATGAATGATTCCATTATATAATTCAAATCAATTCAAAGTTAGCAAATACAAACAAAAGACTTAGAATTGTAGTAAGCAAATAAAACAAATTCAGTTTCACAGGAAGGGAAGATTCCCTAATTCGCAAAGCTAAAGACAGGGCTTTAAGTGGGCCGGGTCCTGCTGGTGCTACGGGCTCTCCATTTTTGCCCTCAACCTCGAGGTGAAAAAAAAATCTTAACTCTGCAAACCTACCACCCTTCACTGCCTTTAATGCAACTTTGTAGATGTAACTTCGAAGAGACTCGTTATAGTTCTTTCAGTCTCATCATTTCAGAACGGAAGCATTTTCAATATTATATACAATAAACCCATAATTGTTGCTTATTTATCTCTTGCAACTAACAACCATTGACAAAGCCAATAGTCCTGTATTATTGTAGGTGTGAAGCTACTTGCTGTATTATATATCTGGATGCAATGACAGAAGCAGCAAAATACCAATCAAGCAGCACACTATGCTTAGCACAGATGTTTAGTTTATGTGTTCTTAAGCCATGCCCCTTTGAGAGACCCCCGAGTTATTTCACCAATCAGAATCTAACATTTCACGATAACACATTTTCAGTCTTACTCCCAGACATCGTACAATGGAAGTTTTCTTGTCGCGCAGGCTTTAAGAGATATCTTGTTGCAGGATGATACATTGCGATTGGTCAGTCCTCAGCACAAGTGCAGTGATTCATTATTCAGCTCTCTGTGAATCACGCACAGCTTAACGTTTGCACAGAAACGTTTTTTTTTTGTTCAGTAATTTTTTATTGTAAAAAAAGGTATTTACATGGAGCATAACATATAAACAAGAGAGTAATATATTGATTGAAATTCATAAGTCCCAGGAGACTGAATTTCAAATGCCAGTTTTTGACTTCTGCTGATTAGTTCTAGATTCTTCCACATCCCTCAAATTAATATTTATGTGACTCTGCAACACCAAATGCTCTATCTCGTCTGTCTGTCATGGTCTCCTATTTCCCCTAGTCACTAGTTAACCTCTCTTAGGCCTTGATCCATTCCTTTCAGTCATCAATCAACTTCCCCTTATAAAAAGAAACAAGCACATAACTAAGGAAGCAGTTATTCATATGCGGGTCAATATAGTCTCTAATAGTCCACTGCCAATGCCACTAAACCATCTACCAACTGCAGAACATAATTTGCCTGTTTCTAGAAACATCATAGATATTAGTAATAAACTTGTTAATCTCACTACTCTTGTTAGGCACATAGGTGCAGCACTGCTCAACGCCTAAAAGGCAACAGACTCCGTCCTTCTTAGAAAGTGACATATCTAAAGCAGGCCTATTCTGGAAAACCATTGCTCTAATTGTGACAAGCTCTGTATTAATAGCAATAAATGCTCCTGCAGTGTTGGTAGCAAGACTATCCACCGACGTAGACAGTTTTCTAATCTTCAGATCATTGAAAACTACTTTTACAGAAGGAATCCTAGCACCAAAGATGTCACCAACTGCCTGCAAAGCACTACGCTTGTTTTTGCCATGAAGCACTACTCCCATATCATCTATCTCATCTACATGATAAACCTCAGGAAACACTGAAGTCAGATAACAGCTACCTATCCATATTAACAGGAATCTGAAAATAATCATTCTTCTATCACACATAACAAACTCCAGGAACAAAAGGATTCTTTCCAGAAAACACCTGCTCGGTCATAACTTCAAATCTTTGTACACACTCACTCCAATCCACCATCTGAGAGTTCCTAATTTGTTCATATCGCCTCATAAAATAGAGTTTTTCTTATTGTTGCTAGTCCAAATTCAACTTTGGGTGTATTTTAGCAGCTTTCATCCTTTCTTCCTCCTGATCCCAATCTCCATTAACGCCTCTCCTTGACTTTATTTCATTTTTTTCTCTTCTTTGCTCCAATTCCTCAATAAAATCCTTTTCAGGCTTAGTCACCTTGAATGTAATCCTTTTCATATGAAATTGGGGAACAACAATCTCTGTTACATTCCAAATGTAATGCTTTACCTTCTCTACGGAAATTGCACCATAATTTTATTTATTTTATTTAATGTGATTTTATATAGCGTGAACATTATCCGAAGGTGTCAGAGCCCTTAACAAAAGAACCAGTTGCGTTACATAAGGACTTTGGATTACATGAGCTACATAAGAGATATAAACAGGAACAGAATTTCAAATGTACAAGTGGAGCGAAAGGAGGGAAAAATTGCAAATGTACAAGTTGTAAAGTCACTCAAGGAAGAGATAAACTATAAAATCACATAGGAATGGTAGTAAGTACAGGTACGCATTGAATGTTTCAGTGCCTAGCTATTGCGGAGGAGAGGCAAGATGGCGGCGTTAGGCTAGACGCCGATAGCAGCTCTGATCAGAGCAGCGGAGCATGCTAATGACAGATTAAACTCACCGCGAGAAAAGAGAGGAGGAAATAAATGAAAATGAAGAGAGCACCTTATTAATACGGCACCAGCGAAATGACGAGGCTCGAGCGAGCTGGCTCAGAGCTTGTACCCACCGAAGGTCTGACTCCAGCGATTACAGCGATCCCGGCGAGGACATCACTCTCACTCCTTGCCTCGGCAATCGGCTACACGGCCCTTCGACTGCTGATCAGTAATCACCGCCTGACAGGTGATCTCCACTTTCCTTGGTGGTTGTGCTCCGTGGAGGCCGTGAGCGGAGGGTTAAGAAAATCCGTGGGGTCTGTGGCTAATACGGACCTCAACGTTCAAAAAAGCCATAACAGTGCAAGGAGCCTGCATCATACGATGGCTCCAAAAAATGCTGCCGTTGTAGCGGCGGCCAAGACGAGGGCTGCACGCCAGGCTCAGAGAGATCAGGAGACAGGCAGACAGCGCGCTGCTACACGCGCTGAGCCACAGGAAACTAATGCTAATGCTGAGACGATATCTGCAATGGGAGAGAAAACGCCAGTTCGGAGGAGTGCCTCTAGCAAAACCCCTGTTACATCTCATTCTGCTAAAACATCAGCTACAGTATCAGCAGCCCCAACAGTGGTTACAATGTTTCAACGTGCCGCTAGTCAAAAACTAGCTGCTAAGGAGACACAGCAAAAGCAGTTAACTATTGTCACAGAAGGGAGCAATGACGGAGGGAATAAAGGAAGTAATGCTCCTGCGCCAACACTAGCAGTGACAGTTGGGACTCAGAGAATACCAGCACAGCCTGAAGCACAAAGAATTGAGCCTGAGAATGAGAGAGTGAATGAGGCTGGGACTGGCTTTGGCTCTGAAAAATCCGAATCCACAGTCACGCAGGTAAGCCAGATAACCCCATCTGACTTGATTCCTCCCCCCACATCAGATATGATTAATCAAGGGGGTGATGATGATAACTCCAGTGAAGCGAATGTGAGTACTGACCCCCCATTGATACAAGCGCGGAGTGATAACAGTTCCAACAAGATTAACAATATTGTCAATAATAATACTAACAATAACACTAATAAAATTGTGTCTGAACTTGTGAATGAGCCTGCTAAAGAAAGTACTAAAGAGCCTAAAGAGGCTAAGGAGGCTGCTAATGAGCCCACAGGGCTACCTAACACTCCCACCACGGCTAGTAAAATCAATCACAGCAATGAGGATGCTAAGCAAACTTCAGGGCCGAGTGTGGAGCCGCTTATGGAGATGCCGGTAAATCCTTCGCTACAGAGCCTTTTTATTAACCCTCATGCAGATTCAAGTATAGAGTTGCATTCTGATGAGGTGCAGAGCGAGGCTAATAAAACACAAGCAATAGAGTCTACAGAGGTCATAGAAGTATCACAACCTCATGTAGGGACATCATTGAGGTCCAATCCTGTTATAGATTAACACCCTATAGATGATGCATGCATTAATGAGGCGATTGAGGCTGACAAAGATATAACAGACTTCTACTCTTTTTCGGAGGACATTAGCTGGTCTGGTGATACTGATGAACTTGAGGAACCTGATGATGCTGAAGAGGTAGAGAATGACAGACTCCAATCTAAGTACAGAATCAGATAGTATTCCTCCAAAAGAACAGTGTGATAAGCGTGATAAGCGGAGAACAATACTTAAGAAGAAAAAAGTTGGGCACCACGGATCTAATGATTTGTCATGGGATTATACCCCAACTGTACTTACTTTAAATCAGAGTCTAGATCAGAGTCAGATCCCTATCACAAAGTCACAAATGCCATCCGTAGGCCATAATTCGAATAGAGAGCAACCAGACTCATCAGGAGCCACTTTGACGACAGTCATGGAAACAGTTTTGCAAGCTATAGCATCGCATCGGGAGGAGACCTCCAAAGACAGTCGCAAAGCCCGAGCAGGTCTGCAGAAGGTTCAAGGAGTAGTTCGCAAACTCTCAAAAACTATGGGTGCATTTACAGAAAGACTAAATGACATAGAGGATCGCATCGTTGTAAACGAAACAGAGGCCGCTGCTACAAATGAGCGAGTTGAGTCAAATGAAGCACAGGTACAAGACATCAAATGGAAACTAGAAGACTATGAAAATAGACTACGTAGAAATAACCTACGAGTTCTAGGGGTGCCGGAAAAAATGGAGGGGGAAAATTGCCGCACCTTTATCATACAACTTTTTCGTGACACACTTCCTGAGCTTAACACCTGGGATTGGGGCTATGAAGTACAGAGAGCCCATCGGGTCCCATTATCTATAAAATCTACAGCACCTACAAGTAAATACCCACGTGCAATCCTGGTGTACTTCGGGAATTTCTTGCTTCGACAGGCTATCGCGGATAAAGTCACGCCAGACAAACATCGTAAAAAAGACTCAATATCTTACTTTGTACGTCCTGACTTTTGTCATTGGACTGTCGAAAGGAGATGGCGACTCAGGCAACTCATCAAGCCATTTCAAGAAAAGAAAGCGGTAGTCTATTTGAACAATCCAGCTAAGTTGAAAGTAATATATAAGGGTCAAACCAAATTCTTTACGTCTGAGATTAAGGCTAAAGAATATCTAGAGAGCCTATGAGAGATCTTCAAAATATTACTTATGTGATATCAATTTTTGATGTGGGAGACGTCTAATTAGTGGCTTCTCGCAACCTAGTGCAACGACTCTCAAATACATATCTATGAAAATAGTTTTGAATTAACACTTAACACTCGATAGTATCGTTTCTCTTTCTTTTTCTTTATTAATTACTATTAATTACTATTCGTAATCATTTATTATTTTCATCTTTCTTTATCCCTTTTTTTTTATATACTTATGTTTTATTTTTTCTTCCTCTTCTTGTTTTACACTTAAGACTGCATGCTTCACTAACTTTGATTGGAATATGCTATTCCATCACTATAGACTCTTATGGAGTCTTATTGCCTTTTTTGGGGGGTCAGGGGGGGAAGGGGGGAGGGGAGCTGGGAGAGTGCTGGGTGGGAATCGGGGAGGGCGGGGTTGGGTTTGGAGGGGGGGAGAAAACAAAATAAAATGAGCAAGTTCGAAACCAATAAGGGAATGTTGTTAGATAAGCACAGCTTACAACTTACGCTACACAAATGGGAAAGCTGAATATTGGATGTTGGAATGTGGCAGGTCTTAATGACAGAGGAAAGAGGGCTCAATTCTCTCAATTAATGGTTCATAGTTCCTGGGATATCATCTGCATACAAGAAACTCACATTCCTATAGGAGAGATTAATCAGTTAAGAATACCAGGCTATAACATATTAGCTACAACTAAACAAACTACAAAAACTAGAGGGGTGACAATTTTAGCAAGAACAAGATTAGGTTTCCCAGAGCGTAAAAAAGCTGATAAATATGGAAGGTGGGCCATTGTTCAGTTAGATATGGGTATTACCATATGCTCTATATATGGCCCTAATCTTGATGATCCTGCACTGTACATCGAATTAGAATCAGAACTAGCGCAATGGCCTAGTACTTTAATTCTCTGCGGAGACTTTAATTTAACATTTAATCAGACTCAAACCACTCAGAGCCAATACAACTATTCTGGCCGAAAACCAAGAGTATTTCGAGCAGTATTAAGTCTAATTCAGAGTCACAATCTTAAAGATTTATGGTCTTTAAAAAATAGTAGAGACCCAGGATACACATATTTCTCCTATCCTCATAAAAAATATGTACGCATAGACTACATCTTCGCAACCACAGACATTGCTCAAAATGCTCTTATTTATAAAGCCCCCAAGACATTATCCGACCATAACTCCATCTGTGTTACATTAGAAGTTCCTAGATTTAAGCGAGTTTATCCACAATGGACATTTGATCGGAAATTACTGGTCAATCAGGAGTATATAGCGCACATTGTACAATGGACCAAAGATTTCTTTGACATAAATCAATATAGTGCATCTCGCATTATTGTATGGGACAGCTTTAAGGCGGCGTTAAGGGGAGAGACTGCCACTTTTGTTGCCAGCCGTAGAAAAGAACGACAAAAGATTCACACCGAGCTAATAAACAAGCTAACACATCTAGAATACACACATGCCAACCAATTATACCAGGGGGAACAGGCTGACGACACTTTAAGAAAGATCTTGATACTTAAAGCTGAGATAAATAATGATCTAACTGAAAAAGCAGCAGAAACTCTCCAAGCCAACCGCAATAAGGTATATGAGACAGGCGAAAATGTAGGGAGACATCTCGCTTTAAAAACTCGGCAAACGCTATCCCATAACTCCATACAAAGCATTGACTACGATGGCCATAAATATACTACTCAGGAAGAAATTACCAATTGCTTCCAGGAGTATTACCAAAAACTATACCAAAACGAAGACACAAAATCGAATAATGAAACTAAAGAATTCCTAGATAAATGGCTTGGAGAGACCTATATGGCACAAACCATTGACGATGAAAACAAAAAAGAATTAGATAAGGAAATCACCAGAATAGAAGTAGAGATGGCAATAGCGGAACTTGCTGCAGGGAAGGCAGCGGGACCCGACAAGATACCCCTAGACCTATACAAAATACTGGGTAAAGTGATAATTCCATTCCTGCATGATCTCTTCTTAGGTATTCAATGGCATGGAAAACCCCCGGAATCGTGGCAACAAACAAATATAGCCGTTTTTATAAAGAAGGACAAACCCCCCGAACTGACAACATCATACAGGCCGATCTCACTGATTAATTCAGACTCTAAAACATATGCAAACATTTTTTCTAATCGCCTTGGTAAAATCATTAAACAACTAGTGACTCCCTGGCAACATGGGTTTATACCCGGCAAAAGCACCACCGATCATATACGAAGAGTCATATCTCTTTTCGACATAATGAAAATGAAAAACGGTCAAATGTCATTGATTTTATTAGATGCCGAAAAGGCTTTTGACCGGGTTTCTTGGCAGTTTCTTTGGGAAATATTAGCCATTAATAACATCGGACCGGGGTTTATAAGATCAATAAAAGCTCTTTATATAGACCCAAAAGCTAGAATCCTGACAGGGGGTTGCGAATCTGGAAATATTCAAATTCAGAGAGGCACGCGACAAGGATGCCCGTGTTCTCCGCTGCTATTTGCACTCTATATTAACCCCTTAATTATTAAGTTATTAACATCACCAGCGATAACACCAATAAAAACCGGCATCTACAACACTAAAGTCCTTGCTTACGCCGATGATGTCGCCGTTTTAACATCTAACCCTACTGAGGCCTTAGTTGAAATAGAAGCAATTACTAAAAAATTTGGGCTTTACTCAGGTTACTCTCTAAATCGAGACAAAACAATGGTAGTATGTACTGATAATACACCTTACATCAGTCAATTTAGAGTCAAAAATGCGAAATACTTAGGAGTAAATATTTCACCCAATATTGATGAGATCAACACGTTAAATTACGACCCTTTAATTATCAAAATAAAAGGAGATCTACGTAGAGTCAATAACCTACACTTATCAATAATAGGTAGAAGTAACTACATAAAAATGACAATATTTCCAAAGATACTGTACTTGTTCAGAGCGATCCCTATTTTAATTGATAACACTTCCATGAAAAAGATAAACCAATCAATATCATCGTTTATTTGGAGCTATGGGAAGATAAGAAGAGCTCTACCCAAGTTAACTCTACCAACTTCCAGAGGTGGCCTAGCTATACCAAATTTAACTTACTACATGTGGGCAGCCATTCTCCAACGAATGACATTTTTAACAACATCCATCCGTCAAGATCAAGACAGAACACTTTATGACATACCTTCCATCTATGAGTTAACATTAGGAAGCTCAGCCAGAGGATTATTACTAAGACAAATCGAACCCTCCTACTTTAAAAAGACCAAATTCAAAATTATTATAGATGCTTTTAAAATTTGGACCTGCTGCACAAAAACACTCCTAATTTCTAAATATACAAAATACACTCCCTTATGGGACAGTTCAATAATACCCCAATATCTTAATGATAACACAACCAAACGCTGGGAGAATCTAGGCCTCATCACCATTGGCGATTTTTTAAACTCAGACGGAAGAACAACATTCGATGAATTATATATTAAATACCAGATTCATCCCTCCGACTATTTTAAGTTTAATCAAATATATACATCATTAAGACACCGAATTATAAATATAGAGCTGAAATCGATACCATTCATAGACCTTGTACAAAAGACGACAACTAGAATAAGCGATATATATGGAATCTTCTTAAATAACCATCTTGACGATGTAGAAAGAATAGAAACTAGCTGGGCCAATAAATTAAACAATCCTGACGTCGACATAGACATGACTCTACAACTATCCTCCAAAGTCATATTAGCAAGCAATTTAAAAGCTCAAATATATAAAACAATATGCAACTTATATTATACACCTTCCAAATTATTTTCCTGGGGCAAGATCGACCATGATAAATGCCCCAGATGCGCACTTGGTCCCGCAAATCAGATACACATGTTTTATGATTGCCCAAAATTAGAACAAATCAAGGATAGCATCGTAAAATATTGGACTGAGATCTGTGGTCGCGAAATTAAAACCTCATCAACTTTATTTCTGCTTGGCTATGATAGTTCTCTAGAACTTAACAACTCAGAAATATATACAACCTATTTAGGTACTGCCATATACAGAATCATATTAGCAACCAGGTGGAAGGACTCCGAGGCCCCAGCATTCCAGGGTTGGCTTAGTAGATTATTAGCAACATATGAACAAGAAATGGCCATTTATAAGACTAGAGGGAAAAAATCCAGGTCATTTGGGAAATTGGTTTGGTCCTTTGTTGCCAGGTGGTATGACCAACAGAGGGATTAATCAGAAACTGCTCATGCAAACTGAATGTTTGTATTATGGCCTCAAGGATTAGAGAACTGAATAATGAAATAAGATTTTACAATTTCTTTCCAATTATAATTATTATTATCATTCTTAACCGTTAATAGACTTGCCACAACTTGTCAATTGTTAATTATTATTATTCTCTTTTTTGCTTTTTTTTTTTTTTTAATTATTTGTATGTAAATATATTTACTCTACATCATGTAATTCTCAAAATATGTGCTTTCTAATACTTATAATGCAATTTGTGTTTATTTTTGTAATTTTCGAACATGCTCAATAAAAATTTATTAAAAAAAAAAAGGAATGGTAGTAAGTACAAAGGTCTACTACATATACTAGCGGTTAGAGATCATGTGGATTTCAATTCTTATCCATGGGCATATCGTCCAAAAGTAGATTCTAGTTTGAAAAATAACACTCAAAGCTCAAAGCAACCAGTCTGATAAAGAAGACTATGAATAATACTGCAGGGCAGAGATCGGTGAGGGACAAGTAATGGGAAGTCACCCACCCTGCAGTAGATACAGGCTTATAGGTGCAGTCCAGATGTAACAGTAGCGCATAAACATGAGTTTTGAATTTTCAGGCAAAAGATTGAAAAACACACTATCAAAGACGTTTCCCTCAGAACAGCCTCTATGTAAAATCTTCCTACTAAACCTATGATATTCCTCTAAGTGAGCTGGATTAGGTTTTGCTATAGTGGAAGCATGATCAAAAGGGGAATGTAAACCCACTAGTAGACCGATCATACAAATAACCAAGACAACAGTCATTATGGTTAATTTCACTCTATATTTCTTTTGTGAATTAGACACCATGGTTTCTCTGGAGTCAGACCTCAAAGAACGCAAAAATCAAAAGTCAAAACAAATTCTATTTATTGTCTTCTACTTGCACAAGGCAGCAAAATGTTGATTAGTTCAAAGATGAGTATATATGCTCAGTTATCTTCATAAGTTGTACCTAACTCAACATCAGCTTGTTATAAAACGACAACCCTTCTTTTCTACAGGAGCCTGGGCCTAAGAGGTAAGCTTAGTTTCAGCAAGTTATCTGGTCGTTTGGACCGTTCACTTGTATTGGGTCAGTTAAAATCAAATAATAGTCAATCTTCACTCTGGTAGCCTTATTCATAGATCTTTTTCAAGCACTTTTCCTCTTATCCTCAGTTTCATATGTTCTCAAGACAGGCTCACTTTCAGCAAGGTACGTCCATTCAGGAGCTTCGACTGGGCATCTGCGTTCTCTTTGATCACCTGACTATTGGCTGCTCACTTTGACTTTCACTTTGCTCACTAGTCTCTGTTTCTTTATTGATGGTCTCTGGGTCCTCAGACTGCTCCCAGTCCCTTGCACTTCCTTAGCCACCTATCACTTTTTGGTCCCACTCTGACTGCACTGCTTGAAAGTTCTTCAGGAGGTATTGTTCACAGCTCCTTCACTGTAGTTACTCTTGGCTTCTTCGCCACAGGCTCAGCACCTGTCTCTGGTTGACAGTCAGACAATTGAGCAAACTCTTCTCCCCTCTCTGGTCATTCAGGGGGCTCAGGAGTTTGACTCTGCTAATCAATTATTTGTTTTCCACCTCATCGCACTTCTGTCACATTTCGGATGAGAGAAGCATGTACCCAATTCGGGAGGCCATCACACTTCATAGCAGTGTTCATCACAAAGATGACTTGATAGGGACCATGCCATTGGGGCTCCACGAAACTTTTCCTGATGTGTCTCTCCATCAACCCCCAATCTCCTGAACTTAAGTCATGGCACTGTTCACTGCTAGGAATGGGAGTAGCAGTCTCAACCTGATGAGAGACAGGTAACACCTTTTAAGCCAGTCCTTTGCACCAGTCAAGAACTACATCATCTGTAATATTCACTCCCGTATGTGGAGTGCTTCAGAGACTCATCAGTACCAAGCCAACCTGAGAGGGACGTGGATGTGCACACTTTGACAAGTCATGACTTTAGAATCTTGTTCATCTGTTTGACGATACCAGATGCCATAAGGCCTGTAACTACAATGGAAGCTCTGATCCATTTTCAGGGCTACACACATCATCCTCATCAATTCATTCTTGAAGTGAGTCTGATGATCTGACTCCAGAGAAACCAGCAAGTGCGGGATCAATTCCCTCAATAACAGCTTGGTCATATTGAGACCATCATTACTCCAAGTTGGTTTGCCTCCACTCTGCGTGAAAAGATGTACACTACCACTGAAATGTAACAAAGGCCACTGAGTTCAGGCATCTTGACAAAATTAAGTACCATGTAATTGAAAGGTACACCTGATCTACCTAAATGACTCATGGTAACCACTGTCCTTCTACCCGCATTTAACTGCCTTCAGGTGACACATCAGTGACACAGATTCTCTTCAATGACGGAGTACCAGTGATTGTGACTTAAACAAATGTACCATCATTATCATATGGGTGGGACCATGAAGATTGCTGTCCATTGCACACAACATAGTGTCTGTCAAGACAGGTCTCCCATTTATCAACACCCAAATATCATCCTTATTCTTCACACACCCTGCTCTGACCCACCCCTCCTGTCCATTTTTGGGGCTTCCTCCTACCAACTCTTAATCTCTACGCATGTATAAGCAACTGTCAAGAAAAGGCTTGCAGTACCATAATTTTATAATAATTTGAATGGGCTCTATTCAGTGTGCAAGACCCAAGAGGTCAGTATCTGGCCATGTCATCCGCATACCAGTTACCAGCAGTCACAAAATCATATCCACCCATGTGCTGCACTTTTCACAACCGCTGTTTCAGTGAGCAACTGTAAAACCACTATCAGGTCCATAACATAATTCCCGATTTGGGTAGGAAAGCTAGAGGAGGTCATAAAACCTCTTTGGACCACAACTTTCCAAAATCACGGACCACACAAAACCCAACAGACTCTATTAAGAGAGATCAGTTTAGACATCTGTGGGGAGGATACATTGCCCAAATATAAGGCTTTCACTACTCATTCTAAGGTAAGGTGAAGACCGCATTGGCTGCTTTCAAAACTCCTTGTCCCTTTCATAAACAAGAGCACAAACAACATATAATCAGGCTTTTCCAAAGAGATGTCTCAGTTGTTGTTTCTTGGCTTGGTACTTAACTGTGTAACGTCCAGACGTCATGGTCAACCTGAGCATCATTTACATCAGTAACAGGCAAAGGTAGCAGTATTACAGGTTTCAAACAGTTACACTTCGACAAGAGTAATGTTGTTGCAAGCAAGAATTAGCTGCTCGTACCTGGTCATCCTGCTATGTGTGATGTGTTATGTTCATGTTAAGGTGAGTAAAACCTCAACAGACTAGGGAACCATACCTGAAAAGGGTACCCCCTGACAATTCCCTAACATTCCTGAATCTTGACACCCACTGAAGCCACCACCTTTAGGCAACCTGGCAACCCTGTGGCTAATGGGTCAAGTGTGGCAGAAAAATATGCCGCATGACTTTAGAGTTTTTATAGGTCTGTGTTTGAACAGACAACAAGCACTCATCAAACAGCAATATAATACAAACTCCTTGTCATAACCTGGTATTCTTAGAGCCGGGGCTTTGCAGAGTCTTTAACTACTCAGCCCGAGGAAGGCGCTCAAGCATTAATTGTTCCAAGGTAGTGGATCAAACACATTTTAGTGTGTAAGCCTTTGTGGAGCTTTTGCCACTAGGGAAAAGTTTGGAATCTACTCACAATAGTAGTCTTGCATTCCCAGAAAAATCCTGACTTATCTTTGCTTTGATAGAGGGATCATTGTCAAAATGGTAGAGATTCTCTCTTGAGACACCATTATAGCTCCTTTCTCAATATGGTATCCCGGATACAAAACTTCCTTCTAACAGTACTGCAATTTGGTGGGGACACTTTGTGTCTGTTCTCCGTCATGAGATTCAACAGGACAATGGTGTCTTATCCGCATGCATCTGTAGTGTCGATGCCACCAGTAGGTTGTTGATATATATTGAACTAGGACTGAATTGCATGGCATTTGTGAGATCTCCATATTTTTCTCCAGTATCTGATTGAAAACCGAACTGCTTTCTATATACCCCAGTGGGTCTAAGCACCATGCAAAAACTTTATTTTGGATTTTGAACTCAAGGAGGAACCGTCTTGCCTCATGAAGAGGAATGGAGAACTCTTGACACAAATCAATAACGGTAAACCAGTCAGTTTATTATGGTATTTGGAACAGTATCACAGCAGGAATCAAGACCATGGGATAACATGTGACAACAATAATATTGACATTTATCAGGTCCTGAACAATTCTCCACTTCTTATTTGAGAACGCATTAGAGGTGAATTTCAGGAACTCTCTAGTATCTCTTTTAAGATGCCCTGTTCTAGCATGAAATCAATTATGGGAGTAATTCCTGCCAATGCCTCTGGTGTGATATTGTACGCGGGCATTCGGCTATACTCTGCATTTTGCTTGATTGTTATTCTCACAGCTTCAACATTTTTGATTAGACCTTCTCCTTCATGGAGTCCTGGAGGTCAGGAAGTAAGTTCTCCCTTGTCAAAATGAGTAACAATCCAACATCTGACTTTTGCATGCTTAGTTTAAAGTCTACATCCTCATTGTGTGGCTGACGTTCACCACCATCCAGTGTAAATGCATCACACAATTGAGCTTGTAAAGTAAATCTGTGCCCAGTAGATTGACTTGACTTGATGATATATTACAAACTGATGGTCTTCTTCAAGGGGACCTATATTCGCATGGACTTTAGCTGAAACAGGATTCGCAACAAGTTTATTGGAAATGCTTATAACTTGGACTTGTTTTCCTGAGAGGTGTTGGTTTGGGACCTCTACAGTTCTTCTGGGAGAATGGGTAGCTCTGTTGTTGATCAGAAATTCTATGGGACGGCTATTTACCTCTCCATCCGCATATAGGCCACTCTGGTCTACCTCAAAGCACACAATCTGCCTCTCCTCTCAGTCACTGACATTGTGATTGATCAGAAGCCAGATCTCCGAAACGGTTAAAGACCAGAAACAGTTGGAAACTGTCAGGGCTCATGAAAGTGTCTGGTGAACTTTAGGGTTCAGATTAGTGATAAACCACGGACCATTAATATATTATTTCACCAAAGAGGCTTGGGGTATATTAGCATTTTTAGGTCTTTACATTTGCATATTTTGCATCTGCATTGCATTCATGTTTGACATCCAAACATCAATTTGCATTTGATTTGGACTCAGCCTACATTCCCACTTTCAATGGTCCACCTTATTGTAACAATGACACAGAGTGGTCTTTTTCAATATAGTTATGTCCATCCCCGAATTCAAGGCAACTGGCATTGCTTGTTCCCAATCCTTTTGGACACTGTTCCATTCTGCATCATCTGACCACCACTTTAATAGCCAGCTCCCATCATTCCTGAGCTAACACCAGGAACATAGCCAGAAGTTATTATATATTGGCCTTTCTGAAACCCTTTCTGTGCAAACTTTGTTTGAGTCACCATGAATTTTACTCTGATCTTTTTGTCTCACCTCTAAATCATTACTGCAATACTTTGCATACCACAGGATTTCATTTAAGGGCTTTAACTGCCACAAATCATGTTCTGCTGAATGTGCGATCTAATCTCTGGGTGCAAATCATGAACAAACTGACATTCAGAATTACTGAGATTTCCTCTTTCAGGATTTTAAAATCCACTATGCTGCCAAAAAAATGTGCATTAACCGCTCATAATAAGCATGCACAGACTGATTTGAACATTGCTGGGTCCAAACTGAGGTGGCATGGTGTGGAGGACAACAATGTATTCGGATGTGGCTCGAATGATTGCCAGTGGCTGAGATTAATTCAAGCATTCAATCCATCACTGTTTTGTATACTTATAAATCTCTTTCTTCAGAACCTATGTCTTCAGAAAGGCAATAATCTGTTTATCTTTTCCATAACAACAGGAGAAGGGGCATTTGTTTGAGCAGCTCTTGGTGGTTCATCAGTCGGGCACTGCACTGATACCTTGCACTTAGGCAACAAATCAATAGAAATTACGATATCAAAAAAAAGCATTCAAGTCCTTCCAAAGAACCTTTGAAAGTTTCATAAGCCACTCAACCTGTGAGTACCAAAGGTCAGGATTTTCTCTAAGTTTTGGAAATTGACTTGTTAATGTGACAAGATGACCACCACTCCAATGTACATGTACACATCCACCCCCATGCAGATGTCGAAGCGGGCGGGATCTGAGAAGCACAATGTACAAAACAGTTTCCCTACTATATTTTAAAAGGCAACCAACTGGGGATGGTTAATTCCCGCATTGTTTGATGCCTCATCTCAAGTGAAGGGGAACAGGGCCAGCTTTGGCGTTGGTGGTGCCCGACGCAACAGTGTTTTTTTGTCTCCCCCATGACCTCCTTCTCCATTAATTACCTCATTACCACTCTCCAACAGTGCACCTCATCTCTTCATAGTCTCTCTCTGACATACATTTCATATTTTTTATAGTGCTAGTCATAGTTCACTCACACTCAGGCCCGAATTACGGTGTCAGGTGGACCGTTGCAGAAAGGAACCACAGTATTATGATGTGACCACCCGCAGGGCGGTCGCTAACCTCCATTTGTCAGTAGAAGCTTGTGTGGCAGGCGGAAAAGTCACACAGCACCAGCTTCCATTGACAAATGGAGGTTTGTAAACATCCCTGCACCGTGTGGCAGGCACCTTACGGTGCCTGCCACACGGTGCAGGGATGTTTAGCGGGAACCATAGGTGTCCCCAAGGCGCCATTGCAGAGGGCCAGGGGGTAAGAGGCCCTCCTAGGGGCCCCCAATGTCACTTTCTGACAACCATTTCATGTCAGAAAGGCCGACATGGAATGGCTGTTGGAAACCGATATCATAATCCCGAAGGCGGAGCTGTTGTTCGACGCAGCAACAGGAACCACCTCAGAATCCCCCCACAGGCTGCCATCATCCTAATATGGTGGTTGGATTGTAAACCTACTATGTCGGGCGTAAAGCCTCCGACTGCTGGTCCCTATCTTATACTGTGTGCAATACAAATTTCTAAATAATAACACACATATTCACAGGCTGTCACAGACTGGGACCCCATAACGCTAAAAACAGACATGTCAATATTGCCCATTGCATCAACTAGAATTCAATTGTGTGCCTCTCTGGTTACATACACAGATATCTGCAGTGATTGCAATGACCAATTGAAGTTTCACAACTTAAAATTGTGCATCTTTCACAGATTAGGTTAAATTACATTTATGTTTCATGTACGGTGTGGATTATTTTATATGCAGTTACTTAAAAGTAAAAGACTAATAAGAAAGATAAAGAATGCATTTGATACTGCCCCCACGCTCACTGACCCCAACCGCCTTGGACTCAGGATCACAGTTCCATTCTTTTTTTAAAGCACTTCGACTGCTGCCCCCATACACCTCTCTCTATTGCTAAACTTTAACCTCCACTTCGCTTTGGCTATCCTCCCCATCTGACTCTCCAGAGTCATCTTTCTTTTTCTTTCCCTTATCTGCTTGAGCCCTCCCATCTTTAATCTTTTGAATATCGCTCCACTTCTGAATACTGTTAACTAATTCACTTAGGTGTAGTTTTAGCCCAGGCAGTTAAATGTTCTTAAGAGTGTCCTAACTTATGAACATCCTGAAATTATTCTTTAATTCTTGCTTTCAACAAGGTGAATTCAAACCCAGTGGCTATTTCCTCTAGAGTTTCAGTAGAATCTTTGCATAGAAACACAAGTTATTCTTCATTGTACCCATCTAAGTAATTTAACTCAAAATGTGTCTGACTAATTTCCTTAAGCTCTGCATTCAGTCTCAAAACATCCATTGATCTTGTTGAAACATCCCTCTCTAGGGTTTGTGACTCATGACTTTCCTCAACCTCTACAATAGGCACACTCATAATGGGAGCTCCACATATTCAGGGTCGAGCTCCTGAATCTAAGGTAGCACCAACATTTGGTGTAGCGGGGACTGTGGTAACTTTGGTTGTATCTTGGGCTGTGATAATAACAGGTGTACTCGGGGCTCCTAATGGCGGACCCAATGTAACAAGGGGTAAGCCTCCTTCAGGGAAACCCTCGTCAAGGGGCGCACTTGCACCTACATCAACAGGTGCTGTGGGCTCTCTGGGCTGTTGATTCCCTCTAGCCTGATTAACAGTATTATATGAAGGTGGTCTGGAAGTCAATAGATCATCCAAAAAGTCATCACAGGGATCACTATCAGTAGTTTAATCTTTCTTTTCTGCAATCCCACCCCCTTCTTGTAGTGTCTTCCTCTCTGCTCTGCCTCTCATTATTGCCCTGGGTACAACCTTATACACCCAATTATTCTACCTTCATTCTTTCTATTCTTAATGTGGCTTCCATAAAAACTAAGGGTCTTATTCTTTACTAGGGTCTGGTAATTCTCCTTGAATTTTACATGTGTAGCTGGTCCATGCATTCAATGCCTCCTGTGAGATGGTCTCGGTGGGGATTTCATCTCCTCCAACACTTGCCCCAAATTCTCAATTATCGTCAGATTATAAGTACCATGTGGGGAAAACTGCAAGGACCCTTCATTCTGGTGATCTTGTTCCATTGTTCGAACCAGAAACTGTGTGTAAGCCAACCTTGGCTGTCATGTAGTGTGGGGGTGTGCCCCTGGAAGGGCTTCCTTGACCTCACAGACAGGTATTTCTACATAGTCACTAAACAAAGCTCTCGATTTCTTGACATATTTAATCTTTACTCTGTAAGAGAGGCAACACCAAATCAATAAAACTTCAATTGAAAAACCAACAGTTTTCAGCATATCACAATGCAATACTAGTGCACAACCTCAGTGTTTGTGATAACGACTGTATGGACCACTCAAAGCCCTTTCTGACGTGATGACTAATCCCAGCATGACAAATACACCAACTGACCAATACCTGCACTGCGCCGTATGAGGCAACCCATAGCACCTCACAGCAGCTCACACTCACACGCTATCAGCTTTGCATAAGCAAATTATTAAATACCAAAAGCAAAACAATAACTCTTGTCTGTTCCACTAAATAGAAATTTAAATTCACTGATCCCTCTGGGGAAGAATGGGGAATAGCGCCCTCCTGGTGCTGTCACACAAACCAAGGTGAATTCTCGGTCAGTGGGAAATCACCTAGAGTAGTGCGGTCTTCTCCAGTGCACTAAGGATTCAACTGAATACTAATCTCAGTTAGGACATCTTCACAATAGAAGTTTAAGAAGGCCTTGTCTTAGCTCTTCACAGTCTCAAATTAATATAACTCAATTCCTATTCCGGGGCTTTTGGTACAACACATCTGATAACCAACTTCAACTCTTTTCAGCAAGATAAAAACAAGCAAAATGCACTAAACAGCATTTCAAATCTCAACTTTAACACAACACCCTCCCTGACCCAAATGGGCATCACACCGTGAAAAACTATGCTTCCTCAAAACCACAAACACTTCAACACTCAATAACACACAATCAAGGACACATAATCCTACTTATACTCACACACCTAGGGCACTATAGCTACTTCAGGAATGCTTGAACATCGCCAACTTTCCGATGTGGACCATGGAACATGGGGACAAGGACTGGGCTAGAGCAGATTGAAACTGACTGTGGGGCAAATTCTAAGTCACCATACCTCAACAGGAACCATCCTCCGCTACCAGATTTGTTGTATCGGGATGAGATTTGCACAATTTAGATAGCTGCTGCAAAGTCAAGTACAAGCTGCACTTGAGCGGATGGGCCTTCAGTCGTGAACTGATGCTTAACATCAACAAATCAACAATACATCAATGACAGTGAAGCACATTAGGCCCCTCAAAGATGAGAGAGAGCAGTAGCTTTGCAAACCATGAAGGTTTATTAGCAGATTAGCAAAGTTGCAATCTGAAATCATTTAAGCTTATCAAAGATAAATAGTCAGTTACATGAATTATTTAGAGTTTGGCAGACAAGGAACACTTGACCAGATTTAGACTTTGGTGGATGTTGGTAAGGCGAGATACTTTACCTCAGCCATACTGAGGGTCCTCTGCCCACCAAATGTAGATATGTTGGCTGGCCCAGTTGACATATCATAATATTGTCAGGGCCCATAGTCACAGTGGTTCTTGTCAATGTTTTTAGAGTATAGTGGATGGTACAGTCAAGCTTTTAACATGTTTTTCGTAAATTCAAAAGCAAAATCCCAAAGAGAGATTTTGTTTTTGAAAATACAAATCTAATGACCTAAGAGTTGTCTCCCATGGTGTGGGGGTCGGGGGGTCATTTTGCAGTTTTCATTTCCCCTTATCGCCAGGTGGTAAGTCACAGTGAAAACTAGCCATTCACTGCCCACTCCAAATTGGGTGGGTGGTCAAATCCCCAACCTTCTGATGGCCCTTAGGCTGTTAGACTGTCAAATGAGTATGTCAGCGACTGAGACAGAGTAACCTCTGTTGGTGACATAGTTAAGGTCCATGCTTTTCTGTTCATCACACGGGTGGACCTTCAATTTTGAGGAGAGCGTAGTCCATTGCAACCACCATTGAGTGCCCTTTAAGCCAAATTCTAAATCAGGACCAACAAGCATATCCCCCCTATGAAGGTATGTAACTTATTTTATATCGGCTGCGTTGGTGCATTTGTCAAAAAGTACACAATCCACAAAAAGTACAATTGTGTTTTAATATGCAATATTTTGCATTTTTAGTTGTGAGTAGTCATATTCATAAACAGTATTCAAGATTGTGCTTTATGATTTAGATTTAGATCCTGGAGTTAGACGTTTTTAACTTTGAGCTGTGATTTATTAGTTACATTCTCCTTGGAGTTGTGGAATTGAAATCTAAAATCCTGTGTCTCAAGGCTTATTCAAATGCCTAGAATCAAGCGATGTCTCTTCCTACTTTAACTGTAATGATTAATATTCTCTTTAGTTTCTCTACAGAAACTGGCATTGGCCCAGTGTTCCCTATGATTCTTTTGAGAAAGATTAATTATCTTGGTCACCAGTGAATGCACCATTAGTTCTGGTGTTTGCTCTCTCTTCTCTTCATAATTAGGCGCAGTCACACTTTTATTTTGAGTATGAGTGTTTGACGTGTGGGAAGGTGGCTTCCCAAACTTGATGATTTTTTCTAATTTAAGGCTCACTTTGACAACACCATGAAGATGGCAATTTTTTTTTTAAAATATTGAGTTTGAAATTTCCACAAAATTCGACGTTTCAGGTAAAATACAACTAGAAAAAAGAGTGGCAAACAAATCCAGAAACTTTTTTCCCACCGGCAGCTTTTATATAGACAATGAAGTTCGTAAACTCTTGAAGTTGCCACATTTGGCACATTTGCTACATTTTGCTGGCAATATTACTTTCCACACACTTGTAATGCTTCGTCTTCACAACCATCAATAGGTGTTTGTCGGTTAGCTCTATTTCTACTTGTGATTGTGGTAGGAAAGTTGGTTCGGCACGAGTGAGTGGTCGTTATGAAGAAGTATGCTAAATTCAAGACAGAAGGAATGGTTTCCAACCACTCACCATCACTCCCCTCCTCTACGATTAACCTATTAATGAGATGAAGAAACCTAATGACTGCATCACTGTAGTCATAGAATGATCATTCCAAAAAGTCACATCTATTCTGCCCATCTTTAGCTTAGTTGCAATTATTACTATGGTTGACTGATAGACCACTTAGCAGGTTTATTACATGCATAAATATTTTGCATTTAATATTTATTTTGAAACGCAAAAGCTGGATACATTCAGGGTTCAAGTCACACTGAATAATCATGTCAAAAATTCACCACCAGCAAATCAATAAAGTCTCCCAGAAATCCAACCCCAGGCAAAATGTTACCTTGCCATTAAACAAAATACCACCAGTTATCTAGATCACATAGAAATACAAAGACAGCAATCATGTCCTATCCAGTCTTTTAATAGCTAGAACACTTTGGAAAATAAAATAAGCACTACTTAAATATATTTTTATCTGTCACTTAAATGAGGGAAGGAGGTTGGCCCTCCATCTTGATTCTGGTGGGACACCGTTTTTTTCCTTCTAAAGCTGTCCTTCTTCAGGAGAGGCGGCAACATGTTCTTCATGGACGGGTTAGATACAGCAGTACCAACTTATTGACCACCCTCCATATTAGAACCAGCATCTGCATTTCAATCTTTGCAATAATTACAAACCATCCCAGTCTATCCTGGGTCTTTGACCAGTGACGACATTTAATCGTAGTCTAATCAGGGTGCTTCGATTTTGTAACCTACCTTTTGAATTGGTTTTGTAAATTAGATAGAATATGGCAGTTATGAAAGCGCCACAATGTGAAATATCAGTCTATGCTGTTTAGCGCCTAGAAGAGGGCCAATGTATATATATATATTTTAGTAGAATGATAATATACTGTTATTTGGCTACTAATAAGTGGCTTATTTTACAAACACCTGAAGTTGTAGTGTGCACTGTTTGCTCTGTTTGTACAGCGCCTGGAGGCAGGAGAAGGGCGGTGGTCATTTCCACAGCAGAGAATGTAGCAACAAAAACTCACAATCAATAATTTACTCCTATGTATACACAGTGAGTTGGATTTCGTCCATGTCTGTACTTGTTTCAGACATTTCATCACCTGCTACATTCCATCCGATTATTCATATGGATCTATAGAATTTACGTATCTTAAGCATACACGGACACCTCAGACTTCAGTCCCTAATTCAGAGTGGGGAAGCATAGCTGAGTTAAAGAGACGTAGCTATGGCCGAGTTCTGAGGGACCCCTCAAGACTTTTTCAGTACTGGGGAGAGGTCAGGCGCAGAATGGGCTTCAGAATCCCCCCCCCCTGCCCATTCGTCGTGTGTCTCAGCCCGGGCTGCTGCAGCTGTGGGCTCGACTGGGCAGTGTCTAGAGTCTTATCTCCCCCACGCTCGAGTTTTTCACAGGTCTTTAAAGACCATTTGCATATTTACATACCTTTGTAAACTGGTTACCAAGGCTTACTTTTTTTCTGGTTCTGGTACCCCCTGGGCCCCCACTTTGCCTATTCCTTACATATATTTTACATTTACTGATGTAGTGTGCGAATGCATTTCATGAAAAGGAATATAAACTAGGTTTGCCAAAAGAAAAATGCCAGCCATGTGTTGTTTAAAGAGCCTGAAAAAACCTCATCTTGACACTAAATAGGGTTATAAATAAAAAAGTATGTATTCATTTGTAATGTGACTTCTTTGTCTATGTTCCCTTTAATTATTATCATGGGCCATTCAGACAGCCCTAGAACACAATTAAAAGTGCTTTCTATTTATATTTGCTGTTCGAATTATAAGTGCTGAAAATACTGCTTTAGGTGACTGTCCATTTTTTGTACCGTCTAGGACATCTAAATAATAAGCTGGCAACCCTAATCATAAGACTGGAAGTTTGTTGCAGGATCAGCACATTATTTATTTCCTCAACCTCGATCACGGATTAATGGCATAATAGATAGCAGGGCTTTAAGTGGCCCAGGTCCTGCCGATGCTGAGCACCAGCAGTACTTAAAAGCAGGTGCCGAGACGAGTCCCTTTAGGGCTCCCAATTTTCACTCTCGCATTCAGACTGGAAAAAAATCTTAACTCTGCAGCAGTTCACTGTTTTATTTTGACGGTTTTGTTTAGCGCGAACAACACCCTTGCTGGTATCAGAGCACTCTACAGGGCAAATATTAGTGATCAACATATACATATAAATACAATGAATTATGTGAATACAGTAGTGGTAACTATTACAAACTAGCACATATCTACAAGGGTGTATAAAAAAAAAGTTTAGGTGAGTTTGGACAAGAGAATCGATTTCACTTCTTTTTTGAAAAAAGCAGCGGACAGATTAAGTCACGTTTCTGGGGGTAAGGCATTCCAAATCCTGGGAGCCATTCCTGAGAAGGTATGTTTTCTTCTTGGAGAAACATTGTGGTTTAAGTAGAAGATTATCAGAACTCCTAGTAGATCTGTTACCACCCGATAGTACTAGTTTCTCTGCTAGGTATCTCTGGGTTTTGTGATGCAATGCCTTGTGTGTCATACAGGCGATTTTCAAATGGATTCTGGCCTTCAAAGGTAGCCAGTTGAGGGCACAAAGGTCAGGGGAGATGTGGCAGTTTCTTTTCGAACCTGTGATGAGTGTAGCGGCTGTATTGATTGAGGCTCTTAGAGGAGCGGTTGTTGATCTGTGAAGGCCGCAGAGAGGGACACTCTCATAGTCCACTCTAGGAATTACTAGAGCTTGAGCTGCATGTTTAAAGTCATTTGCGGGTATGAAGGGTTTCAGATTTCTCAGGGTGTTTATCTAAAATGTGCTTCTTTAGTTGTAGTGATGATGTACTTCTGCATATTTATCTTATTGGCCAGCGTTATTCCTAGCGATTTAGCAAAATCAATGATGAGAGCTTGACCGTCAAGTGCTGTTAGGTGCTTCATCCACTCGCGGATGATGGTTGTTTGGTTGGGGGGAGCGATTAAAAGGAATTCTGTTTTTAGGGTGTTTCGTTTTAAATGGTTCTTTGCCATCCAGGTCTCTGTTTTTTTGAGCGTTGAATTATGGGACTTGATGTCTTCAAGTGATTGGACATTAATGTAGAGTTGTGTGTCGCCGGTGCACATGTGATGTTTGATATATGAGGAGTTGAGAAGCTCAGTGAGTGGTTCCATAAACAGATTGAAGAGTGTCGGGAGAGGGAAGATCCCTGGGGTGCTCCCAAAGTGACTGGGGTGGGGTTAGATAAAGATTGGTTGATCTTGAATCTTTGTGTTCTGTTTTGGAGGAAGGAAGTAAACCAGTTTAACACCATTACAGACAGTCCCATTCTATGTTCCAAGTTGTCGTGTTTGACTGTATCGAAGGCTTAGGATAAATCAAGTAGGATTAAACAGGCTTTGTTTTGATCCAGTATTTATAATGCATCATCTATTATGTGGGTCATGGCTGATTCAGTTCTGTGCCCTGATCGAAAGCCTGATTGGAATTGATTGAGCAGGTTGAAGTGGTCTATGTGGTTACTAAGCTGCGTGTGGACACACTTTTCTAGTAGTTTGTCCAGGGTCGAGATGTTGGATATTGGGCGATAGTTATTCAGGTCTGATGGGTACGCCAATGGTTTCTTTAAGATGGGGGATACCTGACCAGCTTTGAGGATATCTGGGATGGTTCCTTGCAGAAGAGAGGTATTGACAATCCTAGTCCATAGGGGTACTAATAGTGGAATGAAGGCTTTTAAGTGGCTTGCTGGGAGGGGTTCTGTGAAGTGATTAGAGGGATTCAGAGCAGTGAGCGTATTTAAGATAGTTTCTGTACTGTAGAAGTTGAAGAGCGTCTAGGAGGCATTGTTCTTGAGGTCAAGCTTTGCAGAGCAGTTATGCGGGGTCCCTGGTGTGGTCAGTGAGAAATTCATGTGTGGGTCGGTATGGGATAATAGATCATTAAGTAGGCCTGTCTTTAAATTTTCAGTCTTTGTTGTGAAAAAGGAGGCAAGTTCCTTGCAATTGGGGAGTGTTTCAGAATTAGCTGGGGGGGGGGGGAGGGGGGGGAGACACCATTAGATTGAGCTTTGATTATTTCGAATAATCTTTTGGGATGATTCTTGGTTTGGTCAAATTGTTTACATATGAAGTCAGCTTTTGATCGTCTATTCTTTCTGTTATAGGAATTTCTAATGCTTCTTAGTAATTTGAGGTGGGGAGAGGATGTTGCGGCTCTATATTGTCTTTCAATTGCTCTTAGTGATCTTCTGTCTCCATTTAGCCTACCATCATACCAGGGGTTTGAACTTTTGTGGTGACTCTTTTCAATTGTAAGGGAGCTAAGTTGTCTAGTACCATGTTAATAGAGTGGAAGTGGTGATTGGTCAGATCATGTACACCCTCTAGTACAATCGGTGGGGGCGTGAGGATATGACTAGCGGTTGCGAGTGAGACAGGATTGAAGTTTTTTAGGTTCCTCTTCCAGGTCTTTGTTCTCATAGGTTGGACAGAGAGTAGTTTAACTGCTACCTTGTTAAGGAAAGTGACTATGTGATGGTCGGACCAGTCGCAAGGGAGGATCGATTCCAGCTGGGTAGAGTCTGCTTTGGAAATTACTAGATCGAGGGTTGAGCCTTTTTCGTGGGTCGGGCTGTCACAGATTTGGGACAAGTTAAGGTCGGACAGGAAAGCTTTGAAGCTATTGACATCTGGGTCGTTAGGATCGTTCCAGTGGAGGGTGAAGTCCCCCAGGAAGATTTGAGTATTCTGTTGTCCTACATTTGTTCTAGAATATCCATTACCTGTTCGATGAAGGTAAGGTTGTTACCAGGGGGATGGTAGAATGAATGTAGTGAGCATATTGGCTTGTTACTGTTCGTGATGTCTAGGCATAGATATTCACAGGAAGAGAGCACTGGGGAGTTGGAGCGGTTCACAGAAAGGTTGTTCCTATTGATGCAGGCAATACCACCCTCTAGACTATCAAGTCTATCTAGTCTTATGATGTAATGGTTTGGGTGAACTAGAATGTCTAAGATGGGTGTGGATGATTCGTTTAGCCAGGTTTCTGTTAAAATTATATGGTCAGGTTTATTGGTTATCATGAGGTCAGCTATATCAGCGGCATGACGTGCGGCCAATCTACAATTTAGTAGGATACATTTTAGCTGGGCCTTGATAGGAGTGGTGTTGTGGTTGTAAAAGTTGGGTACTCTCTTGAGGTTATTTTCAACAATACCTCTGGGAGTGTGTCTTGTAACTACAGGGGGATTGGACTGGATGGGTTATATTAAGGACAGTTTCTGTGTGTTATCCATGAGCGCAGGTTTAGGGGTGGGGAATGGAGATCGTGGGAATGGAGATGGGGAGTAAGATCTTTCGATGATAGGGTTTTTTTTCCTGATCAGACGGGATGAAGCATTGGGGTAAGGTACTGTTTTCCATCTGGGGAGCAGCTGAGATGGGGAGCTAGTGCATGACCGATGAGTGAGTCTCGCATGTAGCTTGGGTTGTAGCAAGATCAGGTCATGAAGTTTTGGATGTCCTCTTTGATTTGTTGTAGGGATAGTAGTATTTCATCGAGTCTGGGGTCAGAAGTAGGAGTTATCATATTGATAGCCTGGACTGTGGTTAATTGATGAGGGCTTAATACTTGTGTGGGGGGTTGGGGAACGACGTGAGCTGGTTTTGATGTAACATTAATTTTTTTGCAGTTATGTATTGCTAAATTTGAAGTGCGTTACATGAACATCAACAAGGACATCTTCATTTATGTTTTGGTAGGCACGGATGATTAAGACTCAAACCTGCTTCCTCCACAACAAAGTTGACATCTCTAGCCATTACGCCACAACCTCTTGCACAAGAACTAAAGCATTTTCAATATTATATACAATGAAGCCATAGTTGTATGTATGTATATAGTATATTTATCTTATGCAACTAACGACCTTTGACAACGCCAATAGTCCTGGCTTGTTGTAGGTGTAATGTTACTTATGTGGAGGCAATAACAGAAGCAGCGAAATACCAGTCATGCAACACATTATGCTGAGCACAGACCTTTAGCATAAGGATTTTAAGCCACACCCTTAAATATATTGCACCTTTGAGAGACCCTCTGTAGAAAGCTGTCTCTCCATATACTATATCAAAATGAGGTATAGTGTGCACCCAAGGGTAGGCAGAGGTAAAAGTAGGTAACACCTTACTCTCTATTTGTGGTAGTGTGGGCAAGAAGTAAGGCTTTACCAGAGGGTGGTGTTAAGCATTTATTGTACACACTCAGGCAAGAAATTTTGTCACACATTCAAAGACTGAACTCAGTCCAATTTGTTAGTATAAAAATATTACTTCATTATTTTATTACTAAAACCAAGCCAGACCTGGTGCAAGTAAGTGAAATAATACTTTGCAAAATCCTATGCAGTGATGTACAGTTGAATGCAGGTTCAAATGCAGTTGGTTGATTAACAGGTAAGTAAACAGTTAGAAATGACTTTTCAGTTACTTTACAGATTACTGTGCATGTTAATTTTTAGATTGCTTTTTAAGTTACTTTTGCTAATCAGTGTGATATGCCTAGATGTCACACTGAGACATTTCCTAGACAAAAGGTAAGTAATTCAGTTTTCATGTTTCATACAAACCAACTCCACACTTCAAGAAAAAGCAGTCAATGCAGTCCTATGGGAGGAAATTAAGTTATCGGTTTGCAGGTAAATACTGGGATGTGGGAGGTGGTATTCTGGGGTTAGAACCAGGGTTACCTCAGGGTCGAGGATGCACTCTCAGACCACCCTCAGCGGCACTAGGGCGGCCGGCTGCAGAGTGCTGAGACCCAATGCTATCCAATGGGGAATCGGGGCCTCCGGTTAGTGGCTTCTCACAAGCAGGCCACAAGGTTGTGGGAGCAAAGCTCCTGGTGTTAGGCTCAGGGCAAAGGAGAGTCTGAGTTAGCACACAAGGTGCACCCACAGCGGCACAGGGGCGGTTGAGTGCAGGGTGCTGTTTTGGCATCGGGTGGCCTGTTGTTTTCAATGGGGATTGCCGGTTTTGTTTTTTTGTCTGCAGGCTCGATCCAGGAAGAATGTTGGGAGGGGAGGGGGGACCAAGAGCTGGGCAGTTACCTTGGCGGGCTCAGGAAAGTGGGTGCACCTCGGATTCTCTTTTCCAGGGTGCAGGGCGGCTGTATGCAGGGGTGTCTTTTGAGGTCAGATTTAACCTTACCGGGCCACTCGCTGTTGGGGGTACTCTGTGCAGAGGCTGAAGGTGACGTCAGGGAGACTTGTAGGGGTCAACCCACAGTGGAATCAGACTCTGGAGTGCTGGGAGACCTCGCTGGGACCGGTGGGTCACCCAGATTCGGGCCATAGGCATCGGGTGCAGTGGTGGTTAGATGCATCAGGTTTCTTTGTCCTCAGCTGGCTCAAAGTCTGTCTTGGGAGTTTCTTTTGAACAGAGCTGCTGTTCACAGGAGATCCAGTCTTTGTTGAAGGCAGTCAGTCCTCCAAACGGTTCTGGAGGTCATTCGCTGGAGGACAAGGCGATTTTTGGCACAGGATCTCTGGAAACTGCAGATGGGCTGGAAAGGCTGGGGCCAAGTCAGTTCTTCTCTGCAGTCTCCTCTGCTGGGCTTCTTCTTTCGTCCTTCTACTTGTTAGGTTGCAGGAATCTGTTTTCTTGGTTCTGGGCTGCACCCTAAATACTGAATTTAGGGGACGTTTTAGGGGTCTCGAGGTCAGTAGCCAATGGACTACTGACCTTAGGGTGACTACACCCTTAGTGTGTTCACCCCATGTGCGGGAGTGCGCGTACAATACCTAATCCTGAATGGAGAGTGCCTGCCATCTGCAAGATGGCGAGCAGTGAAAAGTGGGCTTCACCTCGCCTCCCCACCTGAGGAGTGGGATTGGCAGAGGCGGGCACACCTGGGCTGTGCTAATTTTGCCCGCCTGTCTTCTGGCGGAAAAAGAGGGGAGATAGGAAGGGGACCTGCTCATGATAGCGCACGAGAGTGTGAGGTCGCATTACAAAGGCAGCAATGCCTTTGAAGCTTCCCTGCCCCAGATGGCTCTTCCTGGCCTGGCGGAGGTGTGACCACCTCCTCCCAGGAAAGGCTTTGTTTCTGAGCTCAGGGAGCGAAGGCTCCCATCCCAGGGGTTCAGAAACATGTCTCGTGGTGGCAGGCTGGTGTGTACCAGTCAGGGAACTCACCAGAGGCTGGTTGTTTTTCAGGGGGCATCTCTAAGATGGCCTCTGAGTGCATTGTATAATAAATCCCACACTGGCATCAGTGTGGGTTTATTATGCTGAGAAATTTGCTACCAAACTTCCCAGAATTCAGTATTGCCATTATGGTTCTGTGGAGTTCATAAGGACAAACTCCCAGACCATATACTCTCATTTACTGCACTTACAATGTCTAATAATAGACTTAGACACTGTAGGGGTACAGTGCTCAGGCAACTGAACCCTCACCAGTGGTATTGTGCACCCAGCTAGAGGGGTGTCTTACCTATACCATAGGCAGTGGGTTGCAGGCATGGCACAGTGGAATGTGTGCCATGTCGACTCTTCACTTTTCTCTGCACCAAAACACGCAGCCTGAAATGACATTGTGTGTGTGTGTGTTAAGGTACAGGACTTCTAAGGGTGACACAATATGTGCTGCAGTCCTTAGAGGCTTTCCCTGTTCACAGTGCCCTTGGTACCCCTGGCATATTTTTCAAGGGTCTTACATGTGGCCAGAGAGATGCCAATTGGGGATACAAAGGCACCGTTTTGGGAAAGTAAACAGGCCTGGGAACCTGATTGGCAGGGGCCCAGGGCACATCAAGTCAAAGTGCATTAAAAATCTAGCAAAAAGTGTGGTAGGGGTTGCTACAAAAGAAACCCAGGTCCCTACACTCCCCAGTTTTTTCATACCACTTAAAGCCCTGCATAATAGCAATAGTTTAACTTGTATCTGAAACTCTATGCAGCCATCAACAGCATACTGAGTTCCTTCAAGTGTCTGGGAATGCACCCTGCATTCAGACAACTCACTCCTCATTCTCGCCCTTCACTTTCATGCTCACCTTGCATTCACAGCGATCACAATGCACTCACAATGATCACCATGCATTCACACCATTTGCCTGCTCAACCTGCACTCACAGCGATCACTCTGCAATCACAATGCACATGCCCTGTTCACCCTGTACCTCACCCTGTAGTCACACGAACACACTACTCACCCGCACTCATGTGACACTTCACCCACCTATCCCCCTCACTGCTCAATCTGCAATCTCACTCAAACAAGCACATCACTAACCATGCTTTCATTCATCCCACTCTGCACTTACATCCGCACCATATGTTCACCTCACTCACCCTGCAGTCACTCCTCTTACCCTACTCTCATACTGTTGCATCGTTCACCATGCACTCACATGGGCACTCCTGCCACCCACATAGTGCAGAGGAATAATGTGCCTGTTACAAAGAACATGCACCATGCAGATCACAGAACTGTGTGTGAGTAAACTATGAGTAGCGCTATAAAAAATGAAATGTTTGTCAGGTAAGTACTATAGAGAGATGAGAAACATTGCTGGTGAGTGGTACTAAGGGAATTCATGGAAAAGAAGGAAATGGGGGAACGGGCGCCAGAAGAAAATGTTGCACCATGTGCGACCAGTGCTTGGGCTAGCCCTGGCTGGGAGTGTTAGCCTCCCGAAGTTCTGGTGTAGTTGCCCATTGGGAGAAGTAATCACCCGGGTGGACTCGCTGTTTCCTTCCATGAAGAAAGGAGCAGTTAACGTGCGTGGAGTTCCTTCTGATCCCCATACCCCTATCCAAGCTCCCCAGGAAAGGAGCTAACCATGATCTATACTCTGAAATGCCGTTGACATGTCTGGAAGCAAGAGATCTGCCTGTCTACCTTTATCTTTGAGAGCAAGCCATCTCTCACTCACGTCCAAGAAGGCTGACTCAGGCTCCTCATATGCAACAAACCTCTCTCCAGATGAGACAACAGGCAGTTGCCCTCAAAGTGCTGTGTTTTGGCATGCTTCCCTGTTCTTTCTGTTTACAACCAATTTTGTCAAATAAGAGTACTGAAGAACCGAACGCTTTAGGAAGAGAATTGGGGGAGGTTGGTGGTCCATAGTCAAGCCAATGTATGTAATACTTTGTCTGGCCTTTTAATTGGGTGAGCCTCTCTGACCCAGAAACGCTGGCTATTGGTGATTAGCAGAGTATTTATTGATTAATTCAATTCTTTAAGACTTTGACAAAAAAACTATATTGGAGAGCACGCCTGAATTGATGCAATGCACTAGGAATGCTCACCTAATTCGCAAGCGTCCCAGAGTTTGTAAATAAGAATCGACAATGCAGCAAAAAGAACTTCTTTTATTTGGCATCACCAATTCAGTCAGCTGTCACCTCACAACGTTTTCCTGATCATGACAGTTGACAGCACTTAAAAAATTTCAACGTGAGTCCAGGGTAGGCATGTGGCGGAATAGAGTGTGATAACTGATGTGCTGCAAACATTATCTTGATATACTGTTCAATCGTAGGATTGTGTTTAGGGAAGTAGGGTGTTCTCTTCTCTAAATTGGTTTGTAAGCACCCAAAGGAATTATATGACGGGCATTGAAATAATTGTGATTTCTATATGAGCGCTAGTTTCTCCTGTATACCCAGTGTGAAAGAAAATGTGGGGAATGTACCGCCATGATGAAAAGTAAGGGAGTACACTAAAAATGGATGTGAGACATACCACTTAGCTTCCAGTTCTATTTATCAGCTACAGATAGATTTAGTTGCCTATAAGCTGGCCAATATTTTCTGTTCGACTTGGACTGGTTTTCCTGAAGTTGTGTCCCCCCACTACTTAGTTGAAGGTGGTCTTTTTCATTTTATTTCAGCACACCAATGGAGTGCATGTTTCCTTACTCTATTTCTCTATTCTCTATGTGTCTTCTACCTCTCTTGATTTTCCTTCCCCTGCTTGGCTTAGACTTATTGGTTTTGCTAGTGCTTGTTTTGTAATGAAAGTGAAGTCTACAATCTGTGCTAATGATGCTTAGACTCTCTAACAGTCAGAGTTCAAACGTTCTTACACCCTCTTTTGTTTCATAAACAAGTTAAACTGGCATTCACCAAGGAGATTGTTTTGTTTGGCTGCCACTCTGTGATTGTTAATCACAATTTCAAGCGCTGAACAACAAGGTGTGCGCTCGATGTGGGTGCATAACTCTGCCATGAATTCGCTTCCTGTGGAACTGAGATACAGTATTTAGAAGAACGTCGCGTTTTGTGGTCTGTTGGAAATCTGAGCCACACTCAACTGTTCTCGTTTCACATATTGGGGAGTTGGTGGCTCACCAACATGTCCGAATTTAAAGTTTTGCATTTGTGGTAGCCTGTTCCTTCCTCCACACAGAAGGAGTTTGCTTTACAGAGTGCAGCTTTGATTATT
Organism: Lissotriton vulgaris; assembly: GCF_964263255.1. NCBI lineage: Eukaryota > Metazoa > Chordata > Amphibia > Caudata > Salamandridae > Lissotriton > Lissotriton vulgaris. Next base: position 1,154,034,034 of record NC_141695.1, on the reverse strand, counting down.
CTGTTGGGAACATTTCGAGCATAAGGTGCATAGAACAGTATGGCGTGCCGGGTCTGGCTGATATAACAGTTGAGAAACAATGTGATGGGGAAATATTTAATGTAAATATGTCTTCATTGTGAAAGGGTTAGTGGGAAAGTTACAAACTTCTGACCCCTGGAGGGTGTGTTTTAATCCTGACTTCTGCTCTTAGCTAAGGGATCATGGGGATTGTGAGCAAATCGATGTATGTCTCTGGGTGCTTTATGAGATTATATAATAAAACATCTGTACGTGTCATTTGCAGATCAAAATCAGAATGTAAAACCTTGCAGCAAGATTACCATTAATGCTGATAGAGCGTGATGGTGCTCTGAAATTGTAGAGGTGCATTATAATCATGAATAGCCCGCACCCACACATATTCATGTTTTGTATTAACGTGTGATTATTAGAACGTGGTGTAATAATGATGTGATGTTGAACGGTAGGAATGTATTTGTGCCATGCAAAGATAAATGAAATGGCAATCATGACTGAAATTGTAATTTTTAGTGTACTGCAATTGCTTGACGAAAAGTTTATGTGTAATGAAATGCATTTTAGTTTAACTGTGCACTAAGATGTATATTGCATGAAGAAATAATGTGAAATGTTTAACGTGTATTAATTGTAGATGCTGTAGTGTAAAGCATTGTTAAGTCGAGTGTATAATTTGATGTGTAAAGGCCTAAATGAAATGTTCACGTTGGAATATGAAGGGCCTACTCGTTTATTCTTACATTGGCCAACTGTGTAGGACGAAAATTTATTTTTCGCTGGTGTGCTCTCACATTTAGAAGTAGTCAGCAAATTTCATGTGTATACAAGGATGTTCTGTTCTCACGTTTCAGTTGCAGGTGGAAAAAGCAGCCTTTGTTAGTTAGAACTAACACCTTTTGTTTTAGGAGGTAGGCATGGAGGAGATGTCTAACAATGTAACGAATTAAGCAATAATTGGGAGCCTGTGTTCTTTCTCACTGAGAAGGCCTGGGAATCAAGGTCAACAGAATCCACACAGAGAAGACGGTGGAAAACTACTTAAGAGAGGTGTCCGTTAGTGAGGTGATCTGTGGGTGTGTTCTACATTTTTGTATTGTGTATTAGGGAAAGCACCCGAGGGAGGAGAGTCAGAAGGAACTTTAGAGAGGCAGAAGGAGAAAGAGAGAGAGGTTCAGAGAGGTGGAGGGAGACAGGATGAAGTAGGAGCTAGGAGAACAACCTAAGGAGCATCTTAAGAATGAGCTCTGTTGCTTTGGCTACTGATTTACTCTGTGAATGTACTTCTTAGGAAGTCTTCACAAGCTGACACCTTTTAACTGATTTTGTTTGGGAAATGTCACTTTAGAGATAGTGTAGGGATAGTCTAACGGTTTTTCCTTTTTACCAACAGATGAAGTCTGACTTAAATGTTGGAGCGGTCCTTGCTTGTGTTTTATTTTTTGAATTGTTCATTCTCTTCATGATTCACCGGAGCGGACTTATACGTAGGTTCAGCTTTGTATTCGTTCCCGTGTATTTCTACAAACTCGTGTTGAGGTGCTTGTATATTCAGTTGTTTTTGGCTTTGTAATAAACCCACTAAACTGAAGCTGGAGTCGATGGTCCTTAAGTCCTGATTAGTTTGAAAGTTAAATTATGATCATTGTTTCGCCCCTTTACACTTCTCAGCAGATAAAAAAAGACATCGACCTGAGGTTCCATGTTAAATTTCTGAAGAGGAACCCAGCCTCATCAGTTGGTAGTGAGAGGACGGTTACCTCTGTAGTAAGGGTAGAGTTAGAGAAAGGTTAGGAAAACCCCAAAGAGCCTGAAGCCACAGAGATGGTTGCCCCGAAGATCGAGAGCGGAGAACGATGGTGTTTGGCGGAGACCGACGAAGAGTGACTATGTGGTGGAAGCAGCAGTTCGCGGAGGAGTGAGTATGAATAGGGATGTTGTTAGATTGCGGTGATGGTTTGATTGTGTGATGTCTTGCGGAGTTGGAATGAGAGTTGAGTGATTGTGGTTCCGGACTGGAAGCACGGGCGGTCCATGAGGTTTTAATGTCAGGCTCGACAAGTAGCCTAAGATCCCGGGATAGATAGATTGTGGTGTAGAAGACACTCAGAGCCGTAACTGTCAGCCATTGATTGTGGTAGCAGTGAGATGTCATCGTCAAACCCACCCGAGATAGGGAACGAGAGAGTGAGTGTTTGAGTGACCAACGCAGGCCGTGGGTTACTGTGTGTGTAAAATCAAGTGATTGGATCCTATGAACTATTTATGTGACCGTCCGACTGTTCATTGGCAGATGGTTTAGGTCAGTTGTCATGTCGTTTCGCAGACAGACAATTGTCAGATTGAGGTAGACAATTACGGGTGACTGCCCAGTCATATGGTGGACAGTCGATCACGTGATTGTTCGGTCGTTTCGTGGACAGACAGTTACTTGTTGTATGAGGGAAACATGCAAGAGTGTTCGGAAAGATTGTGAAGGAGGGGAAGTGCTGCTTGAGGAGGAAGAGTGACGTTGAAGTGTGCCTCACTGTGATAGGTCGGTTAGTGTAACGCCGCGCTGGTATTGGTGGATTGACATTAGGAAGTAAAACAAAAACACTGTGGGCAAAAGAGTTGATTTCATCTTGAAATGTTTTAGAGTATTACGAGATCTTTGTAGGGGAGAAAGAGGAGTAGTAACTCAAGAGGGGGTGCTGTGTATCGATTTAGATTCCGTATGCATCTCCCGATTCATGCCCTTATATAGGTACGATTCACATTGCTCTTATATAGGCATAGAAATCCAGTCCTTATTTAGGCATAGCCCATGCTACCTAAATACAGGCATGGCTACTTCCAGCCGTTCATCTACGTCACAACGAATTCCTGGAAAACCAGACTCTTAAGCTGAAGGAACTTTCCCTTGCCTGGATATTGATTTCTCCAAGAACTTGTTTATTATGCATGAACATCTATTCCTTTGGGGTTCATTTACAACGTTCATATGCCCGACTTTTACGTCAATACTGGCATTCATAAGCACCTTCAAGGTATGAATATACCTTCACTTGCTGTGGCAAAGCACAGTGTGATTCGGTGCAGTTCGACTACCCACTTGCACTATGCAGCTCGCTACAGTGAGTGCCGAAGGAAGCAAACTCCCCAGCTGACGCACTGACCAGAAGCTGTCATCCTCCTGCTGAGAATCCAGCTCCCGTGTTTCTGACTCCCCTTGCGGGGTGTTGGGAGATCAAGTCCAGGGAAAGAGATACCAACCTTTCTCATTCTAAGGTATGGAGCTGATTAGAACCTAGAGAAACCTTTGGTAATTCTTGGCAAAACTAAACTATAACTAAAGACAGCACCTACTTCTTCCCTCGTACTAGACCTAGGTTAGGTACACTGGGGTAGGTGTATTTTAGAAGCACTAGTTGAGTATTTTAGCCTGTGTTATTTATGTATATATTTTTATATATGTCATAGCAACAGACAATGCTATTACAGTATTATTTTATATTACTGTTTACGCTGTATGCATTATACTTTGCAGTCTGTCTAACGATTGTAGCAGTTCACCTCTCTTGCATGAGAAAGAAGACTGTTCAATAAATCCTTTTATTGAAACACCAGTCTCTCTTTTTCTGTGCAACTATGTAGAAACGAAGCATGCACGATTGACTGAGTGAAATAGTTATCTATTGTTTCCACGACTCTGAAGATACTGTTCCGTTCTAAGGGAAACAAGTTGCCATGTTTATGCGATTGTCAGAAACAAATCCCTTCTTGTTTATTCAAGAACGTTTCTAGTGACCTCTGAGTTAACTGCCACACACAAAATTAAGTTTAATATACTCGATAGAGACATACTGACCTCAGTCCTATGTCAAATCTATAGTGTATATTGTTCCAATGCGTAGAGCCTATTGGGAATATAGGAACTACACTACATGGTGCCTAACGTTTTGCTAAGGCACTAATTTAATGCTAGATACTGAAGTAACTCAGCCGTGCTTTTCTCAGAGCCCCTTTACTCATAATACTCCAATAGACGTCTGGAGTGGGTAAGGGATAATATCCGCCATAGCTGAGTAGGACGAAAAATCCTATGTATTAGTTTTTGGTTTGTTCAAGGTTGAAGGATACAGTGTTCCAAAATATTGTGCACCTTATCTTTGTTTCCGTGAAGCTTGCTCTGCAAACTTTCAGTCAACAAAATGGCTGACAAAGATAATCCTGGAGCCAGTGGAGCTGCAGGAGAAAACGCAGTACCAGCTTTCAACTTAACAGGTTTCCAAGAAACCAAAGCAAGTGCTGTAATCATTCCTCCAAATGTAAGGAAAACCATCACTATAAAACTTATGCAACATGGCCTATCATCAAGAGGTGGTAGAGCAGTTTTTGGGATAGAGGCACATGAATATCACCAGACAGAGGTATTCTATTCATGGGTAGTATTCCAAGAATTAAATCCAGTTACACATATGTTTCACTTCTACAAAGAAGATGAACCACCAGAGGAATATATTCCTTTCGAGGATATAGAAATTCCTCTCACATACCAGGGGCATGAGCTCTGGTTAAAAGGCGCCCTAAAACATTTAAATAACATTACCAGGCTCGGTCCACTAGGTAGACCAGGAGCAACATGGCTGATTTTAGCCGGCTATACACCACATCCTGACATTGAAGAAATAACAGAGGTAGAGTTATTAGCTCAACTCAAAGATTTAATCAAAATTTACAGACAATTGGTTCAATATGTCATGCGGACTCGAGTCCAACCATCAATAGTTATTCCACAACAAACTTCTCACCAGGGAAATACACTAAAAATTACGCCACAGACTTTACACGCAGTCGTGGGTAATTTACTTGCAAAACGTGAACAAATTCCATTCTGGGTAGCTCAAAAAATTACTCAAATCAAAGCAGTATTTCCTAATACTAGCCCTCATGAGAAACACTGAATTTTAACAATCTGTTTACCAATGGGGATCACACCACATCTGGAGGACTGCACCACTTGGGGTACAATCTTCGCTCCTATCTACACTAAGACTCATGGTGTTCCATCTATGGAGGTAATACCTGACATCTTGAAACAGATTCAAAACTAATACGGGACAGAGCCTGCTCTAAATTTAGGTATGAAACTACTGAAAGATTTTAAACAGGTCTCTCCAATAACATTATCAAATATTAAAGGAGAAGCAGCATCAGTGGCGTTCCGCCAGAAATTAAGGGAATTTAATGTAACAGAACAACATCAAGAACTAGCCAGAACTATTGAAAAATCCTATGAAGAATTAGGCAGAGACAGTTTGGGTGGGTAACCAATGAAACCACAACCATCTAAATGTCCTGAAAAGGTCTTTACTAAAAACACTCCACCCTCTGCTAAAAAGAAGTGGGAAAATAGCAAACAAATTTCGAAAGAGAAGCGTTATCAATCTAGAGGTAGGTCTCCTCAAAAGGAGCTTTCTGAAAGGTGGTATAACCTCCTTTGGGTGGGTAACCAATGAAACCACAACTATCTAAAAGTCCTGAAAAGGTCTTTACTAAAAACACTCCAACCTCTGCTAAAAAGAAGTGGGAAAATAGCAAACAAACTTCTAAAGAGAAGCGTTATCAATCTAGAGGTAGGTCTCCTCAAAAGGAGCTCTCTGAAAGGTGGTATAACCTCAGGAATTGGGGTAATTTGAAAAAACCTGGTAGATATCAAAATACTGATACACGTTCCTCTAATTCCTTTTAGACTTCGTCACAGAAATCCGAAAGAAGTGGACGGTCAGAAAACCAAGAAGAACGCATGAAGTCCAAAGACGATCAACACGTTCAGAAAAGTAAACCAACAACTCAATTCACCAAAAAAAAAAGTAGCAGGTCTAAAAAGCAGACATGCCGAGGATATTGTGCACACAACATAAGAACGGAGAATGAGCTCAGACAATGCTGGACAGCGCAGCAGAAGTGACAATAGCTCGCCAGAACGTGTAGGGACTTCTGGAGACATTGGACTTGAATGAAGACATTGAAGTTGAAACTGCGGATTCCAGGATTAGTTCTCCACATAGGTTATATGAAATAACACTCCGGATGGAGGGAGACATACCAAAAAAAGTGAAAGGACTCTTTTGGGAGCGATTTTCCAAGGGTTACGATATACTTCTGGCTGAAAAAGACTGGCCACCAACATTTGTCAGGGAGTGCCCACATGGCGAAGACATCGTTATGCCAGCCTTCTCTAATCATGTTCCAATTCATTTAAAGTATACATATGCCATGAAATGGGCAGTCGCCCAAGCCCCAGCATTATACAAAAATCATGTTGGATGGGATGAGGACTCGCCTCACCATAGAATCCAACAAAAAATTCAACCAACTGCACAAAGGCAGTACCCAATTAAGCAAGAAGCTAAAAAAACATGTCAGGGGGATATTAGAACAACTTGAATACCAAGGGGTGATTGAAACATGCACCTCATCAATGAACAATCCTTTGTTTCCTGTCTCCAAACCAGACAATACATATTGTCTAGTACTGGATTACAGACAACTAAACTCTTGTTGCGAAACATTTGCTGTGCAGAATGCACACAGTATGGCACTAATTAAAAGTATTGTGCATAAAAATATAAAACCACATTTGATATTTCTAATGGTTTCTTTTGTCAAAATATTGTTCCTGAAAGTAGGTATTTGACCGCTTTCTCAATAATGGGGACACAGCGTCACTTCTGTCGTCTCCCTCAGGGATTCAAGAACAGTCCTGGGTTATTCTCAGCAAGGGTAACAGAGCTACTACACACTTATGATGATGAAGCATTGTCATATGTGTATGACATCTATCTGACAGATGATGACTTGGATAGGCACTTGAATAAGGTGAATACCATTATACTTGGATTCGTCTCTAAGCGTTATAAATTCAATTTAAGAAAAATCTAGAATTGCCCATTTAAATGTCCTCTCTCTAGGATATAAACTTTCAAGTGAAGGCAAAAGCCTGGCAGCCAACTTTTTTGAAAAGTGTGTGCTGCTCTAACCTCCAAAAACACTGAAAAACTTACAGTTAATTCTAGGATTCCTAAATTTCGGAAGAACTTACATTCTTAACTACGCAGAAAGGGTTAAACCTCTCTACAAATTAATCAAACCTGATTTAAAAACAGTAAATTGGACACAAAAACACACAGAAATTTTGCGCTCACTATAAAAGGACATGTTAACAACTACACATTTGCAAACATGCGAAACTTACGCAACCTAGTGATCCGAATCATTCCGGGTGAAGGCGGATTCACCTACTTAACTTTTAACGAAGGTGAAAAAGTACCAATCGCTTACAAATCACATTTGTATACACAAACAGAAATGAAATTCACTTCAACGGAAACAATTTTGACAGCTGTTCAGACCGCTGTAGCAAAAGAAAGGGCCCTAGCACAGGGGAAACGCATTATGGTCGTAACTCCTGTACCTGCCTGAGAGGCAGTGACATAAGTAAGCATTCCTAATACTAAAGCTTTACATTTGAGATAGATACAATGGGTTAATTCACTTACTGCAACAGATGTTAATTACTTTTTTGATCCATATTTGAAAACACAAGCATTTCTACAATACAAACAAGAATATCCTCTGCCTACTGAAATTCTGCCTCTTGACTAATATGAAAGTATAATTTATACTGACGGATCAGCTCAACCCGCTACAGGGTTAAACAAGCCTATAGTGCAGTGTGCGCGATCGTTAAAGGTCGTATGCGCGATGGTAAATTTAGATCAATGGTCACTAAAACACTATCTCTAGGCGATGGTACAGCTCAGCGAGCTGAACTACAAGCATTCAAAATGGCACTTGAAAACACAGATCACGAATTCCCCACACTCATATTGTGCGATTCTTTCTATTGTGTTCAGTCTTATAATGAATATTTACAGAAATGGCTTCAGAACGGTTACAAACATGCAAAAGGTGGCACAATTAAGCATAAAACGCTTTGGGAACAAGAAGTTCAGTTATGAGAAGGACTACAAAACAGTCACGTGATACACACACTGAGTCATCAACGTGATGGCGTGAACGCTGAAGGTCATTAATTGGCTGAATAGGCAGTGAAGGGGGCTGTGCAATCTGCTTTCGTAGCTGCAATCACTCGTTCAAAAACTAAAATAGAAAGTGAAATAATGCTAGCTGTCAAAGCAACATGCAAAGGCAGCGGTAGTACATTACCTCAAAACTATCCACTCAAATACTCATATGTCAATTATGCAAATAACGTTCCTTTTGCTCGAATTACTGGAGTGGGGGATAAAGTCATTCCAAAAAGGGAACGAAGGCCAGCTTTGATTTACAGAGCACATCTGGGAGAGTGTCTGATACATCAGGGGATCTCTAAATATTAAAGTTAAAAGTAATGTACTGGTGGCCAGAAATGAATGCACACATTCACATTTCTGTAATTAACTGCACAGACTGTAATAGAGATCGCAGCACAGAACACCGCCAGATACCTGACTATAGCATAGTCAGCCCAGTACAGACACCGTTGTTAGACAGCGTTAGACTATCTACACGCAGATGTCCTTATGGACGTATGCAGTCCCACAAGCACTAAATCAAGGTTAATTTGGATGTGGCCTTAGCACTCGGCTGACGCTCAAACTGTTATAAAAGATTTGCAAGTCTTTATTGGCGCATACGCAATCGGCACGCTACATTCTGACCAGGGTCCTGTGTTTAGCTCTCGAGGGATGTATGACATTACAACGCATGCTTTTACCACGCATGCTTTTACAGCACAAGTTTTACAACGCATGCCTTTACAACGCATAGTGCTGAGCGGTGCTGGATAGTGAATAGTTTAATTTACTATTCCAACTCCAGTCCCCGTGGATAGTAGGGAAGGTGTTGGATAGTAAATTAAATCTATTCCCTATCCTAGAGCGCCCCCCCCAGCGCAATGCGTTGTAATGGTTTGCGTTGTAAAAGTTGCGATGTAAAGGCACTGCATGGTAAAAGTTGCGTTGTAAAGGATGTTTCCCGCTCTCGAGCTTACAAAGAAGCCATGTCCAGTTTGGGCATTGCAGTGCGGTATTCTAGTCCATTCCATCCTGGGGGAAATTCGGTTGTGGAGAGAAAAAAACGGGACATAAAGCAATTTATAACAGCTAGAGTATTAGGTTCGGGTAACGGGCTGGTTAAACATCTAATAAGTGCCCAACGTAGTCTTAATAACCTGCCAAGAAGTTCTCTAGGGGGTATCACTCTATATGAGGTCCTTTTTGGGACAAGAATTTTGGTCCCCGACCTTGATTGTCACACATCAGTGGTGGAACAAAAGCATTTTGATATCAAAGATCGTTTGGCTGTTTTACAGGACTTAAATGAATTAAGGACGAAACAAAGCAACTTGTTCCTGAAGCCAACCACCACTGGGGAAAAAAACCACCCATCCCAGCAAGGCATGTCTGGATCCCAAATCTTGGTGATCTAATCAGAGAAAAGATCATGGAAAAGAAGGAATTTGGGCCTTCTTACAGACAACCAGTACCTATCCTAGCAATCCACGGATCAAGAACAGTTTTACTGCCGCCCCTTGCTGGTAAAAAGGAGAAAAGATTTGTGTCTATCGATCTGATCAAACCACACTATGTGGCTGATACTAAGCAGCAGTCCAGGTGGACTCTGACCAAGTAGCAGACACACTCCTCTAGCTACTATTCAAGAGGTTCAAACTGAGAGACTCGTCACCTTTGAAGAATCTGCAGTGAGAAAAGAAGGACTAAGCAACAGTGCTATGGAACTTGTACCTCTTGAGACCCAAATAACAGTTCATCAAGAAACACCTGTCTACAACGAAGTGACAAGTAGTCAAGTGATTCCAGCGATTTCAACGAATCAGGATGCAATCCCCACCATTGATAGAACTGCCACTGGCTATTTCATTAACTTTGATACGTTTTCTGAGGATCCCAGTGAACCTGAAACGACGCCAGCAAAAAGAACGTTCAAATAACAAGCAAATTACTTTTTTCATCACCTTGAAAAAACGTATCTGGTTTCACCCTGGATTGAACTTTGGATTGTGTTGGGAATATTTTTTCTTCTACTTTGGTTAACTCTAGGTATGCTGATAAATGAAAGATATGTAAAAATGGACATAGCAAGTAAGAACATCAAATTACTCCACAAACCACACAAATCATCTCATCGTGAACAAAGAGACTTGTCAGCAGTGAACATCACAGCCATTCCTATACCTGATGGTATAGCTTGGGACAGAACAGAATATGACATTTTTGGTGCGTCGGAGCTGTTGAAGATTCCACAACAATTCAAGATTTCATTAAGTGACTTTGTTTTATCTAGTACCTTTTCTGATGATTGGGACTTCGAGACTGTTGATAATATGAGGTCAGACCTAGAAATGTCTGCAGTGTTTACTAATCATGAATATTTAGAAGGTTCTTCAGACTATGAACAAATGTATTGTTATAATCACTATGGTCATCATTTCTTGCACAAATCAACAATGCCTAGAAATGTATATATGTATAACCAATGGGAACATTGTCCTACGCCACCAAAGGGTAGCTCAAAAACTTATGCTATTAAGTTCCCATACTTTTCAGGGTTTAATGTATCCAATCCAGAATAATTTTATTTCAGAAATATAAATAAAACGGGACTCAAAACTATGTTAACAAACACAAAACAGATTTATTCTGCAGCCTTTTTTGCCCAACTGTCTGGATTAGGTTTCAACTTTTGGAAAGACCACATTGAGACGAAAACTGTCTGGGGTATGAAAGATTGGCAAGTGCAGGGGGTAGAAGCTTTGTTTAGAGCCTGTATCATCCCTGAGCAAATTATGTTTTTGAATGACACTGTCCAACAAACGTCTTGCCTTGGGTTAGCCTAGATCAAAGACATGAACAACCCATCCACACCTACACCTACACCTAATAGTGAAGACACTTCAGAGGGGAAGGTCGACGACTCGACGTACATACTATTTTGCTTCACAACAGAACAGATCCAGATTGGAAAAAATGGTTGATCTGGCCCACAGACGCAAACAACTGTCAAGTTAGATTCCTGAACAAAACACAAGGGGTTAAATACAATAGGCCAGACCCAAGATATGTTCAAAGACAGCATCCTGGAATAGTAACAACATAAAGCTCTGCCTTGATTGGCTACACAGATCTACACGTAAGGATGTAAAACAACACTTATCTTTGTTTAAAGATGGCGCAGATCTTAGGGAATTCTTGCAAGGACCAAGAAAACCGTGTCAAAAATGTTTTATATATGCCGGTATATATGCTGCATATAACAAAGCATGGAGGATTACACAAGCAGATACAGCAGAACAAATACGAGAAATTGATTGTATTAATGTAGAGAAAACTCTCTCTGTAGTTGACAATGGGTTAATGACTCTGTCGTCCAGAATATATTCATTGGACAGCATAGTATCTTCTGCCATAGACATCATGGAACAGGACTTGGTCATGTTGCAACATGGTCAGTCACAATTACGTTCTATCATGCTATTAGACTAGACGTGACAAAACCTTAATTCAGGCTATGTGCCTTAGCGTTTAATCAATGCCACGTCTCTGTTTTCAGAATTCAATCTCACTGATAAACAGATCAAATTGGCACAAAGGGGAGCAGAGTATATGGTGCTGAGCATTGATAAACTGGAAAGATTGCCATTTACGGTAGCAGAAAAACCAGCTACTGAATGGATAATATATGGAACAATCTCTCTGCCTGTTACAATGTTTCATTTTCAGTATTGCCTAAAACACATACCAGCAGGCACAGTTTTTGTTAGTGGTATGTTACAAAGATGAATGAAGCGATTACAGGTCGTGTAGAATAGGATCACAGCTTTATTAGATGTTAGTCAGATCCATTGTAATGCCCCACCAGGAGCAGGCTCTCTACTGCTCAGCCCATCCACACCAACTGACACACTCAACCAATCCAAACACAATCAACATTCCATCAGACATCATCACTGGCTGAGCAGCAGGGAGAGAACTTCTGTAGGGAGGGTGCATAAAGTAGAAAGTACATTACAACAACCCCCCCCCTTTATAATGATAGAAAACAAACTCCTCGGGGCTAGACTAATGTCCCGACATTGGTTTACTCCGTGTGATATGCATACCACAACACCATCCATAACGTGCTTCTGATCAATATTTCTAGATGACTTTAGATAGTTGCCAGGTTAAACACGCTAAGCTTAATAGTCTGTTGGCAGGCAGGAAAAAGGAAAGTCCAACATGTACTGCCATAAAGAGGTTGTAGGAATGTCACTTTGCAGCTTCACATCAACGCTCTAGCACGCAAGGGCAGTATTCCTCAAGGCTGTTATCTGATAGAATATAACATAGACTGTCAGTCATTTTTCAAAACCAGCAAGCATACAGAAACTGGCACAATTTAGTTAAGGGCGACCGTTGACAGGGTCACTGGTGGGGCAATTAGGTGCCTAGTTTCATCAAATCCATAAGTTTAAGTTCACTTACTTGAGTGTTTTAAGTCCAATAATTTCCAAACAGTAGGACATTTCTTACATTTCTTACTCCTTCAAAAAACAGCTTCATTTACTTCAGTCTTAAAAGTCAATCCATCCAAGGTAGCTCCATGGGTTCTTTGAATTGTCGCCAGTGTTACAAAGATGAATGAAGCGATGACATGTCGTGTAGAATAGGATCACAGCTTTATTAGATGTTAGTCAGATCCATTGTAATGCCCCACCAGGAGCAGGCTCTCCACTTCTCAGCCCATCCACACCAACTGACACACTCAACCAATCCAAACACAATCAACATTCCACCAGAAATCATCACTGGCTGAGCAGCAGGGAGAGAACTTCTGTAGGGAGGGTGCATAAAGTAGAAAGTACATTACAACATGGTACAAACTGTGAAAACGCACTAAGCTGTTCTCTCCTTTGTCAGGGTATTAATTTACACGGGGCCTGCAATGGTTCCTCTAACAATTTATCCTGTCACCTGCAAGGTTCACCAGCTGCAGTGATTGATCCAATATTTGGACAACTTTCCAATGGGAGTTAGCTCATGTTGAACGATCACGCCTGCTGTGGTAGGTTGCCAGGCATACCATATCTAGTAACTGAGTCATCCAGGGTCACTTGCTGTATGCAAGTATTGTTTCCTAAAACGAAGACAGCCAGGGAGTCGCCATTATGGCCTTCACTAAACATCTCTTCTATACAAATTGATACTCTAAGCAGAATGAAAGCCATTATTTTGCAAAAAACTGTGCCATTGACCTCGGCCAAAGAAACCTATGATCTACAAGTCGCAAGGACTTCTGCCGAGATACTCGCCCTTTTGAATACAAACTGCCCTATACATTTCTCAGAAATGTTAAGTCGTATCTTAAACATGTCCAATACGAGCGGTATTGTACATCTATTTAAGAACGTATGTTCTGGACTATTAGCACCTTTTCAAGCAGTCCTCAGAATATTTCCAAACTTCGTGCACTTTGTGTTGGGCGGACTGCCCCTCCTTTTGGGACTCGTTGCAGGGATACTATTTTTGCTCCTTCTGCTACGATATGGCAAGCCAAATTACCAGCGTCACTCCAAGCACCATAGAGAGAGCTCTCTTGGAGATGAAGTATCCTGAGCGCATCATCCAATTTTTGGGATTAACTAGTCTAAGAAAATTAAATACCACATGGTTTCTGTCATTCAGACCAATCTGGCAAGATTGCATCTTGCCTGTTCTACGCTACCTGCTATGCAGAGAAGAATGTGTGTTAGACATCTGTCTAACACGCCCATCCGTCATGTCAACGGATGTTGATACTTTGCTTGAACCGGTAACGGCCCATGCTTTGTGTTGTCCCCAGCGGCTACCAATTCTGATGATGGCATTCACTGAGATCTCACAGATGCAAAATGCTGATGCTGAGGTACGAGAGGAAACTACAGGCACACAGGTAACATTCGATTTGAACATAGCTGATGCGACCAATGCTGAAGGCAATACTTCACATCGATGTGCGGTTAATCTTCTTAAGGAGGTAATCCAACTATCACCTACAATGTTAGACAATTTTTTTGCTGACACAGAAGATTTCATGTTTTATCCAAGCGCTAACACTGACTTTTGAATTTGGCACACAGTGTTCTGAGAGACTTTGAATTTGACCTTCATTTTTTTTAAAACAAAGAACTTTTTCCTATGAATCAGTTTTTTCTTCCAAATTTTTATTTTTCCTTTTTGGCACAAGTAATCTGCTTATCGCACAACTATTCTTAAAGAACAAAAATTCTAGGAATACTTCTAGAGACAATATATGACCTTGTCCACAAACAAACAGTTTTATGTAATTCGACATGAAATGGTTTCGGCCTTTTTTCTTCTGTATTTACAAACCATTTCATAAATGTATATTTTTGTGCTTCATTCATTTAGCATTCAAATGTAAATATATGCTGAGAATGGAACATTGCTTCAATGTGTACACCACCAGTGCATTTTTTATGCTTACAACCAGTACTAATGCATTTCTTAATGTATTTTGGAAGGGTTCTAGACTTCATGTGTAGATATGTTTAGACATGTTTAGTCGAACATACGAAAGTGGAGTGGGTGTTTTGTATCGATTTATATTCCGTATGCATTTCCCGATTCATGCCCTTATATAGGTATATCCAGTCCTTATTTAGGCATAGCCCATGCTACCCAAATACAGGCATGGCTACTTCCATCCGTTCATCCACGTCACAACGAATTCTTGGAAAACCAGACTCTTAAGCTGAAGGGACTTCCCCTTGCCTGGATATTGGTTTCTCCAAGAAATTATTTATTATGCATGAACATCTATTCCTTAGGGGTACATTCATGATATTCATATGCCCGACTTTTACATCAATATTGGCATTCCTAAGCACCTTCAAGGTATAAATATACCTTCACTTTCTATGGCAAAGCACGGTGTGATTCGGTGCAGTTTGACTAGCTACTTGCACGACGCAGCTTGCTACAGCAAGTGCCGAAGGAAGCAAACTCCCCAGCTGACGCACTGACCGGAAGCTATCATCCTCCTGCCGAGAATCCAGCTCCAGTGTTTCTGACTCCCCTTGCGGGGTGTTGGGAGATCGAGTCCAGGGAAAGAGATACAAATCTCTCTCATTCTAATTTATGGAGCTGATTAGAACCTAGAGAAACCTTTGGCAATTCTTGGCAGAACTAAACTATAACTAAAGACAGCACCTACTTCTTCCCTCGTACTAGACCTAGGTTAGGTACACAGGGGTAGGCATATTTTAGAAGCACCAGTTGAGTATTTTAGCCTGTGTTATTTATGTATGTATTTTTATATATGTCAAAGCAAAAGACAATGCTATTACAGTATTATTTTATATTACTGTTTAAGCTGTACGCATTATACTTTGCATTCTGTCTAACAATTGTAGCAGTTCACCTCTCTTGCATGAGAAAGAAGACTGTTCAATAAATCATTTAATTGAAACGCCCATCTCTCTTTTTCTGTGCAACTCTGTAGAAACGAAGCATGCACGATTGACCCTCATCACCAGCCGACTGGACTACGGGAACACCCTTTACGTCGGAACCACAGCCAAACTCCAGAAAAGACTCCAGCGCATTCAGAACGCCTCAGCACGACTCATCATGGACATCCCCCGACACAGCCACATCTCCGGACACCTGAGAGACCTGCACTGGCTCCCTGTCAGCAAGAGGATCACATTCCGACTCTTCACCCACGCACACAAAGCTCTCTACAACCAAGGCCCCAGATACCTCAACGACCGCCTGACCTTCTACACTCCCACTCGCCAACTCCGATCGACCACCCACGCCCTCGCCGCCGTTCCTCGCATCCGAAGAGCCACAACAGGAGGAAGATCCTTCTCCTACCTGGCTGCCAAGACGTGGAACTCCCTCCCCACCCACCTCCGCTTGACCCGAGACCACCTCTCCTTCAGGAAGCAACTCAAGACCTGGCTGTTCGAGCAGTAGAGGACCACCCAAGCGCCTTGAGACCCTCCGGGTGAGTAGCACGCTATATAAATGCTTTGATTGATTGATTGATTGATTGATTGACTGAGTGAAATAGTTATCTATTGTTTCCACGACTCTGAAGATATTGTTCCGGTTCTAGGGGAAATAAAGTTGTCATGTTTATGCGGTTGTCAGGAATGAATCCCTTCTTGTTTATTCGAGAAAGTTCCTAGTGACCTCTGAGTTAGCTGGCACACACACAATTAAGTTTATTATACTCGATAGAGACATACTGACCTCAGTCCTATGTCAAATCTATAATGTATATTATTCCAATGCGCAAAGCCTATTGGGAATATAGGAACTGCACTACAGGGGAAGAAGCCCACCTGAGGATACCCCAGCTCATTATATGGCTACAAATGGAAGGCTGCATACTATATTTTGGCTTCAGAATTGGCAAAAGATGACTGAGGAGGGATATTTTTCTTTCCCACGCTATGGCTCATTTAGATTTGATGTGTTGTACCATTTGAAATCGGTGATGGCTACATTGCGACTTTTGCCTAGACCAACTCAGTTTGAGGCGCTTGATGCATGGATAGAAGCAGCGCATGCAAGAAAAAGAGATCGAAGTCAGGAATGGTTGAAGAAGTCGATCAGGGCTTTTCAGGATGCGTGATGGGACGCATTGGCGAAGAGATGGAGGGTAGACGCCATAGAGGGAGATAGACTATTTCCGTTACTAGTAAAAGTAGAAGATGCCCAAAAGAGAAGAGAAGAGGAATATGATAGAGACACAGATGACAGTCTGTGGCGAGGTTGTTGCCAGAATGACCACTACCATATAATCCAGGTTCGGAAGGAGTAATGGTGAGCTTCTGCAAGGGAAAAAGGGGAGCTACAAACAAACTCCACAGTGGGAGTGAGAGGAAGGATTTCAGCAGGGACAGAGAGGATGGGGACACAACCACTGAGAGGAAGGGAGGCAGATGAGGGCAACACAGTTACCAGACTACCGGAAGCTCTTACAGTACCGGTGACCATTGGACCTATAGTCGCACGATACGATCCAGATCAAACAAGAAATGGAAGTCTAGTACGGTCAGTAATAGGAGAGGGTGCTGGTTCTAAAGGAAACGGGACAGCGGATGGAAGTAGTCACCCTTTGAGGCCCATAGAATCAAGTACGCCATTGCCAGCCACAGCAGATTCCTCTAGGGTACTGATGGAACAGAGAGCACAGAGGACAGGGAACTTAGCTGACTCGCGTTCTGACTTGAGGATGTGGAAACCCTCAGTGAGAGGCCCTAGTGGTAGGATGGTGGGAAATAACAGTCGGGGAGTTACAGGGAGTCAGTCTGTCTCACAGAATTTGATGGAAGGAAACCAGCGGGAAGATCAGGCTAGTGACAATGGAGAGTCGAGTAGTGTATCGAGACAGGGGAAAATTAAAGCTGCTCTTCGGGCCAAGGTGCTGGATGTGGTGAGATTAAAGGCAGAAGCAGAGGAGATAATAAGTGGGAATTTGCCTTTGGAAAGGATCTAACTCTATGAGCCAGATGAATTGTTGTTTGTGGCGAAAGATGTAACTCGCAAGGCAAGGAAAGCACATGATAAATTGACAGAGTTGGCATAGAGGTATGATGTAGATTTGTCTAAAACTAAAATGTTACAGGGGAATCATAGGTTAGATTACAGTGATCAGGAATTAGAAGAGAAAAGAGTCATAGGTTTGAAAACGCACATTCGAGCATTGATTATTGGAATATGAGCGTGGAGCAGGCTTGACAAATGAAAGGAAAGATGGGCAAAGAAGAAGTGTGCCAGGAAGAGCATAGAAGAAACACCACCCCAGGTGGAGAAAAGATGAGAGTAGAGGCCTTTCCATTGCGCGAAGTACAAAATGGAGGGTATGTGCCTTGGAGTAGAGGTGACTTAGCAGCGTTTACCAATGATTTTCCTCGGCTGAGGGAAAAACCTGTTGAATGGTACAAGCAAGTTGATCGGTTTGTCAAAATACTGTGGATCGATTTGAATACATTGTTTGATATTGTGGTAGCAAGTGATTTGTGGTCAGCTTGTAAATTTGCTGTTGATTGGCCGTCTTCGGGGCCTGAGCGAGATTCGGTTACACATGGTCCTTCTCCTGTGGTTATGAAAAAGTACGAACAAGTAATCACATGGTTGCAATCTAAGATTTCGCCACAAGATATTGACTGGGTTAAGATAGACAGAACTGTTCAGGAGCTAAAGGAGAGTGTGCATGCTTACTATGGGAGGCTCTTACAAGCCTTCAAGCAGTATAGTGGGTTGGATACACTCGATCCAAAGGGTATGGGACTGTTCATCTCCAAATTTGTGTTAGGATTGAGACCAGAAGTTAGCTATATGATTCAGCAGCATTTGATTTGCTGGCAAATTAAATCAGTGGATCAAATCTTGCGATATGCCAGAGTAGCGATGAAGTGGACTCGAAGCACAAAAAGCTTAAGGATAAGCTGATGCTGGTCCAGGTGCAGAATGCAGAGAAGGAAGGGCAGGCCCAGACCAATGGAGGAATGCTAGGAAGAAGGAAGGTAAATAATCAAGGAGGGACTCCGAATGTGTCAGGTCAGGGAAAAAGGAAACCCATAGATCCTAAGACAGGACTAGATGTTGCTACCTTAAAGAAGACTACTGCATGTCATAACTGTCATAAGATCGGGCATTGGAAGCACGAGTGTAGATCGAATCCAGCTAATCAGATCCAGTAGGAGGAAGTGGTGCAGAAGTCTGAGGATGTTAATACAGTGACGAGACCTGGATCGGTACAAAGGGGGACAGTAGGTCCGCAGGTTCAAGTTCCCCAGCCACCGGGAATTCCACAAGGAACTCAAACTTACCAGCAGATGCCTTTTATTGAGACTTTTGATGAACACGGTTCAGACCCATTGCAACAACGGTGTCTGATGGGGGAGGAAGACTGTACCCTTGGAGCAGTCTTGGAGGTAGATCAAAGAGAACCGTATGTAGAGGCAGATGTTGATGGTCACCCAACTACCTTCTTGGTTGACACAGGTGCTAATCGCTCTACTGTGAGGTCTGCAGTGGTTCCTAACTTACCCCTCTCGGGACAATCAATTCAAGTTGTAGGAGGGGTGAACAGGAAAATGACTAATCCTTTGACTGAACCAATATCTGTAAGAATAGGGACCTGTCATGCTCGACATCAATTTGTGGTATGCCACTCAGGTCCGGTCTGTCTGTTAGGTCATGACCTTTTGTGTAAATTGAACGGCACCATCTATTGCACGCCCAAAGGAGTAGACCAGCTGCAGACTAGTGATGATGATGCTACCTTCAAGGTGGTAAACGAGAATTTGTGTATAAAATAATTTCCTATGTTAACAGTTGAGGAACTCCCGCTCAACCTGAGAGACTCTGTCTCTTTGGATGTTTGGGATTTCACGGGGGAAAAGATAGGACTGATCAACGGAGTTGAGCCAGTTAAGTCAAACCTAATGCTGAGTTTCTGAGAACACCTCAGTATAATCTGTCACCGGAGATGATTGCAGGAATTAAACATGTGATTGAATCTATGCTCGAACAAGGAATTCTGAAGGAGATAATGGGGATCCATTTAACTCACCAATCATGGGATTGCAAAAACCGAGTGGGAAGTATAGGATCGTGCAGGGCCTGTGAAAGGTTAACACCCTTTGTCCCAACTGCTTTTGCTCCTTCCTCTCCCACTCTTCCCCCTTCCCAATATATTCCTCCCCCTATCTCGTCTGCCTTGCCTCCAGCCTCCCCCCCACCCTGTAAATTCTCCAATGTTTTTGCCCCTGCCCCTGATCCCCCTAATCCAACCCACCTCCCCCTTCTTATTCCACCTTTCTTACAACCTGGTCCACTGATCAACTTTCCTTACCTTCCCCCTTCCCTCCCCCTTTCACCTCTTCCCTTTCCGCTCTTCCCTGTCCCCCGTATCCTAAATTCTTCTCTTCTACCACATCTCTCTTCAACCTCCCCTTCCTAATCCTATGCTTCCTAACCATGTCTCCCTCCTCAACAATTCCTTCCTTGTTTCTCCCTCTGACCTTGCAGTCCCTTACTCCTCCCTAAGTTTCCATCTTGCCTAATCCCCCCCACTCCACCTGTTACCTGCCCCTACATTCATCTTTCATAGCCTACAATACCTGTCCAGCTTCATTCTCTCTTTTCTCCCCTTACCTCTGGCCTTCCTTGGTCCCCCCTACTTCCCCTCCTGTACAACCCCCTCTCCTCTCTTCTTCACGTACCTTTGGCCTTCATCCGACCCCACCCTCCCTGTTCAGCCTCTTCTCCTTTCTTCTCCCGTTACCTTTGGCCTTCATTTGACCCCCCTCCTACTCCTCATCTTTCTTCTCCGATTTATGATCTCTACTCTTCCCCTCTGTTCAACACCAGTACAAATATTTCTCTTCCCCCCACTGTTTCACGATCCACTCCTATCGTCCACCATCTTTCCCCTCCTTATACCCTTGCTGCCCAACTCCCCACCCATTCTCCCACCCCACCACTCCCCTCCCTCCCTTACTCTCTGCACTCCCTCCCTTATCCCATTCCCACACCCCGCCCTTTCCTCCCTCACTCTCTGCACTCCCTCTCGTATCCCACTTCCCCATCCTCCCTCACCCTCTGCACTCCCTCCCTTATCCCGTTCCCCACCCCGCCCTGTCCTCCCTCACTCTTTGCACTCCCTTCCATATCCCACTCCTCTATCCCTCCCCGTCCTCCCTCACCCTCTGCACCACCTCCCTTATCCCATTCCCCCCACCCCTCCCTGTTCTCCCTCACCCTCTGCACTCCCTCCCTTATCCATCGAGCCACCAAACACTCTGTGCTCAGCTCTCCTCTCCCTGGAAAATAAACTTGATTCTCTCATCTCTTCCATTTCCCAGCTTGTAGCGTCCATCTCACTTTTAAGCGCCAAGATGTCCCCCTTCCCTAATATCCTCCCGAGGAGTTCCTTGCTCCCACGCCCCAATAAATCCAACCACAGTCTGGCCTCTGCAGACATCCCCAACTTACTGGCCAGCTACAAGACCACCAACGTCACTCCCCCTCCACCTTCCTCTACTAATAATTCTACGCAGTTCCCTATTTGGACCATCTCCTCTGTCACAACTTACCAGCCACCCTCTTACGGAGAACCTTCATTCAATAATCTTATCCCCTAACAGCCTTGACATCCTAACCCAATGACAGAACAGACAAAATTGTGGGCAGTGTCGCTATCACCTTCAGGAACTCCCTTCAAATGAAAGCCTTCCCTACCACCCTTTTCCGTACATTTGAATGCCTATCCCTAGAACTTCAAAGACATCAAGGCTCACCCTTTAGATTCCATGCCATCTACCATCCACCCGGTAACTGCTCTTCCTTTGTGAAGGAACTCACTGACTTCATCAGTGACCAATTTTCTCAAAGTGACAGACAGATCTTCCTGGGTGACTTTAATCTCCATTAAGGCTCTTTGGAAGACTCAGCTGCCAACAAACTTGCCACCTTTCTCTAAGCCAATGATCTCTTCCAACATTGCTCTGAAACCACACATTCCAAGGGCTCAATTCTGGACCTTGTTATGTCCAAAGCAGACCTGCTGAATTCTGTTCCCCCCATCCATGTAGACAGGTCTGACCACTTCCTCATTCCCTTCCGTTTTCACCCATTGCACGTTATAACTCTCGGCCAACCTAAAAGAGCTACTACCTGGTTCTGCAACACTATAAATATTGATCTTTACACTTTTTGTGATTCTGCTATGCGGTCACTTCCTAGACTAGACCCTAACGTGGATGTCAACGTTCTCACCTCTCAGTGCCTCTCAGTCCTAGCAGTCGAAATCGACAATGTCGCTCCACTCCAAAGCAAAAGGAAAAGACCCACCCCCTCAGCACCTTGGTTCAATAAAGCTCTCTACAATGAAAGGAAAAACCTTAGAATCCTAGAGAAACATTGGAGAAAATCTCCTTCCACTTCCAATTTCTCTCTTTTACGTTCAGCAAGATCCAAATACCATAACCACATCGTCCATGCAAAATCATCAAATTTCAGATCTCTCCTTCACTCAGCCAAAAAAAGACCCAAAAACTTTTTGACCTCATCATAAACCCAAACTGTGCTCCCCTAACCATTAAGCCTGAGGACTCCACAAAGAAAGCAGCGGATTTCGCTATATTCTTTAATGAAAAGGTCAAAGCACTGGTGAATCAGGTCGCCCACCTCACCCCCATTGAGGAGCGGAAATCCTTAATCACCTGGCAGAACTTTGACTTCATTTCGGAAGATGACCTCCTCAAATGCATCCTTGAAACCAAACCCTCAAAACCATTCTTCTGACCCCATCCCTAGCGTCATCGCCATCGATGTCAAGGCTCCCTCCCTGTTGCGCTCAAATCAGGTACCCATCTTCTAAAAAAACCTCAGCTGATGCGAATGACCTCAACAACTTCCACCCTATCACTAACCTTCCTTTTCTTTCGTAAATCACAGAAAAATGTGTTATGAAACAACTTTCCCTACATATTATGGACAATAATCTCCTTGATGTTTTCCAGTCTGGCTTCATCCAAAATTGCAGCACGGAAACAGCCCTGCTGCAAGTGATTTATGATGCGCTGCATATACTCGACTCTGGGGAATACTGTCTTCAGATTCTTCTAGACCTCCCTGCAGCCTTTGACACTGTTAATCATAGCACTCTACTCAACACTCTTCAACAGAGAATGTGATTGGATGGCACAGTGCTTAATTGGTTTGCCGATTTCCTCTCGGACAGATCCCAAATGATCAAGATAGCGAACAGTCTTTAATCTCCATTGGCTGTCGGTCAAGGCGTCCCTCAAGGTTCTATCCTGGCACCCACTTTGTTTAATCTCTACCTGGAACCATTATGGAACCTCCTTAGCAAATCTGGAATCTATTACCATCTTTATGGAGATGACACTCAAATCTACCTCAAGGTGTCTTCCGCACACAATCTCTCACTACTCAACTCTACTCTCAACTCTATTCACAACTGGATGTTGGCTCACCAACTCATTCTAAATCCCACCAAAACTGATTTCCACCCCCTTTCTACCTCTCTCTCACCTCTTGTTCAATTTTGGATGGATCAGCTGCACTTACTCAACAACAAACCCATCATTGTCGATGGCGCTAAATCCCTAGGTGTCATTCTTGACAAAAGACTCAACCTAATCTCTCACATCAACTCTATTGCTAAGAACGCATGTTACCAGTTGGGCCTTCTGTGGGGGATCTGTTGGTTCTTCCCGGAGAAAGACTTAACAACCTTGGTACAATCACTGGTTCTCTCAAGACTAGATTATTGCAATTCTCTTCTGATGAGTCTACCCAAATTCCACCTCTCAAATCCATCCTCAATTCAGCAGCTTGCTTCATCTCAGGGTCTAAACGAAGCGACCACGTCACTCCTATCCTGTCCTCTCTTCAATGGCTTCTGATTGAAGCAAGGTCTATTTACAAAACTGCCTGCAACCCTCACAAAGCCTTGCACACGTCCTTCCCTCGATATCTGGCAAATAAATTGAAATAGTCCGGAGGCTCTCGTCCTTCTCGCAAAGCAGAAAAGCTTCTGCTGGAGCCCCCGTCTTCAAAAGGGAAAGATTAATGGCGCAGTCCTTCTCAGGCAATGCAGTGAGAATCTGGAACTCGCTTCCCCCATTGCTCTGTGCCACTTCCTCTACCCGGATCTTCAAAGCTGACCTCAAATCTCTCCTCTTCCACAGACTCTTTCAGAACTAATACTTTCATTCTCAGGCCCCTGAATTTACACTGAAGTTCTCTATTCAGTGTAAATTTGTATTTCTTCCTGTACATTCCTCACCCCTGCGTGCTGTGTTGGATTTTGTGTTTGTGTACCCTTCATTTCAAGTCTCCTGTTTATCTTTGTAATATTCTTTTATGTAACACCTTTCTCTTGTAACATAACTGGCTCTATTGTACAGCACTCTGACACCTTCGGGTAATGTCTGCGCTTTATAAAAATGCACTAAATAAATAAATAAAAAACACGATCATGGACCCATGTTGTCCCATGGTACCAAATCCATCAATGATCTTGTTCCAGATCCCATGTGAAGCTGAATGGTTCACTCGGATTGTTCTGTGTCAGGCATTCTTTTCATTACCTCTGCATGAGGAAAGCCAGTTTTTGTTTGCTTTCTGGCTGGAAGATCGTGTGTTAACATGGTGTCATATCCCTCAAGGGTATACAGAGAGTCCATCGATATTTAATCAGCTATTGAAAAATAATCTTGAGAGTTTCGTCATGCCGTAGAATTCAGTTCTCGTAGAGTATATTGATGATCTTATAATCGCATCTGAGACTGAGGATGCTTGCAGGATTGATACTGTTGCCTTATAGAATCATCTAGCTGAGAATGGACACCCGGTGTCCCTGAACAAGTTACAGTACTGCTTACCCGTAGTTCAGTATTTGGGTCATAAAATAGAAAAAGACAAAAGGAATGTGTCACCAGATCGAATTGAGGCGATTATGAAAATGATGGTGCCCACCACACAGAAGGAAGTCCGAATGTTCTTGGGAATGGTTGGGTACTGCCTTCAGTAGATCCCAAACTTTTCCTTGAAGGCGAAGCCTTTACAGAGGCTGACGCACAAGAATGTAAGTGATCCAGTATGATGGGATCAAGATTGCCTGGTAGCATTCTTGGAGTTGAGAGAGGATCTATGTCGTGCTCCAGCTCTAGTGATGTCAGACTATAACAAGTCTTTTTCACTGGTCTGCTATGAGCAAGAAGGTTGTGCTATGTCAGTCTTAACTCAGAGTCATGGAGGAGTCCGTAGACCAGCTGCCTATTTCTCAGTTACTTTAGATCCAGTAGCTTCAGCATTGCCCGGATGTCTCAAATCCTTTGCTGCAACAGGTGTCAGCATTGAAAGATGTGAAAGTATTGTTATGGGTCATCACTTACAGTTTATGTTCCACATTCATTTGAGCTCCTGATGACAAGAACTAAGACACAACATATGACAAATAACAGTCTCAAATGTTATGAGCAGGTTATACTTGCCTCGGAAAATGTGATTTTGAAACAATGTACTGTTTTAAATCCTGCTACTTTAATGCCTGTGTCTAATATTATTGATGAAGAATGTAAGGACTATGATTGTCTCGATGTGACTGAATTTTGTACCAAACCGAGGCCTGACGAAATCTTTTTTTGTAGACGGTTCATGCTTAAGAGACAATATAGGTCACTTGAAGGCAGCATTTGCTGTGTGTACCATTTCTAGAGTCATGAATGCTGCTTGTTTACAGGGAGTATACTCTGTACAGGTAGCAGAAATCATTGCTCTGACTCAAGCCTATTTGGCTGCTGATCAAATTTGAATCACCATTTACACCGATAGTCAGTACAGGTTTGGTGTGGTCATGACTTCGGACAGCTATGGTCACAGAGAAGGTTCCTTACGTCGTCAGGATCTCCCATTAGAAATGGGGAATATGTAAGACAATTGTTAGAAGCTTTACAACATCCACAATAAATTGCGGTGGTAAAATGTTCAGCTCATGGGAAGGGAAGTGACTTTGTCTCTCTGGGTAACAAGAATGCAGATGAGGTTTCACGTTTTTGCGCTGAACAAGGGGGGGCATATTTACTGGAGATTATACAGGAGAGAGCCCAGAAAGAACTGAGCTCAGCATGATGTTAGCCAATGCAGACACCTGGGATGAGCTCAAGCGTCTGCAGGGAGAGGCTTCAGAAGAGGAAAGAGCTGTGTGGATCAGAGCAGGATATAAAATAGGAGATGAAGGGATGTGGATTTCAAATGATGGTCGAGTAGTGTTGCCAGATGTTTATTGAGCCCTATGGCAGGACAGATCCATGGAGCAGTGCATCTCGAAAGGAATGCTATGGTGCGAGTGTTCAGGGAGACGTGGTATATTCCACAATTTTGAGTGTTTGCTGAAGCAGTGTGTCATAGGTGTGTCCTGTGTCAGCAGATGAATGCTGGAAATAAGACTGTGGTTGCCTTGAGTCACATTGGGAGGCCTGGAGGGCCTTTCAACAGAATACAGCTTGGTTTTATTGAAATGCCTAAGTGCAATGGCTTGAGGTATGTTCTGGTTGTGGTGTGTGTTTTCTCACAGTGGGTGGATGCTTATCCATTGAGAAGGTGAGATAGCCTTACAGTAGCAAAGTTGTTGCTTAGGGAGTTGATCCAGAGGTTCGAATTTCCAACCTCATTGGAGTCTTATAGAGGAACACATTTCCACAGTGAAATCATGAAGGGGGACCTTCCTGTACATAAACAATCTTTAAATGGCATTTGTCCCACTTTCATGTGTGCTGCCTAATGCAGCACACACAGAAATCAATTTTTTTTTTAACATTACAAATACAAGGCATTTTGCTTTTTCCATGTGTGCTGCACAAGGCAGCACACATGGATGAAGCAAACATGAGGAGAAATAATGCATTTCTCCTAGTTTCACCAGCTTAAGACCTGGTTTTCCCTGTTCTTAATTTTAACGCTGCCTCACTTTTACGCTGCCCTTGTAAATAGGGCACAACATCAAAATCAGTGCCTGTTGCAGTTGAACACCCACCGCAACACCCACTGCCCACCGTTTCACGCTAAGCATAGCATGAAAGGGGGCCTTATTTACAAGGCAGCGTTAAGCCAAGTTAAGTGGCTTAACTCTGCCTTGTAAATACGGCAATGCCCCTATTGCCACCACAACGTCGTAAAAAGTGATAGTGTGGTGTCTATAGGGGCTTGTACATATGCCCCTGAGTATGATGAAACTATGAGTAGCACTATAAAAAAATATATATGTTTGCCAGAAAGGTTCTACAGAGAGATGAGGTGCATTGTTGGTGAGTGATAGTGAGGAAATTCATGGAGAAGGAGGAAACACTCATTGTTTTGAACATTATTTGCCGGATATGGCCCGGGATATGCAGGTGGCGGTCGATTATGTAGTGTACCAGATTCCAGAAATTTCTGTCAGGTGGTGGGGGGCGACATTTAAAAAAATTCAGCTGGGGGGGCTCAACCTTCAAAAGTTTGAAGACCTCTGCTCTAGAGGGAAGCGAAGTTCAAGTGCAGGAGAGATTGTAGGAGATATTTTTGGGGCATTAATTCCGAATGTGGGAGTAGTCCTGAATGATATCAAGATTAGGAAGTTGTCAACCATTGTGGACAAGTTATTAGCAAACACAGCTCAGTCGCTTTTGCTTGTAGATGGAGAGATGGTGTTGATAAGAGCTATGGTGATACAAAACTGTCTTACTTTAGATGTTTTACTAGCAAAAGAGGATGGAGTATGTAAAATGCTAAAGGTCCAACAGTTCTGTACTTATATACCTGACCACAGTAAAGATCTGAGGAGGTATATAAGCAACATTACTGACATACATCATGAGGTGCATGACCTAGCCACAGAAGGAATTTGGGAAAGGGTTGGGAAGGGATTTAGTAAGGTAGGGAGTTGGTTTGCATCCCTAGGAAAGGGATTTCTTGGTTACATTTTGAAACCTATCATTATAGTGGTGGTTTGTGTGATTTTGTTGTGGGGATTGGTGAGGCTTTATAAGTGGCATAGAACAAATAGAATTGAAAGATCTCTAAGAGAGGGGAAACAACCTTTACAATGCAACTTTTACAACGCACTACCATTACAACAAAACTTTTACAACGCAACATCCATTACAACGCACGCATTTACAACGCAACCATTACAATGCATGACACTACAACGCACACCACTACAACGCATGCCATTACAATGCAGTCATTACAACGCATACCATTACAACGCATAGCATTACAACACATAGTACCCTTACACTATCCAACACTTACCCTACTGTTGCACCCCCTGGAGTTAGAATAGTAATTTTTACCCCTGCACTATCCAACACTTACCCTACTGTTGCACCCCCTGGAGTTAGAATAGTTATTTTTACCCCTACACTATCCAATACTTACCTTACATGCAATGTAATGTTATGCGTTGTAATGGTATGTGTTGTAAAGGTAGTATGCGTTGTAGTGGAATGCGTTGTAAAGGTAGTTTCAAAGAATTCATTGTAGTGGCATGCGTTGTAATGGTATGCGTTGTAATGGATGTTGCGGTGTAAAAAATGCGTTGTAAAGGTAGGCGTTGTAAAAGTATGCGTTGTAACGTCATACATCCCTAAGAGAGCAAGAGAGGAGAATGGAAAGACTGCAGGACAGTCGTTACGAGAATATTAAGAGCCTAGCAAAGTTCCGATGGGGAAGGATGGCTACAAGCTCTATTTAGGATGTTTTTTTCTCCAGGGAGTGTGATTTATTGTGATGACACTAGTCATCAGAGGGTGGAACTGATAGAGCGTGATGGTGCGCTAAAATTGTAGGGGTGCATTATAATCATGGATAGCCCGCACCCACATATATTCATGTTTTGTATTAACATGTGATTATTAGAACGTGGTGTTATAATGATGTGATGTTGAACCGTATTTGTGCCATGCAAAGAGAAATGAAACAAAAATCATGACTGAAATTGTAATCTTTAGTGTGCTGCAATTGCTTGACAAAAAGTTTATGTGTAATGAAATGCATTTTAGTTTAACTGTGCACTAAGATGAAGATCGCATGAAGACATATTGTGAAATGTTTAAGGTTTATTAATTGTAGATGCTGTAGTGTAAGGCATTATTAACTCTAGTGTATAATTTGATGTGTAAAGGCCTAAATGAAATGTTCACATTGGAATATGAAGGGCCTATTCATTTATTCTTACATTGGCTAAACTGTGTAGGCTGAAAATTTATTTTTCCCTGGTGTGCTCTCGCATTTAGAGGTATTAGTTCCCATGTTTTTCCACAACCTCGTGTTGAGGTGCATGTATATTCAGTTGTTTTTGGCTTTGTAATAAACTCCCTAAACTGAAGTTGGAGTCGATGGTCCTTAAGTCCTGATTAGTTTGAAAGTTAAATTGTGATTCATTGTCTCGCCCTTTTATACTTCTCAACAGGTAAAAAGAGACATCGACCTGAGGTTCCCTGTTAAATTTCTGTAGAGGAATCCAGTCTCATCACAGCCAAGCTTTCATTTTTGAGTCACACGTAGAAATAGGGCATGATGTATTGCAATATCATTACAATGCTTTTTTACGTATTGTTACTTCCTTAATCAATGCCTAAATTACGCCATGCATGAAGCAAAGTGGAAAATATGTTGTTTCATCTCCAGGATATTATCACTTTACCATCTATGTTTCTTTTTCAGATTTCAAATAAATAATGTTCTCATTTTCTCTGTCAATTCCTTTGTTACCAGCAGTGGCGGCTGGCAGGAAAACGGGGGTGGGGCGGCAGGGTGGGTGGGGTGAGACAAAGAATAAAACAAAAAACTACTTACCTTTTGCCGGCCACCGTCTTTCCCCTTCTGTCACTTCACAAGCCGCCTTCTCCTCTGCTTGGGTAGCGGATGGAAGCTGGAAGCACACTGGCTCCCTCCCCTAAGCCAATCTCAACACTCAAATGTAGCGTTGTGACTGGTCTGAATGTCTTGGTTTGGAGCTCAGATGGGGAATGTGAGGATGGGCATGTTCCTCACCAGGCTGTTCCTTACAGCCCAGTGGGGCACATGCAAAATGTGCATGAATGTTTGGTCTGCCTATGAAGGTCGGCCAAGCAGTCACATGTATGTGGTGTGTGCAACCCACTCCTCCTCCTGTAACCCCAGCCTGCCCCACCGTAACCCAGCCCGTAGTGAAAAATTAAATGATAATAACAAGGTTAGTTTTTGGGTGACGTTACTCCGCCTCAGCTGAGGAGCTGCCATTGGTTCCCGGGTTGGCCTAGTCCATGCTACAAAAAACTGCAAAAATAATAAACATTGGCAAAGGCAGACAGTGTGTCACTGGCTGCCAGTCGTTTGGCTTTGTCCTTTCAAGCTTTATTTTGCACGGTTTTTATAAATAAGTTCTGGGAGCTGCTGGACCTTTGTAAAAATATGCTTGAGAAATAAATATATGTTTATATTTGGGCTTTAAAACGACATAAAGCTTATAGTAGTAGTTGACATTGAAGTCATCTACTTTGTGTGCTCCTTGTCAGGGGGACGATTGTTGTGATTCATAGTGAAGTTAGCCAATGGCTGCAGAGGGCTGATCCATTTCCCCATGCTTTATGCAGTACTGAGTGGAAGAAAAATGTGCATACCACAACAACAGATCAATGGATGAAGAGAATGGGTGTGAGCTGATATAAGTAAGTATATAGTATATTTAATTTTGCTAAAATCAAAATGGCTTGGATAATGTCAGAATTCAAAATAAAACAAAATGTTCTAACACAACGTGACAATGCACCTTCCGGTGCTGCTCTCTCTTCACAGCCACAAAACTTGGGTCGCTTTTGTTACTATTCATAAACAGCCTACCCTAGTTGTTGAGGTTGAACTATTGCTATTGGAGAAGGAAGAAGGCTGATTTGCATATAATAGGTCCCAGTCTGCAGTAGCACCATGAGCAAAATAATGAGGATATGGAAGCAGTCTGGGGAAAAGACAATTATGGAGCTTCAATGCAGAATATGAAGAGGGTCCTCTGTGTCTCCCATATCTCCCATATATTCATTTGTTTAGAGCTAAATGGAATACCCCCTGCACCGCAGGGACTGGAGGAGCCTGCGTTATGTCCCTGGGTGAAAAGAAGGCAAACACTAAAATAAGTGGCAATGGAAGCCCTGCCTTTTGGTAAATATATATTGGGTTAGATACATCGCTTTTAAATTAGATAGGTTTTAAAAGGAACTGTCTTGTTTTAGCCAAAAAGTCTTTAATACTGTATATTTTTGTATGGAATTACTTTTATATAATCTGTTGAAAACATTTGCAAAATTTTAAGGAAAAGAGGATATAAATTCTTTCGATATTGTAGGGTTTTTATTAACTAAAACAATAAAGATTTCATTTCCTTTCACTAATACATTGCAATATGTACATTGTCAATTCTCTAAAGAATCACAACTCTTTGCGATGTTTTTCCGCCACTCTCTATCCCAGGTCCTCAACACGCATGTCAAGTAGTTTTGTAAATGTGATTACACCTCCCACGAACCCCGGGATCCGCATTCTCGATGTCATGATAGCTTCATATTAAGCATGACCTGAAAGAAGAGATCTGCAAATACTAAACTTTTCGATATTGGACATATGAACTGCCAGTGTACTAGCATTTTGTACTTAGAATATCATTAAGTGATTTACATCAATGTACTGAATGTTACCAATAAACAGTTTGTAAGTTAGATAGGAGGAAATAAATGTACAAACTAATCCATGCATGCAGCACAGCTGGAAGACAAATTATATGAAACAGTAATAAAACTCGAATGTATATAAAAATAAGCCTAAAAACAATAAAGTTAATATATGTGCTGCTGTATTAATATTTAACTTAATTGACTGTTCAGACTTTCATTGTAAAATGCACATCTTCCTGGAATATAATATTTAAATAGAATTGTATAATGTAGCTATAAATAATGGGGATGGTTTTCACTGAGGAGGTTGGTGTCTTTACTTATTGAAAGCTGCTATTCTATAATTTAGTATAATTGCTGTGCGCAATCAACTCCCTCTCCTGATGTGCACCAGCTGTGGTTATGGGGATCTATACAAAATCTCACCCTGTCTTACTCTCATTCATGACCATGTTAGTCAATAGTCGAGGTAGACTGTGACCTATGTGCAATTTGATGCTGACCACGATGGAGCGTGGGTCGGATACACCAACCAAGTTTGTCCAGGTCATACATTTTACCTTCTGACTTAGTCATTTAATTCACCATAGGTGTACACTTCTAAAGCCCTCAACAACATCAGGGAAGGCACTTAGAGACTTCTCAGGGTGTGAGGTGGATCCATCTCTACAGTCCTGTCCAGGTTCAGTTGTCACTGGTCAGCTAGGAAGTTGAAGGAAAAGGCCTGCTTTAGTGTCCTGTAGCTTTAATAGGAGGATAGCCTTATGACACTTTGTCCTTGGTGTAAGATGCAGAATGTCCAGTCCTGAAAATCTCCTCTCAGGTCTCACACAGCAGGTTCAGTCCTCTTTTGCTCTTCCTTTGGTCCAGGAGTGTTCTGAAGTGGGTGCGTGGAGTTGTCACATATGTCTGGCAGGAGCTAGTGGATGGAAATGACACTTGGGCAAGTGCTAAACAATGGGCTAAGGATCCTGAAATCTACTCTACCCACTTTGGGCATTTTCAAGAAGGTGTCTTTGGCCACACTAAACTTGGGCTCTGAAGGCAAGGGATGAGTGGGGGGATGTACTATGGTAATCATTGTGTCCTCCCACATATTACCCTGAAATCCAGTTTTAAGCAGTTACTTCAACAACCACACCGTTGATACACAAGAAATCTTTTGCATCCTGTTCTCACCCTATGAAGTGTGCCCAAAGTGTAATATATAAAAGCCCAGCAGACCTGTCGGGCAGGGTTTGACACTCCAGCAGAATTTAACATTGTAATGTCAAGAAGGATGCTCACTGACCTACCTTGCTTTATTTTTCAGTGTCAGCAGGGTCATCTCTGCCCATTCAGGTCAACCTATTGTTTGTTGCTAGGAGGTATTTTGCATCCATTACCACCTGTTAAAATGGTAATTATTGGCTGGCAGAAGTGGGAGCACACATGCAAATGTCCCTCTAAAGGCTTTAGGCAGAGAAAAGGTAATTCTTTAATAGTACATTTGCCTTACTGTTTACAAAACATCTGACTTCATCTTTGAATTGGGTTTTTAATACTATTAAAATAGTTTTTCTAGCTCTTTCCTAACCATAATTAGCATTATTACATGTAATAATGTAAACTAGAATTTCTCTATGGAACAGTCAGTCGTGCTATAGTGAAAATAGCTTTTGGGGCTTTTTTCACCGCATGGACATTTAACATTAAGGGGCCAATTTATATGTTGGCGGGACAGGAACTCAGTCGTAATGGCGACGGAATACGCCCCTGCCAACGTAGTTGTCCGCCCATCAGATTTATTTTCGGCCGGACCTTGAGTTTGGCCATGACGTTGACTACTCTGTCTCTGATGTGGCCAAACTTCTCTAACGGCCCTGAGGAGTAAGGGCCATTGGAGGCTGACCTGTCATTCCGCCCATCTAATTTAGATGGGCAGAATGACAGGTCAGTTTTCATTGCCCATCACCACCAAGAAAACACTGGTGGTAAGGGGCAATGAAAACTGCTAAATACTACCCTCACTATGGGAGAGGACTCCCATGGAGAGGGAAGCATTGTTTTTTTTATTTTCAAAGAGAAAAAAATGACAGAAAACTGTTTGGTACAGGGCTCTGTCTCGCTGACAGAGCTTTGCACCAAACAGGAAAATGCATTGACAGGATGCATTGGCAGGCAATGCTTTATATAATGACTGCCAGCTTGGTGGTCATTTACAAAAATGGCGGGAAGTCCCTCCACCAGATCAACTGACTAATTTACTCTGTTGCCCTGGCTAAACCACAGGCTGTCTGCCCAAATATAAATCAGGCCCTAAATTCCTACATGTCCACTTTTAAATACCACATATGAGCAATAAGGCCTACCTACATGGTGGGACTTTGTAAATATTTAAATGCAAGGTTTCAACCGGTCAAAAGAGATTATTTTGATAGGTCAAATTTGCAGCTTAACACGTCAACAGATGGTAGGCCTGCAGTCCTGTTAGCACTGTCATTGTAGAGGATGGCAGTATGAGTGCTGCGGTTCATTAATGAAATTTAACTTACAGGCCCCTGGTTCACTTTTTACCATATACTAGAGATTTATAAGTAAGTTAAATTGATCAATTATGAGAACACCATTTTCATTGTTTAAAGAGAGAGCACCTGCACTTTTTTGCTGGATAGTATTGTGCACAGTCGTACAGCCAGACAAAATATAGGATCCAGTAAAAGTCATAAAATCCAGGGTGAGCCTGCAGAAAGGGCAGCTTTCCTACACATGGATTATAGAGTTAGGAAGGGAAACAACCTTTACAACACAACTTTTAAATCGCACTACCATTACAACGCAGTCATTACATCGCAACATCCTTTACATCGCATGCCATTACAACACAACCAATACATCGTATGTCACTACAACGCATACCATTACAACGCATGTCATTACAATGCAGTCATTGCAACGCATAACATTACAATGCATACCATTACAACGCATAGTACCGTTACACTATCCAACACTTACCCTACTGTTGCACCCCCTGGAGTTAGAATAGTAAATTGTACCCCTACACTATCCAACACTTACCCTACTGTTGCACCCCCTGGAGTTAGAATAGTAATTTTTATCCCTATACTATCCAACACTTACCCTACTGTTGCACCCCCTGGAGTTAGAATAGTAATTTTTACCCCTATACTATCCGATACTTACCATAAATGGAATGTAATGGTATGTGTTGTAATGGTATGCGTTGTAAAGATAGTATGCGATGTAATGGAATGCGTTGTAAAGGTAGTTTCTTAAAATGCGATGTCGTGTCATGCGATGTAATGGAATGCTTTGTAAAGGATGTTGCGATGTGAAAAATGCGTTGCAAAGGCATGCGTTGTAAAAGTATGCGTTGTAACGTTATACAACCAGTTGGAAATAGTGACCCTTTAAGTCATTCTTAAGTTGCAACTTCAGTGGAAAAGTGCCTTATTGGTTTGCTAATAACTTTGGTGTCATTTGAGACCTCTGCATAAGATATGGCAGGTGCTTTATGCGTCCAACTTAGTTTCTCATTTAAAATTTTTGTGCAGCTCAAAGTTGTTTGGAGTGAAGCCATTATTGTGCTGTTCCATGTATGGCCATTGGGAATTTTTTGTTTCTACTAGGGCAACAAGTAGTATGGTGGTATTACACCACACTTGGCTTGGAAAAGCAAAGTCACTCAGAATAGTCCTATTTTGTTTATTAGTTGTTGAAATGTTGTGCTTTACAAAAAGGTGCTGGATAGCCTTAGCAGGGTTAATTCCATGTCCATACTGCCAGTTAGTCCACACATTATCCTGGTAGCCACTGATAATTTGATTGTAACTATTTTGAACAATGTTCTTATGTGATTGGCAAAAGGAGCCTTTTCTGCCGTTTGTCAAAGCAGCATCTGTAGTTCACACTTTGAGGCAAGGATCCCTGTAACTTTGGCTACCTTCCCATAAACGTTTCTGCAGTGGCAGCCACTTTTGTATTCGAGGGCTCTCACATTTCATTATTACTTCTTCAATATTGAGTTTTAAATATTGGGATAGCAAAATATCATAACCAAAAGAGTGTGATGCCAACAGTGCTGTCGGATATGATGTTATAAAACATGTAATGAGGGATGTAATATGTGGGTTGTAAGCAGTACATGGCAGTGATGCAAGTTATAGTTAGCTCTTGATAGAAATGGGGGTCTCTAGTTGGCAAAGGCTTGCACCGTTGTTCAAGTAGGGACTGTTCTCCCTAGTCAGGGTAAGGGGGATATGCTGAAAAAATAACCCCTGCTCACCCGATTGGTAGCTTGGCACAAGCGGACAGGCTTATATCAGAGGCAATGTGTAAAGCATTTGTGAACACATACAGTAATACAGGAAAAATACTACAAATTGACACCACAAAAGTTTAGGAAAATAAGTAATATTTATATAAACCAAACAAGACCAAAACGACACAAAATCCAACATACAATACTGTAAAACAAGTTATTTTGCAAGATAACCATTAAATTGCAGAAATAGCTGAAAAACACAGTTTTTCCAAGTCGGTAGCTCCGTCCAGGGCTACCACAATGCAGTTCCGCGTTGGTATGGGCCAGCTAAAGCGTTGACAGATTTGTGAACAGTACCTTTCTCGTTGCGGCCGACATGTTGGTGCAAGTCATTCGAGGGCAACCACTGCGGTTGCAGTACAAACAAATGGAAGCGGCGCATGGTGCTTTGCCCTTACGATACGGTGCAGGCAGCAGCTCGGTGACGATCGTCTAGACGGCATCGGTGAGCCCAAGGCTTACATTGCAGGGTGGGTCGGTGTTTGATGCGGTGCTGGCAGGTTGCAGTGCAGGTGACGGAGCCTGTCGATGTGTGGGTCATGCAGTTACGGTGCCGGTGACCTCCATACAGGTTGAGGCAAGGCGGTGTGGAGTGCGGTGCCCAAAGGACGTGGTGCAAGCAACGGCTTGGTGACGATCTTCCAGACGGTGTCGGTGAGACCAAGGATGGGGTGCAAAATGTTGCGGGCTTTCTGTGGTGCCTTTATGGCATGGAACCCTGCGACGGACACTGTGACAGAGTCGATTGCTCCTTTCTTCTGCGGCAGCTGCAAACAGCGGTTCCAGAGACTGCGCCCACAAAGATTGTGAGGTCTTTGCTGTTACTGAGACTTCTTGAACAGGGGTCAAGCTCCACTTCCAAGCCCTTGGAGATACTTTCTCAAGCAGAGTACACACACAGTTCCTCTCCTTGGCAGAAACAGCTACTGCAGGCCAACCTCAGACAGCACACAGCAAAGGGGCAGTACTCCTCCTCCTACTCCAGTTTCATCCAGCTCTTCACCTTTGCAGAGGTTCCTCTTGAAGTCCAAAAGTGATTTTAAAGTCTTTGTTTGGGCCCCTCTTTTTATAATACAAAATCCTTTGTTCTCAGTTGCAGAGAAGTTCTTTGCCCAGCCAAAACCAGTTCTGTCCTCTCTGGTACAGCTTCCTGGCAGGAGGTGGGACAGCATTGTCTAATATCAAATATGCCAATCATGGAATCACTAATCCATTACAACAATTTACAGGGAGCACTTGCACTTTGGCACTGAGCATCCGTGGCAAAGTGCCCAAAGCATCTAGACCAGCAGAAACGAAGTCCAACACACAGCAAAATAACAGGAGGCAAAGGCAAAAATAATATGAAAACCCCTGCCAATGTTGCAAAGTCTAACAGCTCTCCTAACTATAACTGGTGAATAAATGTGTTTTTTTGTAGTTCAAAACATTTATGTTGTCACCAAAATATTTAGCCAAATATAACTTTCATTTAACATTTGTTTTTTTCAGTGCATGTATCTATCTATCTATCTATCTATCTATCTATATCTATCTATCTATCTATCTATCTATCTATCTAACTATATATGTATATTGTAAAACACCATATCCACAATACTGTTTCTCCGTGATTACCTGCCCCTGGAATCAGAAAGGGAACGGACACCAATTTTCTGCGTGCTGGTAATTTTTTCTTCATTTAAGCAACCGCGCGATTCCGCCATGACGCGTTTCAGCCCCTAGAGTCCTTGATCACTGACATATTTACCCAAATATAACATTAATTTAACCGTTGTTTTTTCCAGTGGATCGATCTATCTATCTATCTATCTATCTATCTATCTATCTATCTATCTATCTATCTATCTAGTCTTTAAGCATATTTAAGCATAGATGTGAGAGGCTGGCCTGGTATATGAAGTCCACTAATGTAAGTGGGCACCTTGCACCAGTCCAGGCGACTCTTATGGTGATTCAAGAGGTCTTAGACAACCTTAGAAAGCTCTCTAAATGGTAGCTGTGGAGAGCAGCCTTGAAGCTTAGTCCAGAAGAAGTATAAAGCAGCTTGTTTTACCAGATGCAATTGTATATACATAGACTAAGTGAAAAAAGAACACACAATGTATTTATAAAAATATGTATTTATTATATAACACTCACTAATACGAACAAAAATCTCCTACCCGGAGATATACACAATGCACACAATACTTTGCATAGAAATCAAGTAAATAGCACAGAATACATAGTGGGCCCCAGGGGGGGACCAAACCATATACTAAGAAAGTGGCATAATAACCACAACTCATGCCAAGACAATGGCCAGAGGACGTAGAAGTTCTGGGAATCCAAGGAACCACCCAAAGTGAGTGACCAAGATCCCCATAGAGATTGTGTGCAGTGTGGGAACATGAATGCGATCTCCGTACAAATCAACGTGTAAGTCAAGGGTGCAATTTGAAAGATTAAGGACCCTTCCCAGTGGACCCTGAAGAAATCCAATGGAAGACAGCAGGTTGGAGAGCCACCCCACCAGTGGATATCCTAGTACCCATGTTACCTACACCAGGGAAGTCGGTGCATAGGTGTGAAGTTGTGTCGGAAACCACCATCAAGCCCAATGGAGGACTTCAGGTAAGTGCCGCTGGTGGAGAAGGAGAAAGTGTCACGTGGAATTCGAAGCTGGATTCAGGATGAGAAGTACCTGCAAGCATAGGAGACAAAGTCGATGTCACGCAGGAGTGACCCGGGGACTTGGAAGACGAATGCCCATTGATGTCGGGAGTTGCAGAAGAGTTGACAGTGACCGTGACTCTGCAGCTGTGAGGACCAGGCGATGCTGAGAAAGACCAGCAGCTGTGCACAAGCTGTCCCATGTCCGATGTCAAGAGTTGAGGGGTCGTGTCCGTCGGGAGCACCAGCAAGCCTTGGCAACTACAAACAATGTAGAAGAAGAAGGTGCAATGTCGGGACCAGAAAGGTTTAGGGGACTCACCACAAGCAGGGGAGCCAGGGCAGGCCCTGAGCAATCAGGAGAGCCCAAAAGAAACAAAAGTGACCCTCAACAGGACCCACAGGCTGGAGGCACTGGATTCGTAAGAGGACCTCAAGCAGCTCAGCAAAAGATACAGGCCACAATGCAAACAATGAAATGTGGACAAAAACTTTGGTCGCTGGAGATACTTGCGGTAGGGGCTACTTGGAGCCCAAAGATCTTGATGGAAGGAAGCCAACAAACCTTTGCAACTGCAAGTTGATGTGGTGCACAGGGGTTTGGTTGCTGCGGCTCCCACGAGGGATACTGGCCTCAAACTTGGTGAGAGGGATGGGCAGGCCTCGGGAGCTATGGAGAACCACCACCTCTGTTGTTGAACCTTTCACAGTCTGTAGGAGCTCAGGACCAGCAGACCAGTCAGCTTGGTTGCAGTGCCCACAGATGCAGGTTAGTGAGTCCTTTACTTCAAGGGAGATTCCTTCAGGTGACTTTGATGCGCACAGGCCTTAGAAGGTTCTGGTATGGTGCACAGGCACAGACAATGCAGCAGAATGAAAGGGGGACAAAATCAAGCCAAAACGAAGACCACAACAATTTAAGGGAGAAAGCAGAGAGACTGAGGTCCTGATTATCAGGATCCCAGTCAGACTAATCAAAAACAGCTTAGCACCAGGCACAAAGTGGGGGTAACCATGAAGCAGATCCTACATTCCAACAGCATAGGACAATCACAGTGCTATCCATGCCGAGCTGCAAAATGACAAAAGCCTTTTACCACTCCTGGCACAGTATTACAGTTTTAAATTGGTAAAATATCAACCAAGCCAACCTAAAATGAATAAAAGCAACCCCTGACACATGTTTCGCTCTCATTAGAGCTGAGAATAGTCTAAACCTACAGATATAAACCTACCTTCTTGGTGTTTTGGTAGTCTATACTCTGGCTACAATAATATGCGGATCACAATATATTTGTGGTTTTTATTCTCAAACAACTTCTTGCAATTCCCATTTTTGGAAAAATAATTAGTAGAGCCACTTGGGGTATGATGGGAAAACCTAAGTGCAGGGCTGACTAGTGGTTATTCCATAGGGTAAGAAAATTGCAAAGAAAAACTAATAAAAAATGTTGTTGCAAGGACTGCAGACTTCAAAAGAAGTCTGCAACCATCACTTTGTAAGTCAACGTAACAAAAGGACACTTCCTAACCTTTTTTACATTCATTAGAAGGAAGTTTCAGGTGGATTTAAAACGATGAGAACCCCAAGCCATGCCAACGTGGGTGGCATGTGATAAACCACTACAGTTATTCCATTCTGTTTACACAACATCAGGCGTAGAACACCCATAGGGCTCAAAGGCTTCAGCCCTCCCCGTGTGTGTGTCAGCCTGGGCTGGGACTGCTTCCCAGGTGCACACACAGACAGTTTTTGAGCTGCCAGCCGCACCCAAGTACTTCACAGGTCTTAAAAAGACCATTCCGTTGTTAACGAGGCTTTGTTGTTTTTTCACCCTTTATTAGAGCACCTTAGCACCCCCCCTGAAATGTTCATAAGCCCCCCCGAAATTTGGCTTTAGTTGCTCCTCTCCACCACATCATAGCCATAAAAAGGAGAATGGGGACTGGTCCTAAAAAACCCAATCCTATCTCCATCCACCAAGCCAACCAGACCAAGAATAAGGGTGGATAGGAGAGCCTACACGCTCCCAGTCTTGCCCAAGGACTGGAAGCACACTGTGCTTCACTTTGGGTGAGGGAAATGAGGGCCATCAGCCTGGTCAATGTGGCCGATGGTCGCATAGTTCAGGGCTGCCTCTATCCACTGCCCCACTTCTCCTGGCTGCCTAATGCCAGGGAGAAGAATCCAAAGTACTCCTAGCCTAGCCAAAGAGTTGTGAAAATATCAATGTCAGAAGCCTCCACTAGGTCTTTCAGCCCCCCCAACCAGTCTGTGATGCCCAAGAGAATTTCCTGAACAGTTGGTGCCTCGAGCATCCAACTTAAGCCCTCCAGCCTGACCTCAAGGCATAGAGAGAGAGATCCAATAGTGTACGTCCCCTCCACAGCCCTTTCATTGCCCCTCATCCTCGTCCATATGTGGGGCCAATATGTCTTGGCATACCACCTTTTTACCACCCATTGTTGTCCCAATCCTCACACTGTCTGGCAATGCTGAAATTAATTGTGCCACAGTGAATGCCTAATGTGGGAAATTGACCACTCACCTAGCTTTCACTGTCTCACCATGCATCGTACCAGACACCAAGCTATTGCTCAGGCAGAAGGTGTCCAATATGACAGCAACTCATCCTTCCAATGTCACCAGGGATTCCAAGGCTTGATGATCAAAAGTACAGGAGCCTCCTAACTACAGATGAAGGTTGGATGGCTGTCAATTGACCAATCCACTCTGCTTCAGCCACAGAACTTGAACTGAACTGTCTAAGCGAGATTACTCAGATTACTTAAGGGGACAATCACGTTCTTCACTGGCAGTGGTCATTTATGTTCATTACTGCCTGTAGCCTCTGATGCTAATCAGTGCCGGAGGTCATTGATGTATGTATTAACTATGATCACGGCTACAACTTGATGCAAGATGTGATCTTTGACCACATCATGCACCCAGTCTTCACATTGACTAGTTCAGCACAGCCTTCGGCCATGTGTAGCAGACGTTACATGCAGCGCTTTGTATTTCTGCAGGCCTGCACCAATCTCCTGTGCCCACCGAACACATTGTGCATGGACTTATGCTAGGCACGGACAGGACTTAATGCAGGACGTGCCCTCAGGCCATTCCATTTGTCCACCTCGGATGACGGTCTTTGGCAATATACAAAGAACAAAGAGGGGAATGAAGAGGTTGAGCAAAAATTAAGAGGTGGATACGTACTCCTCCAATTAACATGAAACAAACATAAGGATCCACCCTTAGTTAGAACAAAAAGAAGAAGAAATCTCCTTCCAATGACCTATGCGTGTATCACTCCTATTAATCTGGGAGAGCACACAGCTTTGTTAACCGCTTCGATGCTGATGACGAGCTCAGCTCGTCATCAGCCACGGGGGGCGTGTGCGGATGACGAGCTGAGCTCGTCATCTAACGCGGCTTTTAGAAAAAAGCAGCGTAGCGTGAAAATAACCGCCGCAGCGATGCAGTTAAAATAACCCTCACCCACCAAAAGGACCCTTGGTGGCATGCCTCCTCATCGGGTTCTTTCCGCCCCTCTACGGGACGGGGCGTGCTGCAACCAACGATGACATGGGAGCACTGTATATTAAATACTATGGGCCCAATTCACAGAACTAACTTAAGACAAAATCCTAAACTTACTACCATTTTGGTATTCACAGAAGGCACTTACTGATTTTGGTATTCACAGAAGGCACTTACTCATTTCGGTATTCCCAGAAGTTAGGAGTCCTAACTTTACTACTACTAAACTGAGAAACATCCTAATTTTAAGACTTTCGGTATTCACAGAAGGCATTTAGGAGTCATAAAGTCAGGAGTCCTAACTTTACTACTACTAAACTTAGAAAAATCCTAATTTTAAGACTTTCGGTATTCACAGAAGGCATCTAGGAGTCCTAAAGTTAGAAGTCCTAACTTTACTACTACTAAACTGAGAAAAATCCTAATTTTAAGACTTTCGGTATTCACAGAAGGCATTTAGGAGTCCTAAAGTTAGGACTCCTAACTTCTGTGAATACCGAAATGAGTAAGTGTCTTCTGTGAATACCAAAATGAGTAAGTGCCTTCTGTGAATACGAAAATGGCAATAAATTTAGGATTTTGTCTTAAGTTAGTTCTGTGAATCGGGCGCCAAGTGTGATTTAGGAGTGGGAGTGGAAGGGTCAAATAGTGAAGTGAAGTAAGTGGAAAAACATAAAAATACCTGGCCATGTGGAAAAATAAACTTTAATGTTCCTACTAGCTGGTATGTTTAAAAGTGGGGAAAGAGCGGAGGTACTGTGCTATAATGGGCTATTACCGCCTCAGTCTACATGTTTCAAAGCCATCCCCCTGGCTTCTCATAAGGGCCTAGAGATCCCTAAACCACTCTTGAATGTCAAGGTTTATGTAATTAAATCCCACACAACATTACATAAGTGTGCTTATCGCATTAAACATGCACCCAATACTGTACCCTACTCGGTATGATTCTTGTATAGGTATCTTTTGTACCCTTCTAGTGCCCCATGGGCCTGTTCACAGGAGAGGAGGAGCACCTGTAGTCAAACATTCATCAAGGTCGCTCTCTCATCCGGGATACTGCATCGCCCTGGCCCCGCTGAACCTTTTTGGCCATACTCGGATGACTCTGGGCAGGGGCGTAGGAATGGGGTTTCGGTGGGTGCGGGACGCCCTGGACGTCATCACTGAGGGGGGTGACAAAATGGCAACAATATGTGTTTTAAACACATATTTTTGTCATTTTGTCAAGCCGGGGGTGGCAAGAAATGTTCTGCATCGAATACCAGCTGACCTTGCTACACCACTGAATCTGGGGACAGATCTTGGCTTCGGGCAAGTCTCTACACCTGGCCTCTTTGGGGCAAATTTACAAGCCCCTTCCGCCACGTTAACGCCGCCTTGCGTGACGCAACAGCGGCGTAAACGTGGTGCATCCCTGCGAGGCATTTACAACGTGACGCATCTAGGGAGATGTGTCACGTTATAAAGCCCAGCGCCACAATGGGGGCGTTCCCACGCAGGGTGGGCGTTCCGGCGCCTGTGCGCCTCGCAAAAGTGCCTGCGTGAAATCTACCAGATTTCACGCAGGCACTTCCGTGACGCTGCTACGTCAATTCCTTATGCCTGCTTGAAGCAGGCGTAAGGACTGACGCAGCATGTTAAGTATTGGGCGGCCCTGAGCATTGCTGGAGTTGGGTCGCGCTTGTGACTCGACTCCAGCGATGCGCCACCCTTACGTCACGAGATGTGTCACGCATCTGCCTACCATTGCGCCACGGCGCACCGCATTGTAAATGCGGCGCATCTGCCGTGGCGCAAGGGTAGTTTTGCGTGACGCATTTGTTCTGGCGCATCTCTGCTGATATGCAGAGATGTGCCAGAACTCATAAATATGCCCCTTTGTATCTAGAACCATTTGTGCGCTGGGCACATGGCGTGGCTGTGGACTGCAGCCTACACAAAACCTCCATCCCCACAAAACTAACAGAGTGTAGACTCTGGCCGTAGGTTCTGCAATAGCCACCATGTCCACAGAAGCCATTGCACTCAGCCTTCAACCATGCACAGTGGGGACGGGCATAGGGGGCCTGGTGCAGACCAGAATGTAATATCATTTTCCGTTATTATTCCTGTGAATGGCCGTGTAGGCAGGGCCCAGTGCACTGCTTTGCCCGGGGGCCTATAATGCTGTTAAGACGGCCCTGGGCACAGCATGGTGAATTCGTAAACTCCCTGCTCCCAACCGTGCAAAGCAGCCTGTAGGCCCCCAGCCCCTGTGACCTGGACGCCCACATGCCCAGAGTATATTCAGGGCGAGGACATGGGAGGGACTGAAGAAGAAAGGGAAAGTAGCCGCCCTCTGCACAGGAGCAGTAAAAAGAAGTTTTGCTTCTCGCTGGTATGACATCACAGCAGAGAATACCCCGTACTACAGATCTATGTTCCTGCTAATGGTTTCTTATTAAAGCCATAAATAAGATATGTCGTCTCCTTTGTCCATAGGAAAAAAAAATCAATTATGCTGGAGGCATTTTGAGAAGAGAACTCCAGCCCACTGCACTCTCTGATGCAAAACGTCCTTTCTTAAAGCGTTGTAGTGTTTAATCTCATGTTTCCTTTGAACAGGGACAGGTGGCAGGAAGCAGACCCCTTCTTCCCCCTTCCCTAGGCTGAGAATGGAAAGTTTGACACATCCTGCAACAGGCCTGTTGTGAAA
This sequence comes from Lissotriton vulgaris, assembly GCF_964263255.1. Classification (NCBI taxonomy): domain Eukaryota; kingdom Metazoa; phylum Chordata; class Amphibia; order Caudata; family Salamandridae; genus Lissotriton; species Lissotriton vulgaris. Next base: position 1,153,989,498 of record NC_141695.1, on the reverse strand, counting down.
CAGGAGCCCTTGACTTACAGCAGGGTCACCGCGAGATGAGCCGTGCTCGTACATGGTGGGGGTGGGGCGGGGGCAGGCTGTTCTCTCTCTCTCTCTGTGCTATCTAAATCCTCTTTCTCTGTATAAATGCTGCTGATTCAGAAACTATGGAATAGCTGGGAATCGATAGTGCAGAGATAAGGCTGTATCATGGCTGGACATGGGAGGACCACTGTGGAAATTTCGCTAAAATCGTAAATTTTCATTGTGGGATTTCTGCTCGTATGTGGCAGAGGTGTTGGATATGCAATGTCACGGTATCATAGTGCAGTACTGTACCTGCTACTAATTTATGTATATATTTATTTATTTCCTTTAATATTTATAGTTGTTACATTGGTGGTTTTATTGCATCTTGCAATCACATTTTGTTAATCTGTAGAAAGTTGTTTATTTAGTATAATGTGTGGAATCAGAGGTGTTTGCTTCAGAGTGCACAAAAGCAATGCTAGATGTAAAAAATCGACCTCACCCTCCTCGCATCGCTCACAGCTGGCCGTATCTCATAGCCAGAATGTGTGCAACCGCACCGGTGTTTGATAGGTTTGATTAAGGAGTTTGAACTGTATAAGCCGGTACCTACCATTAAGTGCAATGCGACTGGTAGCTTTGCAGCAGTATTTCCAAATGTCGTCATCTATATCAAGCTCTAGGTCCACTTGCCACTCAAGCCTGGCTTTGACATAGTGATTACGGCTCAGCTCCTGCGTCTTTGAGTATGTGTGTGAGACTAGTCTCCTCGGGGATTCCGTGCGGAGCAGTGCGGTGAAGGAAAGGACCTCCGGGGGTTCCAGTAACTCGTCCCCAAGATAGTCCCACAGTGCACTTCTAGCCCTATACTAGTGGAATGTGGTGGGACGGTGGTGGAGATTCGATCAATAACGGCCAGCCCAAGGTTTACCTGCCCCATCACTAAAGAAATCGCTTATTGTGTCCATTCCCAGGGTGTGTAGAGCCGCTATCATGTCTGGGGCGGTGAGAATCGGGAGCCACTCGCACCAAGCAATGGAGGTTATGGGGGAAAATAACATGGAGAGGGCTTGTCGGTTAAGGATTTTAAGACAGGCGTGTATGGTGGCATTCACTGAGTCAAGGGTCCCAGTGATTCGGCGTGGCGCATGGAACAACGCCGTTGCTAAGTGAGCGCCTGTGTGAGATGCTCTACATGTAAATGAGGTGGGGTGCCTGTTGATGTAACCGGTAATACGCATGTGAGGCTTGGGCAGCCCGGTAATAAAGGTCAAGGCCTGGGGCTCCCAACCCCCCATAGAGTATGGTAGAATAAGGAGCTCCCAACTGGCTCGCGGCTGTTTGTCGGCCCAGTCCAATTTAATTTGCAGTGTTCTGAGATGCTTGAAGAAGTGTGCAGGTAAAACCATTGGGATGTTAAGGAACAAGAAAAAGAATCTGGGAAGGACCACCATTTTCATGAGCGATATTCTGCCTGGGAGGGAGAGGGGAAGGCGAATCCATATCGTTATGTCTTCTTCAAATTTAGCAATGGCGCAGCCGTAGTTCTCTCTGCCACCAGCTCGGATTCAGTGTGTATTTGGATTCCCAGATAGCGCAGCGGGTCAGCGGACCACTTTAAGTGCTCAGGGAGTGTCTCTGGGGTGAGGGGGAATATAACTGATTTCACCCACTTAATTTTCAGTCCTGAGAGACCGCCGAATCTCACAATTTCACGCAGAATGGGGGACACATTCTGGGCTGGGTCACGTACGTATAGAAGGGAGATGAAGAAGTTGTACCCAGGGAACCAAATTCCCATGTGGCTATGATATTCACACAATGCACAAGCTAATGGCTCAGCGATCAGGGTATATAGGAGTGGGGAGAGGGAGCAGCCCTGCCGAGTACCTCTGCATATAGTTAGGGGGGCAGTGACACCATCTCCCAGTCTCACACGGGCCACGGGGTCCCGATATAAAGTGCTGACTAAGCACAGAAAGACACTTCCCAGCCCAAGTCGTTCCAGGGTCAAAATCATGAATTTCCACTCCACTGAATAGAAGGCTTTTTCAGCATCCCCAAAATTTGCGGCTGCCCTGGTGTCTGGTTTAGTATGCTGAATTGCTCCAAAGACTGTGCGCAGATTGTGGGTAATCGTGCGCCCTGGTATAAAACCAGCCTGTTCCGATCCCACAAGGGTCGGCATCAGAGGGGCGAGTCTATTCGCCAGCACTTTGGCAAAAATGTTGGTGTCCACATTCAGTAATGAAAGTGGCCGATAAGAGGAGCAGTGCTGCGGGGGTTTCCCGGCTTTAAAAGGACCACCAGGAGCGCATCGCGGGGGCATGGTGCCTTCCTCAGCCATCTCCTCAAATAGTGTTAGTACGTTTGGGGCAAGAAGTTTCTTAAATTCCTTGTAGAACCCTACCGTAAGTCCATCCTGCCCCGGCGCACTACCAGAGTGCATCGTGGACAGGGCAGCCTGTATCTCCAACGCTTCAAGTGGGCGCATCAGATATTCTCTGTGAGCATCTAACAGCCAGGGCAGCTTAATATGTTCCATGTATTTCAATATGTCAGAGGGTGCACTGTGGGACTTGGCCTTGTATGGTCAGCATAGTATTGCCGAAAGCACTCTGCAACAGCATCAGAATCAGCAATCATTTCGCCTTCACCTGTAGTTAATTCTATGGGGTGATAAGCATTTCGGCGCCGCTTCATGAGGTTCGCCAGGACCATGCCAGGTCGTTCCCCCTCTCCATAGGTCCTTGCTACGGCATATCTACCCTGTAGCTTCACCTCTCTATCCACCTCAGTGTGTTATTCCTCCAGTGTGGGCTTAATAGTGGTCAGTATTGTGGGGTCATCTGTGTCTAGCGATTCTCTCTCTAGCCTACCCAGGGTTTGTTCTAAGAGGGCTAGCTGCCCCTGATTGATTTTAGCACCCCTGAGTGTTTAGGAATTGCAATGCCACGGACATATACCTTAAAGGTCTCCCAAAACTGTGGTAAAGTGTTGGACGGAGCCCAAGTTGGTATCAAAAAACGTTTCCTTTGCCTCTAACATTTCCGCTCTAAAGGCTTCATCTAGTAGTGCATAAGGGGGAAAGCGCCAAGTAAATGGAGGGGGGCGCTTGAGTAGCTAATATTAGCAGCACTGGGGAATGGTAAGAATAGGTATGCGGTAAAAGCTCGCAGTTGGGTAGTTGTCGAGCTAAGGTCAGGAGATCATGGAAGAACTGCAGGAAGTCATGACAAGGGCCATACACAGGAGAAGTGTGGCTCAATGATTAGAGCGGCAGACCCTGATGCAGAGGTCTAGCCCGGGACCGGGGTTCAGTTCCCCGCCTCGGCGGGTCTTGGGCTCAAAATTCCATGGACCAGATAATTCTCGCCTCGGTGCCTATTCCAATCATGGAGTCCCACTCTGCAACTCTGGGCAATAGCTTGCTAAATCTCCACAACAGCCCCAGCAGCGCTAAGGATGCCTGGTCTCCACCTTGGGGGTGCCCAGGAGTGGACGACTCACAGGGAAAGCCAGGATGGGTTCCACAGCGGTATTCGTACAAGCGCCTTGGGACCCTTGTGGGTGAGTAGTGCGCTATACAAGTATCAATTTACATTTTACATTATGTATTCGGCACCATTCCCCCCAACATTTGGAAACCACATATCTACCATTAGCATCTGTGTGTGACTCTTCGAGGGTGAGGTGGGCTGTGGGATTAATCCGAGTGAGTAACCCTTGTGCATGTGTAGTGAAGCCCACGGCATGAAACGTGCTGCGGATCCTGCCTCAGGTCTGCTGGAGATTCTCTACCGGTAGGTGAATTTCCTGCAGAAGTGCTATGTCAACCTTTATGTCTAGTGAGGTACGACATGACCATGGACAGGAACCTCAACCTATTCACCATTCCACTTAGTGGTTAAAATGTGAGTGACGTAGCTAGACCCTCCTCGCCGCCCTCTGGGGTACATGCCGGTTACACGGTATTGTGTGTTCCCTAATGTGTGTGTCTCACACCATTGTGACAAAATAATCCAAGAAAAACAAAGCAAATTAAAAAAACTCAAAAATACAACAATCCCCCTTCCCACGCCATGCTCTCCCAAACTGAGCACATTAGAATCTCCCTCCCCTTCCCCGACATAAATATGGCAACGAGTCATGTAGTGAGTAACACGTAGGGGCGGATGTTACCAAGCACTATGAGTAACCGTCAGCTTAAATCCACATTATAATAACTATAGCGTTGCTATCAAATTCTATGGATATGTAACTGGAATAACAAGCATCAGGAGGGCCTAATGGAATTATCTACATTCAAAGAGCTGAAGACAGCTCCTCAGGAGTTGACACTGGGGTAGAGCAAAAACTAAAATTGGTAAGTATTAAAGCATAGCTGTCCCCCAAACAAAGACAACACATAGTTCGCGGATACTTGCGAAGAGTTTAGGAGATTTCTGTCACGTGTAATCGCTCTGCTGGCCTCTAAGTGTACTACTGAAGAGTAGTCCCGATGGCACAGGGACCACTAGGTCAGACCTTACTGTTTAAGGGAAAACTGTGTAACTCGTGACTATGAGCGGGACCTCCACAGATCAGATATTCTAGTCATTGTTTTCAAGGGAGTTCTCTTGAGATCTGTGTGGCCCGCTGCAGATCTCTCCTGCACTGCTTCAAGTTTCGACTTCTTGAGCAAGTCTTTAAGTGCATTTTGCAGCACCTTCTGGTCTGTGAAGATGCGTGAGGAGCCATCAAGATTCACCCTCAATTTGGCTGGGTACAGCATGGTGTATGAAGTTTTATGATCACAGAGTTGCTGTTTGGCGGCTCACCTCCTGCACCTTCGCTGTAAAGTCTGGGTAAAGCGAGAGTGCTGAACCCTCATATTGGAGTTCCGCCAGTTCTCTGGTGCGTCGTAAGGCTGAATCACAATCCCTATAACTAAGCAGTTTGGGTATCACTGGGCACGGTGGGGCACCTGGGGGGCGGGCACGGACCCTACGAGTGATGAGCTCTTTCAATCACAAACAAGTCGGAAAAAATGTCACGGCCCAAGTACAGTGATAAGTAGCCTTTCTAAGAATTGTTCCACATAGTCCATGTGGGTGGACTCCGGAAGGCCCGTTATACGAATATTGCTATGGCTGGAGCAGGCCTCCAAATCTTCTGCTTTGTCTTGCAGTGAGGTGAGGGTTTTAACCATTTGTCGCTGTGTCAAATCCATCTCAGTCTGGGCATCCTCTACCTCTGTAATCCTGCGTTCCGCCATATTGATTCGTTCAGTTTGCTTATCTAAGCATTCTGACATCCTGTCCATATGGTATACCAGGGAGTTGATCTTCCCATCCATTGTCGTCTTTTCTGAATCGTTGCGGACATTTGTTTCACCTCACTTGGGCCCTCCTCTGGATTATCTGCTCTGGTGCCTGCGGAGCGGGCCCTCTCTGTTTCTTTATTTCTGGTGCCTTTGGCGTCAACTGGAAGCTTGGTCTATGTATTGTCCACCCTTTCCATAATGCTGGCTGTAACCCGGAGAGGGGAGAGATTGCCCTCTCAGTCCACTGTAGATGTATGAGGTTACTTAGCGCTATCGTCGTCAGAGTACTGTAGGGATGTTATCAGGGCCGAAGTAGAAGGTCTCCTATAAGGGGTGATCAGGGCCTGCTCCTTGATGGTGGTTCACAGGATGGCCAGAAGCAGTAGGGAGTGTGCAACCGGTGTTCCCTCGAGGGAGACAAGAGAAACATCTAGCACAACAATCCCCCCAGAGCTGCCCACAGACAGAAGGCAAGACACAAGTGTCTATCTAGCAACTTGGAAACGCACCATAGTCAAAGGCTACCAATGAGCAGGAGGACCGGGATATGGCAGCGCCCTCCGCCTCCAATTCAGTATCCTGCTCACAGAGCCAGGGTTTCCTCACCTTGTGGAAGCGCCACATGAAGGCCAGGAAAGTCAGCAGTCTGGCCCGCCAGTGCTGTATCGTTGCGGGTGTGCAGGCGATATTTCCCTCTCTGTGGTTCAGAAGGCTGGATTGATTCCACCACAGCGTCGCTGGTTGAGGGAGAGTACCCCCCTCCGCTAATGTGAAGCCCACCCCCGGTGTCAGATCAGGCACCGTCCGGTGCAACCAGCAGCCAAAGGGCGAACGTTGTTGTGTGTAGGCCCTAGCACCAGGGTTACGGAGGTCTCAGTGGGGCTCACTCGCTATCCCCGGTTGCAGCTCTCTTGGGGGTGACTTACTTGGGCGAAGGTGCTCGCTCCCGCCGCAGTTCACTGGTAGGATTGTCAATGCGGCGCCCAATGCCGAACTCACAGCGTCTCCGCCACCCCCAGAATCACCAACGCGGCCCGCAGGCCCCGCGGCCACTGAGAGCGTCGGCATGTTGCGTCATAGAAGTGGCGCAGTGCAATCTTATAGATTTCACAGCGTCACCTCCACAACCTTTTCTTACGTCAGAACGCCCCCCTGCACACACTACACCTGGCGCAGGCATAATGTAGCGCAGAGGTTCACAAAGTGTTGCATCTACCTAGAAATATGGTGCAACAAGGCACATTTTTTACGCCGCCGGTGCGTCACAAAAAGTGACGCACAGGCGGCACAAAAGTGACGCACGGACTCACAAATGAGGCATTGTGTTTCTATTTTTATTTTTTTAAACAGAATTTATTAGTTTTGCAGAAAAAAAAACCATTTAAACCACATTGAAAGGCCGCCATTGCGCAGATGGCTCGTGCCGCCACAGGATAAAAGCAAGCATCCAATACTCATCCCTCCCCCCAAACACCCTTCTCCCCCTCCCCGCCCTCACCCTAGTGGGCCCTGATTAACCTATAGCAGAGCCCTACCCTATGATGAGCTTTTTAATTATTACAGTGTTTGACCAAGCTGGACTCCTTTCAGGCCCCCTTATTAACAAATGACGACATTGCATGCTGGTGGAAAGCCAGACAGTGAACACAAGAGTTGTGCTTGCTAGCTGGTCCTTTCCGTGTAGCTAGGTATATAGAGATGCCCATGGACTATATAACTATACCAATATGGGATTCTGCAGGGCAAATTTTCTGATGTACCCCTACCTACTGCCTACCAAATGATCAAGTTCTGCAGTTGATGTTTGGAACATATTCTGTGAACACACAAGAAAAAGTGAGACTACCGCTGTACAGTACTTCAGGAGCTACAAAAAAGGTTTTCAAACAAGGGACAATTAAGTGTACATGATGGGGCCTGTATCCTACAAAGTTTGTTGTCAGAGAAATTCTTCAAAATTAACAAACAGGGTTAGATGGAATTGAAAGAGAAGAAGGAAAGGGTTTTCAGTTTTTGATCAATTTGACACAACCCAGGGAACTGCACTGATTCCCCTCTGGATTTTGCAGGGCTTAATTTGTGCTGGTGTGTTAAGGTATGGAGGGGAAACGCCCTTTAGGACAAAGCTTGAATCACACTGTGCCTTCACAGCATCGGCAACACAACAAATGCGTCTTTAGCATAATTCGTTCTGTACGCAAGTCGTGACAACAACTTGCTTTGGGGGGCGCAATGGTGGAGTGGTTTTGGAATTAAAGTAGAAAACCTTGCCTACTGTTGCGCAGACTGGAGTTGGAATAGTAAATTAAACATTTCTAACATCCAGTGCCCCCCTAAGGCAAGTCGTTAAAATGACTTGCTTGCAGAACAAATGCTTGCTAAAGACGCATTTGTTCAAATGACGGAGTTCTTAAAGCATGCGTGAAAAACGCAGGTGGAATTCCATCATACATTCAGTATGGAGGACCAGGAGGACATATTTATTAGTATCTGAACCTAAATAAAGTGACAGTGGTGCTGTATTTTTATGCCAGGCCATTCCTGGACAAAGACATATGTTCTGCTTTTCACAAAGAAAAAGTTATGCCTCCCCTTATAACAATTCAATTCAGAGAAGTGGATGTAATGGGAAAGGGAGGATTGGAGTGCATCTGGGGAAGTTAGAAATAGCTTTGCCCTGACAACACACACTCACAGCAGCACATGATTCTGCAAGGGAGGGCACAGTTCTGCATCTTCTCCATTCCATTCACTTCAGCAGCAGAAACATAATACCACTTACATGCACCTAAGACATTTAAAATATAAACTTTGTTGAAAAACAAAAAATACTAAGGTGCATGTAAGAGGTGAATTCTGGTCCCGCATAATTATCAATAGTAACACCAAGATGTCTTAACGATGACCTGCAGTTTTTAGTGGTATCCTGCATTGCTAAGTGTAAGACTTGAACAGGATTACTATTACTCTTTCATAAATTAAAAGTTTGATGATTTAAACATGAGCCACACAAATGCTTTTTCTAAGAGAACCAGTGTGGTGTTGGTGCTAAATGCATTAGACCGTGGGGTTCCAGGAGTCAAAGTGGGTGACAACAGTGTCATTGCCTGAGAAATAATGATGGCCTGGCACGTTATTATTATTGTTGTTATTGGTATTATTATTGTTAGACTTGGCACTTTCTGCAGAGTCGCCCCCAAACGTTATGCCTTCACCCCTCCTGTTTTTCTGATATTTGTTTTTGTTGGCCATAGGACTGCTAACCAGTGCTAAATTGCTTATGCTCACTCCACTAAACAGGGTAAAATTAGCATACCATATTCACAATTGGAACATTTATTTACTTATAAGTCCCTAGTAAAGGGGTGCACCATGTGCCCATGGTCTGTAAACTAAACGCTGCTAGTGGACCTGCAGTACTTATTGTGCTACCCACTTAAGTAGCCTTTTAAAACATGTCTCAGACCTGCCATTGCTGATTGGGGGCATTTTTAAAATGCCAGTTAGATCTAGCAAAATAAAACCTTCCTTTTTAATACATATGTCACCTATAACGTAGACCCTAACCAGCCCATAGGACATGTGTATTTAAAAAGTTGGCAATTTAATGACAGTGTGCCCATCCAGCACTCCTTTTTGGGACTTAGGTCTTCTTGATGTTGTTCAATTGACTGGAATTTTTTCCAATAAAATCAGTCTACCAATCTTGACTTATGAAATGCTTGTCTTTATTCACTTCATTATTTTCATTGTTACTTCACGATGATTCTGTTTGTTACGGGTGGTGCTGTTTACATCACAGTTTATATGTTGAAATCCATTTAGGACTATACATCCCTATGCATTTCGGGACTAGGCCCTTCTTCAGGGAAAATCCGTATGAATCTATAAAGAAAAAGTAAATGTTTGTAGACCAGGACTGTATGACCTACCACAATCAAGCACAAGTAAATGAGGGTGAAAATACTGGTGTGAGCAATTAGTGTTGAAAACAAAATGATGCTAAAAAGATCGTATTCAAACTTGCTAGTACCGGTGCAAGTTAATTAATTCTGTGATTGCAGTAACTAAGATGGTGTGATATGTCACGTGTCAACAACAGCTGGTGGTGACTAGGCATTTCTGGAGAGTGTATCAAGAAAAATGGCAACTTGGCGGTCAAACCAAAGGTGTATGGTAAAGTGCTCGGTGTTATCCAGCATGAAAAAACTCTGGAAACTGCTGCTCCGATCTCTGTTAAACGGGATTTCCCTGCAGTGCGCTGGTGTTCGTTACTCCCGTGAGGCGTGTTGTTAGACAAATGGGCATGATTTAATAAAGCATTTGAGGTGTTAAATGCATTCAACTTCACAACCGAACCAGTACTTGTTTGAATCTTACCGCGTGCGCGACCGTGATCTGGTTCTTTCCGTCTGTGGATTTCACTAGTGATTCAAATGTCGGCTTCTCAAAAATTGTAGTCAATTTCAAGTGGTGCTACTATGAACGCGTTTAAGATGTTCGAGATTCTCGTGAAACACTAGATGGACTACGTTCGTAGCGGCCATCTTTGAGTGGTTAAAAACCTAAGATTCTCTTATAAAGTTTATAAGTGAATGATGGAACGGGCGTGAACGCGAGGAAAAAGTGTAAAAAAAATAAAGATGTATAAAAGGTAAAGAGTATGCAAAAGTATGAGAAAGTAACATGTGGCTTAATGGATAAGAACACAGTAAACTCCAATAGCTATGTACCAACATAAATTATACGAAAAAAAACGTATATAATCATATAAGCATGCTGCAATGGTGTACATGTTGTTATAGGAAGGAACTGTATTCCATGCGTTCGTTAAGAACCTTTGTGGTACAAGAGTCCAATCTCTTGATCCAGTGCATCTCACGTTGTAGCAGTCGTTTTCTGTTGTCAGAACCTAGTGCACACTAATTGCGTGCATTTCAACTCCCAGGGGTCAGAGGGAAGTACCCACTAGCACCCAAGTTCTTCAAAAAATGGATTCAAATTTATTGGACACGTTATGAACCGTTCTTTATTAACCCAGTGTGCCACACACCACAAACCATTGAATATTTAAAAAGGTGGACATGTAGTTTTAAATGTTACATACCCTGGTAGTGAAACACTCTTAAATTCGCATTTCAATACTGCAAGGCGTACCGTTGCTTTATTACATTTAATAAGTGATATCCTTTGATTGGGAGCAGGTAGGAATGTCATGTTTTTTTTTTCACAACAAATTTTATTAATTGATCAGGTAGAAGCAGGTTTACAGCACTCCACAATCAGGAGGTCACTGTAAGATTATCAGCATAAACACATCATTGTATCCCAATCAGTAAAAAAAGAAACGTTTCTCCCTAACCCCCCCAACTCCCACAGCCACCCAAGAACCCCACTACCCGCCCCTTATCCCACCCTAGCCCTGTACACGCGATCATGTCAAGCCCTCTTCATGCGCTATCCGAAAGTCCAGCGCCATGCGTACTCTAGGCCTGGCGTCCATCACCCAAATCTAGATCGTCGCCAGGCTCTGCCGGTGGATCAAGAGTCAAACCCCTGTAGTCTGCCCACCGCTTCCAGATTTTAAAATGCTTCCTGGGACAACCCCTGGCCTCGAACACTGGGCGCTCCAAACCCATAAAGTAGTCCAATCCAGCTTTCCACGCACTCAGGGGGGGCTCGCTCATTCTTCCACGCTCGAGCCAAGTCCTGCTTGGCCACTACCAGGCCCAACAGCAAGAGATGACGTTTGTAAATATTTCCACCTACCCCCTCTAACACATGGAGGAGACCCAGACGATGGGTGAGGGGGAGATCCCAACCCAGCACCTCCGACAAGCAACTCCACACACCATTCCAAAACCTGGTCAAGCCAGTACACAACCACACAGTATGTATTAGGGTACCCGTGTCAGCTCCACAACGCAGGCATTCCGGGGACCCAATGAGGCCCGCCTTCCACACTCGCTCTCGGGTATAGTAGGCCCTGTGCAAGTATTTAAATTGGATTAATTGGAGTCGCACCGCAATAGCCGTCCCACTTGGGGACTCCAGTGCCTCCCTCCAGTCGTCTTCATCCAGGGGCCCCACGTCTTTTTCCCAAGCATCTTTCAGTGGGAGTAAGGAGGAGGAGCAGTGGGTGACCAGCGTTTGATATATGCGGGATACCTTTTTGTCCCCAAGATCGCCCATGAAGACCTTCACCTCCACGGGGCTGAATTTTGGCAGCGACTCCAACCCAACCAGGCTAGACGCCAATGCGTGGCGAAATTGCAAGTATCGGAAGAACTGAGTGTTAGGCATGTGAAACTCGGCCCGCAAGTCCTGGAATGACTTGAGAGTCACACCCGACATAACGTCTCCAAGCGAGGAAATTCCTATAGAATCCCATCCGCCAAACCCCGTAAGCGAGGCCAATGCAGTGAGTCGCCCATTCTGCCACAATGGGGTCTCTGCCGTCAACCTCCCCCACCAACCCATCCGACGCAGTGCCTGTCTCCAAACTGCAAATACCACTTGCGTGGCCGACGGCAGCCGCCTCCTAAGCCCAGCCGAATATAGGGTGGTATGCAATGTGTTATTCCCCATCAGGGAGCGCTCCAGAGCATATGCCGGATCGCCACTATCCCCATACCACCAATCGTTTAAAACCAGCAGATGCGAGGCTTGGTAATACGAGAGGATGTCCGACGTGGCCATGCCACCACAATATGTGGATAGAAAGCACGTGCGTAGCGCCACTCTAGCGGCTCCTCCTGCCCACAAAAAGCGGCTCAGGGCGGCATTGACCTGCCGAAACCACCGGGTGCAATTGGGTGCGGATGGTTCTGTAATTGATAAAGGAGGCGCGGAAGGGCAACCATTTTAAAAATCGCCGACCTGCCATATATGGTAAGGGGCATCCGAGACCAAGTTTTAATGTCCGTTTGGACCCTCTCCCATACCGGCAGCACGTTGCGCTCCCATGAAACCGTCGCGGACTCGGACAAGAACACTCCAAGATATAATATGCCCCCGGCCGCAGTTCGCAAGGCTGATGCCCATGGGCCCGTGTCCGCTCCGTCACCCAGCACCCACAGGGTGGACTTACTCGGTTTAAGGTAAAGGCCCGACACCTCACCAAAGATGCGCATTATCTCTAGCACTCGGGGCCCAGATCTATTCAGGACAGTGAGGAAAAAGAGGACGTCGTCCGCATAGAGGGCAATTATATCGGTAAGGCCCCCCCCCCATACAAAGCCCCGCAGCTGCGCATTAATGCGCACCCAAGAGGCGAGAGGCTCCATAATTAACGCAAATAAATATGGGGACAGCGGGCAACCCTGACGGGTACCCCGGCCAATGGCAAACCTCTCCGAAATCGCTCCAGAAACACGCACAGACGCCGTGATATCAGTATAGAGAAGTTTGATATAGAATATGAACACAGGGCCCAGATTAAGATGAGGTAGAAGCGTGAATAAGTATGTCCAGCTTACCGAGTCATAGGCCCTGTCTATGTCTGCCAAGAGCAGGGCCGCCTGCTCTCCCGTGGCCCTTATCGCATCTACGGCATTCTGTGCCCTGCGAATATTGTGTCGCGTCGCTCTACGCGGCATGAAGCCCGCCTGATCCGGGTGAACCAGATCAGCTACATATGGGAGGAGACGATTCGCCAACGCCTTCTCCAACAGTTTAGCCTCGATGTTAAGTAATGATATAGGACGGTACGAGTCGTGACGATCGGGGGGCCTACCAGGTTTCTGAAACACCACCACCTCGGCATGTCGCCAGTCAGCCGGCAGTCTACCCACTTTCCGCGTTGCCTCCAGTGCGATCCTATAATGGGACCCCAGTTGGAGATGGAACTTTTTATAAATTTCACACGGGAAACCGCTCGGCCCGGGTGCCTTCCCCGTGTTGAGCTGAACCAGTGCATCACTCAGTTCCTCCGCCATAAGGGGAAGGTCCAATGCTTTCCGGGTCTCAGTGGAGACCGCCCTCGGGGGCAGGTCGGCGATAAATTTGTCAATCGCCTCAGCCGAGAGGCAATCCTGTGGTGCATATTGTTCCGCATAATAGCTGGCAAAGCCAGCTGCCAGCGCAGCTGGGTCCGTAATGGTGACGCCGTCTCCATCAGTAATCCCAGGCAGGGCAAGCGGCTGCAGAGTACGCTGGCACAGCCTGTGAAGCATAGTACAAGGCTTGTCACCCCATTGATATACCCTACTCCGCGTAGCTAACCACGCCTGCCGAGCCTCGTCTAGTAACACCGACGCATGGGACTGCTGCGCCTGCAGAAGCCGCCGCACTGCCATTGCGTCCTCCTCCCCCCGACAACATTGCTCCAGCGTCTCCACACTGGCTGCCGCCTCTACTATAGCTTCCCGACACCTGCGACGGGCTGCCGCGCACCACGCAATATCAATTCCCCTCAGGGTAGGTTTCATGGCTTCCCAGACGACCACGGGATCAGTGCCTTCCACCACATTTTCTCTCCCGTAGTTGGCAATCGCACCGCGCATGTGTTGCACGTACTCGGCCTGCTGAAGGTGCCAGGAGGATATCCTCCACCGGAATGGATGCCTCGTCCTATGCAGGTCAACCACCACGGCCACAGGGGAGTGGTCAGACAGTCCCCTAGGCAGGATGGCAGCCTCCCGTATTCTATCCAGGAATCCACAAGGCACGAAGACATAATCCAGCCGGGAGAAGGAACCATGGACCGCAGAGACATACGTGTATTCGCGGGCCCTGACATGCATGTGTCGCCAAACATCTGCCCAGCCAAGCCCCTCCACCATGGCGCGCAGCCGAGTAGGGACGGCAGCAGCAAGCACCCCCTGCATCCTCCGACGGTCCTCACGCACATCCATCACATCGTTCCAATCTCCCCCCAGGACCGCTAGGGAATCTGGAATGTCCGCCCATAACGCAAACAAACGCTCAGTCAGGGACCACTGCAGGGGGGGGGGAGCATAAACACAGCCAAACACTATCGATTCCGTGCCCACCATCCCTTGAACAAACACATAACGGCCCTGGGGGTCTATCCACTGTTTCTCATGCACATAAGCCAGCCTCCGATGGATTAGGATAGCTACGCCCCTGGAGCCTCTGGAGAACCCCGCGTGAAAAACTTGATGGTAGCCATACCTCTGCAGGCTCAGCACTTTCGTCCCCATCATGTGAGTTTCTTGTAACAACTAGACATCAGCAGCCTCCCTCTTACCCCACCGCAGTATCGCCCCCTTCTTGATCTTGTCCAGCATCCCTCTAACATTCCAACTCACTACACGTATTGACTCCCTGGGGAGCCCTGGGGTGGAAGCCTCAGCCATAGTCCCACGAGACCCAATACCAGAGCACCCCGCACCAGGCCCAGGCGCACAGCTCATCACAGAACAAGGCATTATAGGTCGTGTGTACCCCCAACCAACCCACCCAAACCCCCCCTTCACCTGCCCCCTACACAAACCCCTCAACTCCCCATCCCCGAATCCACACCCCCCACCCCAATACCTCATAGAACACTGAAGTATCTGTCGGGGCATGGGCAACCTCGGGCCCAAAACAGAGCGCCCAAGGCCAACCATACCAATGGATCCCAATTACCCACTGAACCAAGAACCCCCCACCCCCCAGGGTAACTCCCACTCACGTAGGAGGCAAGAAGCCCCTGTATTGAGGCACCCCGAACCCTTCCCCACAGTCCCACCCAGTGTCTGGAAAACAAACTAGTCGTGGCAATATATTCAGCGTTCAATCAGTAGTATAGCAGAACTCAGTTGCAAAACTCTTCTCCGCTTCAGCACATGGCCTCTGCAGAACGGCATAGATCCCCACAGTCACTCAGCTGCCCTTTCTAGAGTGATCAGAGTCCGTAGGCGCAGCTGACCGAGTTGCACTGCAAGAGGTAGAGCGTTTCCGAGACCTAGATCTCCTATTCCTTTTTCCATGGGCATTCTGGTCCCCCCGTTCCTGCGATGGATCTCTCGAGTGACCCGGGTCCAGACCCGGTTGAGCATGGGGCCTGACCCTCACCGTTTCATCAGTGCACTTGAAAACGTCTTCCGGGGTATCAAAGAAATGAGTCTGTGATTGGAAGACCACCCGTAGGCGGGCCGGGTAGAGCAAGGAGTATTGAATTTTCAGGCCTTGGAGTTTCGCCTTGGTGGCCATAAAGGAGTGCCACTGTTGTTGTACAATTCTGGTGTAGTCGGGGAAGATCATGATCCTATGGCTTTCAAAGAGAAGAGAGTCTTTGGCCCTCGCTTCCCGCAAGGTTGTGTCCCTGTCATGAAAGTTCAGGATTCTAGCAATCACTGGTCTGGGTCGCTCGCCCACAGGCGGCTTCTGTATCAGGGCCCGATGGGCGCGTTCAATCCCAAAACAGCGGGACAAGACATCCGGGGGGAGCCAACTCTTCAGCCACTGGGACAAGAACTGTTCCATGTTGCCCTTCTCACAACCCTCCGGAAAACCCACAAAGCGAAGGTTGTTTCTGCGCGCCCGCCCTTCAGCATCCTCCACACGAAGCGCCAGGCCCTTTTGAATGTTTTCTATCACCGCCATTTTCTGCTTCAGGGTTCCAACATCGTCCGCCACCACTGAAATCCTAGACTCGGCCTCCATGATTCGCGCCACAGCGTTGCGCAAGACCTGGCGCAGTAGGGTTACATCCGCTCCAACCGCTCCAATCTTGGCATCCAACATATCCCTGGATTGAGTTATAGCCGCCATCAGCCCCGCGTTATCTGGCCCCGACCCCTGGCCCCCCGATGCTCCGGGGCCCCCGCTCGGTCCCGTAAACTTGTCGATGAGCCCCTGCTTAGCAGGCCCACCCCCCCCCTGGTCATGGCTGAGGCCCACTCCTGCGCCGCCGCCCTCGGAGCTGTCGCAGATCTTCGTGGCGAGCGATCCGCACCTCCAACAACTGCCAGGGATAGTTCGCAGGCAAGATGTCCACGCAGCAGGCACACACTTAGTTACTGCGCGACCAGGATGTGCCAGGACCACCTCTCCCTATAGGGTCCACCGCCCCAGATTATACCAGCTCGCCTCGTGGTCCTCCAATATTGCCCAGGGACGCCTCAGTTCCTCACACAGCTCCTGTTGAGTGCCTAGGCGCACTGCGTAATGTCAATCTGGGCATGCCGGCCACTCTCGCCCACTGGTCAAACACACCACTCTGGGGGGGCCCGGGGGGGTCACTCACTGTTCGTCATCCGTCGCCAGGCACATGTTCATTTCTCGCCGGTCAGTCTGGCCAGACTCCAGTCCTCGGCCCAGGGGTGCCCTGCCGCGCTGTGCCCAGCTATCAGATGCGGCCATACACCAGGGGCCGCCGCTCCTCAGGTCTCGCAGTGTTTCGGCTCAGTTCGATCGGACTCCAGCTCTATCAGGCGGGGACCGCCAAACTCAAGTCCCCGGCTCCACCGGGTCCAGGTAGGCCACTGCTCCCCACGGGCGTCCGCTGCACACGATCTCCTCCTTCTGCCACAGCAGAGATGGTCAAGGACCCGCTCGTTGCTCCAGGTAGGCCACTGCTCCCCACGGGCGTCCGCTGCACACCGATCTCCTCCTTCTGCCACAGCAGGGATGGTCAAGGACCCGCTCGTTGCTCCGCCAATAACACGCAGCTCCTGGCTCAGGCAGAGGGACAGTGCCGCCGGCCTTCACACGAGCTCTCCGGCTCGGGCACGCCAAAATTGATACCCCGGCTTGCCGACCGGGACTAGGCCGCAGGCCACTGCAACCGATTCCGCCTCACTGGTCGGCGTAGGAGCGCCGCTCGCTGCACCGGAGGACTCCGGGCACCTTCAGCTGCAATTGCCCCACAAGCGGTCTGCTATTCGGGTCCGGGGGCCAGGATTACTGGTCGGATAAAGATCGGGCCGGCGGGAGCTCTAGAAAGCCACGTCCGCCATCAACGCCCGCTAAGCCACGCCCCCAGGAATGTCTTGTTTTGACTTAAATGAGTTTTATATTTAAAGTCTCTTTAAAGGTGAAATCGGATTTTTGATTACAATTGTGAAAATACTACTTTTAGAAAGTCAGCATTTCCTCCTCCTAACAATATGGTGCCCACAGCCTGTATCCTGGTAGCACAGCAGTTGGCCTTTGTATATTTCTCCTAGACAATGGTACAAAGGGGCACTAGATGTTGTCAGGATGAACCATCCTGTCAGGATTGGAAGGGCAGAGCTGTTCACTGCCCCAATAACATTTCAAAGGAACTGCCTCAGCGCACTCATAAAGGACTTCACATTAGCCTTTTGTCACACAAGACACCAAGCAGTTTGGGCAAGTAGGAATGAAATTTCAGCACCGTCTCTGGGGAGAAAATTCTAGAAGCTTCTCCCACTTCTAAGCTGACACCAGGTATGAAAATATGAGCCAGGCCACTCGTCAGTACGCTCCTAGATCTGCAAATGTCTACAGATGAGCTGCATTGCACTCCAGAGGACTGCCCTGCTGCTTGAGACCTGCCTTGTTTGTCAAAGGACTGCCCAGCTGCTAACAGAGGACTTCCCTGCTGTTTGAGACCTCCATTGTTCTTCAGTGGACTTCCCTGCTGCTCGAGATCAGACTTGTTCTTTAGAGGACTGCACTGCTGCTTGAGGCCTGCCTTGCTGCCTGAAGGAGAGAGGACCATCTCCTTGAACCTAGGACTACCAGTTTTCTGACCTCTTGTTCTCAGCTCCATGGACACAAGCTCCAGATGCCTCCCTGCAACTTCCCAACTTACCTACTGCAACTAGCCATGACTGAACCTGCAACTGGAGCTGCCTGGACCTGCAACTGGACCTGTCTGAGCCTTGCTAGCATCTACTTGAGTGAGTTCCTATTGCTCAAGAGGTGCCTTCTCGTGTTCTGGACCCTTGGCTGGCATCAGTAGTTGAGTTCCTCATGTGAAATCCTGATGTATTGAACTCTGCATGCTGGACTTTCAGAAGGTAACTTTTTCAGCGGGAGTCACCTGGTCCCTGTACCCGGCCCACACTTCGCACTTTGCCTGAGCATGTGACTCAGGCAAAGTGCGATCATCAACACAAATTGCACTCCAGAGGACTGCCCTGCTGCTTGAGACCTGCCTTGTTTGTCAAAGGACTGCCCAGCTGCTAACAGAGGACTTCCCTGCTGTTTGAGACCTCCATTGTTCTTCAGTAGACTTCCCTGCTGCTCGAGATCAGACTTGTTCTTTAGAGGACTGCACTGCTGCTTGAGGCCTGCCTTGCTGCCTGAAGGAGAGGGGACCATCTCCTTGAACCTAGGACTACCAGTTTTCTGACCTCTTGTTCTCAGCTCCATGGACACAAGCTCCAGATGCCTCCCTGCAACTTCCCAACTTACCTACTGCAACTAGCCATGACTGAACCTGTAACTGGAGCTGCCTGGACCTGCAACTGGACCTGTCTGAGCCTTGCTAGCCTCTACTTGAGTGAGTTCCTATTCCTCAAGAGGTGCCTTCTCGTGTTCTGGACCCTTGGCTGGCATCAGTAGTTGAGTTCCTCATGTGAAATCCTGATGTATTGAACTCTGCATGCTGGACTTTCAGAAGGTAACTTTTTCAGCGGGAGTCACCTGGTCCCTGTACCCGGCCCACACTTCGCACTTTGCCTGAGCATGTGACTCAGGCAAAGTGCGATCATCAACACAAATTGAGGTCGCAATAGTTGCGAAACAGCTATTGCGATCGCAATTCCATGAACCGCAATTCATGAAATGAAAAACAACCAAATTGCGAAATCGCAAAATAATTTTTGCGACTTCGCAAAAAAATCGCAGAATCAAGGTGGAACCCCCTTTGCGATTCTGAAATTGCGATTTTCCAATTATTCTGCGATTTTATTCGCAAAATCGCAAAATAATCGCAAACCAAAAGCATGAAAAATCGCAATTAGCGAAAAACCTCACAATCGCTGTTTGCGAGGCGCAATTTAAGGAGAACTCAAACCAGGTGGTAACCATAAAGTAAAAAAAAAAAAAAAGAAAGAAAAAATTCAAACTAGATACAGGTGCGGGGGCTGAACAAACACACTTGAGGAGACACAGTAGGAGCATGAGGACATTCACAATGCCAGGACTCTACATGGTGGTAAGGCGGCGAAGGCTCCAGGCTGCAGCCAGGAACAGACACAGGATCCAGGAGCGAATTTTCCGGCAGCGGATCACACTCCTGGGCCAGACTGAGGAGGAAATCTACTCAAAGTACAGGCTGAATGGGGCAATGATTACCAAGCTCATCCGGGACCTTGACCCCCTGATGCAGCACCCAACCAGGAGGACCAATTCTGTGGCCACCCATGTCCAGGTCTTGTGCTGCCTGCACCTCCTGGCCTCCGGAAGCTTCCAGGGGATAGTTGCAGTTGCAGGGGGGATGTCCCAGAGCACGCTGTCCTGCTGCCTAAGGAGTTTCCTGGACGCCATGCTGACCCGGATACACCATTACATTACATTCCCAACCACCCAACAGGACTTGAATCAAACAAAGCTACAATTTTACAACATTGCGCAATTCCCCCATGTAATTGGATGCATCGACTGCACCCACATCCACATCTGCCCACCCGCTGAGACAGAATACATGTACCGGAACCGCAAGTCCTACCACTCACTGAATATCCAGATGGTCTGCAACGCAAAGACAATCATCACCGACATAGTGGCACAATACCCGGGGAGCTCGCATGATTCCTTCATATTCCGGCACAGCGGCATGCACACACGCCTGGCCAGGGGAGACTTTGACGAAGGACACCTCCTAGGTAAGTACACATGCCCACAAACAGTACATCGAGACCATGTAGCTGCACATAACAGGCACTGACCCTCTGCTCCTTTCATTCAGGTGACAGCGCCTACTGCCTCCGTGAGTACCTCCTCACCCCATACCTCAACCCTGCCACACCACAGCAACAGCGTTACAATGCCGCACACATTCGCACTAGAAATTGCATTGAGCGGACATTTGGGCTTTTAAAGAGCTGATTCCGCATCTTACATAAGACTGGTGGGGCCCTTAAATACCAGCCTGAGGTCTGCTGCCGCATCGTGGCCGTGTGTGCAATACTCCACAATATTGCTACCAAGTGGAGGATACCTGTGGAGATCTCTGGCAGTGAGTCGGAAGGGGACAAACGCCCACCTGCACATGTGCATCATGCACGCGGGGAGAATCCTGCAGAAGGACACAGGCCTCTAGTGCACCCATACCCCTCACACAACATTGCACTCATGCATGACAAATGTAATAATGACATGAGTTGGATTTACGTGTGACATAAATTTTTATTGTTATTTTCACAATAATGTGTCTTTAAATGTTTTATTTCTAAATACATGATAACTGTATTTCCTCATACATAGCCCCATGATAGAGAAGCAGGCATGCTTGTCTTATCAGCATGGCCATGCTGCTAGAGTTCATAGAGTCACTGGCGCCTCCGGTCGGACGGACTCAGTCGCCTCTCCACGTCCTCCACGCCACTATTGGCCTGTGATGCTGCAGTGGACCTGGTGCTGCGGCGGCGTGTGGTTACCACCGGCAAGGACAGGCTGCTGTGACTTGTTGTGCCCTCACTGGCATCATCCCCCCCACTTGCTTGGCCATGGCCAGACCCCTGCAGACTCTGGACAGCTGTTGTGACTTGTTCCAAGGCCCTGGCGACGTCCTAGCAGCATTGTACCATCTGAATTTTCATCGCAAGAGAGCGGCGCAAAAGTTGGGAGGTGGCATTACCAATCAGATGGTTGGATCTTGTGTATGCTGACTGGCGGGTCAGCAGCTGGCGGTGGCGGCAGCGGGTGATGTCCTGCTGGGACACCATGATCTGGCTGTTCTCCCTGACAGCTGCGGTCATGACCTGCATGCTTTCCGTGAGCTGGCTCACGTTTCACGCAGTCTTATTGAGCTGCAGGTGGATGGCTACCAAGTGCCGTGCCTGCTTCTGGTGGACAGGCGTTCTATGGCCAGCCCAGGATCTCGGACATGTTCTCCCCTGCCAGCGCGTGGTGACACCTTGCGCTGCTGCCTCATCAGTCCGCTGGACTGAGATCGCACAGTGACTGTGCACCGTGTCTGCCTCCTGGGTGGTGGTGTGGCCTGTACCACTGCCATGGGTGTCACATGGGGTGGTTGCTGTCCTCATGTGGCCCTGTCCACATGGGGAGGTGGTGGTATTGCTGCTGGTGGTTGTGATGGTCCAGGTCGTGGGGCAGGATGACTCTCTCCCTCGGTGTCCTCAGGGTTCTCCTCAATGTGGAGTGCCTCGCTGTCTGTGCTGGGTTGTTCTGACGCACCTGTGATGTAAATGGGTGCATGATTAATGATATGTATCTTGCACATGGGATGTTGCAACATGCATGCAGGCTTGCATTCCCTGACTGGCTTTAGGGATATCTTTCACTTGACAGGTCTGGCTGTGTGTGGCTATCCGGGAATTATTGTCACACTACAGGTCCCACAATGCAATAGGGCATTGCAGGTGTGCATGTCCTGCATTACTAGGGTTATCAAATGGCTAGCTCTGGAGTCATGGGCATTGTTAGGGGACGGGGTCGCAGTTGCATGGTACTTACCTTGGGATTGTTGGGTGGGTCGGGAGGTGTCCAGCCGGGTGACCCCCATGCAGGCTGCAGGATTGAGGGTGTCCTCCACCAGGTCTTCGAGTGGATTGTTGGGTGCAACTGTGGGGTCTCCTCCTCCGGTGGCATGTTGCCCCCCCAGCCTCTCAGCAATGCGTTCTTTGGCACGACCTCTGAGGTCGTACCACCTCTTTTTGAGCTCATCAATGGGTCACTCCAACTGAGTTCACCTTTGAGCGGATGCGCAGCCAAATGTGCCTCTTGTTGGCCTGAGGCACCCTCCAGGACTCCTTGCCAAACAGCCTGTCATGGTCCTTCGATACTCCCTCGATGAGGAATTCCATTTCCGGTTCAGAAAATTTTATTTTTCTCTTTCTGCCTAGTGCACTGCTTCCTGCTGCTTCCTGGGACATTTTATTTTGTTGTTTGTGTCCTGTTGTGGGGCTGCAGGATGTGTCTTGTGGAGCTCTGGGCTGTGCTTCTTCCACTCTCAGGCTCTGTGTTCTGAATGAGGGAGGGAACTGCCTACTTCCTGGTTGTGATGTCATCATTGTGCTCGAAATGCGACTTCCCATTTTTGCGATTTCGGTAATTGCGAGTTCGCAATTTTCACATGGAAAACGAGCGATTCTGCGATTTTTGTGCGATTTCACAAATATCGCAATCGCCAATTGCGGCCGATTGTGATTCACTTTTTTTAAGTCGCTTTTCTTGATGCATCCCATTCTGCGAATTCTAAATTGCAATTCGGTATTTTTCGCAACTTAAAATTCCCAGAATATGGGCTTGATGCATCTGGGGGTTAAGCGCCGTCTTGCACCACCAAATACCACAGTTAGCACTTTCTGCTTCTTGGAACTATTTCTACTTAAACCTTTGAAATTGCATATTTCCAGTTCAACTGATTCAAATTTGTCATTTTGATCTCATTTTATTTTTATAAAGTTAAACCATTTTTAGGTCTCGCTTGAGCCAGCGCATGCGGTGCTCTGGTGAGAAATTTCGTAGCTGGGTTTTAAAAGCACTGCTTTTGCCAGCCACCAGCTTGCTGCTACGCGCACAAGCGCACATGACGTGCACAGCTGCCATCTGGCGTGTAATGACTCAGTGCACGTGCTCAGATGCCATCTGCCTCCGTTCCAACGCGATCACTGCTGCGCGCGCACATCCTCGCGATCGCTTTAACCGCGATCACTGTCGCTTTCAAGGCAGGGCGGCCGTTACTTTTATGGCCGCGCGGGAAATGCTTGTTTCATAAGTATATGGTCTCCAGTACACCTTATGGGTCCCTCAGCTCTCGCAGAGAACCTCACAACTTTTCCTCGGGTCCTCATATCTTCACTGAGCAATCATATTATCCCTGAGAGGCCACATTCACCATCCATCTGTATGGCCGCACATCCTCCAATGAACCCTCACATCCAACACGTGGTCCAGACATCCGGATTCTCACCAAGGACCTAAAAAAACTCCTGCTACCCAGTCTAATTCCCTCTCTGTGGTCCTCACGTCCTGGTGGGACCCTCACACCATCAGCTAGTACACCTCAGGACACCCCTTACCTTGTCAGTGCGCTCTGCAGCTCTGTCCG
The DNA here is from genome assembly GCF_964263255.1 of Lissotriton vulgaris. Lineage (NCBI taxonomy): Eukaryota > Metazoa > Chordata > Amphibia > Caudata > Salamandridae > Lissotriton > Lissotriton vulgaris. Next base: position 1,153,966,024 of record NC_141695.1, on the reverse strand, counting down.
GTTCTCATGTAGCACCCAGGGCCGGGCCGGAGCGGATTGCTGCAAACACAAGCAGGCAGGGCGAGGTGGGGCATGTGAGAGTCGCTGCTCCCACAGCCCAGAAGTCGCACACCACGCCTACCATGAGTCTACCCCGCCTATATGCAACTAGGCCCATCCTACGCCATGCCCCACCTGTGTTCTGTAAGAAAAAACAGGGTGCCTTTTCCTGATTGTTATACCTTATTAGGTATGCCTCTCCTGCTGGAGGTGGCAACCTATGTGTGAACAGGAATCGTGCAATCTTATTTAGGTTACCAAATTTACAACCTGAATTAACAACCTTTCAGTGTCATAAGGGACCATATATAAAGCTTAGACTTGTTTAAAATTTGTAGTGCATTTATTCAAAAAAAGTTTTTTGTTTAAAAAGTCATAGTATTACAAAACTGTTGCATTAAAAAATCGTTACACGGTATATATTCAATGTATACAAACAATATTAATAACACATTTCTTAAAAGACAATATCAATTATTTTTAAAAAGGTTCTCCTTTATACAGCATTATTTCCAAAAAAACATATTTGTAAAAAGATAATAAAACACAAATGTTAGGAACAAAAATGTCGACGCGGCGTTTCGGTGCCCCTGATGTTCTTGCACCTTCTTCAGGACTTGTTCCCTGATTGGTCACATCTACAAAGACATATATCATAATATGTTTCATTAGGTCCCATCTACTAGTTTCAGTTACATATACTCAATACATCATTTGGTAAACCTAACATTTGGTAACCTATATAGTCTCTTCTGCACATCCCAACTTAAGATTTGTTATAATTCTGTTGCTATACTTTTTACATTTATCTATAAATTGATTAACTTCTAGGCTTGGTGGTGGTATGTTGGTATTATTTTGCACCAGTAGTAGACGACTAACTCAGTTTCATATTTCCTCTGCTGGACAGTCCCTTATCCCACTCCTCTCTGAGATCTTTCAATTGTATCTCGCTGTCGGTCATTTAAATATAACCCTGAGGTCTGGAATAGGGTTCATTTCCCTTTTTTTACTTTGTGGGTCCCAACCTGTTTTGTTATTCAACTTACCCAGGTGGTATTCCCTGGACCCTTTTGATCATATGAGTCTGTTTAGCATCTGCTCATATTTTCGTTCCCTTTAGCTATATGGGATTTCTTCTCAATCAATGTTCTTGGTTTTTCCTTGGAGACTATGGAAATTAACCACTTCAGTACTATAAAGTAAAGAGAAAACATTTATATATCTTCACTTTTTTCCTTTTTATGACTAACTCCTGTTCAGTCCAAAAGTTAAGTATATGATCCTCACCGGTTTTTATTTCCAATTCCTACTTTAGTTGTAAGGAGGATGCCTCTGGGAGCTCCCTTATGGGTTGGATACTTCACGCCCCTGCTCCGTCTAAGGATGGGATAATCTTTGTTAATGTATCTCTATTGCTCCTTTATTTCATTAGAATTATCACCTTCCTATTCTTTTCCTTACCTTATTAGATATTTGGAGTTACTCTTAGTTTACTTCACTCGCACGTTTATATCCCGATGGGTTTAAAACCCGATTGAGTTCCGCTCATACTACGAGCGCCATTTTGAATTGGGAGAACTCGCGATTTACTAAAACCCCTTAGTGGTTAGGTGTTTGGGTCCATTATTGTCACTAGAATGTTATGGGTGCTGTTATTTGTAAGGACTCATTACTCATGTTTATGCAAATGGCAAAATTGCCTACTTTACGTATACTAACACCTAATAGTCTCCGCCATCTTAGATTGGGAACCAGGGACCCTTTTCGGTATTTCAATTAGATAATACCGTCTATCTTTCGTTATAACTATAAATTTAGATCTCCTACTTATTATTATGCAACGCATTTTTTCGATCAAAAAAATTTTTTTTCCTGGTAAACAAACTTTTAAAGAAACTTTTAGAAAGCTTATTACGACCCTCTTAGTTATAGTATTATCGTTTATGTGTTGGACATTACATATATACACAGATACACAGCCTATCGTCCAGTCTTTTCTAAAGCGGATCAAAGATCCCATGTTTCAAGGTCTGTAAGCCTTGATGTTTACACTGCTACTTAAGAGTCTGTCCATTCATATTACCCTATTCCTACCTTACCTACTCCTGTTTTTTAGGTTTTCTCTAGTACTTATTATCAGTCCATAGTTTTTCTATAGTATTCTCTCCCAATCTTCTTTGTTGTTCAGACCTATTTTATGGGAGTTGAACTTGGACATATAGTATTGTTCTCTTTGTCTTCGTTTTTTAGTTAAGTCTCCTCCTCTTTTATTTATCCTGACTTGTTCCACAACACACCATCGTATGTCTTCCACTGTGTGGCCCCTTTCTGTCCAATGGGCTACCAGGGGAGCTGTCAATTTCTTGGTACGGATGGCTGACTTGTGTTCTGTTATCCTTGTCCTGATTTCTCGTTGGGTTTCTCCTATGTATACTTTGCCACAAGGGCAATTGATCATATATATAACATTGTTGGTCCTGCAGTTAAATAGATCCTTATGTGTGTGTGTTGTTTTACCAATGGTAATACTTGGACCTGGTATTATAAGAGGGCAATTTTTACAATTACCACAAGCATAGTTGCCTGTTGGATTTGACCCATCTAAGGTCCTAATGGAATTCCTTCTCATCTTATCAGGGTACGTTTTAACTAAACAGTTTCTTATTGTGCGGTTTCTCCTGAAGGCAAATATCGGTTTGGGGATTGGTGTTTCGCCTGGATCATTTAGCAGCTTCCAATTGCTTCCAATTGATGTTCGGGCAATTCCTAAGGGTCCGGCGAAACTGCACCACTATGAAAGAGTATGATACACATGCAAATACCCTAATGAAAAAGTTTGCCGACAGAGGTTATCCGAAGAAAATGATTAAACAAGCCTACAAACGGGCAAAATATTACAACAGGGATAGTCTGTTTGAACCAAAAACCAGACCTAACAATGAAACAAAACCTATTGTATTTGTTACAAACTTCTCGTGTGTATCTAATAAATTGAAAAACTGTATTAACAGCAATTGGAAGCTGCTAAATGATCCAGGCGAAACACCAATCCCCAAACCGATATTTGCCTTCAGGAGAAACCGCACAATAAGAAACTGTTTAGTTAAAACGTACCCTGATAAGATGAGAAGGAATTCCATTAGGACCTTAGATGGGTCAAATCCAACAGGCAACTATGCTTGTGGTAATTGTAAAAATTGCCCTCTTATAATACCAGGTCCAAGTATTACCATTGGTAAAACAACACACACACATAAGGATCTATTTAACTGCAGGACCAACAATGTTATATATATGATCAATTGCCCTTGTGGCAAAGTATACATAGGAGAAACCCAACGAGAAATCAGGACAAGGATAACAGAACACAAGTCAGCCATCCGTACCAAGAAATTGACAGCTCCCCTGGTAGCCCATTGGACAGAAAGGGGCCACACAGTGGAAGACATACAATGGTGTGTTGTGGAACAAGTCAGGATAAATAAAAGAGGAGGAGACTTAACTAAAAAACGAAGACAAAGAGAACAATACTATATGTCCAAGTTCAACTCCCATAAAATAGGTCTGAACAACAAAGAAGATTGGGAGAGAATACTATAGAAAAACTATGGACTGATAATAAGTACTAGAGAAAACCTAAAAAACAGGAGTAGGTAAGGTAGGAATAGGGTAATATGAATGGATAGACTCTTAAGTAGCAGTGTAAACATCAAGGCTTACAGACCTTGAAACATGGGATCTTTGATCCGCTTTAGAAAAGACTGGACGATAGGCTGTGTATCTGTGTATATATGTAATGTCCAACACATAAACGATAATACTATAACTAAGAGGGTCATAATAAGCTTTCTAAAAGTTTCTTTAAAAGTTTGTTTACCAGGAAAAAAAATTTTTTTGATCGAAAAAATGCGTTGCATAATAATAAGTAGGAGATCTAAATTTATAGTTATAACGAAAGATAGACGGTATTATCTAATTGAAATACCGAAAAGGGTCCCCGGTTCCCAATCTAAGATGGCGGAGACTATTAGGTGTTAGTATACGTAAAGTAGGCAATTTTGCCATTTGCATAAACATGAGTAATGAGTCCTTACAAATAACAGCACCCATAACATTCTAGTGACAATAATGGACCCAAACACCTAACCACTAAGGGGTTTTAGTAAATCGCGAGTTCTCCCAATTCAAAATGGCGCTCGTAGTATGAGCGGAACTCAATCGGGTTTTAAACCCATCGGGATATAAACGTGCGAAGGAGGTGTGCTCGCTAAAATAGAAAAAATAGCAAGCGATGACCCAGCATAAAATAAACGCAGCACGAACATAATGCATAAATAAGAAAAATATTATACGAAGTAAACAGCGGAAAAATTCAGTAGAGTCCTGTAAATAGGTTGAATGAGGTATACATTGAGGAAACTGAAAAAAAGCACAGAGAGACCGAATAGAAATAATCTCGGCAAAAAAAATGCTAATAAATAAATAGGGCTTTAACCCACTACAAGATGGCGGCCACAATTGGGTCATCATGTATCGGCACCTACAAACAGCAACCAGGTGTTAATGATTAGACAAACAATGAACCAATCTGTGACGGTATAAATACCACACACAAGGTAGTTTCATTAGATCGAGAAGACTCAAGAGGCAAGGAGGACGCCACGCAGCTCAGCTCCCTTCACCGAGTAAGTAAAAACAGGGTTATGCTAGCGCTGCTAGGAGAAGAATGTTTCTTTAATAAGAAACAGACTGTTCTAACTCAGCCTTACTATTTATCCCTTCCTAGAAATACAAGCCAAGTCAAAAGGCATCTACTTAAAGATCAACATCCCCATGAGTGAAGTAAACTAAGAGTAACTCCAAATATCTAATAAGGTAAGGAAAAGAATAGGAAGGTGATAATTCTAATGAAATAAAGGAGCAATAGAGATACATTAACAAAGATTATCCCATCCTTAGACGGAGCAGGGGCGTGAAGTATCCAACCCATAAGGGAGCTCCCAGAGGCATCCTCCTTACAACTAAAGTAGGAATTGGAAATAAAAACCGGTGAGGATCATATACTTAACTTTTGGACTGAACAGGAGTTAGTCATAAAAAGGAAAAAAGTGAAGATATATAAATGTTTTCTCTTTACTTTATAGTACTGAAGTGGTTAATTTCCATAGTCTCCAAGGAAAAACCAAGAACATTGATTGAGAAGAAATCCCATATAGCTAAAGGGAACGAAAATATGAGCAGATGCTAAACAGACTCATATGATCAAAAGGGTCCAGGGAATACCACCTGGGTAAGTTGAATAACAAAACAGGTTGGGACCCACAAAGTAAAAAAAGGGAAATGAACCCTATTCCAGACCTCAGGGTTATATTTAAATGACCGACAGCGAGATACAATTGAAAGATCTCAGAGAGGAGTGGGATAAGGGACTGTCCAGCAGAGGAAATATGAAACTGAGTTAGTCGTCTACTACTGGTGCAAAATAATACCAACATACCACCACCAAGCCTAGAAGTTAATCAATTTATAGATAAATGTAAAAAGTATAGCAACAGAATTGTAACAAATCTTAAGTTGGGATGTGCAGAAGAGACTATATAGGTTACCAAATGTTAGGTTTACCAAATGATGTATTGAGTATATGTAACTGAAACTAGTAGATGGGACCTAATGAAACATATTATGATATATGTCTTTGTAGATGTGACCAATCAGGGAACAAGTCCTGAAGAAGGTGCAAGAACATCAGGGGCACCGAAACGCCGCGTCGACATTTTTGTTCCTAACATTTGTGTTTTATTATCTTTTTACAAATATGTTTTTTTGGAAATAATGCTGTATAAAGGAGAACCTTTTTAAAAATAATTGATATTGTCTTTTAAGAAATGTGTTATTAATATTGTTTGTATACATTGAATATATACCGTGTAACGATTTTTTAATGCAACAGTTTTGTAATACTATGACTTTTTAAACAAAAAACTTTTTTTGAATAAATGCACTACAAATTTTAAACAAGTCTAAGCTTTATATATGGTCCCTTATGACACTGAAAGGTTGTTAATTCAGGTTGTAAATTTGGTAACCTAAATAAGATTGCACGATTCCTGTTCACACATAGGTTGCCACCTCCAGCAGGAGAGGCATACCTAATAAGGTATAACAATCAGGAAAAGGCACCCTGTTTTTTCTTAGAGTTATTGACCCAGTCCTTTTCCTGACAGAAAGGGTAGCTCCCTACACATAACTTTTCTAACCACCTGTGTTCTGGCCAGCCTTCCTGTGTGAACGCCAGCCTCCAGATTGCATGCACGCTGTAAGACTCTACTCACCCCCCAGCCCTCCTAACCTGAGAAGACCGTGACTAAACCCCGCCCGTTTACGCCAGCCCAAGTTAGACACCTCCTATCCTGGCTTTGCCTGCCCTAACCTAGGCCTTCACCCATTCAGGCCCTTCCCACTCCCTGCTGTAGGGCGGCCTCCCCTCTTACTCCAGTGCTGCGTGTCCGTTTAGCTCCGTCTTGCGGGACCGACTGCAGCTAGTAGAACCCTTTTGTTTAAACGCGATTTTTCTATCCGTCTCTTGGGTTCAACTGTTATATTTCAGTGGATACCTCCAACAAAGTTTGCTTCATTAAATGTTTCCACAGGGCACTGTATTTCTCAAGTTCAAAGAATTGCTGTTTCTTATAAAGCGCGATTTTCACCAGAACGTTTGCATGAGCAACAGATACATTGCTCAAGATTTGTTTTAAATTTCGGGCACGGAGATATTAAGTGATTTGTATAGAATTACAGGCTATCACGTTCCTGTTGCCACCTGGGCTGGTGGGGTGGAGGGGGGGGGGGGGGGGTTGAGAAGGAGAGAGAGAGAGAGAGAGACCCCTTTACATACTTTTTAATCAAATGGTATTTATGGTTGACACACGCGTGCGTGCTGCAGAGAGGTAAGGATTGGATGCCGTGCTTGAAATGGAAAAATAGAAGTGCAGGTTCTTTGTAGCATAGTACCTTCTTGTTTCTGAGAAGTGCCGGTACTCTCCTATCAAAAGTATTACGTCTTTCTTGAGAAGTGCAGGTATTCTCCCTATCAAAGTAAACAAGCATTGGCATAGCCAATAGATCTCGCCTTTGGGACCTTATAAGTATTTAGCTGTGCAGCACAATATCCTTGGTGCAACATCAACTGTTGCATGGATAAACACTTATAAGGTCCCAAAAGCGAGACCTATTGGCTATGGCAATGCTTGCTCTAAATTGGTTTTTGGATTTTATTGTGTTATGTTTTCCCTTCATACTTGTTTATGTGCTACATATACACTTTGCTTCTAAATTAAGCCTGACTACTTTTGTGGCAAGCTGTGTGACGGTTAAGCACAGGTTAATTTAGTGCCTTATGATACACCCTGAAAAGGATTATTGCCTGAGTGTGGCTTCGACCCTGTCAACCAATTAATTACCCAACCTCTCACAGTGATCATTATCATTATTAGTATTAGTATTATTATTATTAGTAGTAGTAGCAGTAGTAGTAGTAGTATTTAATAATTATTTAATTATTTTTTCGAATTATGTCTGGCTGGCTGTGCGAGAGGAATGTGGCACAGAGATGCCCCATAAAAAGGCCTTTAGGCTTTGTCTCCTGACTGCTGGCTCCAGCCTTGCTTACAGAAGGCTCCTGACACCAGACATCTGCTAATTTAATTTTGTTTCTAAGGTCTTGAGATAACTTACAACACATTCTGCAAAATATTTATTTCATTGTATGAATTTCTTTCAAAGAGTTTTTCCAGTTGCTCCACTCTTCTGGAAAACATTGAAGACATTGCGACGTAACCATGTGTCATGTCACTTACTCAAGCGGCCATTGTGAGCTGCTTCATCGTGCACTATTCTTCTAATGAGCATAAGATGGCATCTCAATGAAAAATACTGCTTACACATGAAGAATATTGGTTTGTGCAGTTAGGATGTAAAAGAATGCTTAGCTATCTTCTTGCAGTGCATGTATTTGTTCTCCTCCATCAATCTCTCCTAGGTGTGCAGTGCTCTGAGGCACTTCAACAGATATTGGTGCTTTAGAAAACGTTGAAAATTAATGAACAAATCTAAATAAGCAATGGCCAAGCCAATAAGACTCGAGTTGGCTGCATGCATTCTGGGTTTATCAATGATTGCTTTGTATTGTCATAGTTTTTGTAAAACAATTTTGTGGAGGATCTGCTGACCACCCACTTGTATAACAAAAGAAAATAATGGCTAAAGGCAAAAATATTTTTGACTCAAAAAACACACATTGCCGTAGTACTACCTGACATTGAAAGTAGCTTCTTTGTTTATGTTGTGTGCTCCCTGTGAAAGATCATAATGTAACAAAAACAATACGGTGGAGGAGGACCTAGGGGAAGTTTAAAGACCAAGCTCTGGGTACAGTCCCCACAAGAACTTATAAACAACAGAGGTACCAGAGGGTCTCAGCCAATGTGCCCAGAAGTAAAGAAAGTCAACCAAAAACCCAAAGATTCTCACAGGTCACGTCACAGAGAGCTCTCAGAGGATGAGGAAAAATACCCATCAGTCACCATTCGGATCCGCCCTTCATCATTTGGGATTTTATCCGTACCACCCGTCAGAGATAAACTGTGCCCCAATCGGAGGTCAACCCGGTGGTAGGGGGTATCCTCAGTGGGTGTAGGCAACGACAGTGTGGTATGCCACTCGATGTTGGTGAGTGGCAGTAAAAGTGGGACTGGGGTGTGCAGTGCAGAAAAAGTGTGAGAGAAGAGAAACCAAGAAAAAGTGTATTTAAAATTGGTTTTGAAAAAGCACTAAACAAAATTTATTCCACGTGTGCTTGACATACCAATGTTAAAAATAGTGCAACCTAAGGCTGTCTGTTTAAGTAGACCGCCTGAGGTAAGGGTGGTCGACAAGTTTCAGCAATCTATGGACTCTTGCGTCCTTGCCTTCATCAGGACCAAAGTACAACAAATACTACTGCACCAAGTGAAAAAGTAAATTAAGTGAAAGGTGACACCAGAGAAACATAAACAAGTGCACACGGTCACCTGAATGCTCCGGGTGCCCTTACAGTCTGTGTAAGTCACTGTGGAGAGAGAAAGGGGAGGTATGGCTATCAATAACAAATGGGCTAAACAGTAAGACCATGGGTTATGGTTTAAACTTGAAATCACACACAAGGTGTTGATTTAAGAAAGCACTTCATATAAATGCAAATAAAGTTTAAATACATTTGGAACGAGGTTTCAAATACCAAATGTTGTTCAGCGCTTACCTAAATCTGTAAGGCAGGCTGGCCTCACCCCACCTGGCAGAGGCTCAGGGGAAAATGAAGCACCGCTCTAGAAAACATGCGGAACACACGTTAAAACATAGAATGCACATGACAGAACAGAACACTTCTCACTACCAATAACCAATAGTGCATGGTCTCAGTATCCAGAGAAAGTGGTGTCATTCTCAGCAGTAACGGAGAGAAGACTCCGTCTGGGTAGAGGCACCCATGGTGGAAAATGCGCAGAAATGCGGCAAGATGGAAGGGCTCCTCTTACCTAACCGTCGGTACTCCGAGCCGGCGTCCTGGCCGTCTGGGGAGGTACCGAAGGCTAGCGCGAGGCCGTAGATAAACCGCGCAACCATTGGACACGTGGTCACGTGGGGCGCTCCGTAGCGTCTGTTGATTGGTATAGACGCATACAGAACTACACGCCCACTTGCTACCAGGCCGGTAGTCATTTGCTGATAGGTTCTTCCGTAGTCAAGGAGACGTAGGTAAACATGTTCAAGCAGGCGAGAGGCTGTTTACTAACCGCGCTCCCATAGGTCGCGTGGTCACGTGGGGCGCTAATTCGCGTCTCGTGATTGGAAAGGATGCGTGCAGACCTGTAATCCTATTGGGTACCGGGCCGTTGGCTCATATCGGATTAGTTGTTACGTGGTCAAGGAGACAGGGGTAAACATGTTAAGGGGACTTTATACACAAGGTCCAATCGGAAAGAAACTCAGGAATGTAAACAGCGTTCGGTTTAAATACGCTGAAGGACAAGGTATGAACCTGGATTAACTCCAAACACGCAACACTCTTGACCCACAAAAAATTAATTACTCTTGGCCCACAACAAATTTTTTCACAAAAAATTGAATTTAAGTAGGGTTAAGGCGAGACGCCAGGGAGTGCTGATAATTGGTTGACCAGAACGTTAAATGTCAAAGGATCCATAATCCGGTATCATGGTTGACCCACACGGAACTCTAACCTTAGAGCAGGATGTCCATGTCACAGGGAATGTTGTATATCTATCTACCTCCTACTGTGGGTAACGCTATCTACCTCCTGCTGTGGGTGAAACTGTACAAATCACTGATGCTGGAATAAGCTTTTGGAAATACAGGAGGAATCAGTTACAGTGTGGACCACGGAATGTCATCATTCAGACCCTCTTTATGGGTTTTCAATTTGAGTACCCATCTTTGTTCTTTTTTCATCAGGTAATTGGCCACATCTGCTGTGTGTGTTGGTATGAAAGGTTGTTCCAGTACAGTCCACTGGAATTCAGTGGCCAGATGTTTGGCCTCCAAGAAGTGGGCAGTTAGCTTAGTGGCTTGTCTTGCACAACGAATCGTACTTTTATGCTCTGATATCCGTATGCGGACCTTACGTGTGGTCATGCCCACATACTTGTAACCACAGGGGCAGGTGATGAGGTAGATCACATGATCACTATTACAATTGGTGAACTTTATTTGCTTCCAAGGTCTGGCAGTCCCAATATCGATCTCCAATGTTTTTTTTGTCTGTGCACAGACCTGGCAGTTACCACAGGGATGATGTCCCTGGACAGGTGGGAGATTCCACAGTGTGCCTATGGCTCTAGGCATCTCATCACGTGGCCTGGTGTGCACTAGTCTGTCTCTCAGATTCGGGCCCCTCTTGAACGAAACCAGGGGACGAGGAAGGGTAAGGCGCCCAGAGTTCAGTATTGGCCAATGCTTCTTACACAGGCTGCTCCCCTCACACACTGGGAGTTGGCCATACACCCCTCTGCTCTTGTGAGCCACTATTCGTTTTAAAAAAGACTCGTTTTTATTTTAAGAAACAAAACTGCGTTTTGTATTAGAATTTTAATATTTGTAGTCTGTTTGCTGCTCTTACTTGTGGGGGCTTTGGGGGCATTTCAGAGCGGTTTTTAGGACTCTTGTTGTTACGTCGGGCTGACGACTAGCTTCACCGACTGAAACCGCCATCTTGGGTAGGCTTTAGGACTGGTAGCGGTCTAGTGCGAGGGCGTCTCCTGCCCCTCGTGCTATAAATCGGGCTGACTAGTTTGCCCGCGTTACTTACACAGGCTGCTCCCCTCACACACTGGGAGTTGGCCATACACCCCTCTGCTCTAGTGAGCCACTATTCGTTTTAAAAAAGACTTGTTTTTATTTTAAGAAACAAAACTGCGTTTTGTATTAGAATTTTAATATTTGTAGTCTGTTTGCTGCTCTTGTGGGGGCTTTGGGGGCATTTCAGAGCGGTTTTTAGGGCTCTTGTTGTTACGTCGGGCTGACGACTAGCTTCACCGACTGAAACCGCCATCTTGGGTAGGCTTTAGGACTGGTAGCGGTCTAGTGCGAGGGCGTCTCCTGCCCCTCGCGCTATAAATCGGGCTGACTAGTTTGCCCGCGTTACTTACACAGGCTGCTCCCCTCACACACTGGGAGTTGGCCATACACCCCTCTGCTCTTGTGAGCCACTATTCGTTTTAAAAAAGACTCGTTTTTATTTTAAGAAACAAAACTGTGTTTTGTATTAGAATTTTAATATTTGTAGTCTGTTTGCTGCTCTTACTTGTGGGGGCTTTGGGGGCATTTCAGAGCGGTTTTTAGGGCTCTTGTTGTTACGTCGGGCTGACGACTAGCTTCACCGACTGAAACCGCCATCTTGGGTAGGCTTTAGGACTGGTAGCGGTCTAGTGCGAGGGCGTCTCCTGCCCCTCGCGCTATAAATCGGGCTGACTAGTTTGCCAGCGTTACTTACACAGGCTGCTCCCCTCACACACTGGGAGTTGGCCATACACCCCTCTGCTCTTGTGAGCCACTATTCGTTTTAAAAAAGACTCGTTTTTATTTTAAGAAACAAAACTGCGTTTTGTATTAGAATTTTAATATTTGTAGTCTGTTTGCTGCTCTTACTTGTGGAGGCTTTGGGGGCATTTCAGAGCGGTTTTTAGGGCTCTTGTTGTTACGTCGGGCTGACGACTAGCTTCACCGACTGAAACCGCCATCTTGGGTAGGCTTTAGGACTGGTAGCGGTCTAGTGCGAGGGCGTCTCCTGCCCCTCGCGCTATAAATCGGGCTGACTAGTTTGCCCGCGTTACTTACACAGGCTGCTCCCCTCACACACTGGGAGTTGGCCATACACCCCTCTGCTCTTGTGAGCCACAATTCGTTTTAAAAAAGACTTGTTTTTATTTTAAGAAACAAAACTGCGTTTTGTATTAGAATTTTAATATTTGTAGTCTGTTTGCTGCTCTTACTTGTGGGGGCTTTGGGGGCATTTCAGAGCGGTTTTTAGGGCTCTTGTTGTTACGTCGGGCTGACGACTAGCTTCACCGACTGAAACCGCCATCTTGGGTAGGCTTTAGGACTGGTAGCGGTCTAGTGAGAGGGCGTCTCCTGCACCTCGCGCTTCATAAATGGCGACCATTCGTCGCCCGCGCAGCGGGCGGGCGCAGCGGGTGCGCCGATGGCGCGCCGGAGGCGCGCCAGAGGCAAGCCCGTCTGTGCCCGTCCGGGCCTGGACGGACCTAGGGCCAGAGACTCTGCCTGTGTCTGAAGCTACTCCCACCACATACACGAAAGAGGAATTCGTCCTTTTAAAGCCGTCAAACTCGCGTAACTGTCGTCATGGAATCAGCGCTGATGCTCTTTTCACGCCATGTGTTTATTGTCCATTTAGGGACCAGGTTGGGGGAAACAAAGCACTCACTAAAGACCCCCTTAGGCTTGGACTTCTGAATTGTAGGTCCCTGCCTAAACACGCATTACAAATCCTACATTTGATTGAAGACACCAACTTAGACATCCTGTTTCTTACCGAAACATGGACGTCGGCTGACTCAGACTTTGACTTAGTCAATGTCCTTCCATCCGGCTATTTTATTCAGTCCCTCCATAGACCACTAGGAAAGGGAGGTGGCTTAGCTATAATCCACAGGGAGAAGCTGTCCTGCAGAATAGATAAAGGGCCCATCCAAGATGCAGAAAGCTGTTATTTTCGGATCCAGTCATCGCCGAATCATTCCCTTTCGGGCATTCTGGTCTATCGCCCTCCGGGGACAATAAAACAGTTTTCCACCTCCATTCTGGACCATGTTCCCGTCTTAGCATCATCCTCTCCCAATTTCATTTTACTGGGGGATCTGAATCTTCATTTTGACCTGCAGGAGGAGAAAATAGCATCTGACCTGAGATCTGAACTTATGACAGCTAACCTCAGGCTCCACAATCTGGAACCTACACATGTGAAGGGACACTTGTTGGACTGTGTGTTCTCTAATATCTCACATCTTCAGACGAGCCCTCCTCTCCCTATGCCCTGGTCGGATCACTTCCTGGTGCCGTTTGAACTGAACTTTATGAGGGATCCTCCTCCTCCTCCCGGTCCTAGGGCACCCCGTACCTATAAGAGAATTTGGTCACGACTATCAACTGAGAACCTCTCCCTTATTCTTGAACAATCAGTCCCCCCATCTGGATGCGATCCTCTGGTAGCCAATGTTGCATTCCATGACTGGCTCCGCCAAGCATTAGATATTGAACTACCTCTCAAAGCCATTTCAAATAAAAGGAGCGGCCCCAAGTCCTCCTGGTACACCCCTGAATTGGGGTGTATGAGAAAGAAATGTAAAAAGCTGGAGCGAGAATGGCGGAAGAACTGGGCGGCCACCAAAAAAGACAACTATCGTGAAGCCTTGAGAGCATACAAGGCGGCCCGCAATTTGACCAAAGCCGCCCACTTTGAGGAAAGAATCAGAATGGCAGGTAACTCTCCTAGAGAAACTTATCAGATCCTTAAAGAGCTTCTCACTGTCCCCACTCCCCCGGTAACTCATGAGGTAAATTCTGATAAATGCAATCAACTGGCCCAGTTTTTTGACGTCAAAATACGGAACATCCTAGCCAGTCTTCCTCTGAGTACCGGTAGGGTAGACAAAGCAGTCCCGGAGGCCGCATTGGATGAAAAGGTGTTTGATAGCTTCTCCCCCATCTCAAAGGAGGCTTTTTGTGAGGAGCTCTCAGCTCTGAAGAGCGGCTCCCCTTCGGACCCCATGCCCATTCGGATCCTCAAGCAATTCACGAACATCATTGCAGGCCCAGCAATCGATCTGCTGAATGCCTCATTTACCCATGGCATTGTACCACCTAGCTGGAAGCAAGCCATTGTCAAGGCCCTTCTGAAAAAGCCAGGCCTTGACCCGGCTGATCTGGCGAATTACCGTCCTATCTCGCTTCTGCCCGGGCTGAATAAGATCGCCGAGAAGTTTGCCAATCGCCAGCTTTCGCACTTCCTGGAAGCCAATGATCTACTAGGTCGGACACAGACGGGCTTTCGGCCTGGCCAGGGAACCGACTCGGCCTTGATTTCAATGGTGGAGGAAGGCAGATGCATCTTGGATTCGGGAGGATCCGCTGCGGTGGTCCTCCTGGATCTAAGCGCTGCATTTGATACAGTTGATCATAATATCCTGATCAACCGTTTGGGGAAGATTGGAGTGAGAGGGTCGGCCCTCAAATGGCTCGCGTCGTACTTGAGTGGCCGGACTTATCAGGTCTGCGAAGGAAATCTTAGATCTCTGCCTACCCCCCTTCAGTGTGGAGTACCGCAGGGCTCTTCATTGAGCCCTACGCTTTTTAACATCTACATGGCCCCACTGGAGGCGGTGGTTTCACCCTTCGGGGTGAAAATCGCAACCTACGCAGACGACACTCAATTGATCGTCTCGCTGTCCCTCTCGGAAAGCCATGGGGAAAAGTTCGCATCATGTTTAATTAACATCATGTCATGGATGTCGGACTCCCGGCTTAAACTAAACGGGACGAAAACGGAGCTGATGCTTCTTGGCAATCTGTGTACTACACTTCCCAAATCCATGTGGCCGGCCAGTCTAGGTGCCCCCCCAGTTCCCAAAGAAGCAATAAAAAGTCTAGGGGTCTGGCTAGAACCTGAACTGTCAATGACCACTCAAGCTAAACGAGTGGCAGGGACTTGCTATGGACTGCTCAGGTCAGTACGGAAGATCCTCCCGTTACTCCCTGAAAATTCCCGGAAACTACTGGTGCAAGGACTAGTCATGTCAAGGCTGGATTATAGCAATGCCTTATTCCTTGCCTCACCAGAATCCACTCTGAATGTGCTCCAAAGAGCTCAGAATGCGGCTGCACGAATGCTCACTGGTACTGCCAAAAGATCATCAGCTAAGCCTGCTCTTAAGGCCCTGCATTGGCTTCCAATTCGAGCTCGCATAAAATTCAAATCCCTCTGCATCGTATTTAAAGCTTTGCAAGGATCAGGCCCTCCAATCCTTAGAGACCTGGTGCGCCCTTACAAACCTACGCGAGCCCTTCGCTCGGATGATGGTAATTTTGTGGTGATACCCAGAGCCAAAAAGGTGAGGTCCGGCGGTCGCCGGTTCTCTATTAATGCTGGCCAACTATGGAATGCTCTACCGATGGCCCTGCGGAAAGAATCCAATCTAGTGAGATTCCGCAAAGCATTGAAAACTTATCTTTTCCCCCTTTAGGCTTCCTCCTCAGTTGTATTTGGGTGTTGGTCCTGTGTTTTGTTTTAGCGCTGGGACGCTCGAGGGCAGCCATGCGCTTTATAAATCTCTTTTCATTTCATTTCATTTCATTTCATTAACCACACTTTGAATACTGTTAGAGAGGCTCCCAAATGTATGAACAAAGGTGAGGCGGTCTAAGTCAGGCTTCGGAGGTCTCGGTTCCAGTAAGGCTTCCCGATTGTTATTTATAGCCCTTTTCATGGACCTTTGCACAAGTTTGGGGGGATATTTTCGAGCCACCAGTTGCGTACTCAAATCATTCGCATGTTTCTTGAAAGCTGTCCTCGTGGAGCAGTTCCTCTGTACCCGTAGAAATTGGCTGAAGGGGAGGCTCTCCCTCAATGCTCGTGGGTGGTTGCTGTCAAATAGCAGCAAAGAGTTCCTTGCAGCAGGCTTCCTGTAGAGCTCTGATTGTAGGCCTTCCGGTCCTGCCGTGATCAGAAGATCAAGGAAGGCTAATTGTAGTTGACCGATCTCAATGGTGAACTTAAGGTGGTTATTCCTACTGTTCAGCCAACCCAAGAATTCTAAGCAACTCTCGCTAGACCCTCTCCACACAACAAAGACGTCGTCGATATACCTTTTCCAGGTTTTTAGTTTATCGATGAAAGGATTGGCCTGGTTCAGTACATGATTTTGTTCGAACGAGTAAACATACAGATTCGCTAAGCTGGGGGCATAAACGCTCCCCATGCTAGTCCCTGATGTTTGTAGGAAAACCTGGTCCTCGAATTGAAAAAAATTTCGTTTCATGGCCAGAGTGGCACAGAACATTATGAATTGGACGGGAGTGATGCTGTTTAGTTCTCTGGACTCAAGAAGTTGGTGTACCACGTCCAGTGTCTCATCCTGCGGGATGGAGGTATAGAGTGCCTCAACATCGAATGAAACTAAGAGGTCAGTATCCCTGTCAAACTCGATGTTAGGTATCAATCTTAGCAGGTCGGTAGTATCTTTGAGATAAGTGGGCATTTCCTGCACCATCGGTCTCAAGAAGTGATCCACAAAGGTGGAGAGGGGTTCCAGGGCTGATCCTATCCCGGAGATTATGGGGCGTCCTGGGGGCGGTCGTTGCTCCTTATGAACCTTGGGTAAGGTATAAAAGTAAGGCATCTTAGGGTGCTCAGTGCATAGGTACATGGCTTCAGCTGGGGTGATCCATCCCTCCGAAGACGCTTCTTCCACCATTGCTTTGATGTTCAATTTCAACTCATCTGTCGGGTCATAGTTCAAAGGGGCGTAAGATTGTCTCATATTGAGTTGTCTGAGACACTCAGCTCTATAGACTTGTGTGTCCATTATAACAATCGATCCGCCCTTATCGGCTGGCTTTATTGTTAAGTCCTTATTATCAGTCAAAGATTTGAGTGCTGAATGATGTGATTTAGGCAAATTATGAAAAACTTTATGTTTAGTACTGAAGAGGTCATCCATTTCTTTCTCAAGGGCCTGCTCATAGGCCAGTACTTGGGGAGGCATAAGATGAGTAGGGGGAGTGAAGGTGGACTTGCATTTCAGTCCTGTGTTCACATCTTCCTCACTCAGTGCACTGGCTTCTTTATCGGCGAAGAAGAAATGTAATCTAATCTTCCTCAGAAACCTGGCTAGTTCTAACCGGGTCTCAAACTCATCATTGTAGTGAGTGGGCACAAAGCCCAATCCTTTATTCAGGGCCTCCTCCTCTTTTTGGGTCAAAACATGGCTGCTCAAGTTCATGACTATACTGGGGCTGCACTGCTCTGTCCGGTCTCCTTGTTCTTGGACGAGTTGCTCCTCAGTGTCCTCCCTTCTGTTGATGTTGATGGGGGGCTGAAGTGAACTTGAGGCTGTGTGTTCCCTCTTTTCCTGCCCCGAGATCTGCCTCGGTTAAACCCTAAAAAAGGCTGCCCGTTGAAGTTATTTGCTTGGAAATTCCCGGGGAAGTTGGGCATATTCGGTCCCATAGGCTGTTGGAATGGACCCGGTTGTTGAGGTGGAAAGAAAGGGTGCATCCCACCAAACTGCCAAGGGTTGGGTGACCACCATTGTTGTTGTTGGTTGCCCCTCCAGTTGTTTCTAAAGTTTCTTTTGCCTTGACCCCGACCTCGTGTGTAGGAGTTATCACTGCCGGTATCACTACCAGAGGAGTTGTCGCCAGAGCTAGGTGTACTGTAGGATGATCCCTTCCTACGGGCGTTAGTACCAAAGTCTGGGGGGGTGTAAGTGTCCCTAGAGTAAGGATAAATTTTCTCAAACTTGAACTTATCAAGATCTTTCTTGAATTTATCCATCTTAACCGCTAGTGTGTGCTCTCTAAAATCTCCGTTGTTTTTGTTGGAGTCATCTAAGTTCTTGCTGAAGACCTTAGGAGCTATTGTGGTTTTGATTTTAGACTCTAGGATTTGAATTTCTATAAGCATGGTGTCTGCTATGCGTTTAGAGGTTTGGATGATCAGAATCAGCCAGTCTCTAGTGCACCTCCAGGCAATCAATGCCCAGTTTTTTAAAAATTCCTTATCACTGAGAAACAGCCTGGGTGCGTTAGTTACTATAAGTCCTATGGGTGTACAGTCATTTCGTAGGTATTGAGCCATGATTGTGCCATGTAAGGCTGTCCTGGTTTGTGATTTTTTTAAACCTAACAGTTTACCCCACTCATCCTCGCTCACAGTGACAACAGACGCAGAAGATTCTGTCAGGTCGGGATGTTCAGCCAGTGCTGCCAAGAGGTCTGCATCCGAGAAAGATAAACCATGGTTCTCGGCCATGACTGGAGGAAGTGTCCCGTCAATTGTGCAAACTATGATCTAGAGTGACGATAAAAGTTCAAATCACACCTGCGTGATGAACTGCTACTACGATAAATACAATTCGTAGGAAGCACGAGGTCCGCAGTTAAAAAACTGCACTAAAGCAACAAAAACAATACGGTGGAGGAGGACCTAGGGGAAGTTTAAAGACCAAGCTCTGGGTACAGTCCCCACAAGAACTTATAAACAACAGAGGTACCAGAGGGTCTCAGCCAATGTGCCCAGAAGTAAAGAAAGTCAACCAAAAACCCAAAGATTCTTACAGGTCGCGTCACAGAGAGCTCTCAGAGGATGAGGAAAAATACCCATCAGTCACCATTCGGATCCGCCCTTCATCATTTGGGATTTTATCCGTACCACCCGTCAGAGATAAACTGTGCCCCAATCGGAGGTCAACCCGGTGGTAGGGGGTATCCTCAGTGGGTGTAGGCAACGACAGTGTGGTATGCCACTCGATGTTGGTGAGTGGCAGTAAAAGTGGGACTGGGGTGTGCAGTGCAGAAAAAGTGTGAGAGAAGAGAAACCAAGAAAAAGTGTATTTAAAATTGGTTTTGAAAAAGCACTAAACAAAATTTATTCCACGTGTGCTTGACATACCAATGTTAAAAATAGTGCAACCTAAGGCTGTCTGTTTATGTAGACCGCCTGAGGTAAGGGTGGTCGACAAGTTTCAGCAATCTATGGACTCTTGCGTCCTTGCGTTCATCAGGACCAAAGTACAACAAATACTACTGCACCAAGTGAAAAAGTAAATTAAGTGAAAGGTGACACCAGAGAAACATAAACAAGTGCACACGGTCACCTGAATGCTCCGGGTGCCCTTACAGTCTGTGCAAGTCACTGTGGAGAGAGAAAGGGGAGGTATGGCTATCAATAACAAATGGTCTAAACAGTAAGACCATGGGTTATGGTTTAAACTTGAAATCACACACGAGGTGTTGATTTAAGAAAGCACTTCATATAAATGCAAATAAAGTTTAAATACATTTGGAACGAGGTTTCAAATACCAAATGTTGTTCAGCGCTTACCTAAATCTGTAAGGCAGGCTGGCCTCACCCCACCTGGCAGCGGCTCAGGGGAAAATGAAGCACCGCTCTAGAAAACATGCGGAACACACGTTAAAACATAGAATGCACATGAAAGAACAGAACACTTCTCACTACCAATAACCGATAGTGCATGGTCTCAGTATCCAGAGAAAGTGGTGTCATTCTCAGCAGTAACGGAGAGAAGGCTCCGTCTGGGTAGAGGCACCCATGGTGGAAAATGCGCAGAAATGCGGCAAGATGGAAGGGCTCCTCTTACCTAACCGTCGGTACTCCGAGCCGGCGTCCTGGCCGTCTGGGGAGGTACTGAAGGCTAGCGCCAGGCCGTAGATAAACCGCGCAACCATTGGACACGTGGTCACGTGGGGCGCTCCGTAGCGTCTGTTGATTGGTATAGACGCATACAGAACTACACGCCCACTTGCTACCAGGCCGGTAGTCATTTGCTGATAGGTTCTTCCGTAGTCAAGGAGACGTACGTAAACATGTTCAAGCAGGCAAGAGGCTGTTTACTAACCGCGCTCCCATAGGTCGCGTGGTCACGTGGGGCGCTAATTCGCGTCTCGTGATTGGAAAGGATGCGTGCAGACCTGTAATCCTATTGGGTACCGGGCCGTTGGCTCATATCGGATTAGTTGTTACGTGGTCAAGGAGACAGGGGTAAACATGTTAAGGGGACTTTATACACAAGGTCCAATCGGAAAGAAACTCAGGAATGTAAACAGCGTTCGGTTTAAATACGCTGAAGGACAAGGTATGAACCTGGATTAACTCCAAACACGCAACACTCTTGGCCCACAAAAAATTAATTACTCTTGGCCCACAACAAATTTTTTCACAAAAAATTTAATTTAAGTAGGGTTAAGGCGAGACGCCAGGGAGTGCTGATAATTGGTTGACCAGAAAGTTAAATGTCAAAGGATCCATAATCCGGTATCATGGTTGACCCACACGGAACTCTAACCTTAGAGCAGGATGTCCATGTCACAGGGAATGTTGTATATCTATCTACCTCCTACTGTGGGTAACGCTATCTACCTCCTGCTGTGGGTGAAACTGTACAAATCACTGATGCTGGAATAAGCTTTTGGAAATACAGGAGGAATCAGTTAAAGTGTGGACCACGGAATGTCATAATTCAGACCCTCTTTATGGGTTATCAATTTGAGTACCCATCTTTGTTCTTTTTTCATCAGGTAATTGGCCACATCTGCTGTGTGTGTTGGTATGAAAGGTTGTTCCAGTACAGTCCACTGGAATTCAGTGGCCAGATGTTTGGCCTCCAAGAAGTGGGCAGTTAGCTTAGTGGCTTGTCTTGCACAACGGATCGTACTCTTATGCTCTGATATCCGTATGCGGACCTTACGTGTGGTCATGCCCACATACTTGTAACCACAGGGGCAGGTGATGAGGTAGATCACATGATCACTATTACAATTGGTGAACTTTATTTGCTTCCAAGGTCTGGCAGTCCCAATATCGATCTCCAATGTTTTTTTTGTCTGTGCACAGACCTGGCAGTTACCTCAGGGATGATGTCATTCGATGTTGAGGCACTCTATACCTCCATCCCGCAGGATGAGACACTGGACGTGGTACACCAACTTCTTGAGTCCAGAGAACTAAACAGCATCACTCCCGTCCAATTCATAATGGCCTGTGCCACTCTGGCCATGAAACGAAATTTTTTTCAATTCGAGGACCAGGTTTTCCTAAAAACATCAGGGACCAGCATGGGGAGCGTTTATGCCCCCAGCCTAGCGAATCTGTATGTTCACTCGTTCGAACAAAATCATGTACTGAACCAGGCCAATCCTTTCATCGATAAACTAAAAACCTGGAAAAGGTATATCGACGACGTCTTTGTTGTGTGGAGAGGGTCTAGCGAGAGTTGCTTAGAATTCTTGGGTTGGCTGAACAGTAGGAATAACCACCTTAAGTTCACCATTGAGATCGGTCAACTACAATTAGCCTTCCTTGATCTTCTGATCACGGCAGGACCGGAAGGCCTACAATCAGAGCTCTACAGGAAGCCTGCTGCAAGGAACTCTTTGCTGCTATTTGACAGCAACCACCCACGAGCATTGAGGGAGAGCCTCCCCTTCAGCCAATTTCTACGGGTACAGAGGAACTGCTCCACGAGGACAGCTTTCAAGAAACATGCGAATGATTTGAGTACGCAACTGGTGGCTCGAAAATATCCCCCCAAACTTGTGCAAATGTCCATGAAAAGGGCTATAAATAACAATCGGGAAGCCTTACTGGAACCGAGACCTCCGAAGCTGGACTTAGACCGCCTCACCTTTGTTCATACATTTGGGAGCCTCTCTAACAGTATTCAAAGTGTGGTTAAGAAGCATTGGCCAATACTGAACTCTGGGAGCCTTACCCTTCCTCGTCCCCTGGTTTCGTTCAAGAGGGGCCCGAATCTGAGAGACAGACTAGTGCACACCAGGCCACGTGATAAGATGCCTAGAGCCATAGGCACACTGTGGAATCTCCCACCTGTCCAGGGACATCATCCCTGTGGTAACTGCCAGGTCTGTGCACAGACAAAAAAAACATTGGAGATCGATATTGGGACTGCCAGACCTTGGAAGCAAATAAAGTTCACCAATTGTAATAGTGATCATGTGATCTACCTCATCACCTGCCCCTGTGGTTACAAGTATGTGGGCATGACCACACGTAAGGTCCGCATACGGATATCAGAGCATAAGAGTACGATCCGTTGTGTAAGACAAGCCACTAAGCTAACTGCCCACTTCTTGGAGGCCAAACATCTGACCACTGAATTCCAGTGGACTGTACTGGAACAACCTTTCATACCAACACACACAGCAGATGTGGCCAATTACCTGATGAAAAAAGAACAAAGATGGGTACTCAAATTGAAAACCCATAAAGAGGGTCTGAATGATGACATTCCGTGGTCCACACTGTAACTGATTCCTCCTGTATTTCCAAAAGCTTATTCCAGCATCAGTGATTTGTACAGTTTCACCCACAGCAGGAGGTAGATAGCGTTACCCACAGTAGGAGGTAGATAGATATACAACATTCCCTGTGACATGGACATCCTGCTCTAAGGTTAGAGTTCCGTGTGGGTCAACCATGATACCGGATTATGGATCCTTTGACATTTAACTTTCTGGTCAACCAATTATCAGCACTCCCTGGCGTCTCGCCTTAACCCTACTTAAATTCAATTTTTTGTGAAAAAATTTGTTGTGGGCCAAGAGTAATTAATTTTTTGTGGGCCAAGAGTGTTGCGTGTTTGGAGTTAATCCAGGTTCATACCTTGTCCTTCAGCGTATTTAAACCGAACGCTGTTTACATTCCTGAGTTTCTTTCCGATTGGACCTTGTGTATAAAGTCCCCTTAACATGTTTACCCCTGTCTCCTTGACCACGTAACAACTAATCCGATATGAGCCAACGGCCCGGTACCCAATAGGATTACAGGTCTGCACGCATCCTTTCCAATCACGAGACGCGAATTAGCGCCCCACGTGACCACGGGACCTATGGGAGCGCGGTTAGTAAACAGCCTCTCGCCTGCTTGAACATGTTTACCTACGTCTCCTTGACTACGGAAGAACCTATCAGCAAATGACTACCGGCCTGGTAGCAAGTGGGCGTGTAGTTCTGTATGCGTCTATACCAATCAACAGGAGCTACGGAGCGCCCCACGTGACCACGTGTCCAATGGTTGCGCGGTTTATCTACGGCCTCGCGCTAGCCTTCGGTACCTCCCCAGACGGCCAGGACGCCGGCTCGGAGTACCGACGGTTAGGTAAGAGGAGCCCTTCCATCTTGCCGCATTTCTGCGCATTTTCCACCATGGGTGCCTCTACCCAGACGGAGCCTTCTCTCCGTTACTGCTGAGAATGACACCACTTTCTCTGGATACTGAGACCATGCACTATCGGTTATTGGTAGTGAGAAGTGTTCTGTTCTGTCATGTGCATTCTATGTTTTAACGTGTGTTCCGCATGTTTTCTAGAGCGGTGCTTCATTTTCCCCTGAGCCTCTGCCAGGTGGGGTGAGGCCAGCCTGCCTTACAGATTTAGGTAAGAGCTGAACAACATTTGGTATTTGAAACCTCGTTCCAAATGTATTTAAACTTTATTTGCATTTATATGAAGTGCTTTCTTAAATCAACACCTCGTGTGTGATTTCAAGTTTAAACCATAACCCATGGTCTTACCGTTTAGCCCATTTGTTATTGATAGCCATACCTCCCCTTTCTCTCTCCACAGTGACTTGCACAGACTGTAAGGGCACCCGGAGCATTCAGGTGACCGTGTGCACTTGTTTATGTTTCTCTGGTGTCACCTTTCACTTAATTTACTTTTTCACTTGGTGCAGTAGTATTTGTTGTACTTTGGTCCTGATGAAGGCAAGGACGCAAGAGTCCATAGATTGCCGAAACTTGTCGACCACCCTTACCTCAGGCGGTCTACATAAACAGACAGCCTTAGGTTGCACTATTTTTAACATTGGTATGTCAAGCACACGTGGAATAAATTTTGTTTAGTGCTTTTTCAAAACCAATTTTAAATACACTTTTTCTTGGTTTCTCTTCTCTCACACTTTTTCTGCACTGCACACCCCAGTCCCACTTTTACTGCCACTCACCAACATCGAGTGGCATACCACACTGTCGTTGCCTACACCCACTGAGGATACCCCCTACCACCGGGTTGACCTCCGATTGGGGCACAGTTTATCTCTGACGGGTGGTACGGATAAAATCCCAAATGATGAAGGGCGGATCCGAATGGTGACTGATGGGTATTTTTCCTCATCCTCTGAGAGCTCTCTGTGACGCGACCTGTGAGAATCTTTGGGTTTTTGGTTGACTTTCTTTACTTCTGGGCACATTGGCTGAGACCCTCTGGTACCTCTGTTGTTTAAAAGATCATAATGTAGCCATTCACAATGAAGTTAACCACTGACTGAAGTGGCCTGACATACTGCCAGGCCACTGGAATTATGCTATTATACACAATTATCGATGTGTTGCATGTGCCACATAATCTATCCTCCAATGCTTAATCTGCCAAAATTTGTATCTAGCTCAAACGTTTCAAAAGTTACAAAAAATGCAGCAACACATGTTGCCACACAGTAGACTGCCCTTGTCCGTGCTTGAACTGGTCACCTTTCTGTTGCTTATTTCTGTATTTCGCGTTAAACTTGTTTGAGTGAGGTGCAAACAATGCCCAGACAGTGTTAAAAAATCTAAAAATTACAAAACAATGAAGAAATACTATAAAAAAATATGCTGCGTTCGCCGCATAATTGGCCTTTTCATGCCATATAATTTACTCATTCCTGATGCATAATTTGGCCCTCCACTGCCACATAATTCCAGGGACTATACCCAATGCTGTAGTGAGTGGAATGAAAATGTGAATGACTCATCAGACCAATGGATAAAGAGGGCTGGCCTAAAGCCCCTATAACTCAGAAAATGCTAAACTTACGTTTAGTAAAAGCAAAAGATCTTGGTTAACACCAGCCCTAAAAAAATGTTTTCAGACACCCTCAAACATTTCTAGTAAATGGTGAGCATTTATTTCTATATGAATTTATGTCATTGTGTTGCTTAGCAGGTTGTGTTTTGCTTTTGCATTTTCTCCTTTACGTCTTTCCTTTATTTGAGATCATGAGTGTGAAGTTACACTGCCCACTGATTTTTTTGTTTGTTTAAAATGTTTTTTTTGGGATTTTGTATTTCATTGCATCAATCATAATATCAAGTAAAAAACATTTCATCGCGAATTACATCTCCAAATATCTATTACCAATCGAAAGATCACTTTAAAAAGAACAGTTTTCATCGCTTATTACATGTTCCGACAGTGTAGACATGGTGTAATGAACATTCTGGGTGTTATCCCGCGCTCGACCCCTGATTTGATGGTAGTACATGCACTAGCCTTCGGTTGGGTACATCTATTGTGATCAGGGATCGCTGAGTAATCCTTTCATGTTCCTTTGTGGTGTGCTCTCGCTCAGTGTTGGGCTTGTGTGTTCCCATAAAGATATCATCGGGTTCGAACTACTGATGCAGGGGAAAAAACAATAAACCTTTAAACCATTAACCTCGGGGGTCAACTGGGGAAACTGTTGCAGAGCTATTAGTGTAATATGGTTATGTGTTTGGTTGTGGTTGCAGTCTACATTGCGATATCAGGTACATGGGTGGGGGGGGTCCATGGGGTTTGGCTCTATATGTCTTTCGGTGGTCTGTGGTCGTCCCGTGGCAATGTCTGCCCTAAGTGGCTGCGTCTGGTCGTATGTTATCTTCTATCATTTCTCTAGGAGGATAGAGGTGAAATCTGGTATTGAGTGGCGGTCTGTGATGACTGTTGTGCTGTTACGTGAGTAAATCGGTGCATCAGTTGTGCCCATTCTAGGGAGATCAGGTGCTTCCACATTCCCCTCACTTCCTCATCCCGTAATACCTCTTCCTCTGCCGCACCCCATTTCTTCTGTCTGCCTCGAGAGTCTGGCATCAAGGGCAGGCCAAGTGTGTATCAGGATAAAAACGGTGGAGGCGTTGTGGGGTGAGGTATGCCCTGTGGAGTATATTGAACTGAATGTTCCTAAAACATGCATTCCTGGAAACTTTTTTGGGGTACTCTAGGGCTTTTCCCCACTTTTTATCGTTGAATACCCGACCTACTTCATCTTTCCACGTCTGACGTAGTGGGTCTAATCGGCGGAGAATCAGTTCCGGAATGACTTTGTATAGCCAGGTCACTAAATGTCTAGCTATCCCCATGTGTAATATAGTGTGTATTACCGGATGCGTCGGGGGGTCCCACGCATTTGGGTCCCAATATGGACGGCTGCTGTCTGGTAGCTGCCGGTGCAGTAGGAACTGTCCTGGGGGAGGTCATATTGGGTGGTCAATTGGGCAAACGTCATTAACTGTCCGTCCTTGAACAGGGACTCTATCTCCGTGATTAAGTGATCGGTCCATACTTGGAGGGCGCGGGTTGTATAATATTTGTCGTTACAGGGGAATCCCACTAATGAGAGTAAGAGTGAGTAGGAGGGTTGTCCCTTGGACATGTGATGTATTTTTAGCATAAACATGTGTGCTATGGTCACTTGTTGGGGGTAAGTGCGGAGTGGTTTGGTACCTGGCATCAGCAGTCTCCGTATGGCTGAGAGGGGTATCCGCCCTTCTTCTGTGATTGT
Source organism: Lissotriton vulgaris (assembly GCF_964263255.1). Lineage (NCBI taxonomy): Eukaryota > Metazoa > Chordata > Amphibia > Caudata > Salamandridae > Lissotriton > Lissotriton vulgaris. Next base: position 1,153,939,075 of record NC_141695.1, on the reverse strand, counting down.
TTCCTCTATATAACGTTCCACTGTCCAGTATGATAACCACTGGAGTTGTGCTGCCAGAAACTATGCCTCAAATGACGGGGCTCCCAGTCCTCCTTGAGTTGTAGGTAATTAAAGTGTGGTTAAAGCCACTCTACTTCTCCCTCCTCCCCAGATCAAAGTGGTCAGGAGCATGTCTAATTCTCGAAAAAATTACTGTGGTGGTACCACTGTAGGGTTAGTGAAATGGTAAAGGAGCCTGGGGACCATTATCATCTTTGCGAGGGCTACTTGTCTGATGGGGGCGAGAGGCAGCGTTTTCCAGAGCCTCACTGTTGCACATAATCCTGCTAATACCTTGCTGTGATTTCCTTCGTACCAATCTGTGGGGGAGTGAAACAGGCTCACCACCAGGTATCTGGGAGCCGCCGTGCTCCAGGTGAATATGTGGGTTCCCACCGATAAGTCGAGTGGGACCAAGTTTGGGCTCAGTGGTAATATAGTGGATTTGGCCCAATTGACCTCAAGGCCAGAGGCCATCGCAAAGTCGCTCAGCGCCCTCCATATGAAAAGAGGTTTACACTGCCCACTGATATGTGCTAAAACAGACTTTACCATGCGATACCTTCCTTATACTGTGTGCCACACATTACTATGTCACAATTGGAACTCTTTGCTGCAAGCCTTCAAGGTGGGCTGTTATCTCTTTGTATGTTCCAACTCCATAAAGTTATCAATGTTCTAGTTCTGGCCTAGCTCAGCCAGAACTAGAATTTGCTGAATGTGTCAATAGATAATGTAAATGCACTCTCTAGGTAGCATGCAATTCAGTCCAATTTGGGAGCATGTCAATGCTAGGAACTCCAGAAGACACATCTGTTCAGTTATTCACTCCATCACCTCGGCGTTACTATGTCCGCTAGCGTTGGGAAGTCTGTGTTTGGGTAGGTAACATAACATAACATAACATAACATGACATAACATAACATAACAAGGTAACAGAAAGGGAGCAGGTTGCTTCTGCATGTAACAAGTGCCAGAGATGAGGGGTTGGCCCAAACTTCTCCAAGGCTGGCAAATGCATACCTGAGAATTCAAAGTACAGATCAGAACATTTAGACAAAATAATAAACATGCGTGATGCTACTGCTTTTTAACAACATAGTAATTAAAATCCACAATAATAATTGATCATTAAAATGTCCTGTGTGTTGGCACGTCATTTGTTGTTTATGGAAAGAGGTTACTTCCTGCTCTTCTGCATATGCTTACATATCTGCTTCTCAAAAGAATCCTGTGCTTTTCTCTGCTGCCTTCAGAGCCAAGCACCCCTTGCTCTAAACAGTACTGAAAGGTGGTGGCACATTGCCTTTAAAACAACAATACCACAATTGTATGTATTGCAAATGCATTAGTTCCTGAAGGTCATGATGAAGGGTTCTCATGACTGTTTGCAGATGTGCTTGCCTCAAAGCGGATGGAACACTTCACTGCAGCAATATTTGTCTCAGGTGCTCACACAGGGCCATATCTATGAACACATTTTCCCATAGACACAGAATGAGAAAAACCCTTTGATGTATATGGCCCATAGTGTCTTAGGAATTATGGTATTCACAGCTCTTGTGTTACACTGATACTTACTATCGTTTTTAAAAGCTAAACTAATGGGATTAGGAGCCTTGAAAAACGGATGCTTCTCTGGTAACTGGAGAGGTAACCCATGTGATATCAGAATGATACGTAAGGTACACTGTAACCTGCTGAAACCAGAACTGTCTCTTCCTCATCGGTTTATTACCTCCCACTTACAAGGTCAGGGGGGAGACAGGTCCACTTTGTAGTGCATCCACAATGTCATTGGATGTTGCATCCTCTGGCTCTTACAATGTATGGCTATTGTTAAAACCTTTTACATTATTGTGTCAAAATATTTACATTTGAAATCTATCCTATGGCTGCGTCTTGAGTAGTTTCTATTTAGTTTCAGTTTAGTTCCAGAGTCCTGCCTGTGTGTCGAAAGTTAGAGTCTGGTGCTTGATGGAGTAGTCTTATTCTTTCAAGCGAACCCACTACATTGGGATTTTTGAAAAAGTTCCCTTTTGTTGTATTTTTAGGATGGGTCCTAAAAATCCTCACTGATTGTCGCTGTTACTTACACTGCTGGTGCTCTTTCTATATGGCAGAACCTAAGCACAGAAGATTAAAATCTTCCGGTAATATCAATTTCATTCCATAATCATAGGCATTGGGAGCACTGATGTAGTTCAGTGCATTTCTATGAACTTGCAGCACATTTCATTTGGGATATTTCCTATGTTCAGCAAAGCAAATGATTCCTTAAATAGATGTTTTTCTCATTGCTAGTATACCAGGAAATGCTTTCGATTAAGCTCCAAGTGAAATCCTACTGTCTCAGAATTTTCTTGCACTCATGTTTTGAAGACATTTTTGGAAAGTTCAACTTTGATAGTATTGAGCTTTTCATGCAAGAACCCTGAATGGCGGTTTTGAAGTCTATTCATTTTGTTGTAGCATTTTCCATTTTAAGCAGTTCGGCGTTTCTCAACTTTGACCGCAGAGATCTACAGGCATAATTGTTTCGATGCTCTTGATTTTTAGGCTCAGATTTTTTTGGGCATGCAGAACATGCCTGTCTTGGATGTGCCTCTACTGAGCAAAGTAACAGCTTTAAAATCTTCCGCACTTTTTTACTAGCCAAAATCCCTTATGATTAACTCCTGAAGTGTCTGGGACCAGTCAAGATGCTGACTCCTGTTCCCCAAGGCCCAGATGGAAGATGACAATAAGTTCAATGTCTGAATGGGTGGCAATACGCAAATCAACATATGTGTACCCAAAATATCATATGAAAGTCATAACGGTGTTCTATCTACATCACTGAATAGCTACCCGCTGCCAGAAAAAAATGATCAGGACTGTGCCTTCTTTGCCCTCAATCTATCTGCTGCTTCATGGACAATGATAATTGCATCACCTGGGAAACAACCATTACAACGCAGTCATCACAACGCACTACCTTTACAATGCAGCTGTTACAATGCAACTGCCTTTACATCGCATGCCATTATGTCGTGGTGAGCCTCAGCTAGGTCTACCAGTGCTAGGGGCTTGTCCTTCTCTGCACAAAGTCCTCAGACCTATAGAATAGAAGTTGGCACGGTAACTGAAATATAAAACAAAGTACTTTTATTAACCTCATGAGGTGGAACTACATTCATACAACACCCTTCGGTAGTGTATTAAGTACCACCCTGAACCGAAGGAACATGGTCCTATTAAACCCTCACAGGGGCTCAGAAGAAGGCGGTACAAGTACAGAACAGAAGGTTTACATACATAAAAGGTTGTACAGAAATCACAGTCAACAGTAGGGCGGAGCTTAACAGTTTGCTAATTACGGTAAAAATACCCTGACAGTTACAGACTAAGACATATGTGAACAGTTACAGTGTCTTCTGCGCAAGTGCAGAGTAGCAGAACCTAAATATAGTCTGTCCATAAGCAGAGTACAAGAGCAAACAACAGCAAGGAAGGACTGATCACATGGTGAGCACATGGCTAAATGCTAACATTGATCGCTGCCAAATTACAATAATTACAGCGCATGCCATTACAAAGCATGTCACTACAACGCATGCCATTACAATGCATGCCATTACAATGCATGCCATTACATCCATTATAAGGTAAGTAATGGGGATTTATTTGTTTAGGATGGGTATGGGTTTTGGGGTACATGGGGATAGTATTTTTACCACTACCCTATCCAACACTTACCCCACTGTTGCCCCAAAAGTACTATGCGTTGTAATGGTATGTATTGTAATGGTATGCTTTGTAATGGTAGTTTAAAAAAATGCGTTGTAATGGAATGCGTAGTAAAATCATGCATTGTAATGGTAGATGCAATGTAAAGACCGCATTGTAAAGGCATGCGTTGTAATTTTTTGCATTGTAACATCATATATTCGCATCACCCACCTTTAGAATTGAGGAGACATCCCTTGAAAGGGGCAAGTCTCTCCTTTGAAACAGAGCCCAAAATTGAAACTTGATTGCTCATGTCCAAATCCAACTTAGCCACTTTCTGTTCTCCAGGATTTTGCTAATCTCTAGTTGTCTTGGACACCCATTCTGATCTCCTCATAGCCCATCCTCAGTAGCTGTAAGTGTGTTACCGTTTGTATCAGGGTGGTGCAACCAATAGGGTGCTGGGGCGTTGACCCACAAGCCGTGCCGGACTCTCACGAGGCAGTCATTAAGACAGGCTCAGCTGCTCCCTCAGCGGTTCTGAGTCTGACTGTCTGAAGGGGGTGGGCGGGGCAGCCAGCAGGTTGACTCCAGCCGGCGTCATGCTCACTGACATGACTCAGCAGGCCAGGGAGTGGCACGTAGCGCACAGCAGGCAGCAGCACAAATGCACATGTTGGGTTTGGGGTCGTAGAATTATTCCGACCAGCCCAATCATGCGCACTAGTGATTGCTCTGTCTGCCGACTGTGCAGTCTCCTAATGGGCGGTGAGTATCCCTGCCAAGCTAATCCTGGCACTGCTAGAGCAGTGTCTGTATTGGCTGTGAGGGGTTACCACACTGCGCCAGCGCCACGGCCTCTCGCAGTCTGCCAAATTTGACTGCACTGAAGGCCGAGGCTGGGGGAGAGGAGAGGCGGACTGTGAGCCAGAGAGCTGGAGAGAAGAGTGGGATTCTAATTTCTGACCAGGACAGGAGGACCATGCTCACGGGACCGGCTGTAGGAGAGTTACCAGTGATGGAGTCCATGAAGCTGAGCACTGGTAAATGACGGGCTCCTACATCCCATTCTGAGTGTAATCACTACTATGTGCTGAAGTTTTGGGGAAGTGTGTCAAGTTATGCCACTCATTTAACTCAGCAGGTCCTATGGCTGCACAACGCACCCTGCAGTGGCCGTAAACGTTTGTTGGGTCTCACTATTGAGTGGCAGAACCTCTACTCATCTTAGTGTACCCTGTTCCAAGATGCCGCCAAAAAAAGGCAGAAGGCTTTATAAATAAATTGTTGTTAACTGTGCAAAAGATATGCTCAAGTGTCATTGGGGGACTGTTAGCGTCCCAGGTTCAGGGACCTGCTCTACCCATTCCGGAGTCACCAGCACCATCATTCTTTCCTTAATGATATGTAAATGTGCCATGTTTCATGCTGGTTAAACAAGCAGGCAGGAAACAAAGACATGAACATCATCAATTAACTGTTCTTGCAATTAACAACTGTTTGTTTAAACACATTTTTCTAATCTAAGTAACCCTTTTTCAAACAGAATGACACAGAAATGTTAAAAGAACATTTTATCATGTTTCACTTTTCCATCATGTACATTATTCTGAGTTGGCGGGTGTTTTAAATTGAACGCAGTTAATGTCAGTGGTAGGAGCCGTAAAGTTATTTTTTATATTTTTTAACTTAAGTTTTTTTCACATCGCCTTAGATGTTGACTAACTTTACAGGGAAGCTCGTTTGCCAGGGCTGGGTTTGGGATCAAGGATCATTTTAGATGGTTATATTACTGAGTATTGCACCAAGAGAGTTCATTGGCCCCAGTCAAACTTTGAATTAAAAAGTGCATTCAACAGCATCTTTCTACAATACATATGTTGCCTGAAAGCTGTTGGTTTTATGGACAGTTGGGATGCGCAGGTTGTCAAACATACAAATTGTTTATAGTCACTAAATGTGACAAAAGAAATGCCAGTTTTTAAAATAATTTAGCAGACGGTCATGGTAGGTATCCTGTTCATGTACTAGTTAAATACCCTCCGAACCCCATGTAGTTTGTTCCAGCTCGCTCGGTACGCTCGCTCGCTGCGGTGCAGTATGACAATAATTTTACGCCTTACCACTTTCAAATATCAATAGCCGCCACTGCTTTGTATCCTGCTCCATAAGGGTAACACGGAGGATCAGTCAACGATCCTTTGGACAAAGACTGATTATCCTATGTTTAATACTGGATGAGAAAAAACTACCTGTCTCACAGAAAATAGAATGAAGATTTTGCTTTAACAACTCCACAGACCACTAGCTGCCTGAGTTTCATGGCCGCCTTCCATGGTTGCCCCTAACTCTTTCAAGATCTCTAAGAACCCTGGGGACCACTTTTGACTTGTATCTTTCTTTCATCACACAAAGATGCAAAGTGACCAAGAATGTAGCTTATTAACCGATCCATCACTGTGGCTCGCTTGTGCTATCCACTCCTGAATAGTTCCCAACCTTGTTCTGGCCATTTTATACAATGGGAATCCCATGAAGATGAAGACAAAATTCAGAGTGCAAAAATGAGTGCAAGTGTGAGGATTCATGGACAGAATGTCTAGCATAAAAAGAGAAAGACTCCAGAGAGAGGGACACATGCTGGCTTCAGCTGCAGGAGGAAGAGGGGAGCAAATTTGCTTCAGGCACAGAAAGCGGATCTGCAGCAGCCGGCACCATAACAAGAAGATCCTGCAATGACTTTGGCTACTGAATGACGTTGATGACCTGTTAAGTCTTGAGGAAGGTTCTTCAAAGATGAATGAGGGGTGAGACAGTATATGAGGCATCCTCTTTATTTACATGCTATGCCTTAGGTTCAGTGCCAGGAACATGGTCCTAGTCACCACATCATCCTCCCTCCAACTGTAACTATCTCCCAGCTTCCTCCCACACACAGCAACATTCTGTTGCATCATTCACTCTCCGAAATCCAGACACCAGCTCAGGGACACGTGGAATGGGGACATTGAGAATGCCACACACCTCCCTTTCTTTCAAACGAAACAAAGACCAGTCATTCCCTTGCACAAACAGCGCAGGGACAGTTATTGACAATCACTCAATCTACAACATGTCTAGGTTGCACGTTCACCCACCATAACCTGTGAAAACTCTTCAACTCCCACATAGACGCACAAAGACAACAAATAGCAGTTAAGGTAGCTGCCATGGGTCGAGGAAAACACCACAACCTTCCAAGACATGAGACTCTCAATATCTCGTCAAACAAAAAATCAGACAGCTAGGTTTGACTAACACTGCACAGTGGTGCACGACCTGCAAGCCTTGCGACCTCCTCAGACATAAGGCCCTGCCACCATATGTCTTCACACACACAATGATGCCATTAATATGTTTTTTCATGTAGGACATGTAGCCAAGAATTCCCAGTCACACAATAGCCAGTGCATGGAACCCTTCTTAGAGAAAAAGTTTCCCAGTCACCCTAACATCTACACATTTAAGGCATACAGAACACAAGAACAGAAAGTTTAACCCAGCATTACCTCAACTCAAAACTCTCTTTACAAAGTAAAACACACAACCTTTCATCACAGCAGGATTTATACACAGTGTCCCTTGACATCCCCATCCAATTACTAAATTATCCAGCTAACTTAGACAGAGCAAACACTTATTTTATTTATTTATTTATTTTTTTCCCCATCTTGCGGATATGTAGATAAGGAGGCTTTGGGAGTCTGATGGTTCTTTGTTCTGAGCCGTCACTGCCCCGTTGTTATCGGTTGTCCTTGGGGAGTATATTACTATGACCAATCAGTTTACTCCTATCACCCTTTATCGTGGTCAATAATTCCTGGTATTTGGGGGAGGAGCTAGCCTAGTAGGCTACTCGGCAGTAATCATTCCTGCCTGGAATTATTGTCTCTGCTTTAATCATTGGATTTTGTTTTTCGGTGGCATTAAGGAGTTAATGAGCAAACACTTATATGCAATCTCCATAGATACAAAATTTAAATCCACACAACACAATTATACATAACACAGTTCTGCTCATTTCCATATGTACAGGAAACAAATCTGAACCTATACACAATCTCGATATGTGCCCAATACGCAAGCAAAGTTGTGCGCAATCTATATACATACATGATCTTTAAGCCAATCATATGCAATCTCCATACATGTACCACATCGAAACTCTGGATCGGTATGCGCAGTACATCCTATTTATTACATTGATCTTGCAGCTTCTGTCACTCTTGGCGTCGTGTAAGTCACATGCATGTTTGCCTTAATCTCTTTGAATGTATTTCTGCAAATTGCCCTCGCCTCATTTCAAAGATCACAACCTCTCTTTCTTTGAAAGTCAAACTTCTGCATCCTAACAACACCTAATCACCTCCAGCTCATCTACTAATCTCACCAACCATCTGTGATACCGCACATAAACTGACCCCCCCACCCCCACTAATGATCACTCCTACCTCCTATTGATTTAATCTGCCACAGAGAACCTGAGTAAAAGCAGGGGATGTCCTCCACCAGAGCACAAGCCTAATCCCTTTAACCAAAAATAACCACTGGATTGAGCTTTACCTCGGATCCCTGAGCAGACGGCTGCCTGGCTTAAAGTGCCTGAGCACTTCGAAAGTATAGTAAGTGCTCTGTAAATGTAATTTAAATACAGTACCATTTAAACAGTAGAAACAAGCTCTAACACAATACTCAAGGAGAACGATTTAAAAGTGCCTTGAAAACAGTCCTACAGACACTGACTTCATTTCAGAAACTGGGCACCCCTTCTCCAGAGCACATCACACATCCTTATTATGAATTGCTAACCAGAGTCCAGCAGTGAGGGAGGCAGCGCTAAACCTGTGAGATGGCACCATTGCATGGAACCCCTTTTACTCTCTGGCATGAGCTTGTAAAAATCCCAGCAAGATGTGGTTCTTTTTATGGCGCCATGAAACAGTTACAGCAAACAATGCAGTAACTGTGTGAAGTACTCTAAATCAAACATATGATGAAATCGAAACACACTGTTTGAGGTTGCTGCAATCCTTTGCAATTTAGGACAAACTTTTTTTTTTATTTCACATAGTTATACAATGTTCAAGTTTCATAAACCTTGTGACATCAACAGGACCTCGAGGCTATAGTACAGGCTGCCAAAGGTTAACTAACATGTATAGAGCAGAGCCGCCACGCAAAACACTGTTTAACGATCACGAGATAAAAACAAATTATATGGAAATGTGAACTTTCCAGCTACTGATTTCAACTTGTACCTCAAAACCCCAAGGCTGTCGTTTCCTCCACCCAGCCAACTGACATAAAATGGTATTCGTTTGGTCATATAGCGGCCTGCAGGTCGGGGAAATGATTCAAATGAACTCTTTGTCTTATGGAAGTTCTTTGACATTTTTATATTTGCTTAATCATTTTCACAAGCAAACGTGCTCGACACTTATGTTGATATTTTTGTATTCTCTATGTACAGCATGCAAGCACATTTTAACTGATGTTTTAGAAAACAATCTTTTTGGTCCTTTTGCAAAGTTAAAAGGCACAAGTATCCCATCGGTGTGCGATCTCTGCTAATGACATGTACAAATATGTGTGCATAGATTTAAAAGAGCCAAACTTGTTCTCATAATCTGATGTTTGCCAAAGGCCACAACCTGGAACTAACTTAAAGGGTTTAGTGCGGGCCAAGCCAGGCAGAATGTTCAGTTGCCTCATATCAATAACCGGGTTACTAAGTGGAGTTGATAACCAGATATTATTTGTCAATGATCCCGCTGGAAGGTATGGCTGTAAGGCACCCACAGGACTCCATCAAGGTTAGATGCACAGAGCTAGAAAGCAAGGAAGGCTCGGGTTCCAGGGTAAGCAGTCCCACTTGATTTCCTATTTGCCTTAACCTTAACTGTACATGCCTTTCTTTATTATTGCTATTCTGGCTGTACGGTTTCAGTACTCGCTTTGTAAAAACAATAAATAAAAAATAGGATTTTTCTTTCCAACCTGCTGCCGGCACTGCGGAATGTTAGGGCTGCCGACTACCTCGGATGCCTAGTCTTTATTTCACTTCATGACTTTCTTCCGCAACCCTACACTTCCTCTCACCCTATCGCCATCTTCCATGTATTTTTTTATTCATAATTTTACTCTTTGTTAAACGTTTCCTATCTTTCCCTTTCCTTCTATGTTCTCCGTGTTCTGATTTTTCTTTTGCTCCGGAAGAGAGTCTAATTCTGTAAAGCAAGTCCTGGTTTCCAAACACGAGCGCCAGTGCTCACCCTCTGCATCCCATTGCACAAATTAAGCACTGGACAGAAACAGTTGCCATGACCCCTATATACAAGACTAGCAGCCCGTCCCGACGTTGTCCGGGTATGAATTGCTGTAGTATATTGTTTTGTAGGATTTCGTTTTGATAGCATTTCTTATCTGTGACAGGCCTGTGAAACGCTCCGATTCACAGTGCACTGCTGATGCACTTAAGAGTGCACGTTCAGTAGTGTGTGAACTCGAGTTTCCCTACTTTATTTTTCCTTGCAATATTATATATCGTGAACTCGACAACATGGCATGAGCACAATTTACATTACAGAAGAACATATTCATTTATGGTAGGCACAGGGAGACAAAGTGATTTGCCTGGAATCACAGGATGTTGAGCTGATGCCGAGATTCGAACGTAGCTCCCCAACTCTAAAGTTCGCAAGTCTAGAACTTGTGGCGGGAGGTGTGTCTAAAAGTGTATGTCGGTGCAGGCCATCAATGAGAGAGACCTGTGCATTTTTCAAATGGGTGGTGAAAAAATATGAGTATGTTGCTGGAGATGTGGGCCGCCATGCCTCCAATGTACTTACCGGGGGAGGGTAAACACCCATTATTCCGCAACTTTCTTTACGCATACCATCACTCCGCATACTTTCATTACGAAAGTACCCTGACTCCGCAATGTCATTATAACGCATGGCATTACTCTGTCTGCCCGTCTCTCTCCTGTACTCCCCTGCCCTCGTTCTGTTCACCCGTTCCTCTTTTGTATCTGTACTCTATCTGACCGTCTCTCTCTTGTACTCCGCGGCCCTCGTTCTGTACACCCGCTCCTCTTTTATTCCCCCCTGCCCCCCGCTCGCCGCCGCAACCTCCTTTACTTCTGTGCCCCCACTGCCCGGTCTGCTCTGTACCCCTTTCGCCTGTTTCCTACCCGCAACCGCTTTGCTTCCCTGCTCCCGTTCCCCGGCGCTGCTTCCCCTGCGGCCTCGCCCCCTCCCTGCCCATTTGCTGCCCCTGCCACCGCCTCCCAGCTGCTCCTTCCTCCCCACCTCCCCATATATGGCGGCCGCTGCCTGGACCACGCCCAGCGCCAGAACCCCTGGCCGCCGCACCAGCTACGAAGACCGACTCCGCTACGACACCAGCACCCTTGTCGCTCTCAACCCAGGAAGGACCCACACCTGCTGCAAGGCCGCCCTGAAGCGCACCCACGGACCCTTCGCCTGCCAGAACTGCAGCGTCTCCTGCCTCGAAGTCGCTGAGACACCCGCCACAAGGGAGCTCAACCAGCTCAGATGCATCCTGATCAACACTCGCTCCGCACGCAAACACGCCGTCGAGCTCTGGGACCTACTTGACAACGCATCCCCCGACGTCGCCTTCCTGACCGAGACCTTGATGAACAAAGCCTCCTCTCCGGAAATCGCCATAGCCATCCCCGACTGGTACAAGATCACCCGCAGAGACCGCACCACCGGAGCCGGAGGAGTAATCTCCATCGTCCACAAGAAGAACACCATCAGGGTCTCAACAAACACCAACGACACTCTCAGCACCGCCAAACACATGCCCTTCCAGATCCACACGGACCCCAAGACCACACTTAGAGGCACCCTCGTGTACAGACTGCCCGTATGCCGACCACAATTCTGCGACTCCATCGCCGACCTCATCAGCACGCACGCGCTGACCTCCATTGACTATATCATCCTCGGAGAACTCAACTATCATCTGGAAAACAATAACAACCACAACTCCTCCCCCCTGATCGCCAACCTCGCCAACCTCGGACTAATACAGCTCGTCACAACGCCGACACACATCGCCGGTCACATGCTTGATGCCATCTTCTCCTCGAGCCCCCACGTCGCCTTCAGCCACGCCTCCAAACTCACCTGGACAGACCACCATTGCATCCACTTTTCCTTCCGTAAACCCCTCACACACCACCGCACCCTACATATCCCCCGCCAATGCTGGGGCAAAGTCACTGAAGAACAACTACAGACAAACCTCGCACTCAACCCACCGACCAACCCCATCAACCCCGACGATGGTGCACGCACCCTCAGACGCTGGATGGATGACTGTGCCATCACCTTAGCCCCGCTGAAAAAGCCAACCAACAGAGACACCAGCAAGAGAGACATCTGGTTCACCCCGGAACTCCTAGAATCAAAGTGCACCTGTCGGAAATTGGAGAACAAATGGCACAGCGACAAGACGCTTGACAGCCGGGCTGCCCACAAAGACGCCATCCGCAACCACCACCAACTCATCAGGACCGCCAAAAGGACCTCCTTCAAAGACCGCCTTGACAACAACGCACACAACAGCAAGGAGCTCTTTAACATCGTTAAGGAACTCTCCAACCCCAGCTCCAGCACCAATGACATCCCGCCATCACAGGCCCTGTGCGACTCCCTCGCCATCTTCTTTCACTGCAAGATCACCGACATCCATGACAGCTTCAAACCCCGGATGACCCCTACAGACCTCAACACGCCGGACCCACCGCACCCCATCGACCACGACTCCATGACAACCTGGGCCAACGTGAGCATCGAGGACACAATCAAGACCATGGGCACAATCCACTCCAGCTCCCCGTCTGACCCTCTCCCACACCACATCTTAAACAAAGCCGGCATCTCCATCACACCCCACCTGCGCAGCATCATCAACCTCTCCTTCAAGACTGCTACCTTCCCTGAGAGCTGGAAGCAGGCAAAGAGCAACGCCCTACTGAAGAAACCCAAGGTGGACCCGAGCGACCTCAAGAACATTTGGCCCATCTCCCTGCTTCCGTTCCCAGCAAAGGTCATCGAGAAGATAGCTAACACCCAGCTCACCCGTCACCTCGATGACAACAGCATCCTGGACCCATCCCAATCAGGATTCTGCAGCAACCACAGCACCGAGACCACCCTCATCGCTGCCACAGACGACATCAGGATCCTGCTAGACAATGGCAAAACAGCTGCCCTCATCCTTCTGGACCTCTCTGCCTCCTTCGACACCGTCTGCCCCCTCACACTACGCACACACCTCAACGACGCAGGGATCCGAGGCAAGGCATTGGACTGGACCACCTCCTTCCTCTCAGGCAGAACACAGAGAGTTTGCCTCCTCCCGTTCCGGTCCGAAGCCTCTGAGATCATCTGCGGCGCCCCACAGGGATCCTCCCTCAGCCCGACGCTGTTCAACGTCTACATGGCTCCACTCGCACGCATCGCCCGACAGCACGACCTCAACAAAATCTCCTATGCCGACGACACGCAGCTGATCCTCTCCCTCACCAAGGACCCCCCACCGCCAAATCCAACCTCCACCAGGGAATGAAGGCTGTCACCGACTGAATGAAGGAAAGCCGACTTAAGCTGATCTCAGACAAGACGGAGATCTTCATCCTCGGGCCCAACCCCTCAGCATGGGACGACTCCTGGTGGCCCGCATCACTGGGGACACCCCTGGCTCCTACCAACCATGCACGCAACCTGGGAGTAATCCTCGACTCGAAACCCACCATGACCAAACAAGTCAATGCAGTCTCCTCTACCTGCTTCAACACCTTCCGTATGCTCCGCAAGGTCTACGGATGGATCCTGACAGACACAAGGAAAACAGTCACCCAGGCCCTAGTCAGCAGCAGACTCGACTACGGAAACACCCTCTACGCTGGAGCTCCGTCCAAGCTCATCAACAGACTGCAAAGAATCCAGAACGCCTCTGCACACCTGATCCTCGACGTCCCGCGCCGCGACCACATCACCCCCCACCTGAGGAACCTGCACTGGCTCCCCATCGACAGAAGAAACTCCTTCAAGCTCCTGATCCACGCACACAAGGCACTCCACAAAACCAGCCCAGCCTATTTCAACAGTCGACTCTCCTTCTAAGTACCCAACAGGAAACTCAGCTCCGCTGACCACGCCCTGGCCACGGTCCTGCGCTTCGTGGAACCACTTCCGGAGGCAGGTCCTTCTCCCACCGCGCCGCCAAGACCTGGAACACCTTCCCCCTCAACCTACGACAAACCGAAGACCTGCTTACTTTCAGGAAACGCGACCAGTAGCAGCAGAACCCCCCAGCCCCTCCCTCCCCCCAGCTCCTTGAAACCCTTACGGGTAAGAAGTGTGCTTTACAAATTAACTGATTGATTGAACTTGTCAAACATATCACATGGATTCAAGGATCTACTGCATAGACCCCACAGTGCAACGGCCTCTAAGGGGATCAGGTACAGATAAAGTCAATACCTGCGTAACACTTAATTAGAAATTAGAAAAACAATTTCACAGAAAGGGGTGAATCACCTCTCCTGCCCACCTCCTTCCTGATTGCAGCGTTATAGCGCCCATCAGTTAATTCTAATGATAATATTGCTGAATGGACATTCAGGATACTATAGCAACCTAAAGATTGTTCATGAATCTTCATTTAATATTCCTACCATTACAGCTGGCTGCATTATGCAGGTCATATTACAGTATCAATAGCTCTGGGCGTGGCCAGCAAGCTCATCGGGATGGGGATTTCCAGGCTTTCAGTCAAGACGTCGATTTCCCATCACCAGAATTTCTGGTCAAGCAGGTTCCGGTTTTATTGAGCGCTTCTGCAACTGACACTTCTGCAGCTCTGACAGCTGTTCTTTGAGTAGCGACTCGTTTAGGGGGTTGGTGGCTTCTCTAACTCGACATTAGTCTAGGTTTGGCAGGGTGCGTGTGTTTAGGGGCCTCTGTATTCGCCAACATATGCAGCCAGGCCCAGGCTGTTGAGGCGTCTGCACAAAAGTAGGATTTGTCCTCTTCTATCACACAGTGCTTGCCTGGAAACAGTAACATCTATTTAAGCTGCATATTTCTAAGGCTATTCTTCTCCTCCATGACAGATCACTGATAGTTCATAGTCCAAGTAGATTAGGGATCTTGCATTCTCAATGCTCTATCTTGTGCAGTGCAAGTCGAGGACCTTCTGCCAGTCCCATCAGGACCGTGGCATTATGCCAATAATACATCTTTTGTCTTCCCATCTACATCTATATTTAAACACAGGCTGTGTTGTACTTTATTGGTCAACGATGAAGTCGTAAGTAGTAGGAATCTGTGTTTCATGCTGGCTGTTTGTAGGAAGTTTGAAGTGATTGGTCCCGGCTGCTAATATAATGGTTGTACTTGTTAGATGGAGTGCTAAACCATGGGATTCACCTCCCCTATTCAATAGTCTTCTTTTTTTAATCAAAAGCACCTTGTATCCAAGACTTGTATGTCATACATAAAATTTGAAAAGCAAAACTTAAAATCCCCCAGAATCCAAAAGCAAAACTACAAGTCGCAGAATTCAAAAAGCTGTAGGCTAGAGAGCTGGGAGTATTGAACGGTGGTCCTTATGTTACCGGGCCACTTGAAAAGTTGGACGTCACTACAGGGCAGGGCTGTAAACAGGCCCCTGTAGCCCTGCGGTGCAGTGAAGAACCCAACCCGTCAGACAGCCCCCTTCAGCCCAAGGCTATTGAATGTCTGTGATATATGGCAGACTCAGGTGCTACTCATCACATTCTGCAGGGGGCCCCCATCATTTTGCGTTAGGCCACTGCTCCGGGGAGTCACACGGACGCTGTTGTTGCCGACACGTGTGATTCCAGCAGATTGAGTCGACCCCCTCTCACTATTCCACCATTCTGTACTCATGGTAACAAAATTGAATAATGGCAGCTAAGCCGAAGCTGGCATGTACTTTGAGGGAACGCGAAGTTCTTCTCAGATGATGAACTACGTTAATAGTGCGTCATAAATCATCTCTGAGATCTGACTTTGCCGCAGATGTCACCAGGTGGGGTTGGCATCATTAGTGTCTCTGGAGGAGTGTGTGACTTCTAGAGGGGACTGTGACTTTCAGAGGGAAAACCCCCCTGAAATGAGGTCTCTTTTGTGTAGTGTAGGTCAGCGGGATTTGTTGGGTGCTACAAAGAGGCTTGAGCAAGTGCAATTACGACAAGCCCTTCCCTCGCTCGCAGCTATTGCCTGAATCAGGCTGAATTTGACGTACTGCAGCGTGAGTGGATGTCTATTTTGCATCAACAAAATTATTATTTATCCAGCTGAAGGAGTTTATATATTTATTTGGGAGTTTTTTTATGCGCGACAAGTCACCTAGATAACTTCAGTGCGCTGGAACAGAAACTAGAAGTAATAGAATGGTTATGAAAGTTCGAGTCCAGTCAGAGGCATAAGACGGGGCTAGATCTGACGTTCTCCATAGTTACCACAGCTTTAATTAAAGGACTATATGAAGTGTTCGGAGTTAAGGAGTATCTTGACTAGAACGTATAAGGCTTCTGAAGAGAGTTGGAGTTCACATACTTATACCCTGGACTCCTGGATATCCCACTAAATGTGTAATCATTCTAAGCGCAATTCTTATCTATCAGTGTCATGCACTATGCTGCGCGTAGTAAGCTTTATGTTTAATATTATGTGCCTATTTTAACAAATAACAGTATCAGTATAGAAGAAGGACACGGTTTCCACTTGTGCTTAGGTCTTTCTTTTAAAACAGCCTCCTTAGGTTTCAAGACACTGCTATTAAATGAGCATTGGTGAAGACAGAACTACTCAATTTCCACCTCCTTGAGGACTCGTGAAAACAGAAACGCCTTCGATTGTTTTCATTCCTTACAGAAAGAATACTGCGCCCTCTTCTTAGGGTCATTGGGAGAAAGGGCTCTCGCCTCAACATGATACGGATGGGTTGCCATGTTGTAGCTCATAGAAACCGTCAGTTGGTAATTTGGGGTTTGGAGGCTTCTTCGACTGCCGCCTTGGAAACATGGTATGTCATCACTCTGTAACCAGGGCAACATCTGTTGTTGTACCTGCAACTGGAGAGTTGCATACTTCACAACCGCCTCCATGCACTCCCCTGAATTCTTTTTATACTTTGTTATGCTACCAATAGGTGCATAGGGCATTTCTACTTTTTGTGTCGTCTTGTAGCACTTTCCTGGTCTGAGTGCTCTTTCTCTGCTGTTCTAGGATTTCTCAATGACCAGATTTTTGGCTGGTATCTTGCTGTTTGGTCTTTGAAACATTACCACTGTTTTGTTTCGGTGGTTGTTGCTGGACATTGTGAAGAAAACTCTTTAGCGTGATTTTCTCTCAATGCGTGGATGTAAACCTTACATTCTGGCTCTAGTGATATAACTTTGCTGTTAACTATTACACGTGATAAACCAGTCTAGCATCAATAACAAAGGCAGACTCGGTATTTATCCCTGTTGAGGGAGGGAAGGGCATCATGAACCATTCCAGGGTTGGCATCTTGAGAGCCATGGGACTTCTCCACGGTGAACAATGATGATAAATAGCGTATTACACTCTGTGTGACTTTAATGGGATCTACAAGGAGCCAGTGTCAAGACATCATTGGGAAACGTTTGTGCATATAGTGCACACGTTATACACAAAGAGCGTAGTTTTGCTGGTCGCCTACACACTTAAGGCATGGCGGATAATCTCTGCCCTAGTACAGCCCAATAGCTGTGGATTCTGAGTTAGCGTAGTACCTGCTGTAAAGCGCTTCAACACCTTTTCAAGAGTAGTAACCACTGTATAAGTGCAATTGCAAAACGATACAATGGATCAAAGAATGGAACGTGAAAAACAGACAAGGTGGTAGTAACTCGATTACTTACTGGTAGTCTTCTTTAATGTCAGAGTGGGTCTTTCTCTCCATAGTGCTGGGTTAAACACCCCTCCACTAGCCCCCATGCTCCTCTCTTATTTTTCTGTAACCACTCTTTGTGTAGCTTGGCATGGTGTAGGAAAATGAAGGGGTTTGGACTCTTTTTGTAGTAAAATGAAGAAAACTGTTTCTTAAGGTTATTAGGGAAGACATGTCTTTATTGAGGGGACAGAAGTTGCCTATCTCAAAGGCGAAGACATCTATGAATGTGGACTGTTCATTGTGGTGTTTAAAGTCTCACTGTGTTGGGGGAGAGGGGGGCACTAGAGGGCGCCAAGCAAGATGGCCACACTTACGTGAGGCGCTTGCAGCTCAGGAGTCTATCCCCAAGATATCCTCTTAATCTACCACACAACACCCGAATGAACGGTTCCAACTGACAGCCAACATCTCGTAGCACCCGCCGCACTGCCTCGCCGCCCGCACCTCTGCCCAGAACCGAAGAAACACGAGCTCCTCTTCCACCCGACTGAGCTGGCAATATGGCGGCCGCAACTTTCTGGTGAGCGAGCTGGGACACTGCTGAGCCCCACGGAGCAAATTACTGCTCCCACAACCCGCCAATCTCGCATCGCTGCTGCCCTTGCCAAGATCGTGCTGCCGCTGGCTGGGGAGGCTGCAACCGTCTCCGGGAGGGCTGGCCCTGACGGCCTCTGACGAAGACCTGCAGCTCGCCGTGCCTACTGAGGCGGCGGGACCTGTATGACCCGTGGACCGCTGACACAGCCGAGGAAGACTGGGACCGGATTGGGCGGTGAGTGGACTGCGATGCCCTGTTGGTGCCCGCGCAGCCGCTGGGAGACCCTCGCTACTGTGAGGCCTGGCCTGCCTGCTCTGGCCCTGTGTGGTCTGCGGCGCCCCACCTTCCCGAGCACGGGCGTCTGCGGCCTGGGGGCCCGAGTGGGTGCGAGCGGCGGCCGCGGCGTCCTTGGCTCCGGCTGGGAGGTGGGCACTGCCGCTAATAACGCGCCGGCTGCTGTTGAACACGACTCCGATCAACGTGGCCCGGCCGCATCCGGCCCCCGTGACCTCCCCACCCGCTGTGCTTGTGGGGGGCAACTGTCCTGCTGACAGTGTGGGGGATAGCGCTGAGCCCTCACTCCTAAATCCACATTGCAGAACCACTGTGCTCCGTAACCATAGCGCACATCTAGTCGGACCTTTGCTGGATCTAAGCCCCCCCCCTCTGAGTGCCTGATATAGAAGTGGACAGAAGATAAGCACCCTACGAACCCACAGCATCTGCTGGGAACATGCGGATGCCGCCACGATCATCGGCCGTGGCTGCGTATAATACCTCAGCACCCTGCACTCACCACGCCCAGAGGCCTATAGCCCTGCGCCCGGCTGCATGCTGGGTGGAAACAGTGTAGCTTTGCCATTTTGGAGCCCTTTAACAGTGCACAGACTTATAATGTTACAGACGAGCTTGCCCTGAGCGACCTTTGCATCAACCACCTCACTCCTACTATCAACACCTCCCTTCAACACCCCCCCATAGCCTGGGAGGAATAGATTAATATCACGACTCATGCCAAAGGTTGTAAGGATTTGATGCCACCCCTCCTGCTTTACGACCACTAAATCAATTTTAAAGAGTACATCCTGATCATTACTGGCCCCTGCCGCCACCAGCTCCCTACGGGCGTACGATCTGCGGTACGAGACACGGGGCGCAAACAAGAAAGTTACACTGCAGACCCTCCCCAACTACAACCGCATCACCACCCCCCCTGCTTTGAAGCCATGGGGAAACCAGACGGGCGGCAACCAAACCTCAACTTCGACACCCGCAAATCAGCCCGGTCCCAAACAGAGCCTGAGGAAGACCAGCCAGAGGCGCCATTCACCTCTACTGCGGTTCTAAAAGAACTGCTACTGGTGATGCAGTCGAGCCTGACTCTTGAATCAAAAATGGACTCTATGAACGTGAGGCTGGATGGCCTCACGCACAGGGTGGAGAAGCACGACGATCGCCTCACTGAGGTGGAACAGCGAATTTCTGACCTGGAGGACACATCCAGCGCCACCACAAGCCGCACACTCGAAATGGAGAGGGTCCTGAAGGTGATAGCTGCTAAAAACGAGGATTTAGAAACTTGCTGGAGAAGAAACAACCTCCGAATTCTAGGAGTGCCTGAATCGACGGCCACCGGCAAGATGGAAGAATACGTAGAACGTCTCCTCATCACTCCCTTCGGCACGGAGGTTTTTTCGACGGTTCTCATTGTTGAATGAGCACACCACTCATTAGCAAATCGTCCAGTTCCCGGGACCCCTTCCTGGCCCATAATAGCCAAGCTACTCAACTAACGGGATAGAGACACTGCCCTCCGCCTCTCTAGAGAAAAAGTACAACTTAAACATGAGGGGACGGATATATCGATATATATCCTGACTTCACCATGGCCATCCAAGACCAAAGACAAAGT
This sequence comes from Lissotriton vulgaris, assembly GCF_964263255.1. Classification (NCBI taxonomy): domain Eukaryota; kingdom Metazoa; phylum Chordata; class Amphibia; order Caudata; family Salamandridae; genus Lissotriton; species Lissotriton vulgaris. The sequence goes on along the minus strand of NC_141695.1, from coordinate 1,153,918,849 downwards.
TCCTCCAGGTCATGAAAAAACTGCAACAACTAAACATGCCCTACGCTATGTTGTTCCCGGCCTGCCTCACAGTTACACACCAAGGTAAACACCACTTCTTCGCGAATCCACAGCACGCCCAGGACTTCCTCAAAACCCTGCCTAAACTACCCACGGGCCAATCATCCCCAGCACACCGCCCTGAAAGAAGTGGTGACACGTCAGATATCGAATAAACTGCAGAAGTACTAATCCTGAAAATGTTAAAACATGCATCAAGCTCCTGTGCACACGCACACTCCCCCAAGTATAAAGCGGGTATTGAACTAATACACATCACTCCGCCCATATTATACAGCCCTTAAAACATGCGGAAGCCAGGTCACACACCTCACAGAAAAAAATGAGAGGCCATGACTGTCTATATACACTGAGACACAGCAGAACTGGCTCATTGGCTACTATTACAACTGCCATCCTACCAAACACTTCCACTATCTCTTAGCTATGCCCAACGCTGGTAGGAAACCAATGTCTGACCTCTGTAGCGGCTAATGACCCAACTATCCCATACTTGTACCCACCTGCTTGCAATACCACACAAGCTGTGCGGTGCGCAGCTGATCACAGTCTTTCGAAGAGAGAACCAACATTAATACAGCGACGAGATGAAACTACATAATACCAACTGACCACCCACGCTATGGTGAGGAGAGACTGGTCGCCCTCGAGATTCCATCCGACAGGTGAACCCTAAGCATCGTATACCATAAATGGTTAAAATGTTGTTCCCACTGGCCCCTGTTGGACCAGTGGATTTTAAGACTTATTGGGAGGGGGCAGGGCTGGGTCACAGCGAGTTTGGGTCACCGTTATGGGAGGGGGTAGGTATCGAGGAGAGTTTTTTGTCGCTTCCAATTGTACCACTTCGCGCATGCATTCTGACACTGAAAAGCCTGCTTACACACCAAATACTCTCTATACACATTGATCATATAAACACAATGGAGTCAGAACCCATCCCCCTTCACTATAACTTTTTGACATGGAATGTATGAGAGTTAGGGGCTCCCCGCAAATGCTGTCATATACTTTCTTATTTAGACCGCCACTACATTCACTGTGCCATGCTCCAAGAGACGCATCTCGCTCCCACTGCATCCCCTACATTTGCAGCCCGCTGGGCGACCAGTAGATGCTTCTCGTCCTACTCATCATATGCCCGGGGTACCCTTATCTTGGTGAAACGCACGCTCCCCTACACCCCCATCAGATCTTAGGGAGACACACAGGGCCACTGCAGAATTCTCTGGGGAAGGATATCCGCACAATCCATCACATTTGTCTCCTGCTATGGACCCAACACCGATGACCCAGAATTTTTCCGGATCCTCTGGGGCAAAATAATAGACATAGGCTCTACTCACCTGATATGGGGAGGGGACTTCAATGTCACCATAAACCTGGCTTTAGATAGGTCACACCCACAGACTCACCACTACTCGAATGCGCAGACTGCCCTCAAAAACATTGCAGTGGAGTATGACCTTATAGATGCTTGGAGAACGCTGCATCCACTAACCCGAGAGGGGACCTGTTATTCCACTGCTCATTCCTCTTGGTCTCGCATTTACAGCTGGCTGATAGACAAAGGCTTGGCAACTTGGCTAACACATGTGTCTCACCTCCCCCGCACATATTCGGACCACACGCCCGTACTCCTTTCTCTCACACCACCCTGTGGAAACCCACCCTACATCGCTTGGCGCCTCAACCCACATTCATTATTAGATCCGGTTTTCAAAGACGAGCTTGAGCAAGAAATATCAGATTTCTTCCCCTGAAATGACAACTCGGTACCGCAGTATGCTACGGTATGGGAGGCCTTTAAGGTCACCATACGCGGTATTTGCATAGCCATAAGTGGGGGAGTCTTAAGAGAAAACCGCAAAAGTTGCGGAAGCTAGAACTAGACATCAAAGAAACGGAATTGTCACTCAGACTTCGCCCACTCCTGAATTGAAAACGCATCTGCGTGACTTCCTCACTGAGTACCAAGAAACGGCTGGAAGAGAGTGTAAATTCAGAGGGAAATACCATCAGGCACGTCGGTACGGTGAGGGAGAGAGACCGGGCAGGGCACTAGCCTCTGTGATCTGCCCCCCGCTTCGCCAATACTATACTAGAGGTGGAAGACGAAGATGGCCAGACACACAGAAACACCTCTGACATAGTTGACACTTTTATGAGGTTCTATAAATGACTATATAAAACGCACAGGAAAAAGCCAGTAGGCTTTACCCCATTTTTTGAAGACACTGCTATTGCCAGGTTGGGAGACGGTCAGAGAGAATTCCTTCTTGCACACCACAAAGATGAGGAAATCATCTCAGCAATAATGCAGCTACAATCTGGCAAGGCCCCGGGGCAGGACGGCCTCCCGGTCAAATTTTCCACAACATTTCGGCATCTACTCATTCCTGTGCAGCGACGTATCTTTGAGGAAGCACGAGAGTCAGGCATTCTGCCCCAATCAATGCACGAAGCACTAATTATCTCCCTACCCTAACCGGGGAAGCCGACTACACAAGTTGATTTGTATAGGCCCCTGTCCCTTATTAACGTTGACGCCAAGATTCTAGCTAAATTAATCGCAAATTGCATCAGTCCCCTTATGCCAGTACTGGTCTTTCCTGAGCAACTGGGCTTTGTGCCATCCAGGGGCACTTCCTATAATCTGCGCACCCTCTTTGCGATCCTTCATAACATAGACCCCAACATGAACGCTGCTGCCATCTTCCTAGACGCCACCAAGGCGTTTGAGTCCCTGGAATGGGACTATTTAGCCTTTGAATTACTCCGCTTGGGATTCCCTCTCTTATTCCTAGCCTGGATACATCTATTATACACAGACCTACAATCTACAGTGTTGATCAATGGCATGCGCTCATCCTCCTTCACAATAGCCAGAGGCACCAGACAAGGGTGCCCCCTATCACCCCTCTTGTTTGCCCTAGCTATTGAACCCCTTGCCGCCAAAGTCCGCCAGCACTTTCGCGATCATGCCATTATCTACCCAGAAAGACAAATATTAATTTCTTTATATGCAGATGATATCACTCTTTATTTACGGAATCCAAGCGAAAGCTTGAATTCCATCCTCAGACTCTTCATCCTCTTCGGATGACTCTCTGGAGTCAATATCAATGGGGGAAAATCCCAAATCTATCCCCTCACCAATCCCACTCCCAGATTTGAGCCTGATTATCCCTTACACTGGTGCGAAGACACACTCACCTACCTTGGCATAGTCATTTCCCTTAACCGTGAGGAACTAATGAGGGCCATTTATGGCTGTGCATTGGATTCAATAACAGACAAAATCACACAGTGGATTGCATTGCCACTGTCTATGGTGGGCAGAGCTGCCCTTATAAAGATGGTAATACTGCCCTAACTATTATACTTGTTCGTCAATATTTCGTACGCCCCAGACCGACAATTTTTCTCGTCCATTAGTTATAATGGGGTTACCCAGTGACCCTCAGAACCTGGGTATTACGTAGTATGCAAAAAGTGGTTCTGTCGGATTGTATACAATTTCTTTGATTCAACAATTACTTATGTCATAGGATTACTCATATGCATTTTTTCATGAAAAAACATTGAAAGGAAAAAGCACACACCAAACGTTATTTTTCTGGTTCGCAAAGTTGTAATTATTCAATCACTTTGCAGAACATATGTTTTCTTTTAGTATTTTAAAAGACGGTTGTCCATATACAATGAGAACGTGATAATAATAAATAAGTGCAGCAGTGAATAATTGTGATCTGTGACTTGTGGTGACTATTATGGTGATACAGTTTCGTGACAGATGCAATTTAGATACACTGGTCCAACAATAACTTCAATTCACTCAAACAGTATTGCAAATCATATTTTTTCTGTTGAGATGTAGTGAGGATCAATTGGTGGATTAGCGTCGACGTTTCGACCCAGCGGTATGGTGCCAGTTTATTTGCAACCGTATCGGGTCTTCATCAGGACAAGAAGGGGGACAACCTAAAATTAGATAAAAGGTGCCTGTTTTAGTGGTGGGTGTGTGCATGACTAATCCAAAAATTGGAGAAGCACGGTGGGGCTCGCTCACCTGAAAGAAGGAGGTGTCTTATTCGTAACCTCTATACGATGATTGTTCTTCTATTGGATCTTGGTATCTGTAGATTATTAATATCAATCAATACCAACTCTACACATTGTTTTAAAAGCAAGGGGAAGGGTTGACGTTAAGGTTGTCAGTTCAAATACCTCTGGAAATGAATTTATCACCGTCCGGTGACGAATTCGGGTTTGAAGTGCCGCAGCCGCGATCACCTAAACAATGGACATGCCTTAATTAGTCAACTTCCTAACAGAATCGGTAGGAATGAACGGTTTAAAAAAGGAAAGTGCGCTAGGTACCCTACTGGTAGCCATGTCACTTATGGTGACCGCACTGTACCAACCATATGGGTTGTTTGATGAAGGACTTACTTGAGGAGTATGACAGCAAACGTCTGTATCTCTCTCCCGCTCTCGAGTCAATGGGTGGAGGTAGCGTCTGATTGCCTGTTAAAAGCTGGTTACGTAAGCGTGGCGTGCACGCCTAGGGAACACGTCATGTGTGACGTGTGGGGAGTTGTTACTGGTTGAGACGATTTGCGTCAACGTGATAATTACGTAAGTGGGATTTGTGACGTGTTACTTGTAGGAACAATATGCGTCAATGTGGCATTTACGTATGTGGAACACGTCAAATGTGACGTGTAGGGGTTTATACAAAGCCCGGAGAGCATGTTCATATGACAGGGCTATTGGGAAAGCCTGCATTGGCCGAGGTAGAAAATCACTCGTACGGGTGATGTTGCTCATTTTTAAGGACTTCTACTGGGATACAGTCATTTGAGACAAGAATTGTAGCAATATACAAGTACATAATTTCTGATTGTGGCATTTTCAACAAGAATTCACAAAGTATACTGTTTACACATTTGCTAAATTATCAGGCAATGGCTAAACTGTATAACAATTGTTATTTTAGAGTCTGCTCATTTGTAAACAAGTTTCTTCTTGGCTATTTAACCCCTGTGCTATAGAGTCTAGGTTATGAATCCAGAGGCACTCTTTGTAGTTCAAAATGGCGGACATGTCTCCTCCTCTCTGATGTAGTTCAATTTTTTCCAGCACCCACCATTCCAGGTGTTCATGTGAGTGATTGGACATGTTGTAATGTTCCACTAGTGGGGCACCCTGGACTTTGCACCGAATTCTGCTTTGATGTTGGAGGATCCTGTTTTTTACTCGTTGGTTGGTTTGGCCTACGTATAACAGTTGACAGGGGCATTTGATGACATAGATAAGGTTTTGGCTGTTACAGTTTGTGAAGGTGGACATTGTGTATGTCTTATTCCTGTTAGTGAAGGAGTTAACTGTCTTGGTGTATTTGCAAGCTTTGCATGCTCAACATCTACGGTGTCCAGTTATTGGTGGCATTCCTAATTGGCTTCTGATGTTTGTGTCGCTGGGAGTATCCAAGAAAGAGGAAACCACATGATCCTTAATGTTTTTGGCCCTTTTGAAAGTGCACATAGGGGTTTCCTCTATTCCAATTTCTGGCCCCACTAGATTCCAGTATTTCTTGATGATTTTGTTGATCTCGTGGCTTCTGGTATTGAAAGTTGTTACACAGATCAATCTTTCAGTCGTGTCTGGCTTTTCCACCACTTCTAATAGGGTTTCTCTGGGTCGATACCAAGCCCTCTTGCGTGCTCTGTTAAGTAGGCCTTTGGGATATCCTCTGTCTCTTAGTTTCATGAGCAAAATGTCTGTTTCTTTGAAATAATCGGATCGTTTGGTGCAGTTTCTACGTATACGCAAAAATTGTCCGTATGGTAGGTTGTCCCGAAGATTTCTTGGGTGGTGGGAATTGTATTGTAGCAGAGTATTGCGATCAGTTGGTTTTTTATAGAGATTCATCACAATTTTGTCATCCTCCACCTCGAATGTAAGATCCAAGAAAGGTAGCGCGTCTCTGTTATATGCCATTGTAAATTTAATGTCTGTGGACCGGTTATTGAACCAAACCAGAAAGGTGTTTAGATGTTCTTCAGTGCCATTCCAAATCATGATGATGTCATCTATGTATCTGTTCCATTTAGTGATGCAATTCGAGTATGGATTGTCCTCAGTGTAGATATGTTTCCATTCGAATTCGTCCATGTAAAGGTTCGCTAAGCTAGGGGCAAAGCCTGCGCCCATAGCTACCCCCTTGCATTGGATATAAAATTGATTTTGAAACATGAAATAGTTCTTGGTCATTGCTATTTGTAGTAGCTGTATTAGAAATTCTGTAGGTATCCCATGTGGAGCTTCTCTGGTGTTCAGTATTTTATTCACTATTTCAATTGCTTCATTTTGTGGAATGCTTGTATATAGTGAACAAACGTCTAGTGTGACAAATAACTGTTCCTGTTTGTTGAAAGGATGATTTTCGAATATTTGGATTGTGTGCATAGTGTCTCTGAGGTATGACTTGGTTTTCAGAACAAACGGTTGAGGAAAATTGTCTAGATATTGATTTATAGGTTCAAATACTGAGCCACATCCAGATACGATGGGTCTTCCTGGTGGGTTGGTCAAGTCTTTATGAATTTTTGGAATTGTGTAGATTGTCGGAATCCTCGGGTGTGGTTTGTTCAGAAAACGTGACTCTGGTTCAGAGAGAAAGCCGTCTTCCAGGCCTTGTGTAGTTAGATTCTTTATGAGTTTACCGATCTCTTTTGTGGGATCACCTCGTATTTTGGTGTAGCTATCTTCACAGTTCAGTTGTCTTAGGATGTCTGTTATGTAATTCTCTCTGTTTTGTATCACTACTGCTCCCCCTTTGTCCGCTGTTTTTATCACAATGGATTGGTTGGTTTTGAGTGTCATAAGAGCTTGTCTTTCTTCCTTTGTGATATTGTGCTTGATGTATTTGGGCTCTTTTAGTGCGTTCATGACCTCTGACATCACAATTTTTTCGTAGGCCAAAATCCTTTCATTCATAAGATGGTTTGCTGGATTAAATGTGGAGGCAGGACGAAAGTTGGTAGCTGCTAATTTTCTGATGTATTCTTCCTTTTTCTGATGAAAGAAATATTTTAAACTGATCTTTCGAAAAAATTGTTGCAATTCAAGTTTTATATTGAAGGTATTTGGTGGAGTAGTGGGTACAAATGATAGTCCCTTTGATAGTATATCTTGTTCTGCTTTGGTCAGCATGTGGTCTGAGATGTTGATGATCGGGTTTTTCTTGTCGGAATGCTGGTTAATTGGCTGTACTTCAGTGACAGATGTGGAGGGATTCCCTTCCATCCTCTGAGCATTCACTGTCAAATTGGCGGTTTGTTCAAGTGTTTCTGTTGGAGGGGTAATGGAAGTGTTTTCTACCATCTGTGGATTTTCTGTCTGGTATTGCTCTTCGGTTGATGTAGATGGGCTTTGGAATGGTTGTTCACTTTCTGATTCTAACCTTTCAATTGTTTCCAAGTGAGATAAGGTATGAATCTCGTCTACCATCTGTAGGTTTTCTGTCTGGTGTTGATCTCCCCGTGGGTCTGGCAAGGTTGAGGGTTGAAGCGTACTCTCGTGTTTCCTTTGCGGTTGTTTGCTCCCTGGTTCCATCGGGTTGGTCGTCGCCAGTTCGGGTCTCTGCCGTTCCAGGAGGGATCCCCTAAAAAAGCAGATGTGGACGGGCCTTGGTATTGGGCCCCAGTGGGGTAATTTGATCCTGAAGCGAAAACCTGTTCTTGTTGTTGATAGTGGTTCCCTTGCTGTTGGCCTCTCGGTATTTGGTTGGTGTTGTCAGATTCACTTTCAGGACCGCTTCCAAAGGAGGAATTGGAGAAGGTGGCAAATCTTCTAGCTGTTTGGCGATTCCGATTTGTGAAGTATCCTTGAGCGTCTTGGACGTAGTAGTCGTCATTGATGTACGGATAAGTTTGTTTTTTATCGTATACTTTGATGTCTTTGGCTAGTTTTTCCAACTTTTTATTTAGAGTTACTGTGTTGAATTCGGCCGTGGCTTTCTCTGCTCTTTCTAGCGCCTCCTTGGCATTGGACAAGGCCTTGTCCTCCAGGATTTCTTTTTTTAGGTCCGCGATCTGTGCGATTAGTTTTTTGACGTAGTCCAGAGCTGTTTCGGCTCCCAACACCATCCAGTGTCGGGAGCAATTATTTGTCACAAAACTGAACCCTTCTCTGAATTTCGGTAGTTCTATAAAGATTCCTGGTTCGTTCTTTACTTGAAGACCTTTCGGGATTATATTCGCTGCAAGGTATTTGGTGAGAAGATGGCCATGAAGTCTTGTCCGTATTAGTTTTTTCTCAAGCCGTTCTAGTTGTGAAAGTTTATCATTCAATGTAGTATCTGTTGGTGTTACTCCTGTGCCAAGGTAATCGAATTCAGCTTGGTCTTGGATGAATTTGGCAATATACTCTTCTGTATAAGATAATGTTTCTGTGTTTGACATAATCTAATGATTTAGTATAAGCTCTAGTAGATGCTGAAAGAGAACCCTCGCAGGCATGCACCTGCACTAGATAGCCATTAGTTATAATGGGGTTACCCAGTGACCCTCAGAACCTGGGTATTACGTAGTATGCAAAAAGTGGTTCTGTCGGATTGTATACAATTTCTTTGATTCAACAATTACTTATGTCATAGGATTACTCATATGCATGTTTTCATGAAAAAACATTGAAAGGAAAAAGCACACACCAAACGTTATTTTTCTGGTTCGCAAAGTTGTAATTATTCAATCACTTTGCAGAACATATGTTTTCTTTTAGTATTTTAAAAGACGGTTGTCCATATACAATGAGAACGTGATAATAATAAATAAGTGCAGCAGTGAATAATTGTGATCTGTGACTTGTGGTGACTATTATGGTGATACAGTTTCGTGACAGATGCAATTTAGATACACTGGTCCAACAATAACTTCAATTCACTCAAACAGTATTGCAAATCATATTTTTTCTGTTGAGATGTAGTGAGGACCAATTGGTGGATTAGCGTCGACGTTTCGACCCAGCGGTATGGTGCCAGTTTATTTGCAACCGTATCGGGTCTTCATCAGGACAAGAAGGGGGACAACCTAAAATTAGATAAAAGGTGCCTGTTTTAGTGGTTGGTGTGTGCATGACTAATGCAAAAATTGGAGAAGCACGGTGGGGCTCGCTCACCTGAAAGAAGGAGGTGTCTTATTCTTAACCTCTATACGATGATTGTTCTTCTATTGGATCTTGGTATCTGTAGATTATTAATATCAATCAATACCAACTCTACACATTGTTTTAAAAGCAAGGGGAAGGGTTGACGTTAAGGTTGTCAGTTCACATACCTCTGGAAATGAATTTATCACCGTCCGGTGATGAATTCGGGTTTGAAGTGCCACAGCCGCGATCACCTAAACAATGGACATGCCTTAATTAGTCAACTTCCTAACCGAATCGGTAGGAATGAACGGTTTAAAAAAGGAAAGTGCGCTAGGTACCCTACTGGTAGCCATGTCACTTATGGTGACCGCACTGTACCAACCATATGGGTTGTTTGACGAAGGACTTACTTGAGGAGTATGACAGCAAACGTCTGTATCTCTCTCCCGCTCTCGAGTCAATGGGTGGAGGTAGCGTCTGATTGCCTGTTAAAAGCTGGTTAAGTAAGCGTGGCGTGCACGTCTAGGGAACACGTCATGTGTGACGTGTGGGGAGTTGTTACTTGTTGAGACGATTTGCGTCAACGTGATACTCCCAGCGACACAAACATCAGAAGCCAATTAGGAATGCCACCAATAACAGGACACCGTAGATGTGGAGCATGCAAAGCTTGCAAATACACCAAGACAGTTAACTCCTTCACTAACAGGAATAAGACATACACAATGTCCACCTTCACAAACTGTAACAGCCAAAACCTTATCTATGTCATCAAATGCCCCTGTCAACTGTTATACGTAGGCCAAACCACCCAACGAGTAAAAAACAGGATCCTCCAACATCAAAGCAGAATTCGGTGCATAGTCCAGGGTGCCCCACTAGTGGAACATTACAACATGTCCAATCACTCACATGAACACCTGGAATGGTGGGTGCTGGAAAAAATTGAACTACATCAGAGAGGAGGAGACATGTCCTCCATTTTGAACTACAAAGAGTGCCTCTGGATTCATAACCTAGACTCTGTAGCACAGGGGTTAAATAGCCAAGAAGAAACTTGTTTACAAATGAGCAGACTCTAAAATAACAATTGTTTTACAGTTTAGCCGTTGCCTGATAATTTAGCAAATGTGTAAACAGTATACTTTGTGAATTCTTGTTATAAATGCCACAATCAGTAATTATGTACTTGTATATTGCTACAATTCTTGTCTCAAATGACTGTATCCCAGTAGAAGTCCTTAAAAATGAGCAACATCACCCGTACGAGTGATTTTCTACCTCGGCCAATGCAGGCTTTCCCAATAGCCCTGTCATATGAACATGCTCTCCGGGCTTTGTATAAACCCCTACACGTCACATTTGACGTGTTCCACATACGTAAATGCCACATTGACGCATATTGTTCCTACAAGTAACACGTCACAAATCCCACTTACATAATTATCACGTTGACGCAAATCGTCTCAACAAGTAACAACTCCCCACACGTCACACATGACGTGTTCCCTAGGCGTGCACGCCACGCTTACGTAACCAGCTTTTAACAGGCAATCAGACGCTACCTCCACCCATTGACTCGAGAGCGGGAGAGAGATACAGACGTTTGCTGTCATACTCCTCAAGTAAGTCCTTCGTCAAACAACCCATATGGTTGGTACAGTGCGGTCACCATAAGTGACATGGCTACCAGTAGGGTACCTAGCGCACTTTCCTTTTTTAAACCGTTCATTCCTACCGATTCGGTTAGGAAGTTGACTAATTAAGGCATGTCCATTGTTTAGGTGATCGCGGCTGTGGCACTTCAAACCCGAATTCATCACCGGACGGTGATAAATTCATTTCCAGAGGTATGTGAACTGACAACCTTAACGTCAACCCTTCCCCTTGCTTTTAAAACAATGTGTAGAGTTGGTATTGATTGATATTAATAATCTACAGATACCAAGATCCAATAGAAGAACAATCATCGTATAGAGGTTAAGAATAAGACACCTCCTTCTTTCAGGTGAGCGAGCCCCACCGTGCTTCTCCAATTTTTGGATTAGTCATGCACACACCCACCACTAAAACAGGCACCTTTTATCTAATTTTAGGTTGTCCCCCTTCTTGTCCTGATGAAGACCCGATACAGTTGCAAATAAACTGGCACCATACCGCTGGGTCGAAACGTCGACGCTAATCCACCAATTGGTCCTCACTACATCTCAACAGAAAAAATATGATTTGCAATACTGTTTGAGTGAATTGAAGTTATTGTTGGACCAGTGTATCTAAATTGCATCTGTCACGAAACTGTATCACCATAATAGTCACCACAAGTCACAGATCACAATTATTCACTGCTGCACTTATTTATTATTATCACGTTCTCATTGTATATGGACAGCCGTCTTTTAAAATACTAAAAGAAAACATATGTTCTGCAAAGTGATTGAATAATTACAACTTTGCGAACCAGAAAAGTAACGTTTGGTGTGTGCTTTTTCCTTTCAATGTTTTTTCATGAAAAAATGCATATGAGTAATCCTATGACATAAGTAATTGTTGAATCAAAGAAATTGTATACAATCCGACAGAACCACTTTTTGCATACTAATTTTTCTCGTCCATCAAGAGTCAACTCATAAGACTCACTTGGGGAGGGAAGCAGCCCAGGCTACGCTGAGACACCTTCACACATCCCTTCTGTGATGGCGATTCAAAATACCAGACCTAGACTATATTTTAGCTGTGCCCAAGCTCACTTTGCCTCATATTGGATAAACCCACCCTACATGCCGCGTCTTGCAATTGAAGACAGATATATGGCCCCTACCCCATGCACTGCCTTTTTGAGCACCCTGCCAGTCCCGAGGTGTCCACAATCAGTCTCCTTCCTATGACGTGCATGCTTTGGACCTAATCCAGCTGGAACTCAGGAAAGGTCAAGGGTCGTAGGAGGGTCCAATGTTTCATACTATGGAGCAGTAAAGCCCCCAAATCACCATCTTATCCCAATAAGAACTACAATCTATACTTCACATACAAGATATAGTATTAGGCCGCAGGGTTAAAAATTAGGATTGTTTCCAGGATGGCTTAATTTGAGGCCTACCAGCAGGGCTTTAAGTGGGCTTGGTCTCACAGGTGCTCAGCACCAGCAGTTTTTTAAAAGGGGCGTCAAAACGGGTCTCTATCTGGCTCTGTTTTGTGCCCTGGCACAGGTGGTCTGTTTTTTCTGGACTGCAGTGACAGCAGGCCCACTCATGTGCGTGTGCTCAGACTGCTCACTTCTCACTAGATTATCGTATGCAACTAACAACCATTGACAAAGCCAATAGTCCTGACTTCTTGTAGGCATGATGTTACTTGTTGTATCACAAAAAACAGCAAAATACAAGTTGGGCGACACACTATGCACCGATTTTTAGCTTATGTGTTATTAAGCCACGCCCTTAATTACACTGACCATGCCCCTTTGAGAGACCCCCCCCCAGCTTTTATCCCACTTAAAGCCCTGCCCACCAGTACTCATTTTTGGGGTCCATCACTTATTTTCGCTCATAAGACGTTGACCACGAGAAAGAGAGAGAAAAATGCACAAAGGAGAAAGATATAGGAAGAGAAAGACTGAAAACCCATTGCAAGGGCAGAAAGCATGAACTTACACAAGCGAGATAAAGGCAAAGGGAGTGTCTGGTGGTAGATGGAAGAGACATGAGGCCGAATCAAGGCTACACAGCCTTGCTATTTGGTACCACAATGTTTAAAAGCACTGTCCGAGGGTTTCTGAGTGGAGCTTTGGGTACTGTCAGTCATTAACACTACAAAGTAAGCACTATTCTCCAGTGGTCTAATTGGGGGAACTCCAGCCAGGGCTGAGCCCTAAAAAAGCAAAATAACTAACGGTTATTGAAGCAGCGTCCTCTGTTTCTGATCTTCACCAGCTAAAGAAAAAAAAACTTACCTGGTCACACTGTGCAGCTGCAATGCAGTTTTATCAGACGTTTCTTTGTAAATGAGAATGAAACAACACCAAGGATAAAGTCCTATTTCACTGGTGTCTCACAACCAAAAACATTTTTTTTTCAATTGGTCGTCAAAGTTATTGCCCTTACATTTAAATATACCATGTCAAGACTTTTATTGCTTAAGACTTAAGATAATGGTTCTATTGTCACTGCTTACTAAACATCTTGTTGACTGCTGATGGAGCGAGGTGGAGAAACAAAATTTTGTATACCCCTCGTGAAGTCATTTCCTCATAACTGTAACCTTTTATAATTGTGTGGTTTGAAAAATTAATCAACGTAGTATAGAATGCACACACAAATACACGTGGGAATATTAATCTGCCTGCATGGAAAACTATAACTGACTAATTTAGTAATGTTGTCATGTTATTTATTAATGCAAAACTTTAAATTAATCAAAAGCAGCATGAATGTGCTTTCTGTTCATGTATTTTGTGGCAAAAACATGGAGTTGGGTGAATATACCATGCATATGTGTTGCTTATTTGCTAGGTAACAACTAATAGGGAAAACCTTAGAATGGGGGGAGGTAAACAGAAGGGTTATATTTCAATAATTAACATTTATTTGTGTTTGTTTTTATGATAGTTCCCATTCTGGCTCGTGAGGCTTACCTAAAAATAGAGGCTTTCGATTACTGTGATAGTGAAAGATACTGCGCAGGCGCGGCTAGAGCCGAAATTGAATGTGAGCTGCCTGTGCCTGAGTGAGAGCGGTTCAAGGACGGCTTGCCCTAGAAGTCCAGATGTCTGCCAACAGAATGAACATTTGAGTTACTGATCGTGGGAAAGGAACCTGTAGTAACTAGTTGAGGATGTGACTAGGCCAAAAACTTTCTCAAACAAAGGACTCTTTAAATTCAGCTGATGCCACAGAAATTGAATATTAGAATGATGAGGTGATGCTCATCCACCCTCAAATTGTCCAATCAGAGCTTGAGTTTGTACTGACAGTTACTTTTGTAGATAGATAAAGTTAGTGAAAAAGGATATAAAAAGTCGTGTCTTTTCTTAAGAAAAATCTCTCCTTCGATTCCCTTCTGAGATGCTGTCGGTATGCTGATTTTCCTGAGATGTAAGAATTTTTGAATAAATATTTTATTTATTTGAGTGAGAACTGAGCTTTAGTTGAGGTTATTAGTTAGGGAAGTTAGGAGAAAATGACTTTTGGGAACTATATGTCGTTTTGCTAATACTTGTGTTCTGAGATCTAAATAATAATGTCTATTTCTGAATTTCTGAAATAAAATGAATATAACTGAGACAAAACTGTCTTCTTTCAAGTTAATTTTGAATAAAGAAAATAAACAAAACTGATGAGTAAGTGTATGATTTGGTACTTCAGTAATAGGTGACATGGTTTTAGAAAACATTTCCGGAGTAACCCTGCATCAGTAATTGATATTATTTCTCCAGTGAGACCCTTTATAAAAATAAAAACAATCCACATTTGTAAAGCACGAACTGTAGGAGAGTAGGGTCTGCTTCCTATGGTCAATCCCACTTTTTGCTGTGGTTTTCTGGTTTTTCGACTTTAGTGTGGCTGTGGACCTGCTAATCAGACCCACAGCCCAGCTGTTATCTCTCTAAATTGACACGATGTACTTTAGGTACATACCAGATTGGGTATTGGGTCACCTTTGTGAGTCCCTGTATAGTGTACCATAGGTACCCAGGGCATAGATGCATCCAAGGCCTACCAGGGGCTGCAGCATGTATTATGCCACCCCTGGCTGGCCCTCCAAACTGACATCACAGGCTGATCACTCAGCTTGGGTAAGGTGGTGTAATCACCCCCTACTTAGATATAGTATATCTATATCTACCTACACATATAGACACATATGCACCTATAAGTCACTCTTATGGTAGGCCTCGACAATCCTGGAGGCAGAGTGCTTGGTTTTATGTGAGAGGGTGCCCTAGCATGAGCTGAGCCCCTCTGCAGCTTTCGGAGCCATCTCCTTACAGCTGTTCAATGATATAGCCATATCATATACTCTTAAGTGCATTATAATTCTGGCGGTTAATGCTAACTTTGGTTTGGCTTTATCAAAACATGTAGTGTAAGGTGTCAAACACTTTGGAATACTACCCCCCGCCAATGCTGGCGGTGGGGGTAGCATTCCACCCTTCTAGAAGGAAAAGACATGTATGTTACTGCTTTACCCGGTTGAAGTTAAACAGAGTCCCAGCATCACAAAATGGATGCTGCTGCCACAGACACAAGTCTGACCTCCTACTGCTGGATGAAACTCCGGCATGGGAGGCCTGGACAATATGTTTCCTGTCCAGGGAAGCGCCAGCACCTCCCCAGACAGGCAGATGTGTATTGTGAAGGGGAGGGCTGCATCAGCAGATGCTTTTAGAGACACTGCCTGGGGCACACAAGGTGCTCCATACATAGCCCGGTTCAAACCAGTTGCTTGTTCAATCCAGCCCCAGCTACTGAAGAACCAGGTTTTAGAACCCAGCGGCACCAGGGATAACGCCCGATGTCTTCGGATTCCCCTGCCTCGGCAAACAGAGACACGGGACACTTCTTGATGACGTCAAAGACCAAATTTATTAGCTGCAACCAGGAACAGAGGTCTACGAAGCACAACACGGGTGGTTCGCTAGAGACTGCACAATTTCAATGAGCGGAGCATGGTCTTTTATGCCAAAAATCACATTCCTGGTTAGCATCAATTACATATAAACTGACCAATAGTATTGTGACATTTCAAACATATCGCATGACGACAATCCCACTTTCCGTTGTCCAGCCCACCAGAAATGACCAAGCAAATTCCAATATTCCTATTCGATCAGGCCGGACAAACCCATCGTAAAACCTCAACCCAAATCAGTGATTAAGCCATAAAGGAAGGAACAGAAGCAGATGAGAAGTAAGATAGAAGGGTGTGTGCATGTACTATAAACTGAGCAATGTCCTGCTCTTTGATCTCTATCTGACCAGCTGCTTAACAAGGAACTGGCTCAACTAATTTAGCCTCGGGCAAGGGAGTCAGTTCGGCCAGGTCACACCAGAGTCAGCTAAGGTGTACGTGTCCCAACTCGTTCGGCCATAGTCATCGGCCTATGTGAGGGCAACCACACAAAATGGCTGCCACACACAAAATGGAACCCGAGGGTTCAAACGGAATCCCTGAATACACAGTGTTCTCATTGATCGATTACGACGAAAACTCTCGTACATACCGCACTCGTCATTTGCGGTCCGCTGATACCAAAATCGTCTATATCCGACGACCTTCATTCAACGGGTTCAGAACCTATGAACCACAGACCCTCGAACCACGGAACCACAGACCCTCCTTTTGCCCTTACATAGGCAATAAACCCAAACCCATGTCAATCTGAATCCAGGTCTATTCTCATCAGATCATCAAGATGTTGCTGTAGCATCATCCTAGTACTTAGCAACTCTCTCTGGACAGGTCTCCTTGCACACGAAGTAGCACAGAGGCCACATATAGCAGGAGCGCACTGTACACAGAGACAGAACAGGAAAAGGATAGCTAAGATCATCCCAATGACCATCAGAATCTTCCATCCCCCTGTGGATATCAATCCCCAAAACCATCCCATCAACGACCAATCTCCCTCGTCTAGATGTACAGACTCGGAGATCTTATGTAGCTTGGAAATGGCCTGGAAGACTGTCGGAGCGTTGTCTGGAATGAAAACGCAGCAGCTCTATTGAATCAGTTTACACACTCCACCTCTATCTGTAAGTATGACATCAAGAGCAACTCTATTCTGAAGTGTCATAAGTCAATCCGACTGGAGCTCAGCAGTCAAGTTACTAAGGGCACTGGCAGTTTCGACTATGGTGGACTCAACCACTCTCGTCAACTGGCGAATGTTCCTGCTGTTAGCCATCGGTCCCCAAAACCAGACCCTCCAGTTTATCGCGATTTCGCGATTCACGAAAAAATCGCGAAATCGGCAGATTATCGCGATGGCCACGATAATAACCATATTGGCCGCGATATTTCAAACAATGCTTTTTATTGGCTGTGCGCGCCGCCGCCCCCACTCATGTGTGTCAGCAGCTTCCCGGGACACACACAGTCAGTTTTCAGATGGCTGCCAGCCGCACCCGAGTACTTCACAGGTCATTAAAAGACCTTTCACTCGTTAATGAGGCTTTGTTTTTCACGCCCCTGCCTGTTATCCTCGGCTCTGGCAGGTGTAAGGGGCTTGCAGTGGTTTTGGGGGCACTGCTTCCTTGGGGCAATGTAAGCGCGGCACAAGAAGAGGAAGTGAGTCAGACACAGAGCGGTAAATAATTCACAATGACAGCCACACTCTTTTACGGCTAAAGCTTACTTCTCAGTTTCCAACCTCAACTGGATATGGCTGAAAAAAGGTAGACATGTCCCTTCCCTCAATAGCTCTGATTAAAAATTTAATTTGCATCATTATTTCTTTGTGTCTGTAAATGGATTTATGTGCTCATTACAAAGCTGTGTGCAAGGTGTAAGCACTGGATGCACAGCAGACAAAATTATGCCCCAGAGAACTAATAGTGCCCAAAAGCTTGTGCCACAAGGGAAAAAAGTAGTAGTACCCTATAGAGTCGTTCGGAAATAGGGAACAGTGTTCCTGAAACACACTGAAATACTACGCCATTATATAATGTCTATCTCTGTGCCAGAAAGAAAATACAACTGGAACTGTTGAAACCACGTGCTGCTGCTGCTGCAAATAGATAACGTGGCGAGGGGTTAAAATAATCCAGGGTGCTGCCAACGAGATCACAGTGCTGCTTAGATAAATCAGTGTGCCAGTACCGGTCATATTGCAGTGGTGACACACTCACACTCCAGGGCAGGGTGGGTGTGTAACAATACCAATGATCCAAGTGGATAGCTGTATGTCGGAGCGGCATGCATGATGGTGGAAGTCTGTATGCTGAGGTAAACCAGTCGCTTAAGGTGTTTGGGGCGGGGCACAAGGGGTGGAGGCAATAGATGGGCATTTGCATCCATGCAAAAAGCGGGGCTAGAAAGACAGGAATGAACTTAAAATCTGGTTACCTCATACCTGGGTCATAACAAAACACCCCTTTATTTGAGAAGCAAAAACCGGAACAGGCTAGATATAAAAGGCCCAAAGCCTTTAGTCTATGTCTGGCATGTCCTGATTTCTACAATATATATATAATTAGCTGTGAATGGACCGCCACTCTAATTCCCCCCTGCCCTCCTCCCTACTCTGCCTCCCCTATGCAGGAAGCGTGAAGCCGACCTCCTCCTGCCACCTGAAAGGAGATGAAAATTACTTTACAGGCGCCCATGGAAAAGAAAATATACGTTTCAATTCTGATTCCAGGATGACTTCACCTTTGTCCCCCTCAAAAAACGGGACATCTACTTCAAGTGCCGCTAAAATGCCGCTAAATTTCCATATTTGTGCCGCTAAATTTCCATATTTGTGCCGCTAAATTTCCATATTTGTGCCGCTAAATTTGCGAATCCATGCCGCTATATCCTGGGGGGTCTGCAAAACGGCAGAAAACCCTTTAAGAAATCTCCCAACTCTTGCCCTGCAGTATCTTCCTTACTGAAGACACCTCTAGCAACTCTCATCTTATGGTAATCTGCCGCAGCTGTAAAGGTGGGAGGCAACAGGAAAGAAACAAAACATGTGCCTGAGAAATCAAGGGGCAACCATGTATACGCTTTGTCGGAACAGATGAAATAGGTACCCTTAGCTGCTAGGAACGCTGGGGAAGTCTGAGACGCAAACACATAAGTCTCAGTGCAGACACTCTTCCCTAACTGAGCTCTCGGATTCTTGCCATTACCTTGCAGACTATAGCGACCCTGATGGGGCACTATCCAAATCGGTGGAGAACTTTTCGCTCGCTGGTTAACACTCAGACTAACTCCATATCCAGTAACGTTCCAACCAATGTATGGTTGCCTCTCATCTTGCGGAATAGTCTCATACGAATTAGTTCCTTTGACCATATCGACTATACCCTTGGCCAGAGCACTAGTCTTTGGACTATCTTTCGCAGTACGTTGGGGTTAGACACTATGGGCATAAATGAACATCGTTCTATATGCCCAAATAGAACCATTAAGGCTGAAAGGCAAAACCAAGTACGGAATACCTTTATCGGTCGTATAGGGCATTAGGCCACAAATCCAACAATTTGTAGTGTTCATAACTAGCTGGTGTTGGTGCAGGAGCTGAACAAAGGAATTGTTAGCAAATTCCAGTCTTCTAACTATTTCATGTTCAGGCAGAGGGTAAAAAGAATGAGAGGAAATAGTAGGAGGAGGTATAGGTTGCTTAGTGGGCATGAACGTCACTTGAAAAGAGAATGTCACGTATCCAATTAAAAACATCATTAAGCTAAGCAACATGAATAAACACAATATTACAAATCTTTTCCGGGACATTAATTTACATATTTTGCTCTTGAAGCTTATTTTCTCAACAGGTCTCTCCATCTCAAAAAACTCCATCCTCATTAATATGCTGCTCGCGGTGGTAGGGTGTTCTATGCTAAGGGATGCTTCTGTCAGCCCAGGGCAACTCCCTTAGGCCAACCAGAACCGTCGACCTAGTGTCTTCGGCTTGCACTCCAAAGACTTCGGCAACCGCGACCCTACAGCTGAACCCGGATGGCGGTTCGAAAAACAAAAATCAAAGTAGTTCCTCGGAGGAGAGTCAACCTGCAACAATCAATAAAAAATTATCTCTTTATTTCTCCTGCGACTCTCGGTCGCAAATTATAACGCTCTTTACTAGGCAATGTTTGTTCCCGAAAAAGGAGTTCAGGTTCAGTAGTGTTCAAACGGTTCACTAGAGGCACAGATTCTTGAAGAAGATCGTCACTTTCTTGCTCAGTGTTCGTTCCAATCAAACGGGCATCGCTGAATGGCAGAAAACCAGGCACGGTCTCAGTCTCAGAATCAGGAAGTCTCTTCTGGACCCACCAGTCGTATGGAAGAGGCAAAGGAACCCTTTTGCAATGTACGCCGTGGATCCAATTCTTTTTACTGTGCACTCGTACTGCAGAACGGGCAGATAACAAAACAAGGTAGGGTCCTGTCCAACGGGGCTGCTCGTTCTTCGTTCGCTGGAAATTTTTCTCGAGCACCCAGGATCCAGGTTCAATGGCGTGCCCTAGATCTTCAGAAGACTGTAGTAACGTATCGTGAACCTGTTGATGCAAAACACGCAATTTAGCCGTCAATTCGTACAAGTAGTCCAGCAACACAGGATATTCAATCTCACTGAATTTCGTCGGTCTTGGCATACCCCAAATGTTCATCGGGCGGCCAAACACGACCTCATACGGACTCAAACCCATTCGCGAGTGCACAGTCATTCTAGTGGACAAAAGAGCTAGGGGCAAAGCATCTGGCCATTGTAAACCAGAGCTCGCTTGGATTTTGGCCAATTTCATCTTGAGAGTGCCGTTATAGCACTCGACTAAACCAGCTGATTGGAGGGGATTTGCAGCGTGGAACTTCTGCCGGATACCTAATCCATCACATACTCTCTTCATCACTTGACCCACAAATTCACTCCCATTGTCACTCCAGATCATTCTCGGCAAACCAAACCTAGGGAAGAATTCTTTGATAAGGGCTTTCGCTGTGGACAAGGCAGTATTGTCCTTCAAAGGGTAGGCTTCCACCCATCTAGAAAAAGAGCAAACAACCACTAACACATACTTTAGGTTGTTGCACCTCTCCGTGTGGATGAAATCTAACTGCAAAGCCTCAAACGGATACGTTGGAGGAGCAAAATGACCAGCTGGAGTTGGAATTCCCTTACCAGGATTGTGCATCAAACACACCATACAGTTCTTAACTAGATTCTCTGCACACTTAGGGATTCCAGCATTCTGCCAAACCGGAGCCAACAACTTGCAAATCGCTTTCACGCTAATGTGAGCCAAGCCATAAGCCATAGTACCCAGCGGAAGCACATACGCATCGGGTAACAACCATCTTTGATGCTCTGACAAATCAATCCAACAACCATTCGAATCCAATTTACCCTTACTCTCTCTCCATTCATTCAACTCTTTCTCAGTAGCTTCAACTTGGATGGATTTCACACTCTCAATCATATCTTCACACATACTTCCGTCTGGAACCCATCTCGCTGGACCTGCAACATACATTCGACTCATCACATTTCTCGCAGTTTCTTTCGCAACTTCATC
Source organism: Lissotriton vulgaris (assembly GCF_964263255.1). Taxonomy (NCBI): domain Eukaryota; kingdom Metazoa; phylum Chordata; class Amphibia; order Caudata; family Salamandridae; genus Lissotriton; species Lissotriton vulgaris. The sequence continues at coordinate 1,153,897,412 of NC_141695.1, read as the reverse complement.
AGCAAACGCATTACCACGACCAACATCATCCGTAACTTTCTTATGCGCACTGCATTTCACAATTGCTACTTGCAATGGCAAAGTAAGTGATTCAAGAAGTTCATTCACCAACTGACCATGCTGGATCTTGGTCCCATGCGAAGTCAGGAACCCACGCTCTCTCCACAAACGTCCAAAACTATGAGCCACACCAAATGCATACTGGCTGTCAGTATACACAGTCACTCGTTTTCCTTTCGCCAATACACACGCTCTCGTTAATGCAATCAACTCTGCTGCTTGCGCTGAATTATGTGGGATACGTGCAGCTTCAACAATCATATGCAAAGTCGTAATAGCATATGCCGCAGTCGTATCATCATTCGGAAGCTTGAAGCACGAACCATCAACCCATAAGGTACCATCACACTCTGGAAGAGGAGTATCCCTAAGGTCTATCCTCCCTTTCGTTTCTTCCTCAGTTCTAAGGAAACAATCATGTTGGTCAGAAACATCTGTCATAACTGAAATCGGCAACAACATGGCTGGATTCAACGTGTTGCATCTCTTTATAGGCACATGACTCGCTAACAAGGTCAATTCGTAACCCGACAACCGAGCACTAGTTAAGTGCTCTGTCTTGGTACGATTCAACAAGGTATCCACTGCATGTGGAACCATCACAATCAGTGTATTGTCCATTACCAAACCAGCAGACTGTCGAATTGAAACAGCCGCTGCTGCTGTAGCTCTCAGACAACTCAACAATGCTCTAGCTACCGGATCTAAAGTCGACGAAAAGTAAGCACATGAACGCTGCTTATCGCCAAATTGTTGAGTCAAAACTGACAATGCACATCCCTCTCTCTCGTGGACGTACAATGTGAAAGGCTTACTGTAGTTGGGAGTACCCAACACAGGAGCCGAACACAACGCATCGCGCAATTCTGAAAAGCTCTCCTGACATTCGTCAGTCCAAGGAATAGGATTTGGAGTATCCTTAACCGTAAGAGCTATCAAAGGTTTCGCGAGCAACGAAAAAATAGGGATCCACTGTCTACAGTACGACGTAATCCCTAAGAATGCACGCACTTCTCTCTGTGTCGTAGGCACACTCATTTTCGCAATCGCTCGAATTCTTTCTGGGGTCAGTTTCCTTCCCTCCTTCGATAATAGGTGACCTAAGTAGGTAACTTCTTGTCGACAACTTTGCAACTTCGAAAGAGAAACCTTATGATGGAAATCAGACAAATGACGTAACAACGACAAAGTAGCCTCTCTACAAACCTCTTCATTGTCGGAAGCAACTAACAGATCGTCAACGTACTGAATAAGAGCAGCACCATCAGGTAAAACCAGCAAATCAAGTTGCGATTTCAAAGCTTGACTATAGATCGATGGACTTTCGCAATAGCCTTGAGGAGCGCGCTTAAAGAGGAAACTTCGTCCTCCTAAAGAGGGGCCAAAAATATCTCTACTTTCCACGGCAATCGGGATGCTGAAGAAAGCATTCTTCAAGTCAATCACCGAAAACCACGTGGCTGTAGCCGGGATCAAAGCGGTGATATCAGGCACAACAGGAAATTGCGGAACAACGATCTTATTCACCTCGCGAAGATCGATCACAAACCTATATACAGGAGGCTGTGAAGAATCAGTTCTCTTCAGAACTGGCAAAACCGGACTATTGCACACATTACCTCTCGTTTCCTCAATCACACCCTTTTCAATTAGATCATAGATGATCGCTAAAAGCGCTCCTTTACCATCACTAGAAATGCAATACTGTGGAATGCGTGGTAATCTGGCATTCGCTTTCAACGTCACAACATATGGCGGAATCTCTAAAAGACCCACATTGTTTGGACCAGTAGCCCAAAGAGAATCAGGGAGGGAAGACAATTCAGGTGGAAGTCGATCTTTAGACAAGTACATCGGAGAGATCATTCTCTTACCCAATGTAAGGTGTACTCCTGACGGAGAACAATATAGCGTTGGATACAATCTCTTTAACAAGTCCAAACCCAACAAGTTCTCACCACAACCTGTCGTCAGAATGAGGGGTGCTTCAAATTCACAAGGGCCAACAGAAATAGACAACGGACTAGAAATCAGATTCGTAACCGGGGCGCCAGAAAAACCTACTGAAACATTCTTTAAGCCAGACAAAGGTGCGCCAGGGAGTTTAGAGTGCATAATAGAACTCTTTGCAGCACCAGTATCCAACAGAAAAGGCTCTGACACACCTGATGCAATCACTTCAACATATGGTCCACTCCGATCTACTGGAACTGAAACAACTCCGTCTCTTTGTCTATGGCTGTCCTAGCAATCATTACCATCCACATTCTCACCTTTGACGGAGTAATCATCCGCATAATACTGTGCCGTCCTACCAGACGCACCATTCTGCTGATCAAAGCTATTCATAGAATTCTGTGGAGGCAAAGAACGTACGTTCTGACCACGACCTCTACCTCTAGGAGCTTGTTGAACACCTCGACCTCTCACACCAGAAACACCATTCGTACGCTGTAACAGAACCGGACAACTACTCTTGAAATGACCCTCTTCTTTGCAATGCGCGCACTGATTAGGGCCTACAAGAAAACGCTGTTGAGAAGACTCGAACCTTTGCGAGTTTCTCTGATATTGCTGAGGTTGCTGATAATCGCGCTGATTATTACAAGGCGGATAAGCTTGCGGTAGAAGAACTTTAGTTTTCAATTCCTTAGTCTTCATATCCGCTTTCTCTATCTCATCCTTGTTTCTATTTTCATAGTACTGGGCAGTAGCTAAAATCTGCGCTGACGTAGAGACAGCCCAAGCACTGTCAGAATCCTTCAACCTGTTACATAATTCGGGAAGCAAATTATGAACAAATTTGTCAACGAACAACCGTTGGCCACCTTCGGAACACCAATTAACACGCACAGCCGGCATCAAAGTTTTCATATAATCAATAATCCTACCAGGGAGTTCAGCAATCACATCTTCGGGCTTAGCACCACCTACTTGTCTATCATCGGCGGCTCTAAGATTATTCCATGTATCACCTAACTCCTGTGCATGATCCGTATGACAAATCTTTCCCCAAATAGGCTGTGGAACAACATTCCCAAACAACATATCTATATCAGCTAGATTTATGATACATGAATCAGCAGTCTGAGATAGCTCCTTATAGTACCCAGTTGGATTTTTATGAGGATCAGGCAAAGTCTGATTAAGAGCTAAAACTTCAGCACGTTTCCATGGAACATGTACCCAGACACGCTGAAAATGTGGCAGAATAGGCGGATTGACATTTCCATCACCTGGCCTCCTGACTGGAGGAACCTCACGCATCGGATATTGACGCGCCTTTCTCCTAACTGACGAATCAGGCTCAAACAATCGCTGAGAAGGAGATTCAATCCTAAATGACAACAACGTCGAAATAGCTTTCTCAATTTTGAGACCCACAACAGTCCCTTTCGCAAACTCAGAACATATACGGTACAACTCAGGCGGAACTTGACCTACCTCGCTATCTTCCCATTGCTCACGAAGGAAAGAACACATCATATCAAAGACGTATCTTTGTTTCGGTGCTTCCCATTGATGGAAAACATCCATAATACCCTCAAGGTCATATTGCGAAGGATATGCAACCCATTTACGTGCTAAGTGATCTAACACTATCCGTTCATCAGAACCAGGCAATTGACTACGCGATTGCTTACGCTATACAACTGGAGACATACCCAATGAACCCAACAGAGGAGAAAAGATACTAGCAACTGAATCAGTCATTCTCTGTCGAGCAGAGGGGGAAGTAGACAAAAGAACAGGAGACGGAGCAGAATGAGAAGCAACTGAAGTCGGAACAGTAACAGAAGGAACAGATAACACAGGTGTAGCAGTAGCAGACGAAGGAGGTAGCAAAGTCGGCGGCCCTTGAGAAGGCTGCGCCAAAGCAATAGGAGTCAACGGAAAAAGAGCTGGCTGTTGAGGAACCGCAGGAGGCAAAGCAACCGGAGGTTGCGCAACTACAACTTGTGGAGGTGCTGTAGCACTCTGCACATATGGAGGTGGCGAACTCAATAGATGCGACATTAAAGGATCTTTCGCAAGATCTTTCTTCTCTTCTTGTTGTTGAGGTGGCAAAGCTGGGTAGCACTTATCTACCGCTAATTTACGCTGCCTAAGCATCTGTTCGCTCTCTTGTTCTTCTTCATTATCCCTAAACTGTATAGCAGCTTGCACCATTGACATACCTCGTTCACGTTTATTTTTCTTCGCTAGCTTAATTTCTTTCTGTTTGGCTTCCTTGCGCCATAAACGGAAAGAGTCAAACATTGCCTGCCGGGCTTTCTTCTTGAACAGTTTAACTTCGAGATTGTCTAAAATCTCCGTTTCAAAGCTACCATAACGGGGCCACTGTATGACACCGTCTTTCCTGGCATATTTGACCCATATTTCATTATACGCGATGGGGCCCCCTCCATGTTTTACGTAAAGCTCATAGGTCGGAGTTCCAATCGGAGGAACCGGACACGAATCCTCCAACCGGGAATCCCTAGTACAACCAAAACCAAATATCTTTCTAAGTCTGCTAAGACCAGGCATCTTCGCTCACTAGTCTAGCTTCAAACTTCAAGGGAAATCTTAAAACGATAGTCTCGTGAAAACACGAGTCCCTTTGCTTTGGGGCCTGCAGGTACCAAATGAAAGCGATCCCGAAGGATACCCAAACAAAACTAAGGACTGGGAGACGCTCCACTCATACATAACTGAAATGTCGATGGCGTCACCAGAAGACCCATCTATTGTCTCGCTCTACAAATCGACTAATGGCTCCAAGACAGGGCGACAGTCAGGGCTGCAGTCCTTCGTAGCCGTCGGAAAGCGGGGAACCTCGCAGCAAAGACTTTCGGACCACGACGACATACAGGGGTCGATGAAGTGGCAGGCCTTCCTCCAGAATTTCCACACGAAGCTCCTCACGATCTTCAGGCTTGGACCGGTACCGCTGAAGTCGCCCCACATTGGGCGGCAACTGAAGAACCGGGTTTTAGAACCCAGCGACGCCAGGGATAACGCCTGATGTCTTCGGATTCCCCTGCCTCGGCAAACAGAGACACGGGACACTTCTTGATGACGTCAAAGGCCAAATTTATTGGCTGCAACCAGGAACAGAGGTCTACGAAGCGCAACACGGGTGGTTCGCTAGAGACTGCACAATTTCAATGAGCGGAGCATGGTCTTTTATGCCAAAAATCGCATTCCTGGCTAGCATCAATTACATATAAACTGACCAATAGTATTGTGACATTTCAAACATATCGCATGATGACAATCCCACTTTCCGTTGTCCAGCCCACCAGAAATGACCAAGCAAATTCCGATATTCCTGTTCGATCTGGCCGGACAAACCCATCGTAAAACCTCAACCCAAATCAGTGATTAAGCCATAAAGGAAGGAACAGAAGCAGATGAGAAGTAAGATAGAAGGGTGTGTGCATGTATTATAAACTGAGCAATGTCCTGCTCTTTGATCTCTATCTGACCAGCTGCTTAACAAGGAACTGGCTCAACGAAGTTAGCCTCGGGCAAGGGAGTCAGTTCGGCCAGGTCACACAAGAGTCAGCTAAGGTGTACGTGTCCCAAGATCTCGTTCGGCTATAGTCATAGGCCTATGTGAGGGCAACCACACAAAATGGCTGCCACACACAAAATGGAACCCGAGGGTTCAAACGGAATCCCTGAATACAGTGTTCTCATTGATCGATTATGACGAAAACTCTCGTACATACTGCACTCTTCATTTGCGGTCCGCTGATACCAAAATCGTCTATATCCGACGACCTTCATTGAACGGATTCAGAACCTATGAACCACAGACCCTCGAACCACGGAACCACATTCTGGCGCGAAACTGGACAAAGGGAAAGGGGTGTAACCACCCCCTTCTCAGGTCCACCCATAGGAGGGACCTAGGGTGGTAATCCAGCCCCTTAGCTTAGTATAAGTATAGAAGCTGTGTCCCCAGGACTTTAGATTATCCTGGAAAGAAACTTTGATACAGAACTATTGGACCTTCGACATTCTATTCTGACTCGAAGACAGAAGACATCTCCCTTGTGGTCAAGGAGTGACCACCCTGTGCAAACAGGCACCACCAGGAACTTGCTGGTCTGCTTTGTCGACGCTCCCGCTAGAACCCAAAGACTCAACGACACAGAAACTGGACTCTTGGACTTCTCTAACTCCGACCCACATCCACAGCAAAGCTGAGACCCGTGGTGGACACGAGAGATGTGGGACCGAACACCCTGGACATCCTGCATTTTGCTAACAGCTCAACTACTGAGGTATCCTCACAGTTGTGCATTAGGGTACAAGAAGCCCCAGATCCGAGCACCATTTGCATCGAAGCTCAGCCCTCCATAATCCACGAGTGCCGCGTGGGGCCCGCTCTTGCATTTCAGCTTGATGCATCTTCCTGGTTCTTGCCCATTGGCTAGTTAGCCCCAGAAAGACTTTTCTTTTGAACTAAACTACTTTTCTGGTTGCTCCAGGCTTGCTCCAGCTTCCCTTCAAAGGAGAAGCACCACAGATCTTGCTGGTCTGCAACAGAGTCAATCTTGACATCCTGCGTGGGTTGCGGTTGCCAAGACTTGTTGGGTCCAATCCGGATACCAACACCGCAGTCAACTATATCCCTTGTGGAACAGCTCGAATCCAGTGCCTGGTCATCGTCGATGCCTCCTGGACCTCGTGGCTGAAGAGACAAGCTCACCTTCACCTTCTGTAAGGGCTGACCAGCCGCGCCTGCCTAAAATCAGCAAGAAACTACATTTCCCATGATGCCATCGTCATGGAAGTACTTAGGCGAGGCTGCGCAGGAGAAGGTGTGTGTATTTCTGAATACTTCCTGGTTTGCCGGCCGGACAGAGATCTCACTGTCGTCCGTTCCTGTTGTGCCTTTGTGAGTACCCGTCGACCCTTTGTGAGCGGAAGGCGGTAGTGTGGCTACGCGTTACCATGTCACCTTTGTTGAAGTTCTATTTCATTACGGATTGGAGTGTTGCATATTATTTCGGAGCAGTGCGCGGTAGTGGATTCAACTACGTACCGCTGTTCTTAGAATCCTTGTTTTGTGGAGTTACCTTTGGCAGTACCGGAGTGCTGTGGTGGACGCAACCACGCATTACTGGCCTGTTGGGTTAAAGACTGTGTTTTCCTTCCCAGAACGTGGTGGTGGTCGCAACCACACGTTACTGGGTTTTTACCTTTGCACATGTGTCCTCTTTCAAGAGCACAGTGGTGGTCGCAGCTACATGTGACCGGTGGGCATATGTAAAGACTAGGATCATGCTCAGGTTGAGCTAAAGTATTCTTTAGGGTTGCCAATATCATGTATTCCGTTTGTTTTGCTTCATTTCTTACTGCACGCTTTGGTGGTCGCAACCGGGCGTCACAGTATTCTATTTAAGGAAGTTTAAACTAGGAGAGGTTTTCCATTCTTGGTGTTGTTAACCTGTGGAGCAAGGAGCCTTGTTTTTTGAATTCCTTTTCTTTTGAGAAATGCTGTTACAGAGACTCTTATTGCTTTACTTCTCTGGTGGAAGAAGTCATTCCTAGCACTTACTTTATTTTCACTTGAAGTTTTGGGGATGATTTAAGATCATTATATTGTTCCAGAATACATGTGTGGTATGTTTCAAGTTTCATATGGCAGGGGGGGAATATGAGTATGAGTAGAGGACATGGAGAATGTAAGGTTTAACCTCTCTTTATTTTTCTCAGATTATTTATAGAACCTGGAAGACGGTCTTGGGTGTATTCTTGTATTTCCAGAAAGTCCTTGTGTGACAGGTATTACTCCTTTATTAGCGGTAAATTCAGAGAGTAGTCTATATGTATGCATAGGTCTTATACAGCCTTTTTTGTTGTTTCAGGTCTCCTTGTCCCAGAGGGTCCCCCCTCCTTCCTTTTTTCCCTCACCTGATGGTTCAAACACCCTGTATGTAATATACTCAGGGTGTTGGCAACGTCTGGAGGTGGACCCTTACTAGCATCAATCAGATTCTGCGGAGCGCCCTCCTGACACCTTCAAGCACGCGTCATCGCCTGGTTCCTTCCTGGTACCTACCTGGTCACTGGCTAGTAACCCAGACTCTGTGCCCTCTGCTTTCAGGTTCTTCACATCATCGATCCACCCTTGGATCCACCTGGACACTTTTCCTCTGGTCGCCTGCAGCACTTCTTTGCAGCTCTCACTAGAAAACGATGACCAAACCGGACACCAAAAGGCACCTATGCACCCGGCTTCCCTGGGTGAGGTAACAGGAGTACTCCGGTGCTCCCGTGGGTCTTGACTCTCGAAGTGTCCTAGTCAAAAGGGGTTTCATCGTAGTCCACCCAGAAGTGTCCTTAAACAGTAACTTTGTAACTTCTTTGTTTCCCATAATAAGTCAATGGTAACTCGCGAATGTGTTTAGACACTGCACGCGTCTCCCGTGGGTCTCCTACTTCCTAACCTTTGGTTGTTTAGTGTAGTCCCAGCGATTCTACAGGCCCTAGGCCTGCTGTCAACTCTCACGTGGTTCTTATACCAATTCTTTAGTACACGGTTTGTGAGGCCCCTAGGGCATAACTGTATTTGTGCAACTTATTGTATGCTAATTGAGTAACTTGTGACGTACTTTTACCTCTGACCTCATAAAGAGTGCAGAGGGGTTGTGTTTAGAATAAATACATATATATTTGATATATACCTTGTGTGGTGTCCTTTCATTTGGTATACAAGGGACTATAATTGGTAAAACCTTACAACCACCATCAATAAGGGTCGATTAGACTGGTGCAAGGTGCCCACTAGAATAGTGGACATCATATGCCAGGCTAACTTCTCACATTGATGTGCAGTGGGTGGGATAAGAGCTTGTTGTTGTTTAACCATATAATCTTAAGATATCATTTGAAAGATCACATTAAGGTACCTGTAGGTACATATGAATCAAGTTCTTGTAATACATAAGTTCTACTGAACTTAGCAGTTGTAGGTGGTAAGGGCCTAGCACACCCCTACTACAACTCCTAGAGAGGTTCTAGTAGGAAAACATTTTGTGTAGGTAGGTGCACACACCACACCTCACTAGAAAATGTCCTTGGATGCAGGGCTTAGTGGGCCTCTGCCAGAAGCTGGCCCTCCCAGGGCACTTTCTAAATATGACACATTCACTTTTCACGAATTGAGAAGCCTGTGTACAGTGAGAAGGCTAAGACAAGGACAGAGTCCAACCTTTAACCACCTGGTAGATATTTTAGTGGAGTATGATGTAGAAAAGGCATCCGCCCAAGATCAAACAGGTAGTACAGAGGGGGGCCAGCCCTCAACAGAAGATCCCACTGGTGAGAACCCAGGATGATGTGGTTGCTAACCAGGTAGAAGTCAGGGAACTGAACCAGGTTAACCTAGGACTACTGGGGACTGGAGGAGGAATAATCCAATCCAGACCCCCAAGCAGGCCTAACCCTGAGGACAGAAGAGGAAGGTCACTCTCCAGTGAGTCCAACCACTCTGATGACTCAGTAGGGTACCATGCCTCAGCTCTAGGGAGAATGACTTTCCCTCAGAGAAGAGAGCATAAGGCTAGGATGAGGGAATCCAAGCTTAGAATCAGGAGGCAAGAAGTTGCCCTTGCAAAAGAGACCCTGGCTCTTGAGAGAGAGAGAAAATTGTGTGGGCTAGAGCCCACTGGTGGCAGCAAAATACCTAGAGATAGGGAAAGGTCTCATGACTATAGAAACCTGAACAAGATTGGCCCTCCCTACCAGGTTGGTGATGACATCCACAAATGGATAGGTGCTTTGGAGAAGGCTTGCAAGGTACAGCTGTACCCCAAAGTCAGTGGGCAGCAATCTTGTGGCTCTCCTTTTCAGATAAAGGCAGAGACAAGCTCCTGACAGTTAATGAACAAGATGCTGACAACTACTACGTCCTGAAGAGTGCTCTGATAGATGGGTTTGGCTTAACCACTGAGCAGTACAGGTTGCTGTTCAGAGATACCCAGAAGACACAGACTCAGGACTGGACAAACTTTGTAGATTGTGCTACTAAGGCTCTGGAAGGCTGGTTACTGGGCAGTAACTCATTCAAGGTGCTGGGGCCCCCTGGGGAAATTAAGTGAGCTATTGCACCGAGTCACATGGTGCTGAGCTGCCGGTGGAGCCGGGGATTGAACTGTGAACCCTGTGCTCCTAAGTCAGCTGCCCTGTCTTGCACCACACCTCTCCACTTCTACAAATTATGGAGCCCAGGGCTGCATTTCACACACAGTAGCCTGTGCCCTTACTTACATTAGCCAGGCCTCTTGTGGAGAGCTCTTCGATACACCTTTCAGACCACGCCCCTCTAAGTGCCCCACCACCTTTTCCCTCTCATTTACTCACAGGCTTGTAGACAGTGGTTTCGCCATCAACATACTTGTTATTCTCCAGAAATGTAAGGAATTTTCTTATTTACTGATGGAATCGAGTCTCCCAAGGCAGGATGTGCTGTCCCAGCCCTCTGACTTAAAGCTCTGTTCCCAGGGTAGTTATTAGAGAGGCTTGTAAAGAGAGCCCGCGCGCCGCTCTCCCCCTCGCCAGATTGATGGCTATTATACAAGCTCGCGGATGAAGCGGGAAGCAGGGCCCGCGCTGCCTCTCACAACCAGCTGCACGAGATACCAAGGCTAAAAAAAGCTGCTTTAAAGGTTGCAAGTCCAACGCTGCTCTGCCTGATAAAGATTCTTGTAATTCTGCTACAGCTGTAGTTCTCTCAGCTTGGCTCTGTCAGGCCTCCTTGGCGTTTCGAGTTTTATAAGACAACTGCTCTGTAGTGTGTACAAAACAATATCACCCTTGCAAACATGACCTCCAAAAGGCGCCCAAGGACTGCTAAAATCTGTGGGTTTCACAATATTGCTGGGAGAATAAACCTCTATATAAACTATGCAATGGGGCTACCCATAAAATCACTTTAGGCTTTTCAAGGGGTATGAAATGAGCTATGTAAATATCCATAAAATACAGCATCACAATAGGTACAGTATTGGGTGTTAAAGTCAATGATAGCCCCAAAAAACTGTTTGCAACATTCGTTTTTTGCCACTATGTGAAGTTATTTTTGCATGTATTTGATCAATTCTCACTTGGAAAATGAACCCCCCCCCCCTCCCATCAAGGCATCCTAGGACAGTTATCATTTCATGTTTCATTTTCCCGCAGAGCTGCGCATCAGGGGAGCCAACTGGCGCCCACAGAGAAAAAGACGCTCACGTGAGATATGATCAAGAGGTCTAGCCATGGAAAAGAACAAGCAAGTGTATCGCTGTCAGGCATTATAGCGGTGCATTGATTGCAGTTTGGGGTTTATACCTTAGACAGCACCCACACCTTCTCAGTAATATTCTTTCAGGGCGATGTTCTGCTGCTGGCTGACATCCATCTGTTTTCAACCTGGTAAGAAGAAAGAGACCCCAATTCTTCCTCTTATTTCCTTCATAATTGTGGCAGACAGTGGAAAGCAAACATCTGATCTCTGCCTTGGACAGTGGAGCATGTATTTTTAAGTTTTATATGTCCCGGTAGTGAAAAACTACCAACGTCGCTAATCACTGCTGGAAGACCTGCCTCTCCCATAGGATAGTGTAGGGTTACCTTATTACATTTAATACTTGATAACTTTCAATTGGGAGCAGGTAGGAATGTCCCTGTCAGCGAATTCATGCCAGTGGTGCATGCAGGGACCTGGGGCCTCCTTTATGAAAGCCTTGCGCCACCGATGCGTCACTTTTTCCCATGTTAAAAGTGACGCACCGGCGGCGCAAGGCCTTCATAAATAAGGCCCCTTGAGTTCTGATCAATATCAAAAACTGAATTTACTGCTTTACCACCATTTGAATGGTTCACAGAAATGTAGCTACGCTTCTAGATGTAGTAATGCTTATTTCTGGATTTGGTGTGTTTTCTCAGAATTTATATACAACTTATCCCTTTAATACTTGATAACTTTTAATTGGGAGCAGATAGGAATGCCCCTGTCAGAGCATTCATGCCAGTAGTTCACACAAGGCCCTGGAATTCTGATAAGTTAACAAAACTGCACTTAGTTCTTTACTACCATTTGAATGGTTTCACAGAAATGTAGTCAGGCTTCTGGGTGTACCAATGCTTATTTCTGGATTTGGTGTGTTTTCTCAGAATTTATATACAACGTATCCCTACTGTGTGCTTTAACTTGCGATTAAAACCTTAGCTTGACTACATTTTGTTCGTTGGTTATTTTTTATTAGAAGATGTTTTTCCATTTCTTCCACCTCGTTTGGATTCCATTTCCTTGTTTGTCTCTGAAAGAAGCTCCCTGAGAAGAATACGAAGTAAAACCCCAGGACTGCTTGAAGGCGAACACCAAGAAACAAACAGTAGAAATTGTGTTGTCCTGCCACTCAAAGCAAAGCAACCTCTGACTAAAAGACCATGGCCTTGCAAGGTCATGATACCGAGATGCCTTCTACCTTTCTGTGCAGCGGGCTCTGGGCCTCAACAACACTGAAGCCCTTGATCTGAGTTGCAGGATGAAGTCCCAGATATGACACAAGTAGATGTTGCAGACTCTGAGTCAAAAGGGCCCTTGTGAATCCAGCTACCGAGAGGCCAATTGAATGACCACCTGATCTGCTCCCCCAAGGGCCAGCGCTCTAAATGTCTTGAAATGCTGGATCGGAGTTGTTGGGTGCTCCAAACCTACACACGTGGGCAATGTATCTGAGGTACAGGATTTATTATCGGAGACACAAAGAACAGCACACAACCTCTCTCAAGCAAGTGCTCCAAAGTCTTTCCCAAAGAACAGCCCTTTAAACACCTTTCAAGAGATGCCACAGAATGCTGACTCATCATTCTAAAACAATAAAGAAACAGTGCAGCAATAAGCATATAATAAGAGTAATCAAGGGACCTGTGCTAGGCCAATACCTCTGCTAAAGTGGGGAAAGCGAAGAGTGAGGTGAAAGATTGTCCCTTCATGACCTATACGTTGCATGTGAGGCCACCAAAAATACCCTGGCTCTTGAGTAAAAGAGTAAACAATTGAAAATTGGGAATATTTTACCTATATTTACAAGCAGATAAAACTTCCTGGGTGAAAACAGGGCATAGACAGAGTTCTCCGGGTCATGCCACCATCTCTCCTCTTACTCTGTAATGAGAGAACCAATCACCTCATCAGCCTGTTTCAATGCATGTAAATGCACCAGGCTGGATCTACTGAGTAGTTTCAAACCATTACATTCATTTTCACAAATCGGACCTATTAAACCGCACAGTGAATCCCAACCCAAAGCTCAGCATGATGCACTCAGAATTCGGAGTGCGGCTGGATTGGCAGGTGCATCTCACTGCACCATAGAGCCAGCGGGTAGTGGATCTAACCAGAGGGAAGGCTTAGTGCTGCCTTCTTATCCAGAAGCATACCTATTTGAAATCAAAGCCCGAAATGCAGCCCATCCATTTAGATTTTTTCCCTTTTAGAACAAGGGGAGCCATGCGGAGGTGGAGACGGGGAGTGGACTGGTGCGGCACTCAAGAGGAGCCCCTCTTTGAAGCCCGGGGCTGCCCTGGACTCTTCGAAAAGATATGGGGTAAATGGTTCAACCTGTTGTCCTGAGGGGTGAGTGTGTGTCTTTCATGATTGGGATAGTCTCGTGTATGTTTTTACCCTACAAACTGATTCACAAGTCTCTGTCGTTTCTCATGTGGATTTACACTCCGATATTATGCTTGATCTTGCTTCCAATGTAAATTTGTGGTTCGTTCTAAAATTCAAAAAACTTGATTATCAAAAAAAATAACAAGGGGAGCACTTCCATCCCCCGCTTTCATAGATAAGCATGTTATGATGACAACAGAAGTCGTTTGTCCTATCAGTACCGGGGTTCATGTTTGAAATTGTGAGGACTTTCAATGTCTAATATTCATTGCACTTGATATATAACTTTGCATTTGACACATATGTTATTCCTCACAGGGCATGTAATGTTTTCCAAAAACACACTTCACCCAGTGAACATAGAGAGGACGGTTGGTAAGTGATTCAGGGCTAGTATCTTTTAGATTCCATTCTTCTGTTTGACAGTATATGCCAGGAAGGTGGAATCCAAAAGGGAGCACGCGCCACAGGCTCAGATTTCTATTTTTTCCACAGACGTGACCTTCAGAGCAGTTGTGCAAGAAAATGCCCGTGACCTTGAGGGCGGGGACTCACAAAGAGACTTGCCCATAGCCCTGGGCTCAAAGACTGATTAATGCAATCAGTGTGAACCAAAATGCACCCTCTTTGGAGCAAGAGCTGTGGGCCACAAGGGGGGAAGCGAGAGAGAGAAGCCACGTGAACGTCGAGATATTCCGAGGGAGTATAAAAAGCACCTGTTTAACCTGTGCTTACGTCCCTCTCCGGCTTTACATTAGTTTAAAACAGTAATAAGAAGAGAAAACTAACCCTTCGCTAACCTTTCAATATGGCCTCCATGGGCTTCAGCTATGAGGTCGTATGTTGCCCTAAAACACAAGTTTATTGCCCTGCAGTAAATATACTGTGGACATATGGCCTGTCAGGCACTCCATAGGTGGGTGAGTGGGTGGGAATGGGTGTGTGTGCGAGTGTATCCAAAAGCAATATGTGCTGCTAGAGCAGGTTCTTCATTCAGAATTAGTTTTCCAAGAAATATGTTCTTATAGAAATATTAAACACATTTCCAATTCCTAAAAATAGACAATTTTAGTAACCTAAAACAACACTAGAAGATTGCATCATTCAGCCATGCTTACTTATAAATTATACAATTATAACCATATAAAGATTAAAATGTCTCCCTACCCAGTCCCAATACAATCCACAGCCCAGAATCTCACATTGGTTTAAAACATTTCATTAAAAATATTAGGAGTTTGACCAATAGCAAAACAATTAATTCTGCCCCAACGAGAGCTCTAAACAGGGGCGGCTCCTCCATGTGGGCAGAGGATCGTCGCCCCACTGCTTTCTGGCAGTGCGAGAAGCAGAAACACAAAATAGTATTATAAATACCATTTTATGTTTCTGGTTCTCACACTGCGAGAAAGCAGAAGGGTTTGGTTGGGGGCGGGTGGGCGGGTGGGCGGTCCTGCTCAAGGGCAGGGGAGGAGCTGCTTGCCCACTCTGAGGGCGCACACTGTTTGTCATACACACTCTGCATTTTCTCCATGTAGGCTGCATGTGTGGTTGGTGTCCCAGCCAATCACAACACTGCCATTGCAACGTTGTGATTGGCTTAGGGGAGGGGAGGGAGGCAGCCTGGGCTGCTTCCTGTGAGGAGCAGAGATGATGCGGGACCGGACCGGGCCGGTGAAGGTGGCTCACTGAATATTTCTCACATCTCTTGCAGGGGCACTGGCTATTTTTCTTAACAACCTTTGTTTTAAACCCCATAATACGCCTCCCAGGTTCTTCATTCACAATCACACACACAAATTGTAATATGCCATATGGCACTGCTCGGTGATGACACCCTTACAGTAAATAGACAGGCTGTCATCCTAGAGCTAATCCAAACAGAGTTCCCAGTACCCAGGACTCTAGTTGATTATGGGGGGTTCAATGTGTTTTTCAACTCGGCGCAACCAGAAAATATGTGTAAGCCCTACCTAGGACCATACACACACCCACACATACACAAAAATAATCAGGAAAAAATGTGTGGCGGAGAGGAAGGCCCCTCACGGGCGAAAACCCTCGGGGCGATCTGGTCAGATGTTTACCAGAAACTTGGCCCCTTTCTCATCATAGGTGACCATTCCTATTCCAGATTTGGTGAATAAGTGAAAGAAAGGAAAAGGTAAAGAAACGGTGCAATGCAAGGAGCTTAGAGCATGACTCCTTAAACATACAAAAAACAGAGTGAAGAGTAAAATCAACAGTCACACCTCTTGAACTTCTTTTATTAATGACTCAGGTGTGCACGGTTGAAATAAAAAGGCTGGTAGCTTAAAGTCGCATACCACTACCTGTAACTGTTGGTTACAGGTAGTGTAAAAGGCAACTAGGCAAAAGGCAAAAAGGCTGGTAGCTTAAAGTCGCATACCACTACCTGTAACCGTTGGTTACAGGTAGTGGTATGCGACTTTAAGCTACCAGCCTTTTTATTTCAACCGTGCACACCTGAGTCATTAATAAAAGAAGTTCAAGAGGTGTGACTGTTGATTTTACTCTTCACTCTGTTTTTTGTATGTTTAAGGAGTCATGCTCTAAGCTCCTTGCATTGCACCGTTTCTTTACCTTTTCCTTTCTTTCACTTATTCACCAATTCTGGAATAGGAATGGTCACCTATGATGAGAAAGGGGCCAAGTTTCTGGTAAACATCTGACCAGATCGCCCCGAGGGTTTTCGCCCGTGAGGTGCCTTCCTCTCCGCCACACATTTTTTCCTGATTATTTTTGTGTATGTGTGGGTGTGTGTATGGTCCTAGGTAGGGCTTACACATATTTTCTGGTTGCGCCGAGTTGAAAAACACATTGAACCCCCCCATAATCAGCAATATTGACAGATTAGAGAGTATGTTCAGGGACAGTAGGGCATTAGAGACAATGAACATCTAAATATAGAAATAGTATCAGGTGCTGTCCGCAATTCTACGATCTAAGAATTGTAGCGGACGAGGGTCTCATGCCAGTTAGATAATTACTAACTAGAGTCCTGGGTACTGGGAACTCTGTTTGGATTAGTTGCATTGAGTGGAGGGCTTGTTCCTATTAGTACCCATAATTTTCCCTCTAAGCTCCTCTTGTTATTGAATGTCATCCTAGAGCACCAGCAAGCCCCTCTATTGTTTTAATTCTTTACATTATGAGACAACCAGGCTCCTACAGACCACAATTTTCACCAGTGCAAAATAAGATGCTCCTCCTCTACCCTTACCCTGTTTTTTCTTTCTCTACAGATGGACCAAACATAGCTGCCAAGTTTTCCGATTGCTTGACTGATATTTCCATTGTTTTAGTGTACGTATGAGTGACATTCTACAACCAAGAATGTGACACTTTTAGTGGCACTACCTCGTAAGTAACACCAAGCAATGGAGTCCATGTAAAGAGATACATATTAGAAATGTCCCTCTCTTTAACAGCTAGAAGATTTGAAAATGCTTCAAACTGATTCAAAACTTCAGATATGGAACGTTACTAACCTACTTGATAAGAAGAGATAAGCCAAAGCAAAAACATTTTGAGGAAATTAAAAACCTGCCTAGTGCAAGTTCCCAGTGGACTGACCCGTGCCTCTGTTGACCATCCCACACACACCCTGCAGGATGCTGCTGGCTGATCACTACATCATCCTCATTTGGGAACTTCTGCTTCATCATGGAAATTAAACATCTGTATAGAATAATCCTGGAGCAATAACTTATAGTGCACAAAGTCATCTAACAAGACAACAAACCAGAATAATGAAGAGTGGAGTACGTAAAGGTGCGTGAGCTGGAGAACAGACCAAACAAAGGTGCATAAATGCAATCAATGTTCACTACTGTTATGCGACGTTGGGCTGACAGGAACAGTGCTCTTATAGTCATACATGGATTAATTTTGACCCCATCTGTCCAGCGGGAAAGGAAGCAAGCAGAGCATTGCCCAACATGTATCTATCTCCTGCAGGCCTTGCCATCAGCAGTTCTACACCAGTAGCCAGTAGCTCCTCGGAAGTCAAATCAGATCCCTCATGAGTTTTTAGGTCTCGCTGAGCCAGCGCATGCGTTGCAAGACATTTACAGTGTGGGCTTTTAAAAGTCCTACCACACGGTTTTGGTCTGGCCTAGAGCGTGCGGTTACGCACACAATGACAAGCAGAGGCGCCATATGGCTTTCCTCTCTCGTCGTGGTGAGCGCACACCACTCGCCAGCCTGCGTTTTTTTTGTGCGCGCACACAACTCCCGGTTGCAGCCGCATGTCTTGCGATCACTTTCGCACGCACCATTTGCTTGTTGAATTGAAGTATTGCACACCATATTTCATTTCCAACATTTCAACATTTCAGCATCTGTGGACTTGTTGGCAGCGGAAGATCTCACGCCTCCTAGGCAGGCACACCCACCTTCAGATCATATGTGTATTTTTGGGATATGCACCACTGTTTTAAGTGGTGAAAAGATGCCTAGAGCTCAAACCCAAAAGCGAGCTCGGATTATAAATGATCACAAGTCCTCTTCCTTGAGTGGAAACCAGGAAGCTTTACATGCCGTCTGCTGTAGGATTGCCCTGTTGAGTTGTTTTTGGAGAGAAAGAGTCAATTGCCTGGGTCCAGACCTCGGATGTGACGTTACAGAAGGAACTAGAGAGCCGCAGGAAGCTTTTCACATCTCTTCTGCTGTCCAGAAAGGGAGGCTTCCCTGAACACATACACTCCTTCCACATTGTGGACTGTTTTTATGTTTTTTTGTTAATGAATGCACTTGGGCTTTTTATGTTGCTGAATGCTAAACGGGTCGGGTCGAACTTTTGTGTCGGATGTAAACTCTCCGAGGACTCTGCAGAAGAGAGGAAGATAAATATCGGTGCTGTTATTTTAAACGCCAATTTGTAATTTTTATTAAGTTTGGTTTTCATTGATTAAATTTGCCTTCTTTCAACAATTTCTCCACTTGTACTGAACATTGTTATTCTCCTAGCGCAGAGTAGTGCACGGAAGGTAACGTGCACTTTTGCGGAATTTATAGATGTGTACTCCGTCAAATGTCAGAATTATCGACTTGTGCGAATGTGCAATACACTCGATTTTCAGATTCTGTGGCCAGCATGCCCGTGTTTATTCCCCTTTGTTTTAGAGTTGAACTTATCCGTGCTTCCAGTGAAATCCTGCCCATTAGCTGCTGCATATGCATCTGTTAGAAAGGAAAGCTGACTGCACAGCACCACTTCAACACCAGCACAGTACCACCTCAGCACCAGCACAGCACCACCTCAGCACCACCTCAACATCAGCACAGTACCACCTCAACATCAGCGTCAGCACCAACTCAGCATCAGCACCAACTCTGCATCATTCAGCACCTTCTCATCACCAGCGCAGCACCACCTCAGCACCAGCGCAGCGCCAGTGCAGCACCACCTCAGCATCAGCACCAACTCAGCATCATTCAGCACCACCTCAGCACCACCTTACCATCAGCACAGCACCACCACTGCAGCAGCACCTTCTCAGCATGACTCAGCAACACCTCTGCATCACTCAGCTCCATCTAAGCATCACCTCCGCAGTGGCACACCACCACCTCAGCCCCACTCAGCAACAGCGCAGACCCACCTCAGCAACAGCGCAGCCACACCTCAGCAACAGCCCAGCCACACCTCAGCACCCTCTCGCCATCAGTGCAGCATCACCTCAACACTGCACCAACTCGGGATCACTCAGCACCACCTGAGCATCAGTGAAGCACACCTACCTCAGCATCACCTCTGCACCAGCACACCAGCACACCAGAACACCACAACCACCACCTCAGCATCACTCAGCACCACCTCAGTCTGCTCTTTGAATCTAAAATCTGCATCTGTTGATTCTCCCCTAGTGTCCGTCTGCCGCTCGTGTTGTAATTCAGGTACTATTTCCCAACCTACACTCTCTTGTTGTCTTCTTAGTTATATATAAGGAAACAAAAATAATTATAACACTTTTTTATTGTAACTTTTCAACATTCTGCACAGCAGCCACAATGCTCTACAATATAGCTTAAACACATTGGCAAAGCCAATCACTCTGGCTAAACACATATTAGGTCCCAAAGGCGAGACCTATTGGCTATGCCAGTGCTTGTTCCCTCAAGCGCTAACTTCAAGTACCCAGTAGACAGGCCAGTGGCCCTGTCTGCTGACCATCCCACATACACCCTGCATGTTGCTGCTGGCTGCTCAGTACATCTCTGCTCGGAAGGCCCCATTTGGGAACTTCAGCTTCATACTGGTCACATTGCCGGCCCCACTGATCTTGTAGAAGTGCAGACTGGCCCCAGTGTGCAGGCCGGTCTCTGAGTGTTGCAGTCAAGGCTGGACCGGGAACCCAAAGTAGCCCTAGCAATTTGGTTGGACCAGCCCCGGAAGTGGCTGCAAGTGTGAAGCACTATTGCTTTAGCTACTGGAGGCTGATATCACAGCACTGCTGCAAAACTAGCCCCTGGTAATTAAACCGGCCCTGCCCCTCCAGCCTCCTGGGGAAATGCCAGACGCCCGGCATGGCCAGTCCGGCCCTGGCTGCAGTTCTACTCAAAGATTGCTGATGCTTATACCTCCTGCAGACAGGCCCAGCCGCCCGATACCTGCCAGTGGAAAACACAGGAAAGTCATGCTCAAACACTGCCCACCAAGAAGTAAGTGGAGGTAGTCTAAAACATCCTGCCATACATGCCACATCGTGCACTTTCAGAGACTTTTTAAGGAATGGACAAAGCGGGATCTGGCTCAGGACCCCAGCCTTTCAGGGGACCCCTGATAGAGCCAGCTCAGTTCTGCAGAGAGGCACTCCCTGATGACCTTGAATAATGTTTAAACAGATTGTTTTAAATACTGTTTTCCTTTAATTTATTTTTACTGTGGGCGTCGTGTGAGAGTCTGTTACAGACATTTTGGAGAGAAATCTTGTGTTTATGTTTCACGCAACATCCATAAAAAAGATTCTTTTAGATCAAAACAGAACCTCGCATATGAGAGAAATGAAAGGGTGGTGCAGAGACTATTAGCAATAACTGTAGTGAGCTGCTGATATGTTACAATATTAAAAACACATG
This sequence comes from Lissotriton vulgaris, assembly GCF_964263255.1. Lineage (NCBI taxonomy): Eukaryota > Metazoa > Chordata > Amphibia > Caudata > Salamandridae > Lissotriton > Lissotriton vulgaris. The sequence continues at coordinate 1,153,876,585 of NC_141695.1, read as the reverse complement.
TCATTTTCCCTGAATATTCGATGTAAACATTTCGAATTACAGTGGGCTTCCCTGTGCACTGTCAGTGACCTGGCCAAAGAGGGCATGAAAGAGCTCGAATTGAATCCAAGCATTTTCGAACAGGGGCCCTAAAATACGTTTGGACCAGGGCCCCCAAATACCTTAAGATGTACCTGCGGACTGCGACCCACTTTCACCAAAGGAAGGAGAGTTCACTGATTGCAGCCTAAATGAGGATTTCTTGGACACTAAGAGGGTAGACAGGGGTTGCAGCTGCGACCCCTGGCCTGCAACCCCTTGCTTACCTCCCTTGACACCTAGCACTGTGCGTGCAACCGCAGGCCTCAGAAGAAAGTAAACTACTCGCATAGCAATTATTTATTGCTAGGGAAGGGTAGATAGAAAGAGGGTGTCGAGGAGAAAGACTATGAAGGGAAACAAGGGCAACATATTGATGGGGGAGAAGCAAGAGGATGCTACAGCGAAGTGTGAGAGAGACACAGGGAGGTGAAAGAGAACCTGAAACAGGTAATAGGTGGGAGCGAGATAGAGGCAGGTGGTGAAGGGACTGAGACAGGTGAGAGTGATAGGTGGCAGATGACAAAGTGACAGTCCTGAGTCAGAGAGGGGAAGACACTATGAGAAATGTGATATAGATAGAGACAGATGAATAATAGAGATGGGAGACAGGTGAAAGTGGAGAAAAAAAGACAGAACAGTTAAAAAAGGGAGCAAGGGAAAGACGTGAGATTGAAGGAGATCAGTGAGAAAGAGTTGAGCTAGAGGAGGAAAAACAGAGGAGGGGTGAGAAGGAAACAGCAACAGGTTAGAAAGACAAGTGAGATTAGAGAGGATATAAAAAACAGGTGAGAAGCAGACAGCTGAGGGAAGGGTAACAGTAGATCACAGGTCATATGACATCACTTTCTATGATGTCATGGGGGGGTCAAAGGACTTGTATAGTCACTTCTTCTACCCAAGGCATGTTAGTGAATCGAGGTCCATCCTATAAGATATAATGCCATCTGTACTTCAAGTTATTATTTTGCATTCAATAAAGTGGACATTTTAGTTCCTACACCAGTGAAACTGTGAAACCATGAAAAAGAAGGACATTGGTTTAGTCCCTTGCCAATGATTTTGACCAGCTGCCAGGAGTAGAGTCTGAAGGTAAACAACTTCCTGCTCTGCGTCTGTGCTGCCCACTTGACCAGAGGCCTGCCATCATTAAAATGACACGAGTGTCCCAGACAAACACAGGAATGAGTCCAAGATAGGGAGTGCAACGTTAGGCATGCAGCACAGAATATTTGTGCGCCCAAAAGATATACACGGAAAGATATCGTAAAACAAGTCTCAGTCCCCACCCACGCCACTGCACTTTTTTGTGGCCTAGTATGGTTAAGCACATGCAGCAGAGTTTAGATGAACACAGTGCAGAGTCTGAAGACAGAGAGTTTGCGTGACTCGCCTGACTGCTGCCAGTTCACAAGTGCCTGGCCTGCGGAGTGTGTCTTCCAGGTAAGTCGCTTTGCCAGCCTGCTTTGTCTTGAGCAGCATTGCATCTTGCAGCAGCGGGTGGAAGTTCAAGGCTATGTCCGGGCAGACAGCGGGTATATTTACAAAAAAAAGATGGAGCGTGGTGCTTCGCCAAATTTGACAACGCCGCGCTCTGACATATTTTAAACACAGGGATGCGCTGTATTCACAAGAATACAGCGCACCCCTGTGTGCCCCCTAGCGCTGGCAGAATGCAGCACACATAGAAAGAGCAAAAAACGAGGAGAAATTAATAGTTTCTCCTCATATCGCCATTCTAAGATCAGGTATTCTCTGGTGTTAGTTTTTGGTGCTGCTTTAGCCTTGTAAATCTGGGGCAGCGTCAAAAAGCAATGGGTGTTGCGGTGGAATGCCCAAAGCAACACCCATTGCACGCCCCTTTGCCGCAGAGGACTGCGGCGGAAAGGGGCATATTTACAAGGTGGCGCTAAGCCACATTTAATCTCTTAGCGCCACCTTGTAAACATGGGAAATGGCTCTATGCCACCAGAGCGTAAAAAAAAAGTGATGCTCCGGTGGCAATAAGGGCATGTACATAGGCCCTGAAGAGTTATAGACTCTCCTGTCCTCACTTAGGACTTTCTCCCTCTGGTGCAAAATCTTGGAGAACTTTCTCATCGCAATATTTTTTCCCATTCTTTGCAGCTGCATGCACAATCCAGAGACCAAAGGAAACGCACTTTCACTCGTTGACGCACAATGCAGCAGCCTGCCCACGCAGGATGATCCAGCAGGCATACGGGTGTTTTAGAAAGGCCGGGTGGGGCTCACATAGAGAGCAAAATTTGTTTTTGTGGTTCAGAACTGAAATAATATATTCACTGTGGCAGGTCACCATAACAACTAGCCCCCCAGGCCCACAAGCAGGTTAAATTGCTTCAGAGGCAGATTAAGCACTGCGTGCAAGGCTGCTTTTTGAAGTGCCTCATGAACCCCAAAGCCTGACAGGGAGCTCTATATGCATGACTAATACAGTTTAGTGTAGTGAAGCAGACATCAGCACTAAAATGCATTTGCCTAACACCTGATGGGTGGTACTTAGAACAGAGGCGGCTGATATTTAAAGGTGTGACGGGGCGGGGCAGGGTGAGGTAAATGAACAAAAAAAAATCACTTACCTTCAACTTGGCTGCCGTTTCTCGCTCCTCTTTGTCTCCTCCACAGCAGAAAGCAGGAATGAGGAACCAGGAAGCACCCAGGCTCCTGACATCCCTAGCCAATCACGACGCTGCAATGGAAAGTTGTGATTGGTCTGAGTGCCTTTGTTCGGCACTCAGATGGGGAATGGGAGCCTGGGTATGTTCTCCACCCAGACTGTAATGCAGCATGGGTGGAGAACATGCAAAGTGCGCATGACAGTTTGGACATCCCGAGACGGCCGGCCAAACATTCATGGGCACTTGGAGTGGGCAAACCACTCCTCCCCGGGCCCCTCTCTGTGAGCCCCACCCTGCAGCAGTAAACGGAAAACTAAAATGATAATAACGTTGGTTAGCATCATTTATGTTTTACTTTAACCATGGCTCGCAGAAGAGTGGGGCGTCGCTCGTCCCCCTCAGCGGAGGAGCCGACACTGACTTAGAAGGACTGGTGCTGTTGTGTGCGGAGCTGTGACTGTGAAGAAACTGATGCATCGAAAACAGTAATTCAGGATTGTTACAGCGAGGTGCTACAGGGCAGTCATCGTGCCAGAAGAGTACCCACTGAACATTCATCCAAAAATAGCACTCTTCCCAGCCCAACCAATCAGTTGTTGAACAGAAGCAGCTTCTACACTGGAGTGCTATTGGGTGCATGAAAACGATGTTTAGGCGCTTCACAGTGATAGCTTAGGCAGTGTCAGGAGTGCGATACGGGAGCAACAGTGCTCTCCCAGAGCACATGGACAGCCTTAGGTAAAGACGTACGTTTCTTCTTTCGATAGTACCTGTTATTATGCCTTTTTCTGCTTTCGCCCTGCCTCAATATGATTGGGCACTTATTAGGCAGTAGACAGCTCCTGTTCCTCTATTGGTGTTCTAGGTAAGCCCATGAGTTTGCTTATATCCTGCTTCTCTATCTGGCATAGGTGTCACTAATTGGCAAGCATGGAGGGTAAAATAGCTGCAAAAAGAAGGCATGTGCCTTCTAATTCCCAATCAGATAAAGTACCTGTTGGTCTTGGCCCTCTGCAATTTAATCCCCAAATGATTTATCTTCATCCTCCAATATTCTGAACCCATTTTTGTTGGCTTGTTAGGACTCTTCTCACTTTACCTTTGCAAGCTAGTGCTAAAGTGCTTGTGCTCTCTCCTTTAAACATGGTGAAATCAGCGTACACCCAATCGGCACACTTAATTTACTTGTAAGCCCCAAGTAAAGTAGGAATACCTATACCCAGGACCTGTAAATTAAATGCGGCTAGTTGCCTGTGGTCTCATTGCGCCACCAACTTAAGAAGTCCTCAAAACATGTCTTAGGCCTGCCATTGCAGCCTGTGTTTAACCTGCAATATCAGCTTGACAAAATAAACCTTTTGCCAGGACTAAACCCTTCTTTTGAATACATATAAGTAACTCCTAGGGTAGGCCTCAAAGACCCCATAGGGCAAGGTTCAGTGAATTTAGAAAGTGGGGCATGTATTTTTATATCTATTTGTACCGGTAATGAAAAACTCCCAAGGTCATTTTTTACTACTGCAAAGCCTGCCTCTCCCATAGGATAGTATTGGGTTACATTATTACATTTAATAAGGGATAACTTTCAATTGGGAGCAGGTGGGAATGTCGAGTTTGGTTTCTAAACAATTGAAATTTAAAACAATTTTTCATTGTAAAGTTGGATTTTTATTCACAAATCTGAAATTGCCACATTAAGAAAGTTGACATTTTCCTTTCCAAACCGTTTAGTGCCTGAAGCCTGTATCCTGGGTCACATGGCTATGTGTAGCTGGCAGTGGTCTTTGGGTATTGCTCCCAGACAGTGACTTGAGGGGGAGAGGCGGTCACCTACCACACTTGCCCATCACAAACGCCCTTCCTCAACACACTCACAAAGGGTTTCACACTAGTCTTTTCATTCCCTAGACAAACTGGGGCCAGGACAGGGAGTAAATAAATTCCAAACACCTTGAGGGGTGGAACCCAGTAGAAACTTCTCCTATTTCAAAGCTGGCATCAAGGATAAAGAGTGAGCCCTCAGGCTCAACGCTTGAGATCTCGTCTGGGCTTGTGGACTCTGCCAGGAAGAAGGACTGCCCAGCTGTGAAGTCTACCTTGGTGACCTGCTTGCTGCCCAAGGACTGGTATGCTGCCCAAGGACTGCTTTGCTGCCCAAGGCCTGCTTTGCTGCCCAACGTCTGCTGTTGCTTCACCAGGAGTCCTATGCTGCTGTGAACCACCCCACTGAATACAGCCTGCCTTTGTTGACCCAGAACTCCAGTAAATCTCCATGGGCCAGTTGGCTGGCCCCCTGTTCTAAGCCACAGGTAAATAGCAGGCTTCTTCATGTCGACGCAAGTCTGTGCATCTTGATGCAGTGTGGTGCAGCTCGCCATTGACTCCGATCCAGCACAATGCATCTCATCCTCGAAGCGATGCATCTCATCGCGAATCCTTGCAGTGCCTGGTGGCTCCCTCTGTGCCACTGCTGGCCATCGTATCTCTTCATCGACAACTCATTGACCTGTGGCTGCACAATGCATCTCCTCGAAGAAGGTTCATCAACTCGCCACTGTGTGATGCATCTCAGCACCAGTCCTTTCATTGCAGCGCGTCACCACAGGCTCCTCGACAGTGGTCAGCACGACGCAAGAACTTTGCATATCTACACCCAGGCCCAGAATGTACTTACTCAATGGACTGATCTTATTCCTCTATCCAGCCAACGCTTCATCCCAGTCGGCCTAAACTTGTGACTTAGACCCGACGTACCACAACCAGATAATGGTGGTTGGCACCTTTTGCTTCTTGGCACTTTTGAGACAAGCTACCAAAGGGTTGAGCACAGGTTAATTTGGGGTTTGCTTGTGTTCCACCCTGACAAGATTTGTGGTTGCTGTAGGGATAACCCTCCCCCCAATCAGCAACCCAATTTTCTATAGTACCCATTCTGGCCAGAATGAGCATGGGGTCTCCGGAGGCCTTCTCAACTGTTCCAGCAATATTGCCTTTACTGAAGTGCAAAATATTATCAAGGCTGTCTTTGCAAAAGAGAACAATTATGGCAAAAAGCCCAGGTTTGCTAAGACCAGTATTCCAGCCTCTCATGATGACTCATCTCATTCATATTCAGACTTACCCACTACGTCTGTGCCAGTAAAGTATATTTACAAGGAAGAGGTCCCTGAGATATCCCCACCTTTGATATTCCAGAGGATTTAGAGAGAGATTGTTTCCTCAGTACAACAAACCTTTATTGTTTGCAGTGCCTCTGCACAAAAAAGTTAATGGAAGGATATTGACCTTTCAAATATTCCACGGTTTTTACAGAAACTGTATTCGATAGATATAGCAGAAGACGCCTGTCCGCACAATCTCAAAATAGACGCAGTTTTTGCAACTTTAGCTGTACTGCCACCTACAAGGTTTCTTTCCCAATGATTTTTCAAATAGGAAGGTGGATAATGGCCTGAAGAAAACATTTGCAGCAGAGATCCTAAGCATGGAAGAAGGGATTTAAAACCCTTTCTTTGGCAATCTAAGATGGCAGAGACCTCTGGGCACAGATAGAGCAGGAGGCAAAGTTGCTGGCTGATGTGTTGTCAGATATTTTGAGGGCGGCATCTGTGTCAGCAGCAGCAATACTTCTGATAAGAAGGATTTGAGGATGAGAGAAGAAGGCTGAGGCAGTGGAGAAATCACCCCTCCTGAAAATTTCCTTTTATGGCAGGAAGCTGTTTGGTGATCAATTTGACGCTATGAAAATGAATGCATTCAAAGACAGAACGTATTTCTTACCATACAAGGGTAAATCATCTACCACCTTTAAGCAATGGAGGCAAGATTCAAAACATCTTAAGATAGAAGAAAGAACTTTCAGTTAAGGATTGCAGTAGGGAAGAATGGATCTCAATGGGACAGAATATTTTTACAACAATGTAGAGGGTCAAAATATCAAAACGTCGGGGTGTGGCTTGACAGACCATCATGGCGGGCGCAGCTTAGCTGCGCTCCGTCCACCCACGCCATAATCCGTTAATTAGCCTGCTAAATCATGCCTGGAGATGACTCATCAAGCTCCGCCGCATACCCTACCTGCTCTGGAGTGTGGGGATCGCTGCAATTTGAAGATCGGTGGCATGGCACCTGAGAACATCAAGGATCCTCAGGTCGGACCGCAGATTGCCGCTCTCACTGCTGTGGTCGGCCTGGAGACTGTCGGGTAGAGCTATGGTGCGGGCTCTACGTGGCGCTCGGAGGTCGGACCTTGGAGGGAGAGTGCCCTGTGCCTCCAGTGGGTAGCTTCAGCTTGGAACGAGGCACCGGTGTGCGGAAATCGCTGCTGGCCCATTCCCCTCTGCTTCGCGGCCGCCATTGTGCTGGTGCGGTGCCGTAGGTGTGGCGGCGCATGCCTTTGGACGTCACTTTGGTCCTTGCTGGCTCGTCGGTGCCTGGGGTACGAATTCTGGAGGAGTGACGCGCTGTGCCCCGGTGAGCTATGTGGCTGGGGAGCGCTGTGCCGCCGTCTGAGGTTTGCCGCCCAACCCCTCCCCCTCTGCTCGGGGGCCGCCATTTCTCTGGAGCTGTGCTGGCAGTGCGGTGGTGATTGTTCAGGGGTGCTGCCCGGCTTCCTGCAGTAAGGGACACGAGGATCTAGCTGCTCTCTGAGCCGGTGATCGCAGCATTTCAGACCTCCGCCGATGAATGCAGGCCCTGGCAGGGCAGACTGAGCCGGACACTGGTTGGGCGCTAGGGGTCGGGTCGCAACCCAGACGGTGACTGACCCAGTCATCTCTCCTTTTCTCCCTGCGACCGGTGCAGGATCGGCCCGGTCCAGGACTGGCTAGCAGTCGGCGCCCTTGGGATGTACCTCCACTTTACGAGGAGTGCACTACAGCTGTGGCCCTGGATTGGTGCACGGGTGGCCCCGAGATTGCTCTGACTGCTAGGCGATGCAGGCTCACATTGGCCCCCACTGTTAGGCCTGTATTGTCTGTGGATATTGGCCACTGACGAAGACGAGACGTGCCTGCTAAAACAGTGGAGAGTCCGTGATTTGTTGTGGCTCGCGGCCCCATCCGGTGCCCATCCCATATGAGCTCTCCCTGGGCCTAAGGGGATTGATTGGGTGCATTAGACGGTGAGGCCGCCTTCCTGCCGACAGACGCTGGTTCTCTCCCTGATCCTCTGAGTTTTCTTGGTGCATTATCCAAGACTGTATCCCCCTCGCCTCTGACATTCTAGTTCCGTCTGAGCCTGCCCCGAGGGTGTGGGCTAATTGCTCCTTCTTGTTTGCTTCACATGGCCGACCATCCTAATGGGCAAGGGCGGGCCGAGTGGGGCTGGTCCCAAACATGGCACTATGGACCAATACACTACGGCTACTAGAGGTGCCGCTGGCAGAGATAGGGGCAGCTCGTCCTCAGATAACGCGGCCCTCCTGGTGCCAATCAACAGAGCCCGAGACATGCTGGATGCCAAGATCTGTGTGGTGGGATCCGAAGTCTAATTCCTACACCAGGACCTTTGTAAGGCAGTGGACCAGATCACCGAAGCTGAAACTAGAGTCTCTACAGTGGAAGACTCAATGACCTCCCTTCAAAAGAAAGTAAACAAGCTAACCGTTGCCACGCAGGAACTTGTCTCCAGGGTGGAAGACGTGGAGGGCCGCGTTAGGAGGAACAACCTTCACTTCGTGGGCCTGGCCGAGGGCTGTGAGGGGGCATCCATGACAATCTTCATTACAAAGTGGCTCAAAGACATCCTGCCTGGCGACCTTCTATCCTCTGCCTTTGTTGTTGAGAGGGCACACAGGGCCCTGATGCAGAGCCCTCCCCGGGCGCGGCCCCAAGGTCTGTCATTGCAAAGATCATGAACTACGCAGACCGGGGCGCTATTCTGCGGTTTGCCAGGTCACAAACAGACAGCTTTATACTCAACTCTCGCTCAATCTTAGTATTCCCGGACTACACACGCCTAGTCCGGCAACAATCCCAATCTTTCATGGCAGCGAAGCGCAGACTTAGAGAGTTGAACGTTCAATACATGCTGTTATATCCGGCCCGGATGCGTGTAATCTACAACTCCAAGTCCTACTTCTTCGACACCCCGAGGCAGTCTTCGCGTGGCCGGATGAGCGTCCACAGCTCCGAGCGAACTCTCCATCTTCCTTAGACTCTGACTCCTCATGTAGCTCTTGCACTCAGCAGCTGCTCAGCAACAAGTCCAGAAGCGGCCGGGGCCGGGGTTGGACAGAGTGTCACTGAGCCTTGAGCTACCACCTTTATTGATCCAGACTACTCCACACTCCAAATGGTGAACTGTAAGACACTGCATATGGTTGATTGTATATCGGTACTGTTGGTTTCCGGGTGTTCGTGGGTACTTGACCACGGGCTGCTGGGCTGTGGGCGTATTGCACTCCCTGTTTTTGTGGGGAGTGTAGGGTGGGGTGGGATCCTTTGGTGTGATATCTGGGAGCCCCCCGTTGGGGGTCCACTGTTCTTCACCCCTTGACAGATGCTCCTTGTTTTTGGTAGTGTCGGGTGGGGGGGCTATCCCTTCGGATATGTTGGTTTATACATTTCATATGTTTTTGTACATGCAGATGGTGGGGTATTTTTCATATTGTCTTTCTAGCAGATCTCCTAGCTTCATTCAGCTTTTATTTTGACTCCAATGACACCCGGTGATGAAAACCTCCTTGGGGACGTAACAGGGGTATCTTTTAATATCTGGGGGCTACTTAATAAGGTAAAACGTGGGGCTGTCCTGCGACAGTCAAAGAGGTATGGGGCTGATATCCTCCTTCTACAAGAAACCCATTTAATGGGAACAAAAGCCCTGTGCTTCGTTTGCTTTGGTTTCTGTCACATCTACCTCGCAGGGTTCACGAGGGGCTGCAGAGGGGTGGCGGTTCTTATCTATCACAGGGTTCAGTTTAAATATATCGCACATAGGGCAGATCCTGGGGGTCGATTCCTGTTCATCACGGGTACGATCTGTGGTGAACAGGTCACTATTGGTGGCATTATGCCCCCCCACCATTAGGCGTCACTTTTATTGAAAATGTATTGGGGGTCTGGGGTTCCCTTCCGGCTGGTTTGACACCGCTGGGGGGTGACTGGAATGAAACCATGGGGCCCTTGGACCGCCAGCGAATTCTCGACTCCCCGGAACCAATGGGTCCGACCAAACTGTTTACTTTGGCATCAACAATGGACTGGGCTGACATATGGCGGGAATTTCACACTACTGAGCGTGAATATACATATCTATCGACGGTCCATGGGTCACAGTCCCGACTAGATTACCTTCTTGTCCACTGAGTTTCTCTTCATATATTCTCGAAGATACAACATCGACCCGTGGTCTATCTGATCATTCCCCGGTTACAATGCAATTCCACACTTGCTCCCGCAGGCCCCCTTTCCTCTGGAGAATGTCCCCTTGGCATCTCCGCAGCCTGGGCCTATCATGATATGCTCAAAACCGCGATTACTACCTATTTAGCCGACAATGGCCCTTCTGCTCCTTCGAACACTGTCCTCTGGGAAGCCCTCAAGCCGACTGTCCGGGGCTATGAAATTAGCTATCGCACACAAGAGAAACGTATGCGTCGCCAAAAGCTTGAGGCCCTAGAAATGCGCCAGGCGTCCCTATCTTCCCAACTCAGTGCCAATCCCTGCCCTATCATTTGCCGCAATATAGTCCTCACACAGCAAGAAGTGCTTCAATATCTATTGGGCAAAGCCAAAGAGATCTGGGAGGCGTTGCAACACCAGATATATAAGTGGCGGTATAGTTCCAGCAAAATGCTCCACAGAGTCTGCCAAGCAGACGGCGCCCCAGCCGTCATACCTACTATTCGTGGCTCAGACGGGGCATGCACACGACACCGGCGGGGGTAGCTGAAGAATTTTGCGAAACACTTTACGTCCCTATACGCCCGGAAGGACCAGATCTCTGCCGAACTTAAAGCGGAGTTCCTCGTGGACATTCCACCTCGCAGACACCCCGACTCCTTCCAGGAGCGTCTGGAGACTCCAATAACACTAGAAGAAATGACTGGTGTCCTCAGTGCGATCCAGCCGGGTCGTGCCCTGGGCCCCAACGGGTTCCCCATGGAATTCCTCCGATCCCATATGCCTCTCTTGGGACCTCATTTATTGGCAACCATTGTGGACGCATCTGACCAGGCAAGGTTGCCAAGTGACTGGCGTCACATATAGATAGTACTCTTCCTCAAACCTGGTCGACCCCCTGAGGATCCATCTTCCTATCGCCCCATTTCCCTTATAAATTTTTAACCCAGATTGTTAGGGTAAGTCTTGCCCGACCACCCTAGGGGGTGCATTACCGATTTGATCCATCCTGATCAGTCGGGATTCATGCCACAGAGGGCCACTAGACATAACATCAGGAGAGTACATAATGCCATTGCTGCAGCCCCCGCTTTAGGTCATCCAGCTGCCCTTCTGTTAGCTGACATCGACAAAGCATTTGACTCACTAAGTTGGGTCTACCTTTTTCAGTTGCTCGAGGCAATCAACTTTGGACGCCGTTTCTTGGCATATGTATGCACGTTATACATGGATCTGGCGGCATCAGTTTGAATTGTGGGACACCACTCTCGCCCCTTTCTGATCTAGAGGGGTGCACGCCAGGGTTGCGCACTGTCTCCATTGTTCTTCGCCCTGGCGGTTGAACCTCTGGCGGCCTGGGTCAGTAGTAACCCGGTGCTCAGGGGATTCAATTGGTCCCCCTCAAGATCTGATCGCATAGCATTATATGCGGATGACGTTCTCTTTTTTATGGCAGACCCATGGTATTCTGGACCCCGTATATTAGAAATTCTTAGAGTATTTGGTGGTACCACCGGCCTCCACGCTAATCCAGCTAAATCCATCCTCTTCTCAGTGTGCGGACACCAAGGCCGCAAATCGTGGGCCGCACAGCTGTCCCAGGCCACAGATGGTTTCAGATATCTGGGATCTTTATCTCACCATGCCCTAAGATTTCATGGACACACAATATCACCCCACTGTTGATCAGTCTCAAAAACGAAATGACAATACCTTTCTGCTCTCCCTTTATCCCTCTATGGGCGCTCAGCCATCTTTAAGATGGTTTCCCTGCCTCTGATTTTATATCGCCTCCAAAATTTCCCTTATCCAATCCCTCGTGCGTGGTTTTCTCAAATAAACGCAATACAGAATAAGTTCCTCTGGGGCGGTGGATCTGTTCGCGTGGCGCTCCACACCTGCACACAATCCACTATTGTGGGGGGATTACGGCTGCTGACATTTATTCCTATTACGTTGCGTCTCACATCCTCGTAATCAATTAATTATGGTATAATTCTCCCACTGATCCGGCTTATGCTATTGAACACGCCGCAATGGAACTCGTCCCCTACTCCCCTTATTAAATAGATACACAAGGCTAGACCGTTTACCACCAGCTGGCAGGCAAGTCATACAGTTATGGAGGGCAAAAACCAGACAAATGGGATGGAAAGGGCGACTTACTCGACAGACCCCCTTGTGGCATGGTACATACCTCAGGACTGTTAACACACTTAGCGGGTTCCGGGGAGAACTTAATGGGATTTTCAACCCTTGGAGATGTTTTGAGGGGCGCTACTTTAAAATCATTTCAGCAATTACAGACTGATTTTGGCCTCCATAAATCACAATTGCATACATTTTTACAGCTCCGACACTCACTCTCTCTCCCCAGATCCGAAATATGGAGACTCTCCCTGAGTTCCAGCCCTTGGAGGGTCGCCTGTTGATGGGGGACCGTGGACTACACAAAATTAGGCAAATATACCAAACTTTGACAACACACACTCCTACCACTCTGGACAAGACCCGACTGGCGTGGCAGGCATATATTCCTGAATTGACAGATGATGATTCGGCTGAGGCGATTGCAAGTCCAAGGGGTGCAGCGGTCTCCACATGTTACAGGCTCATCCAATTCAAATATTTACCTAGCGTCCATTACACAAGAGTACTACTTTGGCGAATGGAGGTTATTCAATCCCCAGTATGTCTGCTGTGTGGCAGAGAGGACGGGTCCTTCTTCCATACGATATGGACTTGCACGGCCCAACAGCCCTTTTAGAATAGAGTTAGGTCATGTCTTATTGAGGTGTTGGGGTGGGTGCTCCCACTGGACCCACAGCTGTTTTTGTTGCATTCTACTGATGACATTGGGGGAACCGATACAAACAACATCTATTGTTCCTCGCCCTCACTATTGCCAAACGCGACATAGCACAGCGTTGGAAGGCATCGTCTACCCCGACTATAGGCAAATGGAAGACCGAATTGATAGGTGTATGGGATCCGAGATTGCAATGTTTGAGGCCAGGGGCTGCCCACGGAAACATCACAAGATATGGTTGCGGTGGGTGACATATCGTGGAATTGACCTGCCCCCTCTACCTGAGGTGGGCTCCTGAGCGATATCCTCCGCTCCCTGCCATGTGTCCCCCAATTGCTTATCGCTTGACTGTTTTATTATCTCACTGGGATGTGTATTTTGTATCTGCTGAATAATGTGCTGTACCACGAAATTTGACCACTGTCTGCATATTGTTTAGATTATTATTTTACATGCCTGTTCAGTAGGGATTGTTTATTTTCATGGAAATGGTTATTGATGCACATACTGTCCGAATGATTCAACGTGTCATTGTGGGGCTGTTGCCCGATTTATCGCAAAATGACCAAATAAAATCTGTTGTTAAAAAAAAACTCTTACACAACTCAAATAGACATCAACAAATTCTTATACTGCAATTCATACACAACTTATATAGACATCAAAAAAGTAGATTGAAAAAGATCTGCACACCTGCTCTAGTTTATACAATATGAGAAGGAGGAGGGGGGGAGAGAAGGAAAACAAACAGAGACATTAACGATTTGTCATACATTGTTGCACATTAAGTCCCTCAATGAAACTCAAACCCAGACTTGACTTTTTTTCGATGTTCTTGGGGCGAGTTGGGTTATTTAATTGTGCAGGGATAGGCGTCGACGCGTTTAGATGGACTCATTTAGATGTATGCCATCTTTTTCAAGACTTATATATTAGTTTCTCTCCTATGTTGGCACCGGGTGGTTGCCTTTACACGGAAATCCTGTTGGTAGATATATTTGGATCAGTGAATAACATAATCATACTGCTATTCAGCCATTCACCATCTTTTTACTATTTACGATATTTTGGCTTTATAAACAATAGCCAGCTCATCCACATTTCCATTGCAATGTTTCAATATAACATACTTAGGTTGAAGTCTTACTTTTACTCTAGATCTTCAGTCCTACCAATATGTGGGCTTCTATTAAAGGTTATGCCTCCCAAAGTGCCCTTAGTAACGTCAGGACTCATTCTGGGGAATCCTTGCTGGGGAAGCCCGCCCTTTCCTCCCACTCATTAATCACGTGGTTCATCTGCTGGTTTACCTTATTGCATTGTCCCTTTATAGTTCGTTATGGTGGGATTCTTAATTGTGGGTTTTTGCATCCTCGCAACTGTATCTTCAGCCAAATCTAAAAAAAATGTTAGATAATATTTTAACCGCATGGTCTTTCCTATTTGCCCATGTCTAATTCTCAGTCTTTTAGGTTGTTTCGTTACCTGTTAATCTTGTAGTCCCTCGGTATCAGTTAACACTCCTTCAATTGGTGTAAGGAAGGGGATAGGTAGATGCCTGTCTCCTATTGAACGATTAACAATAATTTTTGTTGTACATTTATTAAAAAGCATGCTTAAAGGCTACTCTTGTCTTCTATTTCTTTTGTCGATATACCTTAATTGTATTGTATTAGTTGCGTGGCTCTTATACTTCACCCGCTGCCGAACCATTGTGTGCTACAGTTCCAGCTTCCGGGTTGTGGCCTGGGATATAATTCAATTAGCGATATGTTATTTTAGTATTTTCTCTGTATTGTTTCGCAAGTTTAAAAGCAAATAATACTCTTTGTCCTTACCAAGTCTTGGGTATGGAAGGGTCCTAGGGTCGGGTGGGTTAGGAAGACGCTGTGTTCTTTTACTTGATTATACTGGCGTTCCTTAAAAATAGAGTTATGGGCTCTATTAGTTAAATATCCCACTACTAGGGTCTTATCTATGACTACCATGGATCCGATCTCCTTACCTTTGGATGTGTGGATCTTTGGACTGCACCCGGCCTCGTACGTTCGTGCTCGTCGAGATTGCTCTGACTGCTAGGCGATGCAGGCTCACATTGGCCCCCACTGTTAGGCCTGTATTGTCTGTGGATATTGGCTGCTGACGAAGTGGAGACGTGCCTGCTAAAACAGTGGAGAGTCCGCGATTTGTTGTGGCTCGCGGCCCCATCCGGAGCCCATCCCATATGAGCTCTCCCTGGGCCTAAGGGGATTGATTGAGTGCATTAGACGGTGAGGCCGCCTTCCTGCCGACAGACGCTGGTTCTCTCCCTGATCCTCTGAGTTTTCCTGGTGCATTATCCAAGACTGTATCCCCCTCGCCTCTGACATTCTAGTTCCGTCTGAGCCTGCCCCGAGGGTGTGGGCTAATTGCCCCTTCTTGTTTGCTTCACAGCCAGGGCCGACCATCCTAATGGGCAAGGGCGGGCCGAGTGGGGCTGGTCCCAAACATGGCACTATGGACCAATACACTACGGCTACTAGAGGTGCCGCTGGCAGAGATAGGGGCAGCTCGTCCTCAGATAACGCGGCCCTCCTGGTGCCAATCAACAGCGCCCAAGACATGCTGGATGCCAAGATCTGCGTGGTGGAATCCGAAGTCTAATTCCTACGCCAGGACCGTTGTAAGGAAGTGGACCAGATCACCGAAGCTGAAACTAGAGTCTCTACAGTGGAAGACTCAATGACCTCCCTTCAAAAGAAAGTAAACAAGCTAACCGTTGTCACGCAGGAACTTGCCTCCAGGGTGGAAGACGTGGAGGGCCGCGTTAGGAGGAACAACCTGCACTTGGTGGGCCTGGCCGAGGGCTGTGAGGGGGCATCCATGACAATCTTCATTACAAAGTGGCTCAAAGACATCCTGCCTGGCGACCTTCTATCCTCTGCCTTTGTTGTTGAGAGGGCACACAGGGCCCTGATGCAGAGGCCTCCCCGGGCGCGGCCCCAAGGTCTGTCATTGCAAAGATCATGAACTACGCAGACCGGGGCGCTATTCTGCGGGTTGCCAGGTCACAAACAGACAGCTTTATACTCAACTCTCGCTCAATCTTAGTATTCCCGGACTACACACGCCTGGTCCGGCAACAATGCCAATCTTTCATGGCCGCGAAGCGCAGACTTAGAGAGTTGAACGTTCAATACATGCTGTTATATCCGGCCCGGATGCGTGTAATCTACAACTCCAAGTCCTACTTCTTCGACACCCCGAGGCAGTCTTCGCGTGGCCGGATGAGCGTCCACAGCTCCGAGCGAACTCTCCATCTTCCTTAGACTTTGACTCCTCACGTAGCTCTTGCACTCAGCAGCTGCGCAGCAACAAGTCCAGAAGCGGCCGGGGCCGGGGTTGGACAGAGTGTCACCGAGCCTTGAGCTACCACCTTTATTGATCCAGACTGCTCCACACTCCAAATGGTGAACTGTAAGACACTGCATATGGTTGATTGTATATCAGTACTGTTGGTTTTCGGGTGTTCGTGGGTACTTGACCACAGGCTGCTGGGCTGTGGGCATCTTGCACTCCCTGTTTTTGTGGGGAGTGAGTGGTGGGGTGGGATCCTTTGGTGTGATATCTGGGAGCCCCCCGTTGGGGGTCCACTGTTCTTCAGACCGTGACAGATGCTCCTTGTTTTTGGTAGTGTCGGGTGGGGGGGGGGGGCTATCCCTTCGGATATGTTGGTTTATACATTTCATATGTTTTTGTACATGCAGATGGTGGGGTATTTTTCATATTGTCTTTCTAGCAGATCTCCTAGCTTCATTCAGCTTTTACTTTGACTCCAATGACACCCGGTGATGAAAACCTCCTTGGGAACGTAACAGGGGTATCTTGTAATATCTGGGGGCTACTTAATAAGGTAAAACGTGGGGCTGTTCTGCGACAGTCAAAGAGGTATGGGGCTGATATCCTCCTTCTACAAGAAACCCATTTAATGGGAACAAAAGCCCTGTGCTTCATTTGCTTTGGTGTCTGTCACATCTACCTCGCAGGGTTCACGAGGGGCTGCAGAGGGGTGGCGGTTCTTATCTATCACAGGGTTCAGTTTAAATATATCGCACATAGGGCAGATCCTGGGGGTCGATTCCTGTTCATCACGGGTACGATCTGTGGTGAACAGGTCACTATTGGTGGCATTATGCCCCCCCACCATTAGGCGTCACTTTTATTGAAAATGTATTGGGGGTCTGGGGTTCCCTTCCGGCTGGTTTGACACAGCTGGGAAATGCGCCAGGCGTCCTTATCTTCCCAACTCAGTGCCAATCCCTGCCCTATCATTTGCCGCAACTTAGTCCTCACAGAGCAAGAAGTGCTTCAATATCTATTGGGCAAAGCCAAAGAGATCTGGGAGGTGTTGCAACACCAGATATATCAGTGGGGGCATAGTTCCAGCAAAATGCTCCACAGATTGTGCCAAGCAGACGGCGCCCCAACCGTCATACCCACTATTCGTGGCTCAGACGGGTCATGCACACGACACCGGCGGGGGTAGCTGAAGAATTTGCGAAACACTTTACGTCCCTATACGCCCGGAAGGACCAGATCTCTGCCGAACTTAAAGCGGAGTTCCTCGTGGACATTCCACCTCGCAGACACCCCGACTCCTTCCAGGAGCGTCTGGAGACTCCAATAATACTAGAAGAATTGACTGGTGTCCTCAGTGCGATCCAGCCGGGTCGTACCCTGGGCCCCAACGGGTTCCCCATGGAATTCCTCCGATCCCATATGCCTCTCTTGGGACCTCATTTATTGGCAACCATTGTGGACGCATCTGACCAGGCAAGGTTGCCAAGTGACTGGCGGCACACATAGATAGTACTCTTCCTCAAACCTGGTCGACCCCCTGATGACCCATCTTCCTATCGCCCAATTTTTAACCCAGATTGTTAGGGTAAGTCTTGCCCGACCACCTTAGGGGGTGCATTACCAATTTGATCCATCCTAATCAGTCGGGATTCATGCCACAGAGGGCCACTAGACATAACATCAGGAGAGTCCATAATGCCATTGTTGCAGCCCCCGCTTTAGGTCATCCAGCTGCCCTTCTGTTAGCTGACATTGACAAAGCATTTGACTCACTAAGTTGGGTCTACCTTTTTCAGTCTATCGTATGATTTCTTCAAGGTACACGGTAAATTAAAAGGGTAGTTTCTTTCAATGTAATTATAAACAGGCTTCACGGTGCTAGGTCAAAAATTTGGATGGCTTGGATACAACGACATAGAGCCTGGAATCTGGTTGAAAGTCTGAATTAATCAAGGCCGGGACGAACGAATGAATCAAACATGGCATAGATACAGGATTGTTGCTGTGTTTCTGATGTTTACTCTAACGAAGCTCCGATCGGCAAACCTCCGGCGTCTGATGTCACGAAAACCATTTTAATTTACTGTGTACCTTGAAGAAATCATACGATAGAATAGTCTCTCAAGTACTAAGAATTACATCCTTTCAAGCAATATAGCAGAGCCATCCATGCCTTGCTTTGTTTTCCTGTTTTTAGTGTGGTAATTTCCTGAAGCAGGCTTATGTTACGCCGAAACGCGCGTCGATAATTACTACTGTATTGTGTATTTTTAACTCAGATTTTTTATATGGATTTTATGTATTGTTTAAAATAAATAAATATGATCTGTTATGTTATACTTCTCCAATATACTGAAGTTGACACATAACATTCAATAAAATATGCTGAATTTCTTTTAAATATTGGTTTCTCTGATTTTTTATTTTTGTTGAGCCCTTCATGCAGTACTGTTATTATCATTTAATAATTGCCTAGGAAATATATTTTCTCGCATTATTGTTTCCCTGTCCTAGGAATTTTGTGACTTAGAATTCAGGGGGCCTTTGATATTCACAAGCATTTTCAATATATTCAATGAAGCCATGGTTGCTGCTTTAATATTTTATGCAACTAACTACCATTGACAAAGCCAATAGTTCTGGCTTGTTGTAGGTGTAACTTTACTTGTTGTGGTATATATCTGGATACAATGACAGAAGAGGCAAAATACCAGTCGGGCAGCACACTATGCTAAGCACAGACTTTTAGCTTAGGTGTTTTAAGCCACGCCCTTAATTACATCGAACATCTCCTTTGAAGAGACCCACCAGGTTTTTCATAGCACTTAAAGCCCTGGAAACAACACCATGTTACAGTCACCTCATACCTTGGGACTAGGCATCATGCATGACTCATGTCTTCCAAGGTTTCAGATTGCCTATGTGCAGGGGCATAGTGAACCCTACCCCCATCTCACCCCTTGATTTAGGAACTACAGCAAGGGTGAAATTCTGATGGGCCTCTTCTGTCTGCAACTCTGCAGACAAAAGCTCAGCTGACAATTAATGTGAAATGGTGGGTGAGTGTGTAAGTGAAGGGATGGGTGGGTGGATGGCTGGATGGATTAGTGGATGGGTGAATGGATGAATGAAAGGGTGAATGGATGGATAATGAGAGAAAGGATGGATGGATGGAAGAGTGAGTGGAAGGATGGATGAGAGAAAAAATGAAAATAGATGGATGAATGGGTGGATGGGTGTATGGATGGGTAAAAGGGTGGATGGATGAGTGAAAGGGTGGAGAGATGAGTGAAAGGGTGGATGATGGGTGAGTGATTGGGTGGATGGATGAATGAAACAATGTATGGGTTGATGAACTGATAAGTGAAAGGGTGAATGGATGGATGTATGAGTGAAATGGTGGATGTGCGGATGGATGAGTGAATGAAAGAGAGGGTAGATGGACAAAAGATGGATAGCTGAGTGAAGGAGTGGAAGGGTGGCTAGATGAGAGAAAGGATGGATGACTGAAAGGATGGATGAGTGATAGGGTCAATGGATGGATTCATGAGTGGATGAGTAGATGGATGGGTGGGTGGATGGATGGAAGGAAGGATGGCTAAGTGAAAGGGTCGATGGAGAGGGAAAGGGCGGATAGATGGATGACTGAAAAGGTGAATGGGTGGAAGGATTAGTGACAGGGTGGATCTAAGAGTAAGTGAAAGGATGGCTGGATGGGTGAAAGGGTAAATGGCTGGATGGATGAGTGAATGGATAGGTGGAAGAGTGGATGGATGAATGTACTGATGGATAGGGTGAATGTGTGGATGGAATGATAATGGATAGATGAGTGAAAGGGTGGATGGAGGGATGGATTAATGAAATGTTGGATGGAAAGCTCCATGATGAATGGGTTTGCAAATGGTTGAATATGTTTGATATAGATGGGCTTACTTATATACTATTGTGTGACCCCCTCTGATGTGTCTGTAAAATGTACCTTTTGTCCTAAAGATTTGTCCTGAATTTTGACCTCCTGTTCTGAACTTTTGTCCTGAATTTTGATCCTTTGTCCTGAATTTGTACACTCACCGTCCTGAATTTGCACCCATGCCAGTTGGTCACCCTAACATCAGCATTTCCAATTCACAGTCCTACCCTCTGAGCTGAAATAGGCACTATTGGTCTTCACAAATGTGTCAGCTCCTCTAGTGGCAATACTACATCACAAAGGGATCTTCCTTCATCCTTATTTGGACTACTGACTTATCCATGCTGCTTCAAAAGTCCAATTGTTCTAGCAAATGTAAAGTGTGCCATTTGTTCCCAGCAGTCACAGATTTCTAATAAACTGGGAGTAGTCACAGCTAATTCAGTGTCAGGACATATGCTTCACTGGGGCCAGTTTCTGTAGAGTTGAGCAGTTGGTGCCCCTGCTGTTGGGGAGAAGTCTTAAAATTCAGGCTCACATTTGAAATCTCCTGTCCCAATCAACTCTGGCAGAAGCCTCGTGGTTGCAGGCTCATGGGGATTTAGCTGCGACAATATTTCTGTGCCCTGGGCCAGGTTTAATCCCCATAGAATTATGAGCCGTACTCTAAACTGGTGGAGTCCAGGTTCACAGGATCTTTCTATTTGGGTTCCAATGTCCAGTTCCACCACCTTGAGTGAGACAGAGACAGACATCTGGCTCAAACCAGGTTCGGGCCTTCATTCACCTATAGCCTGCGGTGGTGACTCGCTTTGAGTCTCCCCATACAGCCTTTCCTGGAGTTGACTCAATTCTGGGCTCTTAAATGCTAATGCTAATGTACTTGTAAATAATAAATCTGTCACCTAAATGGTATCCTGGCAATAAGGAGACTGCTGGGAGCCAAAGAAGCTAAGAAGAGAGCAGAGCAGTTAAGCAGAGAACAGAAAGGATTTCAAGACATTACGAAAGCAAAGGTGATTGCAAAGGAGTCTAATGTTGAAAGGAAGAGAGTTCCCATGTCCGACAGTGAGGGATGAGAAAGAACCGCCTCTAGAAAGCAAGAGCCAGTTCTTGGGTAAGACAAGGCGACAAATGCAAGAAGATCACAAGTGAGTGAGAGGGGGAGCAGTGATGAGGTTTGGATTGGAGGACGGAAAGGTCAAGAAAGTGGAAGGCACGGTGGACCAGTCGTAGAGCTTAAAAATTGTTATCTGAGAGATCAGCAGCCAGTGTAGAGAAGAAAGGTAGTGGGAAGAGGGAGTCTTTCACAGAAAAAGAACGATGAGCATAACTGCAGAGCTCTGAATGCACTCCAAATGATGATGGGCAGGGGGTGGAAAGTGTAGGCAGAGTGCATTGTATTAGTCCAGGTGAGTGAGTACAATGGCCTGAATTAGTGTCTGATGAGATGGGGGAAAGGGACACTTTTACACAGGGTACAACGGTAGTCGGAACATGAAGATCAGAATTTACTAATCTGTGTGGCCAAGGAGAGGATGCAATGTGGATTTAGCAGACTGCGGTAGGTTCAGGTCCGAGGTTAGAGGGCTGCCAATCAGAAGATCAAAAGGTTGCATCTTTTCTTATTTCCATCTCATCTGCCTAAGTTTTAACAACTTCAGGCAGAAAGGCAGGAAGTGGCGTTTTAGAAGCCTTTAAAGCAGTTGTACCTGCGCTAGCTCAGTAGTTTCATATCGTCAACAGGAGATAATTCAAAAGATCTGAAAAGATGTGCAATGGGGAAGTGTGAATGCCAATGAGAGGGGACTATGAGAGGATCTTTGAGGGGCCACATGCGCAACAGAATTAAACTGTGAGCAGAAGGGGTGAGGATGCATTGCTGGACTGTGATTGGTCAGACAGAACTAAATCCATGAAACAGCCTTGTTGCAGACTTCTACAGACTGGTGACAGAAGCGACAGTGTCATGCTAATCTGTGTTTACTCAGCTGAAAGGTCGTGTAGTATGAAGGCAGCAGAGCCGCCTTGGTCAACTAGAAGGCGGAAATCATCCAATACTGACTCTAGTGCGGTTTCGTATGAACTTCCATTCTTTGTTTTTCTGAACATTCTTCATCAGTTGATCACGAGTTCCATCCCATATTGGAGCTTTTAATCATACCTGATGTATTTGCTATACGCATAAAATAAACAGCATCCAATCTCTTCATCACAAACGCTCCATTAGTCCACCGTGGCTTAATGGCGAAGCCACTTATATTGTGCTACAATAAACCCCCTGGCTCCCAACATGAGAATTATAACATATACATGCTAGGACAACTTGGTTGGGGCCCAGTGGTTGTTTTTCTAGTTAATTTAAGCATTAAGCTCACATGTGACACCAGAGAGTGAAGAGGTTAGGACTGGGGTAGTTGAATTCAGACAAGAGGTAAGGTAATGATACTTCATGGCGGATCACTGAAAGAATGTCGATGACAAAAATATAGACTCACCAAAATATCGAGTTAAAAATATAGAATGCAAAAATATCGACTTCCTATCTCCAAACAGGTAAGTACAAAAATATTGAATCAAAAATATTGTTGTAAAAATATAGTTAGTCAAAATATCAATTTTTTAAAATGTATTCAAAGTAATTGAAAATAATGAAATAATAATTATAATTAATTTAAACATACTTAAAATACTTAAATAACCTTAAAATTAATAAATAATTAATGCAACTTAAAAAACAATTTAATAAAAAAAAAAAAATATATATATATATGTATATAAACATAGTATTAATACAAAATATACAATATTTTTACTGTAGGATAGCGAAAGGGTTAAATTTACTATTACCACTCCAGTGAGTGCAACAGTAGAGAAAACATTGGCTAGCGTAGCAGTAAAAATTACTATTCCCACTCCAGTGAGTGCAACAGTAGGGAAAGCATTGGATAGCGTAGAGGTAAAAATTACTATTTCCACTCCAGTGAGTGCAACAGTAAGGAAAGCGTTGGATAGCGTTGAGGTAAAAATTACTGTTCCCACTCCAGAGAGTGCAACAGTAGGGAAAGCGTTGGATAGCGCAGGCATAAAATTTACTATTACCACTCCAGTGAGTGCAACAGTAGGGAAAGCATTGGATAGCGGGAGGGTAAAAATGACTATTCCCACTCCAGAGAGTGCAACAGTAGGGAAAGCGTTGGATAGCAGGAGGGTAAAAATTACGATTCCCACTCCAGAGAGTGCAACAGTAGGGAAAGTGTTTGATAGCGTAGGGGTAAAAATTACTATTCCCACTCCAGAGAGTGCAACAGTAGGGAAAGCGTTGGATAACGCAGGCATAACATTTACTATTCCCACTCCAGTGAGTGCAACAGTAGGGAACGCGTTGGATAGCGTAGGGGTAAAAATTACTATTCACACTCCATAGAGTGCAACAGTAGGGAAACTAAATACTTCATATATGAATAAAAAGTAAATTAAATATTAATAACAATTACAAATTAATTAAAAGTAATTAACAATTTTTTATAATATAATAATGAATTAAAAATACAAAATAATTATTAAAAATATTTACCTATTAATGCAAATTATTTACCAATTAACAATTATTTAATTAACAATTAAAAAATAATTTAAAATTACAACAAAACAAAACCAATAAATAAATTAAAATATTTAATTAATTACAATTAAATTACTTCCCACCTTATTCCCCTACAAATCCACAACCCGCAACAGAAAATAAATTAATAAAATTAACATAATTATCAATTCATCAATTAATTAAAAATTAATTACCGATTATATTTTAATTAATTACCAATTACAAATTTAAATATAAATTAATTCAAAATAAATACCAATAAATAAATTTAAAAATGTAATTCACTATAATTAAATTACTTTCCACCCTATTCCCCTATAAACCCACAACCCGCTACAGTAAATAAATTAATAAAACTAACATATTTATCAATTAATCAATTAATTAAAATTATTTACCAATTATATTTTATTTAATTACCAATTAATAATTAATTAACAATTCAAAATAAATACCAATAAATAAATTAACATATTTAATTAATGATATTTAGATTACTTCCCACCCTATTCCCCTATAAACCCACAACCTGCTACAGATTTATACTACGCAAAAATTAAATACCATAAAATTAATTAATTAAAATAAATTATAAAATAAATATACACTTTTCACACATATATCAACATAAAAAATACTTTAAAAAATTAGATATTAATAAAAAATTAATATTAACTTACCCCAATTTCGATATTTTTGTTGTCTATATTCTGTCATTCTATATTTTTGTTGTCTATATTCTGTCCATTCGATATTTTGTCAATTCTATATTTTGAATTCGATAATAATGCTATTCTATTCGATATTTTTGTAGTCTATATATTCTGTCATTCGATATTGTGTCCATTCTATATTTTTGATTTGATATTAATGTAAATCGATATTAAAAACTCAATATTTTGAGTGAATACCCTTTACGGCAAGGTCTTTTCAGAGGGCTGGTATCCTACATCCTCCTCGAGGCCCTCTATTTCCACCTGGAAGACACCACAGACTCTAACTCCACGGCCCTCCTTGACAGGGTCAGCAACCTTGGACACACCCAGCTCATCCAAGGACCAACCCACGTAGCTGGCCACACTCTCAACCTTATTTTCTCCTCCAACAACAGGCTCACCAACACCATACAACTGAGCCCACAAGGTCTGACCACTACATTATATAGATATCTGCCCACCAAGTCACCGCACAAGAAAACCCAAAGCACTATCAAAACACTGGGACCAAGACCCTACTAGAACATACACCCAACCACACAGGGAACCTAGATGTCAGCACCAAACTCTTCAATAAATGGCTTGCCGACTGCACCAACCACACTGCACCCACCAGAAACAAATGTACCCAAAAAATAAATGTCCCAGCTGGCGCACAAACGACTTTAAGGAGTCCAAGCACCACTGCAAACAACTTGAGAGAAAATGGAGACTTGACAAAAACACCACAGCAAGATCCACATACAAAGCCACCCTCAACCTCTATCACCAAAAAAACATGAGCTACAAAGAAAAGACACATAACTCTCAAACATGAATCCAGCTGCAACAATGGCAAAGAGCTCTTCACCATTGTTAAGATGTTCTCCAATCCCCCAGCTGCCAACAGCAACATCAGCCCATCCCAAGCAGTCTACAACAACTTCTCAAACTTCTTTGAACAGAACATTGTCAAGATCTACAACGCATTCGACCCAGAGCATACTGATACAAACTCCTCCAACCTCTTTCATTGAAAAACACTAACTAAGCAACTGGAAGCCTCTCTCGAATGAAGAAACCACCGCCCTGGTGAATATCATCCACTCAGGACCCCCTCAGACTCATGCCCCAACTTCATATACAACTGTGGAAGAACCATCCTCTCCCCGTGCTCACCACTATCATCAATACCTCCATTGCCACTGCAACCTTCCCGTCTTGCTGGAAAAATGCAGAAGTCAACGCCTTATTGAAGAAACCAACAGCGGACTCCAACGCCCTCAATAGCTACAGACCCATCTTGATCCTGTCTTTTGCAGCTAAAGTCATGGAGAAAGCCATCAACACCAAATCGGTGCTCATCAAGAACTCCTTCAACTTCTAAATAGCTCTCAATCAGGATTTTGCACCAACCAAAGCACAGCACAGAGACAGCCCTCTCTGTGGCCACTGATGACATCAGAAGCATCCTCGACTGAGGAGAATTTTAGCATCACTCATCTTCCTCAACCTCTCCACAGCGTTCCCACAAGTCACTCATCAGAAAGCTTCATCACTTGGGTATCTGCAGAATGGCCCTCAAGTGGATATATTCTTTCCTCATGGACAGAACTCAACAAGTTAGACTTACCCCTACACCTCAGTACCCACCAAACTCAATTGCAGAGTCCCTTAAGGGTCAGAGCTCAGCCTAACACCCCTGGCAGATATTGTCAGTAGGCCTGGGCGGTAAATTCTGTTCCGCTCGCGGAATTTGGGTAATTTCGCGTTCCGCGGAGAACGCGAAATTGCTGAAAATTCTGCATTCCGCAACTTGGCTAAATTTTATGCGTGTTCACATTCTCAAATGCGTGTTCACAAGATATTTCCTCCCGAGCATGCAAACAGCAATTGCGAACAGGAAAAAACCATTGCGAACAAGCAATTCTGCGTGTTCGCAGAATTTCTGCGTGTTCACAGAGATTTTTTACCGTTTCGCGGAGGTTTGCATAACGCGATTACGCAAATACCGCCTAACCCTAATGTGTCAGAGCCCAGGTCATCAACATAGAATCCTACACCAATGACACACAGCTGATTGTCTCCCTTACTAACTCGACCAGCACCGCCAAAACACATTTCTCCAATTGCAAAAGCAACATCACTGCTTGGAAGAAAAACAACTGCCTCTAGCTCAACACAGACAAAACTAAAGTCCTGAACTTCAGCAACAACCACTCCCCTTGGGACGCCTCTTAGTGACCCTCCAAACGTATGCCCTCACCAACCCCTGTAGACCATGCCAAGAACCTTGGGATCATCCTGGACACTAACCTCTCCATGAGCAGAAAGATCAACGCCGCCTCCTCATCGTGCTTCCACACACTGCAGATTGTATACAAGATTTCCAAGTAGATTCCACTGAACACCAGATGAACAGTCAACCAGGCTCTTATCACAAGTAGACTTGATTTCAGAAACGCCCTTTGCATCGGAATCCCGGCCCATGTCCTACGCCGACTCCAAATCACACAGAATGCCGCCACCTAAGTCATCCTGAACATCCTGCGAATTAACCAGATCTCTCCACACCTCAACAATCTCCACTGACTCCCAGTCCATGAAAGATGTAAGTTGAAGCTACCTACTCACGCTTACAAAGCTCTCCACAACACCGGTTCAGCTTACCTCAACTACCGCCTCAACTTCTACCAACCCACCAGACACCTTTGATTTGCATCCCTGGCAAGAGCACATCTCCCTCACATCAAAAAGACCAGAAGCAGAAGACGCTCCTTCTCATACCTCGCAACCAAGACTTGGAACCTCCCCCTCCCTCATGGACTTCGGAAGGAACATCAAGACATGGCTCTTCTAGACAAAACAAGCATGATCCTCTCCCCTGCCCCCTCAGGCCCGCCCTACTCAGCGCCTGGACACACTTACAGGTGATTAGCTGAGTTCTACAAATTTGTATAACATAACATGACAGAGAGCACCTAGGAGAAAGCAATGGTCAGACCACAACAATTGCAGGGCCCGGAGAAAAGGCACTACGGTCAGGAGACTAGAAGAGAGGCTATGTTCAGCTTGAGGGGTGCGGCTCTTCTCCATGCAAGCCATACGTTTTACTGCAGAGATGGGTTGGACCTGGATACTCTCATCTTAGTGCTGGCCTGGGCAGTCCTGTTTATGTCTCTCAGAGGAACACCTCACATGATGAGCCCTCCTAGCACTAATGACAACCGCACTCCTTTGAGGTGACATCTCTTCAGCGACTACTTGCATTCAGCTCAAGCAGTTATCAGAGCATTCTTAGTCAGCCACTTCTCTTTAGGAAGTTACCCTTAACCTCCTTCAGTCACTGTCAATCACACCCGAGTCTTCCATGCAAGTGCTGCAGACATGACTCCTTTCACTCCTGGTTTGGTCATAAAAGATCAACGCAGAGCATACATGGCATCTAAACATCCTAAAACAATATTTGTGCTTTCTGTATTGAACTTCCATTATAAATAAACATTCATGATTTTTATGCTTTACTCATTTCAAGAAGGCATTTTTAATTGAGTATGATCTACGGTTCACCTCTATCTAATATCCTTTAGGACACATTGCCTCACTTGTTCCTGATGACACCATCCCCGATTCTGCTGAGGCGCTTTTCCTTAGATTATCAGATAATATAGCATCAATAATAATAATATAATAATAATCCACAGTTGTAAACGGCACAATCACCCGTAGGGGTCTCTAGGCGATGGGGGCCGTCGGGAAGATTAAGAAAGCTATTGCCCAGAGTCACATGGTGCTGGGCTAATCTGCTGCCAGTGCCGGGGATTGAACCCTGATCCCCAGATTCCAGAGTCTGTCGCCCTAGCCGCGGCGCCACATCTCTTCCTCACATTCATGGAATTTGAAGTGAAAATTAAAGGTAGACTACATCTCATAAAAAAACATGTCTCGAAAGTACTAAATCATGTCAGTTAAGATGCTTTTTTAGAGAAAAAAATACATATCATAGCGTTATATAATTTCCATAAATATTAGCAAATATGTCAGGGAGTCTTGGCTATTGATGGTATTCACAATTTGTTTTTATTGTAAAAAATGCCATATTTGATGTATACCAGTAGCTTTGATGCACATTGTTAGGTTTTGTAGCCTGCATAAATGTTATCCTTAACACTGGTTAAAAACTGTGCATTAAGTTATCGCAATGACCAAGGCCATGTTATTAGCTGGCCTGAAATTCCGTTTATGTCCGATCCCGGTAATTCCAGTAGGGTGCTAATAAAGCACTCCAGAGACTCTTTTCCCCATGTACAGTTTGCTAGATGTTAGGTTGAAAGAGGAAGAATCAGATGTAATCCTGTGCACAAACTCCAATACAGTAGATTCTTCTGTATCTCAGCCTGTGGAAAGGGGGATGGGGCACATGTGTGTTCCTATGCTAATACTGTAAAATGCAGTCTTGGAATTATCCTGAGTCAACATTACCAGCTGCTAAATCTTAAATCCTCATTATCTTGAGTCAAAATTATCAGCTGTTAAACACTAAATTGATTTCTTGTAGTAGGGCTGGAAGGCATGAGCAAGATGCAGGTTTTGAAGGGTGCTAGTGGGACCCTCATGAGACTGTTGAGGAGGCTTCTCCTCCTCTTCATTGGAGTTCTCCACAGTGATGACTGCAGAAAGGGGAATTTAGCCTTAAGTGCAAATGCACTACTTGTATTATTTCTTCTCTGTGGGAAAAACATGTATCCTTCCACAACCACAGTAGGTTTTGGGTGATTCGTCCTCCATCACTTCCTGGAAGCAGAATTACTCCAGACCTCGGCTGAAATAAACCTGCAGCTATTTTCATGGAGGCAAGGGGACCAGTTTGAGAATATTCATCAATGCATATGCTTCTAGGTGTTCCTACTAAGTTTTAAGTCAGACCACAGACTGGAACCCCCACATCTCACACCTTAAGTGGGATTTACTGAAGTGGATTTCACTGCACTCTTGGTGAAGAAATCTACAGGAATAAATGGATATCCACTTGCCAGGAGCACTTTTATGAATTCTTGGCAGGAGAAAAACAAGCATTGGCATAGCCAATAGGTCTCGCATTTGGGACCTTATAAGTGTTTAGCCATGCAACAGTTGGTGTTGCTGCACCAAGGATATTCTGCTGCATAACCAAAAAGCGAGACCTATTGGCTATGCCAATTCTTGTTTGTTTTTTGTTGCTGTTTTGTTTAAGTTGCCAGGTCTAGCTGGACATGGTTTTTGTTAACAGTTCTTTGCATCAAATGAACTTGTTTTCATTGCTCTGAATGTTGTTTCCATTCTGGTTGTAGGAAGCAGTCATTCCCGGGAGTGTGGGGGCTGCCTAGCTGTGCGCATGCACCAAACTTTGCAAATGAGAAAGAGCCTGGTGCAGGCGCAATTTACAAGTGTGGATTAAGTGAGCCCCAGTCAGCATGACTCACTCACACAGGAGTACATGCACTGCATCTGCATACTCAGCATGGTTTAAGGAAACTCAAACCACTCCCTCCCAGGCATCGAACACATATTTACCAAGAAACTCTGAGAATTGCTTGCCTGCTGCACTGATGGCTGGTGGTGTGTGTGCCTGGTGAAAGCGTGCTCTGACGGCTGGTAGTGTGTGTGCCTGGTAAAAGCGTGCACTGACGGCTGGTAGTGTGTGTGCCCGGTGAAAGCGTGCACTGACGGCTGGTGGTGTGTGCGCCTGGTGGAAGCGTGCACTGATGGCTGGTGGTGTGTGTGTCTGGTGGAAGCGTTCACTGACGGCTGGTGGTGTATGTGCTTGGTGGAAGCATGAACTGACGGCTGGTGGTGTGTGTGCCTGGTGGAAGTGTGCACTGATGGCTGGTGGTGTGTGTGCCCGGTGAAAGCGTGCACTGACGGCTGGTGGTGTGTGTGCCCAGTGAAAGTGTGCATCAATGGCTGGTGGTGTATGTGTGCCTGGTGAAAGCATGCACCAATGGCTGGTAGTGTATGACGGCTGGTGGTGTGTGTGCCTGGTGGAAGCGGGTACTGACAGCTGGTGGTGTGTGTGCCTGGTGGAAGCGTGCACTGACAGCGGGTGGTGTGTGTGTCTGGTGGAAGCGTACACTGACGGCTGGTGGTGTGTGTGCCCGGTGGAAGCGTGCATTGATGGCTGGGGGGGTGTATGCCCGGTGAAAGCATGCACTGACGGCTGGTGGTGTGTGTGCCTAGTGAAATCAATCAATCAATCAATCAATCAGTGACACTTATAAAGCGCGCTACATACCCGTAGGGTCTCAAGGCGCTGGGGGGGGGGGGGGGTGCCGCTACTGCTCGAACAGCCAGGTCTTCAGCTTCTTCCTGAAGGAGAGGTGGTCTTGGGTCAGGCGCAGGTCGGACGGGAGGGAGTTCCAGGTCTTGGCGGCCAGGTAGGAGAAGGACCTTCCTCCTGTGGTTGCTCTTCGGATGCGGGGGACGGCGGCGAGGGCGTGGTTGGCTGATCGGAGGTGGCGTTTGGGAGCGTAGAAGTTGACTCGGCTGTTGAGGTAGCTCGGGCCTTGGTCGTGTAGGGCTTTGTGTGCGTGGGTGAGGAGGCGGAAGGTGATTCTCTTGTTGATGGGGAGCCAGTGAAGGTCTCTCAGATGTCCGGAGATGTGGCTGGATCGTGGGATGTCGAGGATGAGTCTGGCTGAGGCGTTTTGGATCCGCTGGAGTCTCTTCTGGAGCTTGGCGGTGGTCCCGGCGTAGAGGGCGTTGCCGTAGTCCAGTCGGCTGGTGACGAGGGCCTGGGTGACGGTCTTCCTGGTCTCTGTGGGGATCCACCAGAAGATCTTCCGTAGCATGCGTAGGATGTTGAAGCACGCCGAGGAGACGCTGTTGACTTGCCTGGTCATGGAGAGGGAGGAGTCCAGGATGAAGCCCAGGTTACGTGCATGGTCTGTCGGTTCGGGTGCGGTGCCCAGGGCGGGAGGCCACCAGGAGTCGTCCCAGGCGGAGGGAGAGGAGCCCAGGATGAGGACCTCCGTCTTGTCCGAGTTCAGTTTC
Source organism: Lissotriton vulgaris (assembly GCF_964263255.1). Lineage (NCBI taxonomy): Eukaryota > Metazoa > Chordata > Amphibia > Caudata > Salamandridae > Lissotriton > Lissotriton vulgaris. The sequence continues at coordinate 1,153,845,133 of NC_141695.1, read as the reverse complement.
AGGCGGCTGGTCGTCATCCACTCGGCTACCTCTTTCATCCCTTCGTGTAGGTTGGCTCTGGCGGAGGCGGGGTTGTTGGTCAGGGAGAGGATCAGCTGGGTGTCGTCGGCGTAGGAGATGATGCTGAGGTGGTGTTTGCGTACGATGGCCGCGAGGGGGCTCATGTAGACGTTGAAGAGGGTGGGGCTCAGGGATGATCCTTGGGGGACGCCGCAGATGACTTCGGAGGCCTCTGACTTGTACGGTGGTAGGCGGACTCGCTGTGTTCTTCCGTCGAGGAAGGAGATGATCCATTCCAGCGCCTTGTCCTGGATTCCGATGTTGCTGAGGCGCCGTGTTAGGGTGCGGTGGCAGACCGTGTCGAATGCCGCGTGAAAGTGTGCACTGATGGCTGGTGGAGTGTGTGCCTGGTGGAAGCGTGCACTGACGGCTGGTGGTGTGTGTGCCTGGTGGAAGCGTGCTCTGACGGCTGGTGGTGTGTGTGCCTGGTGATAGCGTGCACTGACGGCTGGTGGTGCGTGTGCGTGGTGAAAGCGTGCACCGATAGCTGGTGGTGTGTGTGTGCCTGGTGAAAGGGTGCATTGATGGCTGGTGGTGCGTGCCTGGTGGAAGCGTGCACTGATGGCTGGTAGTGTGTGACAGCTGGTAGAGTGTGCCTGGTGGAAGCTTGCACTGACTGCTGGTGGTGTGTGTGCCTGGTGGAAGCGTGCACTATGGCTGGTGGTGTGTGTGCCTGGTGGAGGCATGCACTGACAGCTGGTGGTGTGTGTGTGCCTGGTGGAAGTGTGCACTGAAGGCTGGTGGTGTGTGTGCAGCGTGGAAGCATGCACTGATGGCTGGTGGTGTGTGTGCCTGGTGGAAGCGTGCACTGATGGGGTGGTGTGTGTGCCTGGTGGAAACGTGCACTGACGGCTGGTGGTGTGTGTGCCTGGTAGAAGCGAGCACTGACAGCTGATGTTGTGTATGTCTGGTGGAAGCAGGCACTGATGGCTGGTGGTCTGTGTGCCTGGTGAAAGTGTTCACTGACAGCTGGTGGTGTATGTGCCTGGTGGAAGCGTGCACTGACCGCTGGTGGTGTGTGTGTGCCCGGTGGAAGTGTGCACTGACGGCTGGTGGTGTGTGTGCCTGGTGAAAGAGTGCACTGACGACTGATGGCGTGTGTGCCTGGTGGAAGAAGGAGAATTCACAGTGATAGAAGACACAAATGGTGTGTGTGCCTGGTGGAAGCGTACACTGATGGCTGGTGGTGTGTGTGCCTGGTGGAAGCGTGCACTGACTGCTGGTGGTGTGTGGGCCTGGTGGAATTGTGCACTGACGGCTGGTGTTGTGTGTGCCTGATGAAAGCGTGCACTGACGGCTGGTGGTGTGTGTGCCTGGTGGAAACAGGAGCATTCACAGTGATAGAAGGCACAAAGGGTGTGTGTGCCTGGTGGAAGTGTGCACTGACGGCTGGTGGTGTGTGTGCCTGGTGGAAGCATTCATTGACGGCTGGTGGTGTGTGTGCCTGGTGGAAGTGTGCACTGACGGGAGGTGGTGTCTGGTGGAAGCGTGCACTGACGGCTGGTGGTGTGTGTGCCTGGTGGAAGCATGCACTGATGGCTGGTGATGTGTGTGCCTGGTGGAAGGGTGCACTGATGGCTGTTGGTGTGTGTGCCTGGTGAAAGCGTGCACAGACGACTGATGGTGTGTGTGCCTGGTGGAAGCAGGAGCATTCACAGTGATAGAAGACACAAATGGAACTGACAAAGAGGAGGGGGAGGAGGGGGAGAAGGGAGGGGGAGTGCAAGTGGAGGAGCATAATTCACAGCTAGGAGACACAAATGAAGCTGATTAGGTTGGAGGGGGAAAAGGGAGGGGGTAGTGCAAGCAGGGGAGCCTGGTTATAGCAATAAAAACACAGATGGCAGCTGTGCACGTGCACATGCTCTTGAACGCAAGCTGTAGGCCAGCAAAAGCCGTTGGTGGCACTTTCAAAAGCCACTTACTAAATGTCTCGAAGAGACAGCACATGCACTATCTCAGGAGAGACCTAAAAAGACAGATTTGGTTGTAAACTTTACATTTACAACTGAATTTTCCTTTGCACGTGGCAGTGGTGCAGACATTCCTTTTGTATAGCCAAGAGTTTCCAGCTTTGCTATTGTCAGGGCTGCTACAAGTATGCATTATGAATTACCAATTTCTTCCAGGATCCTTTGTTGATTTTTGCACCTACCACATCCATCTTCTTGGCGCAACAATGTCCCAACATGGCACTCCCATTTCCAGTATCTTTGAGCCAGTCCTGGTAGGGGATCGCTGACATAATATCAAGGGACATAATATCGACTACCAAAAATATCGGCGACAAAATTTCGACAGACAGGATATCGACTTTGTATCTACAAACAGGTAAGTACAAAAATATTGAGTAAAAAATATCGTTTACAAAAATATAGTTTGTAAAAATATCAACTTTATTAAAAACAATGTTGAATTAAATTAATATTAAAAATGATTTACTAAAATATACTTAAAAATACTTAAATTACCTTATAATAATTAAATAATTAATTAACGTTATAAAAAATGTTTTACAATCATATTTGTTAAAACATATATATATATAGTAACATAATATAATTACAAAATATCCAATATTATTACTGTAGGATAGCGGAAGTGTAAAATTATTATTCCCACTCCATAGAGTGCAACAGTAGATAAGGCGTTGGATAGCGTAGAGGTAAAAATTACTATTCCCACTCCAGAGAGTGCAACAGTAGGGAAAGCGTTGGATAGCATAGGGGTAAAAATTACTATTCCCACTCCAGAGAGTGCAACAGTAGGGAAAGGGTTAGATAGCGTAGGGGTAAAACTTTCTATTCCCACTCCAGAGAGTGCAACAGTAGGGAAAGCGTTGGATAGCGTAGGGGTAAAAATTACTATTCCCACTCCAGAGAGTGCAACAGTAGGGAAAGCGTTGGATAGCATAGGGGTAAAAATTACTATTCCCACTCCAGAGAGTGCAACAGTAGGGAAAGTGTTGGATAGCGTAGGGGTAAAAATTACTATTCCCACTCCAGAGAGTGCAATAGTAGGGAAAGCGATGGATAGCGTAGGGATAAAAATTACTATTCCGACTCCAGGGAGTGCAACAGTAGGGAAAGAGTTGGATAGCGTAGGGGTAAAAATTACTATTCCCACTCCAGAGAGTGCAACAGTAGGGAAAGCGTTGGATAACGGGGGGGTAAAAATTACTATTCCCACTCCAGAGAGTGTAACAGTAGGGAAAGCCTTGGATAGCGTCCAGAGAGTGCAACAGTAGGGAAAGCGTTGGATAGCGTAGGGGTAAAAATTACTATTCCCACTCCAGAGAGTGCAACAGTAGGGAAAGCGTTGGATAGCGTCGGGGTAAAAATTACTATTCCGACTCCAGGGAGTGCAACAGTAGGGAAAGAGTTATATAGCGTAGGGGTAAAAATTACTATTCCCACTCCAGAGAGTGCAACAGTAGGGAAAGCGTTGGATAGCGTAGGGGTAAAAAATTACTATTCCCTCTCCAGAGAGTGTAACAGTAGGGAAAGCCTTGGATAGCGTTCAGAGAGTGCAACAGTAGGGAAAGTGTTGGATAGCGTAGGGGTAAAAATTACTATTCCCACTCCAGAGAGTCCAACAGTAGAGAAAGCGTTGGATAGCATAGGGGTAAAACTTACTATTCCCACTCCAGAGAGTGCAACAGTAGGGAAAGCGTTGGATAGCGTAGGGGTAAAAATTACTATTCCCACTCCAGAGAGTGCAACAGTAGAGAAAGCGTTGGATAGCGTAGGGGTAAAAATTACTATTCCGACTCCAGAGAGTGCAACAGTAGGGAAAAGGTTGGATAGCGTAGGGGTACACATTACTATTCCCACTCCAAAGAGTGCAACAGTAGGGAAAGCGTTGGATAGCGTAGGGGTTAAAATTACTATTCCCACTCCAGAAAGTGCAACAGTAGGGAAAGCGTTGGAAAGCGTAGGGGTAAAAGTTACTATTCCCACTCCAGTGAGTGCAACAGTAGGGAAAGTAGATACCTCATATATTATTTAAAAAAATATATATATATATTAAAAGCCATAAAAAAATTAATTAAAAGTAATTACCACTTTAATATAATATAATAATTAATTAATTACAAATACTAATTTAATTTAATCATTACAATTAGTTATCTATTAACAATAATTAATTACAAATCAACAATTAATTAATTAGTAATTAAACCGTTACTTAACAATTAAAATCTAATAAATACACAAAAAAATTAACATATGTAATTAGTTATAATTAAATTACTTCCCACCCTATTCCCCTATGAACCCACAACCCGCTACAGAAATTAAATTATTCAAATTAACATAATTATCAATTAATCAATTAAATAAAATGATTTGGCAATTAAAATGTAATTAATTACTACATAAAAATTAATTACCAATTAATTATAAACAAATACCAATAAATACATTTACATATTTAATTAATTATAATTAAATTACTTCCCACCCTACTCCCCTATAAACCCACAACCCGCTACAGAAATCAAATTAGTTAAATTAACATAATTATCAATGAATCAATTAAATAAAATTAATTGCCAATTAAAATGTAATTAATTACAAAATAAAAATTGATTAACAATTAATAATAAACAAATACCAATAAACAAATTTACATATTTAATTAATTATAATTAAATTACTTCCCACCCTTTTACCCTATAAACCCACAACCCGCTACAGAATTAAATTATGCAAAATTTAAATAACATTAAATTCATTCATTAAATTACATTATAACATAAATAAACACTTTTAACACATAAAATACACTATAAAAAATCAATATTATTAAAAGTTTGATATTTTTCTTAACCTATATTATGTACTTCGATATTTTGACTATCTATATTTTAAAATTCGATATTACATTACTTACCTTCAAAACGATATTTTTAATATCTATATTCTGTCCATTCGATATTCTGTCCAGTCTATATTTTGTACTCGATATTATGTCCATTCGATATTTTGTAGTCAATATTTTGTCTGTTTACCCTGGTAGGCCAGGTAAATCGAATTCAGCAAAACCCCTGGTTATTAGTCGGTTTTCCCAATGGGAGATGAAAGATGAATGTCATTGACTTTCTTATCTAGGCTTGATTTAGTGAACACACACTGTGTTTGCTAGTGACACGTTAAGAAGAAATGACACTTTGGGTCATATTTATAATAAAGTGGCGAAGCGTGTCATTAAGTCAGGATGGCGCATAACATGCTTTGTCACTTTAGAAACTCAGGGTTGCACCATATTTACTCGAATGTGGTGCAGCCCTGCATTTCCCCCTGCAGTGGTGCTAACTTTAGCTGCCTCTCGCCAACGCAGGCCCCCTTGCACCAAAGTGCAAGGGTGCCTGTGTTGAGGGGAAGATTGTTTATGTGCAGGAAGGACCCCCTTCCTGCATAGAAAAAATGTTTAAATCCCACTTTGTAACTTCTATGTGTGCTGCTTATTGCAGCACACATAGAAGTTGCAAAAGAGCATTTTTTTCAAATTATTATTTATGTGCAGGAAGGGGAACCTTCCTGCACATAAACAATCAGTGGCGTTTCGCTGTTTCTATGCGTGCTGCACAACGCAGCACACATGGAAACAGAAGAAACGAGGAGAAATAAAGCATTTCTCCTTTTTTCGCCTGTTTAAGACCAGGGTTTTCCTGGTCTTCATTTTGGCACTGCCTCCAATTTACGCTGCTCTTGTAAATAGGGGGCAGCGTCAAAATCAATGGGTGTTGCGTTGGAACACCCACTACAACACGCATTGCCCTCCCCTTTCACGCTAAGTGGCTTAACTCTGCCTTGTAAATAAAGCGAAGCTCCTATCGCCAACACAACATCACTAAAAGAGTCGTTGTAGTGGTGATAGGAGCTTGTAAATATGTCCCCTTATTTAGGAGTCAAAAACACATGTTCTCTTTTTTGTCGACGAATTTGGCGATTCCAAGGGGAGTTGTGACTATTTTCTCCATAATAATACTCACATTAGTCTGGCAGGCTTCCTAGAATGCAGAAGGCTTGGCATGTCCCCCTGCTACTGTTAGCAACAGAAGATATTAAATTACGTATATAAACACGATGACCTACAAGTATGAGCTGTGATTGGGCATTGCTTGTCTACGTGACCTCGGAGCACGCAGGCACCAAGTGCACAACTTGACAGCGGTGGCCCACAAAACACTTTCCATGTGTGGGTTAATAATATCTGTTTTTCCACCAGTCCAGGCAGGTTACTTCCTGATCTGGTGGCGTCATTCATGATTTAATGTTACCATGGCTGACTGGCTGCAGCACATTTACAGAAAGGTACCATTAATTACTTGGTTGATAATTAGATGCTAAGCGCTGCATTGATCACAGCATAAAGGGACAGTCGCGGACAAGCGTATATCATAATTCACTGCTGGGCTTTTACATTTGTAGACATGCACTGAGGCGGGACCCCTGCTGGTGATCCCTGGTTGAATTCCCTTTATGATTTTTTATGCTTCGGTGCACTCTAGCTGGCTCAATCTGTGGTCTTGATATACAAGGGCTTGCTTGGCTTGGAGTCGGGGGACGCCTACCTGTGCCCCGCACTGGATATGCATTTGAAAGTGGTCGTATTGACCGGTGGCTCTAGATTTTAGCAGTAACATGGATTGCAAAGCTTTAAAAAGTGGCAAGAAATCTAGGATCATTCATTTAAATCACTGACTGGTTTTCACTTTGTTAACCAATATAAAACAGAGATTCCCTTGAACAAGGTCATGTACATAAGCACCATAAGTGAAAAAAAGCAATAACTATAACAAGTAAATCTAGAGTAAAAAACTGACAAAATTTATTGTACAGTGTGATTCGAGACTCAGACACTGTTGTTGACACAGTACAATCTTAAAGTGCATAACACCGGTGCCTTAAAAAGAATATCAGAACACACACCTTGTATTGCACAAATTGTATGTCTTACTATTTTTCTGTCTGTTCTTAGCAATATTGCTGGTCAATATTGAATGTGGGATTGTTATTTTATTATTATAATTATTTTAACCTATGTCAGGCAGCTTACTATGTTTTCTGCTTTTTTAATTTTACTGTATACAATAAATTTTGTCAGTTTTTTACTCTAGATTTACTTGTTATAATTATTGTTTTTTTTTACTTATGGTGCTTATGTACATGACCTTGTTTAAGGGAATCTCTGTTTTATATTGGTTGGTGAACCCCATTTCCTTTGACTTCAGTTAAGGGGTACCTCTCCTTTTTCACTTACTTTCACTTTGTTAACCCAATTCCACCCCAGCCACCCATATGTGTGCATGCTTCCACCAACATAGACACCTTTGAATGACAATCCGCCAGGGGCGGCTTCTCTGCTATGGCGGAGGAGCGTCGCCCCACTGCTCTTAGAGCTGTGGAAAAGGGAATAAAAATGATAATAACAAGGTTATTATCATTTTATTTTTTTCTGCTGGGCTGGAATAGGGTGGTCGGGGCTAGTGGTACAGGTAGGAGGAGTGGTTCATGCACACTAAGTGCGCATGACTGCTTGGCCGGCCGACTTGGGCCAGCAGCCATGCACACTTTGCATGTTCCCCACCAGGCTGTAATACACAGCCCGGTGAGAAACATGCACAGGCTCCCTGTCCCCGTCTGAGCACCGAACTACAGCACTCAGACCAATCACAGTGCTATATTGTGGTGTTGTGATTGGTTATGGGGAGCCTGCGTGCTTCTTGGACTCGTCAGCAATGACGGAGGAGAGACAGAGGTGGCAGTGAGGAGCTAAGTGTTTTTTTAAATATTTTGGCCCCCCGCCCCCATTTCCTGCCAGATGCAACTGAATCCAGCCCCTAGAACTAAACGTTGATAATGCTGCCACATCCTGTGGATGGCAGTATCTTGAGGAACGCCTCCCAGAATTGGCTTGACGTCATGATAAAATCCACTCTACGGATCTGGGCATGAAGCGAAAGCTGCCATGACTCTTTCACAGACACAACCCAGTCCTTGATGCCTCATGAGTGGCTCTATAGATCTCGCCTACAGACAGCTTTTAGCTGTCTATTGTTGAAAGACCTCTGGTGGAGTATAGCAAAAAACTTAAGTTTACCTAGAGCCCCCCCTATTTCTCACGATTGGTTGGCTTTCTTGTCATTCTGATTTCCTTACTTCTTATTTGATGGCTTTCCTTCCTCTTCTTGGATTTCTCTCTCCCCTGGAGCATTGCTTTTTTACCACCCTTTTTTTTTGATCCCTTACATCCTTCCACTGCTGACATTCCGAGAGTTAAGCTTCCTTTCTTTTTTAAGCATTCCAATAGGAGTGCACATGTTTGTTTTTTCTCTCCCTCACGTGCAGCTTCCCCCTCAAATACTAGCCCCCCATCACAGGCATTGTGTGTTAACCCCTTCTTCCCTCATCCCCAGCTCGAGCATTGCTAACCCCACTCCACTTAATGTCTTTCCTATCCCTCTTCCATGGATTAAAACTCGACCATTGCTCTTCCCCCACTCCTGCTACTTTCACCCACTGTGTTGATATCTCCGCTGCCTGCACCCCATTTGCTCCTTTGTTACCCTGCCTCCACTCTTTCACAGGCCTTCTAAAAAAATCTTTTTTGTTGGAGGACCCAACCGCTACCATTGGCTGACAGGCCTTCTGTTTTCTCAAAGGGATTTTGCACTCCTTTAAAAAGCATTTTACTAATTTACCGCTACAAGTGGTGTCTGCCATCCTGGAACTTGTCATGACGTGTGTACGCACATGCCTGGTTATGCATGCGCGCGTGCACACCATCACGCCGGTCTGCCATAGCGTCATGACGTGCACATGCATGTATGCATACACATCAACACACTTTTTTAATTTCTTTTTAAAACTCATTCATTTCCCTAATGCAGTACACATGTAAAGTGGAAGAAGAATTTCTAATGTTTGCGCCTGCTTCAAAATGGTGTAATATTTTGGTGCAAAACCATGTGTACAATTGTTAACGAATAGGGGTTTGCATTAAAAAATCAGGGGTGGTTGCATGGGCACACCAATGTACCACCCATTCAATGGAGAGAAATGCAAAGCAGAGCTTTGCACTGCTTCACCTTACCTTGAGCAGCTTTTGTGCTGGAAAATACCACCCCTACCTCTCCCACCCCCCCCCCCCGCCCACTAAAAAACCACTGGGTTGGGTAAACATTGTGCTGTAAATTCAGCTCAAAATGTTTGTAGATCTGGACCTTCCTGTCTAAACTCACCAGGGACTGAAGAAACACTTTTAGTTTTAAGCCAGGCATATAGGCAATGCCAATTCTTGTTTCTGAATGCAGTTTTGCTGCCAAGCCCTACGTGTTGAATTGCATTTCCACTTTAAAAAGTTCTTGTTTGAAGCATAGAAGAAAGAACTCCAAGAAAGAGGCGCACAAATACAGAGGATGGAGTCTTCCGGTGAAATGGGCAGCTTGTATGCGGCAAAGCGAGCCCTTGATAGAGCCAGCTCTGCTCTGCAGAAAGTCTTGCCCTGATGACCTTGAATAATTCTTAAACAGATTTTTTAAATACCCTTTTTCTTAATTTATTTTTATTGTGGGTGATGTGTGAGAGACAATTACACACATTTTGCAAAGAAATGTTGGAGTTTTATTTCATGCAACATCCATAAAAAGTATTTTTTTTATCAAAACAAGACCTCACATATGAGAAAGGCGGATGTGAGAGATTATTTACAGTATTATTAGTCACTGACCTGGACAAAGAAGTCATGAAAAAGCTGAAATTTGATTCATAAATTCAAAACTGTTCCGAACAGGGGCCCCCAAAATACGTTTGGCCCAAGGCCCCAAAACTCCTTAAAAATTGTCCTTGACAGAGTGCACACCAATGTCATGCATGCTCGTTTTATTGTTTAAAAAAATATGCTTGTTGTAGGGCTCATGTTTGGGTGCCAAAACCTAGACTCCGTCAGCCAAATAATGGGTCTCATGAAAGGCCCTACCCCTCAGAGGCGGGCGATAAGGCCCCGCTGGGCCCGGGCCGGTGTCTGGGTTTTTTGCTATATTTGTGTGTTTCCTTATCACAAACCTCGTGTCCAAAGAGCGCTGCTGCCAAGCAGTCTAGCGAGCCACAAAGCAAGCTGATAGCTCCGGGGACCTTTGCCTCCCTTGCAGCCTATTGGAGCGGTTCCCTTCCTGTACCTTCCCGCCTAAAGGCTGGCCTGTTTGTCTGACAGAGTAGGGTACACGGTGCAGAGGTCGTTTTGGGCTCTCAGTGCAGAGGCGAGAAGCGTTTGGAAACGTAGATCAAAGGGGAAAGAGTGAGCGCTGGCTTCACCCTTTTAGTCTGTAAATTCAGTTAGGGGGTGGAGCCGGAAAAATTGCTGAAACTTAATACCGTAGCTGGTGGTGCGTAGGTGCACCGCAAGAAGGCATTCATGTGCAATATCAGCATTTTGAGAATCCTGGGAGAAAGCCACTGCGGCCTACATATTGGGATCTTGCAGGGAGAATTCGGAAATTCAGCCAATGACCCGTAATATGAAATTAAGCGCTGTTTATCATAAAACATTAACAAAAAACTAATCAGTTGATGCGTAGGTAAAATGTTTACGTTCATATTGCATAGATCGGGTACTGCGACAACTTCACCAATAAATTGGAGGTGGAGGACCCTGTTGTCTCCTCTGTAGCCTCGCTCCACTTTTCGCTCTAATTCTAAAAGTTGTGTGCGCAGTATTTTAGAACAAGGGGCCTCATTTATGAGAAATGACGCATCGCTGCGTGAAAGCAGCGATGCGTCTCTCAGTGCGCACTCCGTGCAACATTCCTGATGCGTCATATTTAATGTATGACGCATCATGTCGCATGGGTAAGCGCAAAGGTGACGCATTGCTGGAGTGTGTCACAAAAGTGACGCAACTCCAGCAATGCGTCCTTTCACATGGGGCAAGCCCCATGTGAAAGGGCCTGCATCAGTCTTACGCCTGCTGTGAGGCAGGCGCAAGATTTTGACGCAACAGCGTCCTAAAAGTGATGCAGTGAAATCTCATAGATTTCACTGCGTCACTTCTACGACCCTTCCTTGCGTCAATACGCCCCCCTTGCATACATTATACCTGGCGCAGGTATAATGTGGCGCAGGGGTTTACAAAGTGACGCATCTACCTAGATGCGTCACTTTGTAAATATGGCGCAACAAGGCACATTTTTTATGCCACTGGTGGGTCACAAAAAGTGACGCACCGGCGTGTAAAAGTGACACACGGCCTCATAAATGAGGCCCAAGATGTCTGCCCCGTCAGACATCTTCTCCGAGATGTCTGTTTGATCAGACTCTGGTAATCTACTCATCTCTTGCATTAGGGTCAGACACCAATAGAACATAATAATATGTTTGCCAAATGAGACTGATAGCTAAGATGTACCCGTTGACTCCAGTCCCCAGCTACACCGTGTCCATGTTACACTCCTGGGCTTTTCTTTTAGAAATCCTTTTTTTTTTGTCAGCGGTGTTAGTCTAATTTGTTCAGTGGAAATTAACTAAGACTACAATCCCCAGAATGCACTGGGCTGTTCACTAAAAAGCCCAAGATTATAAAATGATATCCCAGGTGATTGGAGCAGTGTACACATCAGCGGTTTTTGATAAGTCTAGATCATTGTTGACCTTACAGCAAATAGAATGCTTCAAGAAATGTGTGCATCCAAACAGCAATTGTATTTGCCTATGATTAGCATACAAGGTAACTAAAAGCTAATGCTCCGGGAAACGTGTTGTCTCTTTCAAGGAACTACACTTTTTGGTCATAAAAAAACATACTTCTGGGTGTTATACGTATATACACCTGACATCAGATGTTATACCCAGGATATACCTCCTAACACTCAAGAGTGAGTATGAGGTTCCCAGTGACCACAGGCATGCCAGCTAGAGCACACGTTTTTAGTGCGTAGCGCCCTTTTAGTCCCAAAATGCATTCTGGGAGGTGGTCCTTGTCCACCTCCGTGGTGCGCGAGGTCTAGAGTACAATTGTTTTGACAATTGCATTGTTTCATCTTTACCTAGGACACGACCAACAGGGGCCGCAAAAAAAGCAGCAACTGAGGCCTCGTTGCCAGGGGGCAAGGGTGGCACAAACTGCCTCTAGATCAGGCCACCAAATTCCTTGCAAAGGTCTTTGGCCTCCTTCATTTTGCGGGAGAACAACCGGGGTGTGGAAATGGACTTGCGTAAGTTGCACAGGCCGGGGTAGCCGGGCCTCTGAGCCTCAAACGGGCTTCAGGGGGGAACCAGCCCATGCCTCGTAGATTAATGGAATGTCAGACAGACTAACTCTGCCCCAGGGGCCGGTTTAATGTTTGTCCAGACTCTGATAAAGGTTAACCCCTGCTCTAGTTATCCATTCAGCCCGCGAGGGCTGTTTTGCTAAGGAAACAATGCAGTTAGTGCCGCATAATTGGACGCATCTGCTGGGACAGTGCCTGCTCACTCAGGCCTCTCTCTGCCTGCTGGGCACACAGATCCAAGTCGGTTATAGGTGACTGGTCAAGTGCAGGTTTTAAAGCTCACGGTGCTCTGCATTCTGGGAGTTTTCCGTCTCCATTATAAACGAAGGACTACACGTCAGTCAGCGCTTCTGACAGCTCACCCCACATTGGACAACTTGAGAGCCCCAATAGGCGAGGCGGGTGGGTGATGTCACCTGCACGAGGACACCAAGAGCGAGGCCGCACGTGGCTGAGAAGCACACCTGCAGCTTTCGTTTTATTTTTTACCAGCCTGCTCTGTCACTCACTGGTACCATCCATGGCAACGGAAAAACGGAGGAGTGACGCAGGATGTTGCAATTTGGATGCAGCCCTGCCCAGCCCGCACAGACCTTCTGCTGTCCCTGCTTCCATCACTGCAGACAGTGACGAGAAGTGGACGCACGTGACCACGCGTGGCGTGGCCATGGATTTACAAGTTACACAACCCAGCTTGGATCCTAACCAGTGAGACTCTTTAGTTACTAAAAGTGTGAGGAGTAGATATAGCTGCAGGCGGCATCTTCTCAGAAGTTAGGCAGGACAGCCATAGTGGAGGAAACTCGCAAATCACATGTTTTACCAATTTTACCATGTTTAGAGGGAAGAGCACACACACACTTTATTTATCGTATAGAAGAGTTAATGTTCAGAGTCCTATGGCCAACTAAAAACGGTTTCAGTAGCAAAAGGCAAACATCTGTGGTGACACTGCAGAAAAGGGCACATGTTCAAGTAGAAAAGATCTGTAAGTGTGTTTCGATCCCTGAGGCACCCAAAGCAAAGGATCTTCTGCAGAGTAAGAATAAAAGATTTTGACAGTTTGCAAAAGGGAAGGAACACATGTCCACTCCCCTGAGTAGTAGACAACTCATTCCATATCTTCTCTACTCGCTTAGGGAGATCCATCATTCAAGGCTGCACTGAAGACGTGATCATCACCACAGAGAAATGTTAAGAATGAGATTTTTGGGATACACTTTGTCATGGTGAGCAGTTGCTGTCTAGGGCAACAGATATGTAATGATCCAAAAGTTCTGATACTCAGTCGTCTAATGCGAAAAAGAAGATGGCGGCCATGGGGGTTGGTGTTTCCTCCATAGGAAAACGCTGTTTCTGTGAAGTGTTTGGTTATTCAGGGGTTTGCTGCTTGGCATGTATTCATGTGTTTAGCTTCTCCCTCTACTTACTTTTCAGACTAGGGATTACTCAACCGCTGCACATGCTGCAGAAATGTAAACATCTCTCAAGGATGTAGAATACAATTTTAACAGAATGATACAAAATATAAAGTATAGAAAAAACATGGGCAGTGTCTGTAGGGGATGGTAATACTCCAAAGTTTATCCCAAGTGAAATATGTGTAAACTCAGTGAAAATGACATGCATTATGTAAAATCATTTTCAGCAGCCATTTGAGTGAGAACCGCACTCAAGTATATGCTTCATGTACATTTGTTATGCAAGGTAAAGGTAGGAGTCTGATTCGAGTAGAACATGTCCTTTGGTTTAGCACACATGAACTATACACAGTAGACCACAAAGCATTCCAACTATGATAAACCGTTATGAACTTGACTACACTGCTACACACTTCTTCTTTGAGATTTGTCACTGCCTTTTTAGGTTGCTCTCAGTGCTTAATTGAGCCATGGTTGCAAGCAGTGGCGACTGCCACCGAAAAGTACGGATGGGGCAGGGGTTAGATAGAAATATCAATAAAATTGCTTCCGTGGCTGGCGGCCACCTCCGTCGAGCTACGTCCTCTTGTTCCTGTAGGGTAGCAGGAAGTACATACAGGCTCCCCTAAGCCAATCAAGGCGCTGCTGTCACCATGATAGCAGCGTTGTGATTGGTCTGAGCACCGTGGTCTGGCGCTCAGATGGGGGCTATGAGCCTGTGCATGTTCTCCACAAATGGCTGCGCGAGACAGCCAATGGAGACCATGCAAAGTGTGCATGACTCTTTGATTGGCTCAAGACGGCTGGCCAAACTGTAATGAACACTTAACAGCCCCACCCACCCCACCCTTGCTGGCTGTGACTATAGCCAGCCCCGACCTCCCCACAAACCTTCCTCGGTAAGGAAAAATAAAATTATAATAAAATTGCGTTATTATTTTATTTGACCATTTTCCACTGGTCAAAGAGCAGTGGAGCAGCGCACCTCCGCCTTTGCGGAGGAGCCGGGGCTAGTTGCAAGTAGGGCCCACCAGCCCTCGTTTTTGGGGACCAGTACTTATTTTTCCTCATCCAACTTTGACTCAGCGCAAGAGAGAGAAAAACACAAAAGGGGGAAAGAAGGGGGAAGAGAAAGACTGTAAATCGGTGACAAAGAAGAGAAAACAAGGATGAAAAAGAGCCTGAAAGAGTGAGATAAAGTAGAGAGTGTGTCTGGTGGTGGCTAAAAGAGGCATGAGATAGAATGAAGACTATTCAGCGTTGGTACAAAGCAACCCTGACATTCAGTAGTGCTAGCCGCAGGCTTCTGAGCAAAACTTGGGGCACCAGCACTTATTCTTTTGCAAATTACAGCAATGGTTGCTCCTGCTATGCAGTGCCCACACATTCAGTTGGTGAAGGCTTGAAGAGGGCTGTCTATATCTTTCCACTCCCATAGGAAGTGGTAGCAAGTGTAAATCCCACTTCAATATCTTGAAAATTCTCTCCAGAGAAAGAATGAAGCAACAGATGTCACGGCAACCTGTTTGTTCATCACAAGTGCCAGGACCTACATTTTTTTGAACACGTTTAGTGATATTAAATTTAAAATATAGCTTGTGGCACGCATTGTCAAAGGAATGCATAAATAATTCCATAAATGTAGATTTATTTCAAATGACATCCAAGACCAACATTTCACATAAAACATTTTTGCTGATATTTTCCAAAAAAAGGGAGAAGTCCTTGCATCTTAGTGATGGAACACACGCTTGGTACTTTAAGGCCAACATTGAGGTGGATGATGAAAGAGTTTTTGTAGCAGTCCTTCTAATTTGATGATATATTTGTTGCTAGATAATTACATGGGTCTTTGGGATTCTGCGATATGGAGGTCTTTCTATGTCCACTATTAAGTCTAGCCTTCTGATGTTCGCCTTGTCATAAAGTTTAGTTTTGTACACAGATGGCCCCTGGTATCCAGTTCTTCTATTAACTTGGGGTGAGCATATTCAAGACCAGATGTCTCTGTCCCACCCAGCTTATCTCACATTTAGGGCTAGATGCACGAAGCTTTTGCGACTCCTAAATCTCTACAAAAAGGTAAGTATGAAATGTATGAAAGTGGTGTTCAGTTCCGTTTGCAAATATAGAGATGCAAACCAAATCTTACAGACTCACTATTTTTGCAGTTTTAAATAGCGACTAACTATTTGCCAAATACCTAAATCAGTTTCATAAAAAATATGCGTTAACCATTCCCAAATTGTGAAAGCTCACAAAAACGTGGTTTTGAATTCTCAAATTAGCATCATGTAGGAACAGGTGATAATCAGGTGCAAAGTATAAGAAGAGAGGAAACACTGGGGCAGATTTACAAGCCCCTTGTGCCTCTTTTAGGCCGCAGTTGTGTCACTTTTGTGATGCAGCGGTGGTGCAAAAGATGCGCCATGATGCAGGATATTTACAACGTGACGCATCTGGGAGATGCGTCACGTTGTAAAGCCCTGCGCCAGAAGTAGGCGTTCCTGCGCAGAGGGGGGGGGTCTGGCACAGGGACACCTCTAAAAAAGTGGCAGAGTGAAATCTACAAGATTTCACTCAGTCACTTTTGAGCCCATTCTGCATTAAAACCCTTCGCCTGTGAGGTTTTGTAATTCTCGAGTCTGACTCCATTTTGTTCTGTGCCACCATTTTGTGTTGCCCTCATGTAGGCCTGTGAAGGTAGCCTGGCGAACAAAGTGGCCTGGCCTTCTTAGTTCATGTATACATTAACTAGGTTTCTTTTTGACTCTGAAATGAACTGTAAGAAACTGACCTCTTCACCTGAAACGGACCTCGCAAAGCCAATTTCCCTGATCGATCTTTGTCTGAGATTGCCAATCAATGTTCAGGACATCGTTAACTTTTAGTTTTCTTGCACATGCCTTATCTTGTTCAGCATCTGTTACTGTTTCTTTTTTATGTTTCTTCATTACATGGGTTATGCTTTCAATTATAGGTTTGTCCGGCTTGTGGAGATTGAATTTGAGACATTCCTAATACTTAACTTTTGGGTTGGGATACTGTAAATTGAGTTTTTGTTATGTGATACTTTGTTTGAAAATTTACCTTATTGGCTAGAATTTTGTGCAGTGGGTGTACATTTATAATGTGAATATTGGGTATAAAAGGAGACGTCTCGCCTTAGTAAAATGAGCAGTCTCCTGAGAATTTACACCGTGATGTATTTCTAGGATCACTGTTACTAGCTGCAGCTAATAAACTTGGTCTCTGATGCCATCCAGAAGTATTCCTTGTCTCTGTATACCAAGACAGGTGAACTCGAAGATCTTAGGCGTGCCCCTGACGCCGCTGGGTTAAACCCCGGTTCTTCAACTGGCGCCCAACGTGGGGCGACTTCAGCGGTACTGGTCCAAGCCCGAAGATTGTAAGGAGCCCCGTGGGGAAATTCTGGAGGACGGCCGCCACTTCATCGACCCCTGCATGTCGACGTGGACCGAAGGTTTTTTCTGCGAGGCTTCTCCTTTCCGACGGCTGCGAGGGACTGCTGCCCTGACTGTCGCCCTGTCTTGGACCCCCTTGTGATGATTTGTAAGGCGAGACGTTAGACGGTCTTCTGGTGGCGTGACAGACATTTTGGTTAAGTATAAGTGGGTCGCTCCCACAACTTTGTTTTGTTTCTTGGTTTTGATTCGGCCATTGCATTAGTCGAAGCTGAGGGGATCGTATATTTGCGAGTGTATCATTTTTGATAACCCCTTGAAGTTTGAAGCAAGACTAGTGAGCTAAAAGATGCCTGGTTTTAGCAAATTTAGGAAATGGTTTTGTTGTAGTTGTAATCGGGATTCCCGATTGGAGGACTCGTGTCCGATACCTCCGGTTGGAACTCCAACTTATGAGCTCTATTCAAAGCATGGTGTAGGTACCATTACCTTTAATGAAGTATGGGTCCATTATACAAGGAAAGATGGTGTTTTACGATGGCCCCAACATGGTAGTTTTGAATCAGATGTTTTAGATAACCTAGACGTTGCGCTATTTAAGAAGAAAGCCCGGCCGGCGATGTTTGACTCTTTCCGCCTTTGGCGTAAGGAAGCCAAACAGCGAGAAATTAAGCAAGCTAAGAGAGATAGGAAGGAAAGGAATATATTGGTAATGCAAGCTGCTAGGCAGTTTAAGGAAGATGAAGAAGATCGTGCGATTGAAGTGTCAGATAGGCAACATTGCATGGCCATTGACAAATGTTATCCGGCTTTGCCACCCCCCCTTTCAAATGTGACTGAAGACCCTGAAAAGGATCCTTTGATGTCACATTTACTGAGATTATCACCCCCTTATGTGCAGGGTGCTACTGCACCTCCGTTATCTCCAGTTGTTGCACCCCTTGTTGTCGTTCAACCCCCTGTTGTTGTTCAGCCACCTGTTGCTTCACAGGTGGTTCTTCCTCCCCCGGCGCAGCCCCCTCCAGGGCAGCCAGCCTTGCCACCAGCCTTGCCTCAAACTCCTTTGCCTTACACTCCTTTATCTTCAACTTCTCTTATTTCTGTCCCTACATCTCTGTCGCCTCAAAACACTTTTTCTCCTGTCCTCATGTCAACTTCTTCTCCTTCTGCTCGGCAACGAATGACTGAGACTGTCACTAGTCTTTTGTCTCTTTTCTTTGGGTCACTGAATATGACCCCTGTTTCTGAACGTAAGCAGAGACGTAGTCAGCTCCCTGGTCCCGAAGAGCGGGCAGTGTTAGATCTCCTTGCTCGTAGAAGGGTTTCAAATACCTCCAAGTACAGTCCACAAGTGGTTATGGATATCTTCCTACAGTGGGAGGCACCAAAACAAAGGTATGTTTTTGATGTCATGTGTACCTTCCTTCGTCAGGAGTGGGAAGATAATGAGTTGGGTTCAATTCCACAGGAATTGCTTAATGTTCAGTCTGAATTTGCTAAAGGGACGATAGTGGGTTCCGATGTTGAGGAAGCAGTAGAGACACTACTCACTTTTAGGTCTAGACTTCCACCTCAGTCATTGTCGAACCTGACCCTTCTGTTAGGAGAAAAGTGAAGCAGTATCCTATGAGAGAGGTTCGCCCTGTATGGAGAGAGGCAATTGTGGCTGATGCCGCTCATGGTATTGCGGCTGCACCGGCTCATTTTCAGCGAGTGTGGGTGCATGTCCATTGGAAGAGAGCTGAGGTCCTGGCTCTTAAGCAGACCTTGCCTGACCCCCGTAAAAATCCTGCTGGTTATTACAAGGAGTTGTCTCAGACAGTTGATGTGTGTGTTATGAATTTAGCTGACATAGATATGTTGATGGGTTAAGTAGTTCCTCAACCCTTGTGGGCGAAGATCCGTCATGAGGATCACGCGCCAGAGTTAGGAGATACGTGGGTTAATGTTACTGCTGCAGATGGTCGGCAGGTAGGAGGTGACAAACCTGAACCCTTAGTTGCAGAACTACCTGGTAGGATTATTAATTTAATGAAAACTATGATGCCTCCTCTGCGGGTGAATTGGGACAAGTTAGCAGCATGCAAACAAAAGAAAGATGAGAGTGTGTCTGATTTCTTCACTAGGTTTGAGGAAACATTCATTGATCATAGTGGTCAGGACATGAGTACAGAAGGTGGTCAGAGGTTGTTTGTAGATAAGATTGTTTTTAATGTACTTCCTGAACTTTCTAATAAGTTAAAGGACTCTGAGAGTTCATGGGCTGTTTCTTCTTCGGCCCAGATATTGGCTACTGCACAATACTATGAGAATAGAGATAAAGATGAGAAGGATAAAGTAGAGAAGAAGACTAGAGAATTAAAAACGAAAGTTCTTCTGCAGCAGGCTTATCCGCCTCGCCCTAATC
Organism: Lissotriton vulgaris; assembly: GCF_964263255.1. Lineage (NCBI taxonomy): Eukaryota > Metazoa > Chordata > Amphibia > Caudata > Salamandridae > Lissotriton > Lissotriton vulgaris. The sequence goes on along the minus strand of NC_141695.1, from coordinate 1,153,825,546 downwards.
AGCGTCAGTTTCAGCAACCTTCCCAGTTTCAGCAACCCCCACAGTTTCAGAAACTGTTGCAGAGGTCTGAGTCTTTTACTTTGCGAATCCCGCTAGGCCCTAATCAGTGTGCTTATTGTAAAGAAGAAGGTCACTTCAAGAATAGTTGCCCGATCTTGCTACAGCGTGCGAATGGTATGTCTGGACTAAGAGGTCGTGGTGGTTTCCAACAAGTACCTAGGGGTAGGGGATGTGGTACGTTTTCCCAGAATGAACGTTCCTTTTCCCCTCGGAATTCTATGAATTATTTTGACCAACAGAATGTTCCGACCATCTAGTCTGTTCAGTACTACACTGATGATTATTATGTTGGAAGTGAGAGTGCTGGTTTTAATGATAGTTAGGACAGCCATGGACAAAGGGAGGGAGTAGTGTCAGTTCCAGTAGACCAGAGTTTACCTTATGTAGAAGTGATTACATCAGGTGTGGCAGAACCTTTTCTTTTGGATACTGTTGCAGCAAAGAGTTCCATCATGCACTCTAAACTCCCTGGCGCACCTTTGTCTGGCTTGACCAATGTTTCAGTAGGATTTTCTGGCGCCCCAGTTCGTAACCCGGTTTCTTGTCCTTTGTCCTTTTCTATTGGTCCCTGTGAATTGGAGGCTCCCCTTATTCTAACGACTGGCTGTGGCGAGAATCTGTTGGGTTTGGACTTGTTGAAAAGATTTCATGCGACATTACATTGTTCTCCTTCAGGAGTACATCTTACGGTGGGTAAGAAAGTGATTTCCCCGACGTATTTGTCTAAGGATCGCCTTCCACTGGAACTGCGTTCTCTCCCTGATACACTTTGGGCTACAGGTCCCAATGATGTTGGTCTCTTGCAGATTCTACCCTACGTTGTTACCCTTAGGTCGAATGCTAAATTACCTCGCATTCCTCAGTACAAAATTTCCAGTGATGGCGAAAGAGCTCTTTTAGTGATTATCTATGATTTGGTTGGGAAAGGTGTGCTTGGAAAACGAGAGGTAATGTGTGTAACAGTCCTGTTCTGCCTGTCCTTAAGCGTACTGACTCTTCTCAGCCACCTGGGTATCGGTTTGTGATCGACCTTCGAGAGGTCAATAAGATCGTTGTGCCACAGTTTCCTGTTGTACCGGACATTACTGCTTTATTGACTATGATCCCAGCCTCAGCTGCTTGGTTTTCTGTTATTGATCTGAAGAACGCTGTCTTCAGTATTCCGATTGCTGAGGAAAGTAGGGCTTCTCTTTAGGAGGCCGCAGTTTCCGGTTTAAGCGCGCTCCTCAAGGTTCTTGTGAGAGTCCCTCCATTTATAGTCAGGCTTTGAAAACTCAGCTTGATACTCTTGCATTGCCTTCTGGTGCTACTCTTATCCAGTATGTTGATGATCTGTTGGTTGCTGCTGATGATGAAGAGATTTGTAAAGAAGTTACTCTTTCTTTGTTGAGACACCTGTCTGACCTTCATCATAAAGTGTCACCTTCGAAGTTGCAGTATTGCCGCCAAGAATTGACCTACTTAGGTCATCTCTTGTCGAAGGAGGGAAGACGATTGACCCCAGAGCATATTCAAGCGATTGCCCAAATGACTGTGCCATGCACACAGAGAGAGGTGCGTGCCTTCTTAGGTATCACCTCGTATTGTAGACAGTGGATTCCGAATTTTTCTTTGCTAGCGAAACCTTTGTTGGCACTTACTCTTAAGGACACACCACACCCTCTTCCTTGGTCTGACGAATGTCAGAAGAGTTTTTCTGAATTGTGTGATGCATTGTGTTCTGCTCTGGTGTTGGGTACCCCTGACTACAGTAAACCTTTTACACTTTATGTACACGAGAGAGAAGGTTGTGCATTGTCAGTGTTGACTCAACAATTTGGAGACAAGCAGCTCCCATGTGCGTATTTTTCAGCTACTTTAGATCCGGTAGCTAGGGCGTTGCCTAGTTGTCTAAGCGCTATAGCGGCAGCGGCTGTTTCTATCTGACAGTCTGCTGGTTTGGTATCGGATAATACATTGATTGTGATGGTCCCACATGCAGTGGATACCCTATTGAATGGAACGAAGACTCAACATCTTACCAGTGCGCGTTTGTCAGGCTATGAGTTGATGCTTTTGGCTAGCCTTGTGCACATCAAGCGGTGCAACACATTGAATCCAGCTACATTGTTGCCGATTTTTGTACAGATAGATGCTCAGGAACAGCATGACTGTTTTCTCCGGACAGAGAAGGAAACGAAGGGTAGAGTTGATCTGAAAGATACTCCTCTTTCGAATCCTGATGGTACCCTATGGGTAGATGGTTCGAGCTTTAAGCTTCCGAATGGAGAGACGACTGCAGCATATGCTGTCACAACTTTCCACACAATGTTGAAACAGCACGTATTGCACAGAATTCAGCGCAAGCAGTGGAGTTGATAGCAGTGACTAGAGCGTGTGTGTTGTCAAAAGGAAAGAGAGTGAATGTTTATACTGATAGCCAATACGCATTTGGCATGGCTCACAGTTTTGGTCGCTTGTGGAAAGAGAGAGGATTTCTTACTTCCCATGGTACGAAAATTCAGCATGGACAATTAGTGATTGAACTTCTTGAATCACTTACTTTGCCGACAAAAAATTGCGATAGTGAAGTGTAGTGCGCATAAGAAGGTTACGGATGATGTGGGTCGAGGGAATGCGTTTGCAGATGAAGTAGCGAGAGAAATGGTGAGAGATGTGACGAGTCGGATGTATGTTGCAGGTCCTGCCAGATGGGTTGTGGAAGGAGGAATGTGTGAAGATAGAACAGAAAGTGTGAAGATGATTCAGGCAGAAGCTACTGAGAAAGAATTGAGTATGTGGAGAGAGAGTACGGGAATGTTGGATTCAACAGGCTGTTGGGTTGAGTTGTCAGAGCACCAGCGATGGTTGTTGCCGGATGCATATGTGCTTCCGGTGGTTACTATGGCTCATGGGTTGGCTCACATTAGTTCAAAAGGGATATGTAAGTTGTTGGCTCCGGTATGGCAGAATGGTGGAATTCCTAGGTGTGCTGAGAATTTGGTTAAACACTGCATGATTTGCTTGATGCATAATCCTGGAAAGGGAACCCCAACTCCAGCGGGTCATTTTGCTCCTCCAACGTATCCGTTCGAGGTGCTGTAGATAGACTACATTAATATGGAAATATGCAATAACTTGAAGTATGTCCATGTGGTTGTTTGTGCCTTTTCCAGATGGATAGAGGCCTACCCCCTAAAGGATAATACTGCCTTGTCTATAGCCAAGGTTTTGCTCAAAGAATTATTTCCCAGATATGGCTAGCCAAGGATGGTATGGAGTGATAATGGAAGTGAATTTGTTGCTCAGATTATGAAGAAAGTATGTGCGTGTCTGGGTATTAAGGAGAAATTTCACGCTGCGAATCACCCCCAGTCAGCAGGCCAGGTGGAGTGCTATAATGGCACTCTGAAGCTGAAGTTGGCCAAGGTGCAAGCGAGCTCTGGTCTTACATGGCCCGATGCCTTACCATTGGCACTTTTGTCCACGAGAACGACTGTACATTCTCGCGTGGGACTTAGCCCATACGAGCTTGTTTTTGGATGTCCGGCAAATGTCTGGGGTGTGCCGAGGCCTAAGAAGTACAGTGATATTGAGCACCTTATGATGGTTGACTACCTACATGATTTGACTGCTAAATTGCGTGCTCTTCACCAACAGGTCCATGACACTTTGCCTTCAGTTTCTGTAGACGCAGGCCACACGATTCAACCTGGCGACTGGATTCTAACCAGGAATTTCCAGAGGTCAAAGAACTTGGAACCAAGATGGACCGGTCCATACCAAGTCCTGTTATCAACTCAGACTGCTATTAAGGTGTTCGGCAAGAAAAACTGGGTACATGGTACCCATTGCAAGAAGATACCTTTGCCCTTAACGTACGATAAGTGGGTCCGGGAAGGTGTTGCCGATTCCGAGAGTGAAAGGGTTCCGAGATTTGTACCTTTTAGCGATGCACATCTGGAATGGACTCAGTCAGAACGTGCAGATGATGAAGTCTTGCAAGAAGCTGTGCTGCTGTGTTTGAGACTTGATACTATGCACCCAGAGACACTCTTTCAGGATCAAACTGTGCCTGGTAAAGAACGCTACAACTTAAGGTCTAAAAAGGACAAATAAAATCAGAATTTTTGTGTGAATTACACTCTTTCAGACAAGAGACTATTTTTCTTTTTTCTTTTTAGAACCACCATCCGGGTTCAGCTGCAGGGTCGTTGTATAAGACTTAAGGGGTGGCCCGCGTATTGACGAAAGGTCTCCGGTTCTAGGGACGTCTAGGACGCCTGGACGCACACTTGAGTGAAGGAAAATTGCCGCGAACAGCACGTTAGAGGATGAAGTCTGTTGTAACTGAAAGAGATGTTGAGAGAATAGATCTTAAGACAAGATTTTGTACATTGATACATAGCAAATGTTTTATAATATTGTGCTTTTTGACGTTTTTAAGTATCACGTTAGCTTGTGTGGGTTGGACTGTCTATGCTACACAACAGACATCTGCACCCACCTCCCAACCTATGCTTTCTTTCACTACTTTTTCTTTGCACCAGTTTTATACGTTGCCTGAACATGAACAGAAAAGGAGATCAGAATTTGACAACAACTCGTTCATACAGTTGTTGCATCAGCATCAGTTAGTAGTAAATAACACCAATTGTTGGGTTTGTGTTCTTATGCCTCATACGACAGATAAAGGTATGCCATATTTGGTTTTGCCTTTTTCTTTTAATTGGTCTGTGTGGGCTTTTCAGACCATGTTAATCTATGCAAATGAGGTACGCCCCTTACGTTCCCTTAAAGATAACTCGAGCAATAGTGCCTTGATAAGGGGAATAGTAGCTATGATCCGAGATATTGATGCATATAATGCTATCCCTAAGGATGAGGTGCAGGCTTACATTGGTTGGAACGTGACTGGATATAGTACCAGCTTCAATAAAGTAGAGGGAAAAGGAGGTTTACTAAAGACCAGGTCGTCCTCCTAGGTACAATTACAAAAATGAAGCCAATATCTGGGTTCAGGGACCTGTCTTGTGTGTGGGCTATCTACCAGCAGTGTGTAGGTGTAGCCATTCAGAAAGAAAAGAATTTTTCTTTCTTGTTATCCCCTCACTCACCGGAGTTTCCTCACGGTGACATGCTTCATCATCGGGGTCATCCCAGTTCTCTATGAAAAGGGGCGTGCTGCGACTATCGAGCTACGAAGGAGCACTATGAAGTGAAGGACTATGTGTGGTGAGAGTAAGTGGAGTGGATGTGTGTGTGAGTGTTAAAAATACCGTGCTAGTGGGCCTCAATGTTTTATTCTGCTCCTAGACCGGTATGTTAAAAGTGGGGTTTGTACTGTGGACCAACCTGTGATGTGGGTTGGTTCAGTATCCCACATCACAGGTTGGCCCGCGTATTGACGAAAGGTCTCCGGTTCTAGGGACGTCTAGGACGCCTGGACGCACACTTGAGTGAAGGAAAATTGCCGCGAACAGCACGTTAGAGGATGAAGTCTGTTGTAACTGAAAGAGATGTTGAGAGAATAGATCTTAAGACAAGATTTTGTACATTGATACATAGCAAATGTTTTATAATATTGTGCTTTTTGACGTTTTTAAGTATCACGTTAGCTTGTGTGGGTTGGACTGTCTATGCTACACAACAGACATCTGCACCCACCTCCCAACCTATGCTTTCTTTCACTACTTTTTCTTTGCACCAGTTTTATACGTTGCCTGAACATGAACAGAAAAGGAGATCAGAATTTGACAACAACTCGTTCATACAGTTGTTGCATCAGCATCAGTTAGTAGTAAATAACACCAATTGTTGGGTTTGTGTTCTTATGCCTCATACGACAGATAAAGGTATGCCATATTTGGTTTTGCCTTTTTCTTTTAATTGGTCTGTGTGGGCTTTTCAGACCATGTTAATCTATGCAAATGAGGTACGCCCCTTACGTTCCCTTAAAGATAACTCGAGCAATAGTGCCTTGATAAGGGGAATAGTAGCTATGATCCGAGATATTGATGCATATAATGCTATCCCTAAGGATGAGGTGCAGGCTTACATTGGTTGGAACGTGACTGGATATAGTACCAGCTTGACAGAGAAGGAGAGACGAAAAAGGTCTCCCCCTGTTTGGATTGTACCCACCGAGGCCATTTTTTTGCAAGGTAATGGTCGGAATCCGAAAGCTCAGCTAGGTAAGAGTGTGTGTGCTCAAACCTATGTCTATTCATCTCGGACTTCTCCACCGTTTGTGCCAGCTAAAGGCACATATTTTGTTTGTCATGACAGAGCCTACACATGGTTGCCACCTGATTTTTCAGGAACGTGTTACGTGGCGTTTCTGCTTCCCCCTGCATACACTACTGCTTCAGACTATCATAGAACGAGATATGGTAGAGGTGTCTTCAATCAGGAAGATACTGCAGCACATGAAGTAGGAGATTTCTTCAAGGGCTTCCTGCCCTTTTGGGGTCCTATGATCAATAGTAGGCATATTCGACAGCTTGTCCACGTTGTTGAAGCTACTATTAATGAGACAGCAGGTGCTCTTAGTAATGTTACAGTTGAGCTTCAAGCGGACCGCCTTATGACTTTGCAGAACTGTATGGTATTAGACATCATACTTGCAGATCGAGGAGGAGTATGTAAATTGATTGGATCCAGTTGCTGTGTTTACATACCAGATAATGCCCCTACAGTGTACCAAGCCATCTCTAGGTTGTATAAAATCTCTGAGTCTATCCATGTAGACAAAGGAGACTGGTCATTGACGGGATGGTTTTGGGGACTGCTGTCCAAATGGGGATAGAAGACTCTGACATTCCTTGGTATTGTTTTAACCATCCTTTTCTCTTGTTGTCTTTGCATCCAGTGTGGTCCCGCCATGTGATGACTTTGTGCTACTATGTGTGCTCGGACACCTGTCCCGAGAGAAGTAGGGAATAATAAGATGATGCTACAGCAACACCTTGATGACCTAATGAATATCGATATAGACCTATATTCAGATTAACATGAGTCTTAGGTTATTGCCTACATAATAGCAAAAGGAGGGTCTGAGGTTTTGTAATTCTCGAGTCTGACTACATTTTGTTCTGTGCCACCATTTTGTGTTGCCCTCACGTAGGCCTGTGAAGGTAGCCTGGCGACCAAAGTGGCCTGGCCTTCTTAGTTCATGTATACATTAACTAGTTTTTGACTCTGAAATGAACTGTAAGAAACTGACCTCTTCACCTGAAACTGACCTCGCAAAGCCAATTTCCCTGATCGATCTTTGTCTGAGATTGCCAATCAATGTTCAGGACATCGTTAACTTTTAGTTTCCTTGCACATGCCTTATCTTGTTTAGCATCTGTTACTGTTTCTTTTTTATGTTTCTTCATTACATGGGTTATGCTTTCAATTATAGGTTTGTCCGGCTTGTGGAGATTGAATTTAGGCCATTCCTAATAATTAACTTTTGGGTTGGGATACTGTAAATTGAGTTTTTGTTATGTGATACTTTGTTTGAAAATGTACCTTTTATGGCTAGAATTTTGTGCAGTGTGTGTACATTTATAATGTGAATATTGGGTATAAAGGGAGACGTCTCGCCTTAGTAAAATGAGCAGTCTCCTAAGAATGTACACCGTGATGTATTTCTAGGATCACTGTTACTAGCTGCAGCTAATAAACTTGGTCTCTGATGCCATCCAGAAGTAATCCGTGTCGCTGTATACCAAGACAGGTGAACTCGAAGATCTTAGACGTGCCCCTGACGCCGCTGGGTTAAACCCCGGTTCTTCACCTGCTTGAAGCAGGCGTAAGGATTGACGCAGCATTGGACAGATAGGGCCCCCCAGAGCATTGCTGGAGCTGCATCGCACTTGCGACGCAACTCCAGCAATGCTCCGCCTTTACGGCACAGATGCGTCACGCATCTGTGCCGATTTTTGCACCATGGTGCACGCCATTGTAAATGCGGCGCATCCATGGTTGCGGAGCAGCAGCGCACAATAACTGGTGCATCACTGCTGATATGCAGGGATGCGCCACTTATTGTAAGTCTGCGCCACATTTTTTTTCTACAATGACTCTTTGTGCTCTGTCAAGGAGATTGAGTGTTTTGTTCCACATCAGCAAAGAAGAAGACAAATAAAGGAGCACATTTTGAGAGTCAGAGTTAGTTTATTCCAGCTGACTGAAGAGGAGATTTATGATAAGTACCTACTGAGCAGCAATTTATTTGGGATCTCTTTGCTGAATAAGACCCAGTGTTGTCTAGGAATATGCACAGGAGAGTGTGGCTGTCCCCAAACATATCCAAGTACTTTGATGCTTTCATCTTTTAGCATCGAGGGAGCTATCATGGCAAAGTAGATACACCACAGGAAGTGTTTCATGACCTCAGGTTTATGGTGTTTCTGTAATTCCTAGGTATAAGGCTGCTTAACACATACAGACACATTGCATTTCCAAACAATCCCTAAGATTTACAGCAAACAAGTTTAGATGTTTTTTGTACGACTTATTTTCCACAGGTTATAGGCGGATTGCAATGCACATGTTTTACTTTGTCCACCAAGTGGCAGTGAATTTTTGTAAAGAACCTGGAAAAGCTGTCACTCTTTAGACATATAAATTGTATGCAACGCCTGCTGGTTAATAACAGACCTTTTAGCAAATCTTCCAGCATCTGCACATGAGTCATACATGTTCAGGCACCGTGGCCCATAGAGCCGCCTTTCCAGAGGAGACTTTGGCAATGACTTGCTATTCGGTATTTAATTTAATGCACATTTTGTATTTGTATATATACATTTGCACTGATTTAAACTGTGACATTATGTTTGTGTTAGGAGGCAGTGCATATGCCCTCCGTACTTGGATCATGACCACATACCTACATTCTAAAACACGTGACAACAGAAGATACAATCTTGCTCAAGAAGAACCAGCCAGGGCAGAACCTGAGCTCACCTTTGGATTTCTTGAGGCTAGATTTTGCTGCCAACATGAAAGTGGTGGTGCTCTGCAATATTCCCCTGAAGTGGTGTACAACACTGTAGCAGCTTGTGCAGTGTTACACAACATTGCAACAACAAAAAGTATTTTAATCCAGCCTGAGGGTTTCAGCTCAGGTGAGGAAGAAGAACTACCAGGACACAACCCAATTCAGGATGCCACTAGGACTGCAAATTGAAGGGATCCTCCAAACACACAGTAGAAGAACAAGTGTATCAGTTAAGTATATTTAGTACAATGTATATTAATAAGGAATCATATTTAAAATGTTTAGATGTGTAGTTTTTATTTCCATGCTTATTCACAGGAAAGTGGAAGGAACAAACTGAAGATAAATACAGAGATTTTAGTAGAAGCACAATTTTTAGAAAACCAAAAACAAAGAATTTGTGGCCATATTATCAAGAAAGGGCGATACATTATTGCCGCTTTTATTGGCAGGAAACTGCAGCTAAATCTGCGATAATGGGCTTGTTAATATGCCCTTAAGAATTCCCATAGAAGCCCAGGTTCTGGTGTTAACCTGGGCTTCCGTGGGAATTCACAAGGGCATATTATCAAGCCCATTATCGCAGCTTTAGGGCAGTTTCCTGCCGATAAAAGCGGCTATAATGTATCGCCCTTTCTTGATAATATGGCCCTAGGTTTGCTTATCAAAAACATATTTTAATGTGCCCTTCTTAACTTGCCAGTAGCTAGTTTGTCATTATTTGTCACCGATATGTCCCCTTCTCTTTTAGCAGCCTGACTACGAGCACACCTAGATCTTACCACATCAGACACAGACACGGTTTCTGGAAGCCTCCTCACTTTCTAGAACAGGATTGCCTGATCACTGGAATGTGTTTGCATAGTTTGCAACAATTTCAGTGATGATGTACCCAGCCACAATCCACAAGTTACATCCTTGCTACGGTGTGCCATTTCATGTTGAATATATATGGTTCTTCTTCTAAGCACCCCTATAGCAGCAGACAGTTTCCCAGTATTCTTTCCATAAATTTACGATCTCAAAACTAAATGGCAATATCTTTTATTTTGTTGCTGAGTCTCCTCACAATTTGTTCCACATAATGTTTAATAGCATAGGCTAAATTATAAATGCTATTATTAATGGAAGGCAAAATGTTTCTGCCAATCATCCTTATTGCATAAAATTCTTTATTTTGTACACCCAAACATGGACTCTGGACTCGTCCATTCAGGACTTATAATTGAGTTGTTATGTGTGCACTATTTGATTCAATGATTATTATACTCCCCATGTTTGACTCATGTTTTGATTGTTACCTTTCCCTATAACTGTAAAGCGCTCTGATATCCTTCGAGATCTAGTCCGCGCTATCTAAAACTTTATAAATAAATAAATAAAAAATTAGGATGTTCTATTAATGGTTCTAATCTTTGCCTTCTAAGTCTTTGGATGTGGAGGTGGAAGAGGTGTGGTGCAGCGGCCAGGGTGCCTGACTCAGGACCACAGGGTTGACAGTTCAATCACTGGATCTGGCGGCAGGTTTGCCCAGCACCATGCGATTCTGGGCAATAGCTTGCTTAATCATCCTGAGGGCCCCCAGCGCCGGGACACATCTGTCGGAGGTAGCTGTGAGCTTTACAAATGCTGGCATTTACATTTACATTTTATTTCTATTGTAGACTTGTGATTGGTCATTGGTGCTTCCTGGTTCCTGTTTGGAGCAACGGATTCCTGAGACGGAGGAAAGACGCGGCGACTATAAGGTAAGTTATTATTATTATTTTTTTACATACCCCCCTGCCCCGCCCTGCCACCCTTGATCGGTACTGCCCTCCACTGTTAAAGCCTACTATTGTCTTGCAGAATCTGCAGCACGTATAACCCTTGGTTAACCATTATCATTTGTGTCATGGATAGGGTGTGCATCTTTATCAAGTCCTTTCAGCATGTCTCTTTATGGTTTCTTCAAGCACAGCATGGAAGAGTTGTTTATGTGTACCAGTGACGTTCTCATGAATTTTGTATTGCATTTTATCCTGTTTATTTCTTTTGGGTACATGTTCAAGTCTCGGACTTTCTATTGCGGTGTATCACACATTATGACATAAATACAGCAAAGTGTGCCTGCATTTATTGGACAGTGTGTTAGGTGTATCATTTTCTTCAACACTTTCCATATCAATACATTGTAAAATTGTGGATTATGTTTTAGGAAAGATTCCTTTAGTTCAATAAAAGTTTATTAAACATAATATATAAGGTATCAATATATAGTACAGCAAAATAATAATGTAGGGAATGGGGAGGGAAAGGGAGGTAAAGGGGAAAATCAGAATACAATTTATAATTGAGGAAACAACAACAAGCTTCTCATGGGCATTAATGAGCAAAAAGAAAGGGCATAGTGATTAAACAACAAAGGAAATGCAAACAGGGATATGTAGATAATAATGATGAAAAAGAAATGAAATGACAAGGACATCAGGGGGGTTTGAAGACTTCCTGCTGGGCAGGTCGTGGACAGAATGAACGAGTGGTACAGCTATCTAAATACATTGTGACAGGAAGCCAGAGATCTGCACGTTTGGCTGCCAACTGGGCAGGAAAAACAAAAGCAGTATCAAGTCTGTGATTATGACATACATTATACCACCATGCTTTGAAAGAAATAGTAGAGGAACTTTTCCAATTAATAGTAATCTGTTGAAACGCAACAGCCAGTAGCAAATCAACAATGCGAACATGAAGATCAGTCCCATCCCAACAAGGGGAAAGACTTCCCAAAAAGAGATGGGTCGGAGACAAAGGAACAGAAGTATGGAAAATGACATTAATTTGTGCCCAAACCTGTAACCAAAAATCATGTACATGCTTGCATAAAAATAACATATGAAACAAGGTAGCATTAGGCGAGGAGCAAGACCAGCAAACATCTGGAGTAGTAGAAAAACGTTTGTTAAGAGCAGGAGTATGGAGCAGTCGGTTATAAATGAAAAACATGAATTGTGTCAAGGACGCCGCTCTTGATGTTTTACGGACATTTGTCCATATCTTGTCCCAAAAGGAAACTGACCATGAGGAGGAAAGGTCATGTTCCCATTGCTCCTCCACCTTAGACTTAGGCCTGGTGAGTGCATGCACATGAAGGTGCCTGTAGAGAGTGGAAGCTTTAGGAGTAGCTCACAGGGTAGAATGAAGTTGGAGAGTAAGGTCAGGAGAAAGAGGGGATGAGGATGTCTGCAAGAGTTGTGTGTAGACCTCCATAACCGCTGCTTTGAGTTGGAGGTATTTGGGAGCAAAGGATGAGGGCAAGTCAAAGGTGGAACATAGGTGGTGGAAAGGCAAGAAGGTGGAATGTGAGAAGAGTTGCGAAATCCAGAGCAGTTCCTTGGACCTGCAAGATCTCCAATAAAAGGGTTTACGACGGATTAAAAGGTACTTGTTATGCCAAATAGTAGATGAAAGGAAATCAGCAACAGACGTAGGAGGAGGGGGATTAGAGGATAAGAGGAGTTTGACAGTAAATTTATGAATGGGAGTGGGAATCGAGGAGGGTTTACGTGAAAAAGAGATATATTCAGCAAAGGAGAAAGGGGAGAGGAAGAGGCGCTCAATCTTAGTCCATAGAGAGCAAGGGGAGGCAGGGTCTTGCAGCCAAAAGGAAGCTTGACGTAACAAAAAGGCCTTCTGATAGGCTGGGAAGTCCGGAAAGTTAACTCTGCCTTCAGAAGCTGGGCGAAGAAGCCTGGCAAGGGACATTTCTGTTTTTTTTATTATGCCATAAAAAGGAGGACAAGACCGATTTGATTTTCTTATAAAATTTGGCTGGGATAGGGACAGGGATATTGGAGATTGTGTATAAAATAACGGGGAATAACATCATCTTAATAGTGTCCGAACGACCCCACCAAGACAAGTAGAGAGGGTGCCACCTAGCTGTAAGATCGGAGATTTTCTGAGTACATTTAGTCAAGCAAAGGGAGACGGTGTCAGGGATGGAGGGGGTGATGTGTAATCCTAAATACTTAATGTGGGAGGGACTCCAAGTAAAATTAGAGGCATTGAAATCAGGCCTAAAGGTGAACTTTGTCAGGGGTAAAATCTCACACTTATCGTTATTAAGCTTATAGCCAGAAATTGAGGAATAATTCTGCACTTCCTCTAATAAAGCAGGGATGGAGACAGTGGGATTTGAAATGAAAAGTAAAATATCATCGGCGTAGGCAGCAAGTTTAATAGAAGACTTCGCGGTCTGAAAGCCATGAATATTGGGGTTCTGGCGAAGCTTGGACAATAAAGATTCTAAAGCAAGATTGAAAAGGAAAGGTGAAAGGGGGCAGCCCTGGCGAACTCCTCTACCAAGGTCAAAGTAGGGGGAGATTTGACCGTTCGCATAGACTGTAGCCCGTGGATGAGAATACAACAAGGAGATTAAGGAAATAAATATAGGGCCAAAGCCAAACCATCCAAGAGTGTGGAAGAGATAAGGCCATTCCACCCTGTCAAACACCTTCTCGGAATCTAGGGCTATCGCTGCAAGGGAATGTTGGAGATGGGATTCTTTTTGTGAAATGTCAGTTTCCAAAAGGGAGGGATCGAGAGGTAAATGTGCAGGCTTTTGGATGGTCGAGAAGAAAGAGAGTGTTAGGTGTCAGAGGTGTAAAGAGTCTCATAAAAGCGGGAAAATGTGGAAAGGATATCGGCATCTTTGTGTTGTAAGTGAGCATTGGTATCAAAAACAGATTCAATATTCATCTTGTTGTGCTTGACCTTTAAGTAATTGGCAAGGATTTTACCAGCTTTATTCCTACCACCATTAAACTTAGCACTTGACTTTAGCAAATATAAGGAAGCATCTTCAGTAGATTTTTCATTAAATTTAATCTTAGCAGCGACCAAAGCTGTCAGACTATCTTGAGAGTGTGAAGTGAAATAGGCGTGTTGCAATCGCTAAATGTCATGGAGGAGAATGTTAGTGAATTGGCGAGCAGTCCTGCGTTTCTTTGCGACATATCCAATGATGAAATCGCGTGCGGCTGCCTTGAAAGCGTCCCAAACAGTGTGTTTCGAAATGGGCGGAATATCATTAAACAAGAAAAATTCATCAAAAAAGGCAGTGAAGGAAGTGGAGAATTTGGGATCCAAGAGGAGGGTATTGTTAAAACGCCATCTCTTGGGCCCTTCAACCTTAGGGATCACGTCAAGGCTAACTACAACCGGGGCATGATCTGAGAGTAAAATTGGACCAATTTCAGCCGCAGTAAGTGTTTGAGCAAGATTATGGGAGACAAAAATATCGTCAATCCGCGATTGAGATCTATGAAACGGAGAGTAAAAGGTAAACTCCCGCAGGTCGGATTGCAAAGGCTCCAAGAGTCAACAAGTTTATGTTGGGATATGGCTTGTGAACCAAGTTTGTGTGGCTTGGTAGGAACATAGGTGACGTCAGAGTTCCTGTCTATAAATGGATCCAGGGGTTGGTTACAATCCCCAGCAAGGATAAAATTATCATCCATGAATTGTGTTATACGTGGGGAAAATTCAGCCCAAAAAAGGGGTTCACCATTGGTGGGACCATAGACATTAAGAAGAGAGATTGGAACACCTCTAAGCGATAGTCTGACATGTGTCCATCTGCCATTAGTATCGGACTCTTGGGAAATGACTGTGAAAGGGAGTGATCTGCGGCATAAAATTGCAACCCCATTGCGTTTACCATCACCTTGCGAATAGAAAACCTCACCCACCCTGTCTCTTCGAAGCTTAGCAGACTCTACATCAGAAAGATGGGTTTCCTGGAGAAACACAATATCAACATTCAATTTGGCAAGGTGTGATAAAATGCGTTGACGCTTAATTGGGGAATTTATACCCATGACATTCCATGAAATTATATTCAAAGACATAGCATATCCAATAATTCAAAAATTACAGAGTAAATAGAGCAAAAATAGCAACCCATGAATAAGAAGAAAAAGAAGGAAGAAAAATATGCAATGGAAATTAAAAAGAAAGAAAAAAGGAGGAAATATACGAGAATGAGATGATGTGCAGGAGAAAAGAGTAAAGTAGAAATCGAAAAGTGATTCAGACAGGGTGAAGTAAGTAGAATAAAACCATCATATAAGTATAGGTAAGTAAAAAGAAGCATAATGGAGAGGACGTAAAACAAAAAGGAGAACAAAAGGGAAGGACAAGAGGAAAACATACCTACAAGAGGATAGGATGAGAAAGAGCTGGGGAGGGTTGGGGCCACACGGGTAAGGCAACACATTCAAGGTCGGCTGGGCGGGGAGCCGGGAAGACATCATCAGACGAGGAGAGATTCCTGCAAAGACGAAGAAGGAAATTAGGGGTTAGGATACATACAAAAGTGAAGTCGAGAAAAAACCAAAAATGAACAACAACAAAATTCAAATAAGAGCAAAGGTATTGTATGAAAGCTTCACAAAAAAGTAGAAGAAACAGGATGCAACAACATAGCAACATCTGATAAGGTTACAACTCAGCCAGGAGAAGAAGAGGAAGGTCCAGAGGAGTCCATGGAGAAAGTCTTATGCGCAGTGATGAAACTCTGGAGGCGAATTGGGTCTTCGTAAGTGGTCGTCTTGTTATTATAGGTCACTTTGAACAAACAAGGATGACAAAGGCCATATCTTGCTCCCATTGAACGGAGATCATCTCTCATACCCAAGAAGGCCTTACGACGATTGGCCGTAGCCTTTGCATAATCCTGGGCAAAAAACAACGTGGATCCAGACCATGTCAACTTTGGAGAAGATTTGGCAGCTGTCAAGACCTTCAGAAGATCCGTGTATTCTAGAAAGTAAAGGATGACACCTCTGGGTCTCTGTGAAGGGGAGGCAGAATTAGAAGGTCGACCCAAGCGATGTGCACGCTGGATATTAAGAATCGTGCCCTCTGGGAGATGAAGCAGTTTGGGTAAGAATGACTTGAAAAAGGAGATCGAGTCCGAGCCCTCAAGTCCCTCCACCAGGCCGTAAATGCGGAGGTTGTTCCGTCTATTTCTGTTCTCCAACTCTTCCACCTGACGCTGAAGAGTGGAGACTTGAGAATGTAGATGAATTACAGTGGAACAAGTCTCTTGAAGAGATGTGACTGATTGCTCAACTGAAGATACTCTCGTTTTCATTGTTGACCAGTTGTCCGTTAGAACCTGAAGTTTGACATTAGTTTCTTCCATGAAAGGGCGGAGGGATCTAATTTCCTGCAGTATGATCTCCATGGAGACAGGTGTAGATTGTTTGGGAGGAGATGGAGGGTCTTTTTTCAATATTTTAACGGTAGATTTCCCCGGTGCAGGTTGGGAGGACTCCATTATGGTGTCTGAGCCTGACGAGGCAAGAGAATCCTCTAACTTTGAAAAGGCAGAAAAGACTTTAGAATTCTTGACAAAAGCAGTCTTTGTGGAGTGAGACAGGTGTGTCAAAGATTTGAGTCTACCCATGTATCGCAGAATGTAATGACCCAAACAAATCAATTATGGAAGAAAAATATACTGAAGAATGAAGGACTAGTAAAGAACGAGTGCAACAAAAGCATAAAGAGTACCTTAAAAAAGAATAAAGCAAATTGTATTCCAGAGAGAGCGCAGTCAGTAGAGAGAGTGCTGAGCATGTTGGCAAGCAGAGCAAGCTTAATCATGCAGCGAATTTGAGGGGGACAGAAACCATAACTTGCAGCTGCTGAGCAAAATCATCAGTAGGTGAGCACCTGAAACAGCTCGGCCTCAGGAAGCCACATGGAGCCACATAATGAATTAATTATGAACAGCGTTGTAAATCACGATGTCCACAGCAGGTCCACAGTAGAATCAGCTGATGGAAAAGAAGCATAAAAGAAAAGCCTCTGTCTTCCAAAGATATAGGTCACATAAAAGGAAAGCATTTGAGGTGAGATATGCTAGCTCTGAAAATGACCAAATATCACTATGCGTGCAGAAAGCAGCTGGAACTAGGAGGCATATTTAAAACAGAAACTTATGCTCATGAGGCAATGATGGAGCGAGCATACAGATAAGCTGGCAAAGATAGGAAAGTCCGCGAACCAGCAAGCTGAGGAGAGTGCGCACGCAGTGGAAAGGACAAAATGACGGTCATCCAACAACGGAACCGCTAAAGACTCACTGCGGGATGTAGATGAGCTGCAGGGCTCGTGCGTGGCTTCCAAATGTCGGAGGATCCTTCAGTGATGTGTCGGTGGCAAAAGAGAACCCAGCGCAGAGCAAACAAGGAAATAGGAGAAAAAAAAGGCAGCTCGTAGAAGGTGCGCAAAATGGCGGCCGCGATGACAGCGGCTCACAGGAACTCACTTAAGGCTTGTAGTTCATCGTTGTGGCATGCAGGAGACATTCCAGCGCCTCAAAATGGTCCGGAGACATTCCGATAATGAAATATCGTCTCAGGGCAGGAAAAGGTGATTGCAAAGCGGGATCATCCCAGCGCCGCCGCGGAGCCTCACACGGACGCCGCCATCACCCTTGGGCGCCAAGCCACGCCCCCAGGAAAGGTTCCTTAATCGTCCAATTTGGGTTATGTACCGAAAAGAGTAGCTACTCAGTTGTGCTGTGGGGCATGATTGCAGTGTTATAGAGCTATTACATTATGCAGGTATGAATTTGAAGGGGCCACGGATAAGCCAAGAAAGGTTTGCCAGTTTGTATGGTGGAAAGTAATGTCCAGATTGGGAAGGTAATAGGTTTCACACATCTCACTATAATGATCATTCCAAGACAACACAAGGTGAAGAGTGTACTCATCACATACGAGCAGAAAGTAAAAGGCATCACACAGGATTTAAATCATCAGATTATTTAGTCCCCATTGTAATTTCCTGCAAGACTCGTTAGGATTTACAGATGTGGGAAATACAAGTATGCCGTTTGAATAGATATATTTGTGTTGATAGCCTATAGCTACCAGAGTTTATTTTATCTTTCGGAAATGTTACAGTACTCATGACTTTAGATTTAGTAGGCAAGGCTCATGAAAAGAAGGGGCCCACAGCATGAAAGCTAAAGCTGGAGCTTTATTAGAGAAACAGGTACACAGGTCCAATGGGCCCAGAGAATCAGCACCAACTGAAAGGCAAGGTGTTCTAATCCTCTGTACCCATACATTCTAATACAGAATTACACTTGGTAGGAGGTCATAACAATCTCAACATTCAATACCTTAAAGAACATGAAGAGGGTACACACCACATATCTCCCCCCCTTTAAAAAAACAAAAAAATCAAAGGCCCCTCAAAGAACATCAAAGAAAGAAGGAAAGAGAAGAAAAAAACTACTAATCACGCAGTTTGCATGGAACATTTCTAGCTCGACAACTTCTCCTTAAAGTTGACTCAGCAGGAGACATAGGCAATGAGTTTGGCAAAATACCACATTGTGAGAACTTGGCTAGTCATGAAACATTCCACCATTGGCCATTGTCAAGGTGAACAGTATGGTTTTTTACTTCAACAATGTAGCAAGGTTCTCTGAATTTTGATTTTCCTTTTTGCAATAACAAAGGATCTTTGACCCTGACCAAGTCTCCAACAGTGAACTTCACCTCATCAGAGCGTCGAACGTTCAGCGCCCAGTGCTGAACGTTCGGATAACGAATGCTGGCCCGCCGGCCAACGGTTGTGCGCAGCACTGGGGAGGTAGTGCTCGTGACGACCGTTGGCCGATGGCAGCAGTTAAGGGGTTAATCACTCTCCTTTTTCCAGAATGACAAAGTTTTTCATATTTGGAGCGATTGGAATTATCGGAAGCAATCTTAGACCTAGAAACTTCAGATGATACATTACAGTCACCTCTGATAGTGTCCAATTTCCAAAAGGGGCATAAAGAAGAAGTAACGTTTCTGCCTCTCATCAACTCAAAGGGAATGACACCAGAAACAGAGGGGGGAGTGGTCCTATATGCCCAAATCATGTTTCTTACAGCAGTTTCACAATTACCATTGGTATTAAGCATACTCTGCACACATTCAACCAGAACCCTATTAAACCTCTTATTTTTACCATTCCATTGAGGGTGATAAGGAGGGGTGCGCAAATGTTTCACACCCAGCTTGGCCAGAAATTTTTGCATGGAGACAGAAGTAAACTCTACCCCATTGTCAGTTAGTAGTTCTTCCGGGATTCCTTCTCTTGAGAAAACATCCTGCAACAAACAAATGACTGCCTTGGAGTTGGGTTCCAAGAAACCTATTACCTAAACACACCTGGAAAGATGATCAATGAGAACAAAAAAGTACCTCATGCAGTTGGGAAAAACGTGAAAAGGACCAAGAAAGTCAACCGCAACTCTTTGACAAACTCTAGCTGGGCACTGGGCAGGTTTGGGTGCGGGAGAGCTGGTGGTAAGATGTTTGTCACTATAGCAGCACTGGACACAATTCCTGACTAAAATATCAATATTTCTGTCCATACTGGGCCACCAAAAATAATTTCTGATCCTGCACTTTGTGGCATTCTTCCCCAAATGGCCAGAGTGAGTGGTTTTCATTATTCTTACTCTGAAAATGTCTGGGGGAATGAGCTTGCTATCTCTAACCAACAAATCATTCTCAATGGAAAGTTCATCAGAAAGTTTGCAAATCAATAGGGAGGGATTTCCCCTTGGGCCAATCTTTAATTACAAAATCCATTACTTGTCTCAAAATGGTGTCATTGGTAAGGGTATCCTGCCAAAGGGACATATCAGGACAAATAACGGTGTTGTCAACATTGGCGATGATACATTCTTTGATATCATCCGGAATATCAGGGCTAGAGTGAGAATTGTTCATGGGAAGCCTGGACAAGAAGCCCGCTTTAACATTCTTTCCACTGGATATATGGAGGACATCAAAATGAAACTCCAGCAGTTTGGTGGACAACCTAGCCAGTCTGGCTGTGGACTTTTTTTATCTTGGTACTCGAGAGAATGTCTACTAAGGGTTTATGGTCCGTTCTCAACCAAAACGTCCTCCCCCAAACATAAGACTTCCATTTTCCAATGCCCCACACACAAGCCAGCATTCCTTTTTCTATTACAGAGTACCTCAACTCTACATCTCTCATCCTCCTGGATGCAAACCCTAGCGTAATCTCTTTTCCACCGTCCATCTGAGATAACACAGCACCCATACCATAGGCGTTTAAATCAACAGTGATAAAGGTGTCTCAACCTTCCACCTAAGCTTGGTGTGCTGGGGCAGACAATATACATTTTTTGATTAGATCGAAGTGTTCTTGACATGTGGCTGTCCAAATGATTTCAGAGCCTTTTTTAACAAGTTCCTAAAGCATTCAGTGAGACTTGAAAAATTCTTTATGAACTTGGAAAAGAATTTGCACAGACCAAGTAAAGAGCGTAACTGGTCTTTGTCCGTGGAGTGTGCTGCATTGACAATACCCTCAAAAATACTGGGCTTGGGTCTGACACCGTCCTTAGTGAGAACATGACCAAGATATTCAATTTCGTTCATGGAAAAGATA
Source organism: Lissotriton vulgaris (assembly GCF_964263255.1). Lineage (NCBI taxonomy): Eukaryota > Metazoa > Chordata > Amphibia > Caudata > Salamandridae > Lissotriton > Lissotriton vulgaris. Next base: position 1,153,805,037 of record NC_141695.1, on the reverse strand, counting down.
CATTTATCTTCTCTCAAAGTGACACCATTGCTTTGGAGGGTCTGTAGAACGAGATCCAATAATTGGTTGTGTTCTAGCTCCGTGTTAATATGCACTAGAATATCGTCCTGGAAGATTACAACATTGGGGACATTAAGAAACATCTTAGTCATTACTTTCTGGAACACAGAAGATGCCGAGGCCAGTCCAAATGTCATGCCGCAAAATTGAAATGTACTATCGGGTGTCACAAAAGCTGTGAGGTGGCAAGATTGTTCATCAAGAATTTCCTGATGGTATGCTGAGCGTAAATCTAGCTTTGAGAACCATTTGGACCGACCTACGACAGTAATGAGATTATCTATACGAGGTAACAGAAAGTTCTTCACCCAGATTATTTTGTTGCGCGATCTTAAATCAACTCATAAGCAAAGTTCTCCAGTCCATTTTTTAGCTAAAACAATGGAAGATAACCAGAGAGTGGCATCAACACGTTCCATTATGCCATCATTGAGGATCTTGTTAAGCATAGTGGTGAGATAACCAGAGAGTGGCATCAACACGTTCCATTATGCCATCATTGAGGATCTTGTTAAGCATAGTGGTGAGAAATACACTTGGTAGGAGGTCCTAACAATCTCAACATTCTATGCCAAAAAGAACATGAAGAGAGGACACAGCAATATGCAGAACACCACAGATCATCAATTTGTTGTTAGAGATCAGGCATGGGAACATTTACCCGATGTGTCCTGGTTGAGGGTTCGTACCACTTGTGAGGGTCTCTTGACTGGGAGTTATGGGGAAACTGGGGAGGGTGGACACAAAGGGAACTGGTAACAGAAGGGTGGGGCAGCAGCTGCAGCAGGAAAGGGTAGTATGCATTGGAAAGCAGCCTTGTGTCTTTGACCCAGACTCAAAATGGCAGCTCCTATAAGGAAACGAGTACGGACTCTGTAACGAGATCAATGACCACACTAACGTCCAGATTCAGGTTGGAGAAATATTTATCAAGACACCTCACCCATCAGGAATCATGTGGAACTGACCTCCGCAACTGTCACTTAGCTGCTCAACTGTACACAGCATTCTGTGCTCTCTATTCCTTTCCCTACATTCTATGTTCTATCCTAGGTAAGCATGTACAACACATCACAGACTACCAGTTAACCACTCAGCTTAAGTGAGTTACCTAATTGTATTTCCGATAAAGGACTTCCCAATTTGAAGGAATATTACTACGCATACTTTGCACAATATATGTCTAGATTTAAGCGGGAATTACATTCGGGTTTCTTAGTTGATTTTTTAATGAATTTAATTTGTAAAGAAAACTAGATCCATTGCCCACCATCAATTTTCAGATCTCCTAAATTAGTACGGTATAAGTGTCTACATTGGTTTTACCATAAACGTCAGGCTTTCTATGAAAGATACTCTATCTTAGCAATTAATAGCACAACTCCTATAGCGGGTCTTAGTTCCTCTGCAGGAATTAAAGATTCATCTACAATCATTTGAAATTGGACTAAGGCAGGGTTCCGGAAACTATCGGATTTCCTGCGGAACGATAGATGGTTGAATACAGATTAAATGTCTTGTTTAATTCCCAGTAATTTTCTTCGGATGTATGACGTTACAATGCATACTTTTACCACGCATGCCTTTACAACACGGATTTTACATCGCAGACCTTTACAACGCATAGCGCTTTGGGGTGCTGGATAGTGAAAAGTTTAATTTTCTATTCCAACTCCAGTCCCCGTGGACACTAGGGAAGGTGTTGGATACAAAATTAAACTGATTCCCTATCCTAGAGCGCCCCCCAGCGCAATGCGTTGTAATGGTTTGCGTTGTAATGCCTGGGTTGTAATGGTAGTGCGTTGTAAAAGTTTTGTTGTAAAGGTTGTTCACCATTTTCTTCTCCTGGGGTCATATAACGTTTTTGGAAGTTTTTTAGTAATCTGGATTTGGTCCAGATTATCAATTAGAAAAGTCTAGTTCATGATTTATTAGAAGATACAGCTTTAAAAACAATGGGGAAATGGAAACAACGTCTAGCCTCAATCAAGGGGATAGATCTAGAGGCTAAGGCTATAATTAAATGGGAAAAATATGAGGAGTTGGAAATTACTGCAAATGTTTGGTCTACAATTAATTAATTAAATTTCAGCCCGGTCAGAGGGGCCAATTGGCGCAGGATGCTATTCTTTGGTAAGTGGCTACTGTATAGAAATACTGAGCTTTATAGCTAAGGTCTAACCAAATCAATCGAGGCAGTGTTTTCGGTGCCACAATCACCCTTCTGCCAATTGGACGCATATAATATTACAGTGGCCCCTGATCCAGAAACTTTGGATCAACATTTTTGATTATTTAACATCAGAATGTATATTAACAAGTGGGCCCAATGCTCTGTTGATAGTGCTTGGTTATGATCCAGACCTCAGCTACCTGACAAAACTTCTTTATATCGGAATGGCGGTTGCCAGATCACTTCTACTTCAAAGATGGCGATCGGATTTAATACCATCAAAATATGAATGGGTCTGGGAAATGGCACAGTTTAAAAGAAGTGAACGCGCGTATGCCTTACGAACGGGTGGGCTGAAAAAGAAATTAGAATAGTTTTCGGGATCTAAGTAAACTATATAGGATTAAGTTACAATTTTGATATATGTTTTTACTAGGTTCATATTTTAGGAATGTAAGATCTGAGAACATGTTTAAAATTGATGGGAATATGGGGCAATGGGCGTTGTTTTAAGACAATAGGGGCCCCATTAGGATGGCGGGTGGATTGGCCACCCGCCGGGCCGGCGGGAGTCTCTGCCGGCCCGGCGGGGCAATCCACCTGCCATCCCTGTAGAAAACACTCCCCACCATATTACAATGGTTAGTGGGTCCACGGCAGACGGAAAGACCGTCCACCGCTTTTCCACCTGGTTGACATGTCGACCGGGTGGAAAAGGTTTCAATATGGTGGCGGTGTCTGAAAGACACCACCAGCCATATTAGAATGTGCATTTCTGAATGGCTTTCCGTGGTGCAATTGCCGCCATGGAAAGGCATGCAGAGTCTGCTTGGGCTGCTCCGTTGCGGGCCCCATTGGCCTCCGGGGGGTGGGGGTGCACATGCCTTTCAAAGAACAATGTGGCAGGCACCGCGCGGTGCCTGTCACGTTGTGCTTTGAAAGGCACAAGAAGCATTAGCACTGCCCGCCGCAATGTTAAAAATACGGGATGCGCCAGTCAGAGTGGCGCATCATATTGGGGTGTGTGGGCACATCATAATGGGGTGTGCGGGACCGCCGCTACCATTGCGGGCGGTCCAATTCCCCAATGGTATGGCGGGCGGTCAAAGTCCGCTCGCCATACTAATGTGCCTCTAGGTGTTTTATCTCGTTGGACTTAAAATATAGTTTCTGATTTGTTAGCTTGTTACATTTTTGATTAAGTGTTTCAAGTTAAATTATAATTCTTGCGGATCTGATGATATTCATGAATTTTAATGTATGAATTTTGACGTAGGAATATTAAGATGCTAATTTATGTAATATATGGATTTTTTTTTTTTTTTTTAAAGGACTTACGAGAAAAGGAAAATTGCCTTACAGTGCTTGATGCAGTGCTGTGTATGACTTTTCTGGGCTTAGCGCCCTCTGTGCGTCACGTCCTGTTCTCTGATCTTGAGTGTTAGCCCTTGTGTTTTCTTTTGAGATACATTATTGTTATTTTTTGGATTACAATGTCTAATTCAGGAATACAAAGGGCCTTGTACTTGGACTACAAGCATTTCATTCAGAATACCTTATCCATCCTAATCAGGTGGGTGCTAGTATATCCCTCTCTAAAACTCTGACAACCTTTATTCTGTGCCACTTTAGATACTGCGTAATCTGGTCTTGCTGCACGGGTGACCTACTTGTCCCAGGTGCCACTACCTCTTTACTTCCATCCCAGGTTTAGTACTCTTGGCATGGCTTTGGGAAGATAAGACTGGTCTGGGATGGTTGTGCCTTATCATTTGGTTCTGCTCCTGAGCCGTCCGTCTGCACCTTGATCAGATACCCAACAAGTGCACTGGATTAATTACACCTGAAGTTGCTTCCAATATAAAATGATGCTGTTTAGATCAGTAACAGTGGCAGTGGTATTCCAGTGGATAACAAATAATCAAGACCATCTGAAGGTAAGGCTCTAAACAAACATAATTAGATTTTGAAACGTGTTGTTGGTCTTATGGAAAGGTGTGGGTCAACATTGAGAGTCGTAATATGTAAATTTGCGTAATGTGCAGCGGAGTCTTTTCGGGCACACAATTTTATCCAAGTGAATTGGACCTAAAAGTAAGAATAAACCATACAGAACACACTGGGCCCTATTGATAATGCAATCGTTCTTTGGCCTTTTCAAAATTTGCGAAGAATTCTGCTGACAAATCTGAATTGCTGAAAGTTTTACTTAAGAAACAGCGTTGGGTGAAGAACATAAGAGGTCTTTTGACTTGGTAAAATAAGAAATCCCGAAACATTTGGCAGAGTGGAAAATATTTTCTTCCATCTCAGTAATGGAACACTATAGGTCTTTCAAATGGGTCACAAAAGTTATATTTAAGACTGATCATAAGTCAATGAGAAAATATTTGCTTCCCGAGGGAAGGCTGTTGACAGAAAGAGTAGTTCACCTAACTGACACATTGCCACCTTATCAGTGAGTGATACAATATCTACTTAGTAAGGAAGATGTACTGGTGTATTGCTTGCTGACGTTGCCTATAGAAAATGAGGGTGAAAGTAAGGTTGATGATAAGACCTCTGAGTTGACACGCCCATGGCAGGAAAGAGCGTTTAAAGTGGACATTGCTTTCGGTGATGGTGTTTTTTTGAAGATTGGTGGACAACTGAAGTGGCGCAGGATGAAGTATTGAAACGTGGCGAGCAGTCTCTATTTAAAGAACAGCCGGGTGAGCTACTGTCTTTATATTAGGTGAGAGGAGAATTAGCCTGAGAACAGGAAGATCTAGCGAGAGGGTAAGATTGTTTCTTAGGCCTACATGTGACACAGGATCATGTTTTTAGGGCATGAAGGCCATTTATGTTATTTTATACTACATTACAATATGGTACAATGTGTTGTTCTGTGTCCTCTTGTGAACTGCGCTATCACCTCCAGTAGCCTGTTGGTGTTGATAGCCTAGTAACATCACAACTGTTGACTGGCACAGGGAAGAGCAACACTACAAAACTTTATCTGGGCGTCAGTAAAAGGGACAACAAGCATTGGAAATGCAATAGGTCTCGCACCATTAGAGTTAGTGCTTTTAGAATTGTTTATGGGTTTATTTTGTAAATGTTTAGCATTTTTGTTTCCTGTAGCCAATGCTAAAGTATTACAAATAAAAAAAGCCATAAACATTTCTAAAAGCTCTAACTGAAATGGTCTGAGAACTATTGCACTGTGTGAGGGTGAGGGTGAGTGAGGGTGGGTGAGGGTGAGTGAGGGTGAATGAGGGTGAGTGAGGGTGAGTGAGGGTGAGTGAGGGTGAGTGAGGGTGAGTGAGGGTGAGGGGTTGAGGTTGAGGGTGAGGTGTTGAGGGTGAGTGAGGGTGAGGGGTGTGAGGGTGAGGGGTGTGAGGGTGAGGGGTGTGAGGGGGTGAGGGGTGTCAGGGTGAGGGTGAGGGTGAGGGGGGAGGGGGAGGGGGTGAGGGTGAGGGGGGTGAGGGGGGTGAGGGTGAGGGGGGTGCGGGTGAGGGGGGTGAGGGTGAGGGGTGTGAGGGTGAAGGGTGTGAGGGTGAGGGGTGTGAGGGTGAGGGGTGTGAGGGTGAGGGGTGTGAGGGTGAGGGGTGTGAGGGTGAGGGGTGTGAGGGGGTGAGGGGTGTCAGGGTGAGGGTGAGGGTGAGGGGGGAGGGGGAGGGGGGTGAGGGTGAGGGGGGTGAGGGGGGTGAGGGTGAGGGGGGTGCGGGTGAGGGGGGTGCGGGTGAGGGGGGAGGGTGAGGGGGGAGGGTGAGGGGGGTTAGTATGAGGGAGTTGAGGGTGAGGGGGGTGAGGGTGAGGGGAGGGGAGGGAGGGTGAGGGAGGGTGAGGGGGTGAGGGAGTGTAAGGGAGAGTGAGGGTGAGGCTGAGCAGGTGTGAGAGGGTCAGTGAGGGTGTGTGTGAGAGGGTGAGTGAGGGGGTGTGTGAGGTGGTGTGTGAGAGCGTGAGTGAGGGGGTGTGTGAGGGGTGTTGTTGTTACTGTCTTAGCAAGTATGCTAAAACTTTGTGGGAATTAGCCATTTATTTCAATGAGCAAATTGGACAAAACCCGTGAAAACAATTATTTGCAAAATAGGACGCTGGCCGGCGTTTAAAATATTATGTCTATGATAACTCAGAATCAATTGGGAACATTACCCACGTACAATCTAGTACCCAATCCGGCTTTCTGTATTCTGTCAATTTGTCTCTGACAGCAAACAGCGCCTCCATTTTTTTAGTCACATGAGGGTCATAAAACAATAGTTCCCTTCATCTTTAACTATACGTCCGGAGATGCTTAGAGAATACATAGCTACAGCGTTCTTTGACTTTTCTGTTATATAGAGATCTCGCGAGAACAACGATGCAGACTCTGCATGTTCTTTCACTTCGAAAAGTGATATAACGAGTCCAGCTGGCATGTACACTGTTCTGCACGCCTACGTTGTGGCTTCAGTAAAAGAGGCTATATGTTAGTCATTTAAAACTCTGGCTACTAAAAAGTTTTGTCTTCTATCATTTTGACCAGTTTAGCAGATAACCTGCGCCACTACAGTGAACAACTTACCTATAGCAAGTTGGCCATACTTCCCGTGGATATTGGAGGGGTCTAAGAGGCTCTGGTTTCTGCTTTTTGGGAACCAGCTTCCTCTGCAGGCAGAGCACATTCTGGGAAAGCAAAAATATTGTAAATAGTAAATGGTATTAATTGTTTTCCGGTCAAGATGGCGGACTGAGGACGCCGCTGAGCAGTAGTGCCTAGTGGGAGCTCCCCGATCCCACCCGAAATGGCGTGATTTGGCTTACAAGATATACTATGGTGCTGCAGCCAGAAAACATTTGTTCACATGTAACTGTTGGAGTTAGCAGTTACTTTGTATCTATGTAAGGCGATTGCAGCCGGCGAGCTAACAAAAGAAGACGACAAGCGAAAGGCGGAGGAAAACGAGGAGGGCTTTCAAAACGCGGCTGCGAGGGGAGATGTGAGATATATTGTGACCGTATTCGGGCCGGTAAACCGGCCGGTGAACCCGCGGTTGGACCCAAAGACTTGCGAGCTTGCAAACTTTCTTATAAAATAGCAGGGAGCATAACTACATTTTCAAACGGTAGACGGATGCAGAGGCTGCTATGCTCGTACTTACTGCTTGCCCGACACCTTATACCGCGGCTGATCGGCGGGCCGGTTTTCGGCTGGTCGGGTCTTTGGATACGACCTGGATTGCAGCTGAGTGCAGACCCTGCACGGGACGGTGGTTTACAGATGGCTCCAAAGAACTTGCCCTGAGCTACGAGAGCAAATAAACCCAACACTGAGGCTGCACTAGCGGTTACAGCCACAACAGCAACAAATGCAGTACAAGGTTCCATGTGCCTCGGAAAATTCAAAGAGGGGGCACTCGCATCGAGAACTACTATGTCAGGTGTGGGGGCGGAGCGGGTTAAACTAAACAAAGAAGACAGACGGAGGAGAGGGGAGGGGGATGAGAAATGCGAACGAGACAGAGGGAAGAGAGGGGAGGGGGGAGGAGAAATGCGACACGGCGGGAAGGGGAGGGGGCGGAGCGGGTTAAATTAAACAAAGAAGACGGACGGAGGAGAGGGGAGGGGGGGATGAGAAATGCGACACGGCGGGAAGATGGATGTAGTCATAACTGATGAAATGTTGCACTTTATATTATTTATTTAGAGGTTTAGAAATGTGTTTATTAATGTGGTTTAGCTGTGCCATAATTTTGCAGAGACACCCTTTTTATATGGATACTGTTTTGGTGTTTTGTTCATCTTTCTCCTAATCATTACCCCTCCCAATCAATGTCCCCCTACAAGGCTTCTCTCCCACATTCTTTGCAGAGCACCGGACATTATTAAGCAATCAGAGTGTGAGCCCTACAGGGAAGAAATAAAGTGGAGCCAGGATAGCATAATCATGGAGATATTCCCTGCATCTCTCTCTCTCTCTCTCAGGCATGCTGGGCCCTTCTCTCTCCTTGGAGGTCATGTAAAGAACCTAAACCTGAGAAGCCTAAGCCACCACATTTTGTTTTCTCCCCACACTTGGGTACTGCACCCCACTATCTTCTATTACAGGCCTCCATCACATGTGGGATTGGGTAAGACTATGCAAGATTGGATGAGCCAGGTGTCTGTCTCTGAATCAGCTTCAGGTCCTCTTGAACCCACATTCCCAAAACAAACTGAGCTTTCATGTGACCTCACGCTTTCTTAATCCTCCAAGCACTTGTGGAAACCTGAGATCACTCGTGCTTCCCTGCTTGACCAAACTATGTGATTCTGGCAATTACTTTATTCCCCCTGCCTCCATTTTCTTCATAATAACAACTGAGAGCACCTTCAAATACATTAGTTCTCTCTTCTATATGGTTTATTAAGCTATAATGTTGCTCCATCCATAATAGCAACACGTGCACCTCAAAGGTCACCTATGATGACTTACTTACCGTTTGGTTCAATATTGGCATTGTCGTCTAAGCGTTGGTAGGGCATGAATGTTTCTACCTTAATGTTCAGAAACTGTCACTTCCAATAAACGCCATTCAATTATGTGGTATGAGCTAAAGTACTAGGGTGAAACGGTTCCTCATTATAAAGAAGTGCACTTTTTGAAGAATACCGTTATTTGCTTGATATTTGTTGCACAATTTACATGCCAAATATTTAGCTTGCTCGGCTTGATGGAGCAAGGATTCAAGAAAATGAAACTTGCTCAAAAGCAATCTCTCCAGAACGTTTACTAATAATTAAAACCGTAGATAAGATTAAACTAATTCCCACCAAACACAAAAGGACATTGGGAGAAAAATTATATGCATGGTTAATTAATGTGGAATAAAATGCAACGCGACTAAAACCCCCTCTAAATCGAAAAAAAAACCCTTTGCGCATGTGCAACCCGGAATGACACAGAGATAATGTGACTAACTTGTTTTGAGAGGGAAAACTTGCATGCAATGCCAGGAAGAAGCAATATGTGGTCTCAAGGAGCCACATGATGCGTGCTGCAACTTAAAAGCTGATGTTTATAATGCTTTTGCTCAGGAGAATAATGATAATGTGGGATAGAGTAGAAGTTGGTGGTAAACAGTAAGAATCATGTGTTTTAGAAAATAACGTCTGTTTATGATTCTTTTATTAATAGAGAATATTTGGGCCTATATAAACTAGTAGCAATGAGAAAAGATGGCGATTCACGCATGCAAGGTGAAAACATGAGATGACCGAAAGAGCTGAATGACTGCCAAGGAGCAAGGACAAGAGGACGTGAGAAACAGCAGAGAAACTACTTCATCAAATTGTTTAAAATGTATTGCAACAATACATGTGTGAGAAATTAAGTAGTGGATGAGATAAGGAGGAAGGGCTTGCAAACAATAGAACTTAATAAAAGGAATATTTCAGCATAGTATTATGAAAAATCCCCTGCTCCGACCAATCATATTCCGTATTTCATTGAGATTTGCAACTATTGAGGGTGGGACATGAAAAATGAAGACTATAACTAGAATACCATAGAACATTTAGAGAGCAATTATTGGGCATTAGAGCTTATTGTCGTCAGAGAGAGAGGGTGATCAAGAGAGGTCATAGAAGAAGATCCTGAGAACGACAGAGAAACAGACTGGGAAGATTCAGACCCGAATGATATCCTGGTTAGATTCGAAGATTCTGGAAGAATATCGAGGAGGAAGAGAGTGTAAGAGAGGGATGCGTTGTGGTGCGTCGGGATTATAGATAAGTCTAGTAAGTATTTGTCCTGTCCTGATCCTATCCTATAGTCTTTGTCTCCTGATTCTACATTCAGGGGACCCCGCCAGCCTTTTGGTCAGAAGGGTGGTTTTTCCAGTTTCTAAATAGGTAAAATTCAAATTTGCATATTTCTTTGCAAATGTATTTGTCATAAATCTGCTGTCTCTTTAGCTATCCACTCTCTTGTGTTTATTATTGTTGGAAAGTTTTGTGTAAATGATTTGTTGACTAAATGAGATTTTCTCTTATGCGTGACTGAGATTGCACTGTGAATTTGTATCAATGAGCGTTCGCTTTATGACTAAAATCTTAGATAAAACTCATAAAACTTACTCAGAGTCTGTGATTATTTATTGAAAAACTGTACATTAGCTAGCTAGTTGCTAGTTGTTAATATCACCATCAACTAATTCAACTAATGGTCCATTGACCAGAGGAAAGAGTTGTTGATTCGTGAAGATTAGTTAGGCATTGAGTTTATATGGAGTAATTATGTTTCATAGGGAACTAAATAATTAGAATCAGAGGTGAATTATAAAAAACTTGACCCACCAGCGGAATTGCCAGGGAGTGTGTACGAACCAATTGAGTAAATGTATATGGGCCCATTGAGTAATTGACTGTGTAGGATTTGTCCTTTGTCTTTCCGCTGGATAAGCTCATGCTCTAGCTCTTAGAAGTATGCCAGACCCTTGTCGCAGATCTCCCTATTAGTTTGCAGGCTGCCCACCTCTGGGCAGAAGCTGCAGGTAATTGTCTTAAGCAAATATCAAACAGAGACGTGGTGTGCAAAAGGCACACTAGCTGCTCAGAAACCTGCTACGGACCATGCCCTTGCCCGCTATCTTACTGAGAGCTAGAGATGGGCAGATAGACCTTCATGCCTACCTCCTATGAACATCGAAAGGATCACTCCTCCAAGAAAGGATGCCAGCTCATGTCTGTCTTCCTGACATCTTCATCTGGAACGTGCTGTTCCAAAACTGGAACGCTTCTTGCCTGGAAAAACTGATGCTGTAAAGGACCAAGGAGTGTAACAACCTGCGAGCAACCATATATCTGGGAAGGGCAAAACACAGCAGAAGGTCTGTTTCAAGCAGCTAGCCTAGGCCAGGCTTAATTTGTAAAAATATTAGTGCCAGCACCCAAGGACTGCTGCTGCACCTGTCCCCATCCACAAGACTTGCCACTGTTGCAAAATGCCAGTGGTAGCATTACTTACTAATCATAATAAGTGAGACATTTCGGACAATTAAAGACCACAACAAGCTTTAGGGAAGGCCTAGAAGTGGATAGATTGATTTTTTAAAACACAGTTCTGACGTCCATTGCTCAAAAAAGAGAGTGTCACCTTGTGGTGTACTCTCAATAAATTGTGCAGGTGTTTGCTTTTGCCAAGCACTGGCACTTATTTCTAAATATGAGCACAAATAAAGCACTGAGGCGACTTCACCTCCTGTCTCCAACACTTTGAATGTATATGCTCATTAGAAAGATGGCCTAGGCCTGAGAGCCACAGGTTTGGGAGTGTTCTTTCCTCGCGGGTTGTCACTGGCACACATGTGAGTGCTAATAGGAAACTATGGACCACATTTTCGGTTCTGAAGCAGGTTTAACTCAGTAAACTGATGACTCTCCCACACACCAACCTTGCACTCCATCAACCACATTTAGATGTGGGGGTAGCTGCTCGTTTCTGTGAGCAGGACCTCTGCTTGTTTCTGCCAACAATGTACGTGCCCCAGTAGCGAATGCAGCGCAGAAGTATTGGGTCATAATGGTTGTCATCCCATTTGTTAGGGTGTGGCAGCCATTAATAATTTTCCCTGCCTGTTTTATTCATGTGATTTCAAGGTCTGAAGTCAACAGATCACACGAGTGCTCCTCTCTCCACCCACACTGCTGTCTTGCTGGCTCAGAGTCCCCTCAGCCAAGCAATACAGAATCACGTTCATTTGCTTCATCTTGTTGGTAAATCACAAAAATTGTTTTTAGGTCTTGCCTGTGACAGTGCATGCGTAGGTGCTTGTGAGACATTTTCTTAGCATACAGTGGTCTTAGAGCCCACCCACTGCTTACCATTGGTTGCCTTCATTGTCACTTTCGTTTGCTTACTTCTGAATTGTTATTCTGTGCGGGCTTCACGCCCTCATCTTGTGTTTGACCCTCCTGAGGACCAGGTTCAAAGGGGCAGATTTACAATAACTGGCACATCCCTGCATAGCAGCAGGGATGCACCAGTTATTGTGCGCCGCAGCTCCGCCTCCCTGGATGCGCCGCATTTACAATGCGGCACACCATGGGGCAAAAGCGGCGCATTGCTGGAGTTGCGTCGCAAGCGTGACGCAGCTCCAGCAATGCTCTGGGGGGCCCTATGTCCACAATGCTGCGTCAATACTTACTGAGATATATGGTAGGTCAGATGCACAGCAAATGTTTAAGCGTTCAAAAAGTTTGTAGAGTTTTTAGGTGCCACACAAGTAACATCAAGTGTCCCACGGTGTTGCTGTATAACTTCAAAAATGGTGAGATCAGTGGATCACTGGTCTCATCCTTGTGTGCACACAGTACTTCCTCCAATACAACAGAGGTTCCAGACTTTTTTATCAATGGTTAGGTGCGTTTTATTCAAAACATAGTTTCATAAATCCTTTCCACATTGTATATACGATATGTAATTAGCTCTTTCTTTTCCAAAGCATAACACTGTCCTTTATACACATCCAATGCATTTCGGGGCCATTGTTTGCCGCTTCATCAGGGAAAGGATTCTGTGATAGAGAAAGAAAATAAACGTCCTGTAAGTAATGTGCTCGTTATGTTGCGTTTGTGACAATACATGAGGGGAAAAACTCTGTTGTGAGTTATAGGGTCACCTTAATAAACCTGGGGCCCGTGGGGACACAAAAAGGATTAAAGCGTGTTCTTACGTGTGTTCGTATGTTTATAGTTGCGTGGTTCTGAAAAATAAAGGGTGGAATATAATTGTTACCGCTGTGGAGCGGTGAAAATAATGCGCGAAAAAGAATGACAAGTTCCAACACAACGTTCTTGTAATCTGGTCGAGAAACTAACCTGAAGTTAAGTCGCGGGATTCAAAAAGTGATCCGTTCACTGATGCCGGTCAGGACACAAATGTCTGCTGCCGCGTTTGCTCAAGATTGAAAACTCGCGATCACGTGATCATGAAGGGTGAAAAAAGACTCGCAACTATGGTTGCGATACCACGAAAGGAGATAACAAAATGCGCTGAGTTCTTCATATCAAAAGTGAATATATCATAACAGCTAAGTTCGGAAAAATGTGTTCGGAAAAATAAGTATTATCAGACGGCATGGTTCAGAAAAATGGATTGGAAAGTCATGGAAAAATGGGTGTGGCACCGGGATAGACGGGGGCGGGGTTTCAAAATGATGTGTTAAGGTGTGTGGGGGGTATTTGTGCAATGTAAACGAATGAGACATGATCATTAAGGTAAATCTACAGAAAACAGTAAACAAAAAGCATCACAGTGAATACACACAGGAATTACTAAATTACTCCAAATGCAATTACTACAGGTAACAAGAGAGTTCAATTCTGCCGTTAAGGCCGAATGGCTTCTGTGTAGAAAGTCTATAAATCCAGGTATTTTCTTGTTGGAGTAGAAATTTTGTATTGTCCCTGCCTTCAATCCTCGGGATGATTTCCAGTATGATGAACTTAAGTTGGGAAATGTTGTGTTTCTCGTCTTGAAAATGTGTGGCTATTGAAGATTTGGTGGATTTTAACCGGATGTTGGACTTATGTTCTGTGAATCTTGTCTTGATTTTGCGTTCTGTCTTGCCGATATAAAGTTTGCCGCACGGACATTTTAATGCATAGATCACATTGCTGGAATCACACGTGGCGTTGACCTTAAGATTTATTGTATGGCCTTTCATTGGATGGCTGATTACGTTTCCTCTGATGATACTATTACAGTTCCCACAGTTCAGACATAGTTTAGTACCTGTATATTTCAACGTGGTGGTAGGTTTGTATTGAACGAGTTCTCCTAGGTTCTGTGCCCTAGTGAAGGCAAACAGTGGGGGTTCCCTGAACATTTGATTGAAATCTGGTTCCAAATTCAACAGTGACCAATGTTGGTAAATAATCCGTTTGTATTTCATAGTTGCAGTGGAAAATTTTGAAACTACCACTATACAGGTTTGTTGTTTTTTGCTGCTGGGTTGTAAGAGTTTTTGTCTATCTATGTTGGCAACTTTGCTTATGGATTCTCCAATAATGTTCTCTGGATATCCTCTGTTGTGAAATTTACTGGCCACTTCCTTAATTCGTTGTTTGGATTTTGTGGGATCTGATGTAATTCTTTTAACCTGTGCCATTTGCGAAAAAGGTAAGTATTTTTAGGTCTCGCCTTTTCCATTGGAAAATTGCGAGAATTCAAGTGCTGGATCCACTAGTCAAACCACTGCAGTTTCGACTGCAGTTTCTTCACAGTGCATGTGAAAAGCGGGAGAATAACGTGACCACAAGCCTCTCGTGAACGAGCCCAGCCAGCCCAGCCTCCCTCACACAGCTTCTCCCAGCCATATGGTCGTTCGAGTTGCCCACCCCCTCCCTCTCCAGCGCCTGCCTTCCGTGACTCGCATTAGATCATCAGAGGCAGCCCAGCCCACCCCCCTCTCCATATGGGCAGCCCACCCCCTCACGGTCGCCAGGCCGTGAGCTGCTTCAAAGCGATCCGCTCCGCCCCTGCTGCACCCAGCGCTGGCCTCACTTCTCCCCCCTAATTGCTTACCAGCCATGTCACACACCACCATTTGCTGTGCCTCGCATCGGAGCATCAGGCCTTCTCTTTCCCCTCATTAACAGGCTTATCTCGCCTGCTTTCCTGGCTGGGAATCATGGTGTCACAGTGCATGCCCGAGTAGAACCAGCTATGGCTGGTCAAGTTGTATGCTCGCAGGAAAAAACAAGCTGGCAATTGCCTGCATGTCCCGGGTGTAACACAAACATACCCAAAATGTCCAGTTGCAGTAACACAGAAACATTCTTGTTAACATTGTGAAAGTGTTCTCACAGTTTGTGGGCCATGAATTGATGCATCTCCTGACACCCCGTTAGCATAAAAAGTAACACCTTTTCACCACTGTCAGACTGGGCGAAACAGGACATTTTCATCTGCACGTTTCCAGATGAAGGCCTCTTCTGCGGCTTGAGTGCATGAAAGGGCACATTGTGCTAGGGGGCGCATGCCTCGCTGGGAAATCACAGGCGCAGCGCAATTATTATTGAATAGGATACACTGACTACCCCAGTGGCGTTAGCGTGCAGTTAAAGACTAGGTTGAAATGCTACGAGGTTGACACATCTCCCACGCAGGCCACTGCTGTGTATTTTAAGTTCTGTTTAAAAAAAGCCAACAGGCGCTTAATATCTACTAACAGCCACCATCATGTAATGGCGGGTATTAGATCGTTTTCTGTGGCTGCTGTTGGTCCCCACTCAGCCGTGTGTGGCACAGGCCTGAACCCCGGCGTTCCAACTGCTTCCGGGACACACGCACCATTTGCGCCCTGGTTATGCCATAGCTGCTTTTGCAGTATCGTCCAGAAGAGGCCAGTGGGTGCTGCTCTGTTCGCGCAAAGCAAATAAGCATGTGAATAAATGCACAAATGAATGAATGAAGAGTGGAACCGCTGCAGCCTTATGTGTATTCATTGGTCGGGGTGGTGGCACTGCGGCCACGTTTCCTGCTTCACTGCAGTAGATGGAGCACTTGGTGGTGGAGGGGGCACACGCATCCCACAGCTCGTAGGAAAGGGGCTGCGCCATCTGCACGCTCACCTCCTGCACACTAACCTCCTGCACACAGGGCACTAACATCAGCGGCGTGCACCACCCCAGCCGCCCCTGCACACTCTACACCCCTACCACAAGTCCTGCAAGCTAGGTAAGGGGCTGCGCCGCCTGCACACTCATCTCCTGCATATGGGGCACTAACATCAGAGACATGCACGCCCCTGCACACACTACAGTCTGCCACAAGTCCTGCAAGCTAGGTAAGGGGCTGCACCGTCTGCACACTCACCTTCTGCACACTAACACCAGCGGCGTGCACCACCTCAGCCGCCCCTGCATACACTACACCCTGCCACAAGTCCTGCGAGCTAGGTAAGGGGCTGGGCTGTCTGCACACTCACCTATTGTACACGAGGCACTAACACCACAGACATGCACCACCTCAGCCGCCCCTAGACACACACACTTTACACCCCTGCCACAAGTCCTGCGATCTAGGCAAGGGGCTGCGCGCAGCGTGTGCACCGCACTAATCTCCTGCACACGGGGCACTAACACCAGAGACATGCACCACCCCGGCCGCCCCCTACAACGAGAGGCGCCTGCAAATGGTTCTGCGAAGTAGGTGTCGGCTTGCATACTGTGTGTGTGTGCGCTTGTGTGTACACCTGGTATGTCATGCTGGTTTCCAGGCTCATTACACACCAAACACTAAACACCCCAACAATAGCACCGCTGTCTATGCCTTGAAAGACCAAGTGACATTTGACGCCATGTG
Source organism: Lissotriton vulgaris (assembly GCF_964263255.1). Taxonomy (NCBI): domain Eukaryota; kingdom Metazoa; phylum Chordata; class Amphibia; order Caudata; family Salamandridae; genus Lissotriton; species Lissotriton vulgaris. Next base: position 1,153,788,490 of record NC_141695.1, on the reverse strand, counting down.
GACTTGCGTTTTAAGCGCCGAGGAGGCTCTTGGCACCCTCGCGCCACTGTAACATGTAACTGCCACGAGGCACCAGGGCGCTAAGTGGTGTATTATGCGCCCTACCTAAAGCATGACCAAATGCTCCAGGGGCGCCGTGCTTTCTCACAGGTTGACCTCGGCATAGAAAACACTGCTCCGTTCACCTAGCACACACGGATCCAGCATGCTTCTATGTATACTGGGGCTGTGCACATGTGCTGCTGCAGTACTCTGGAATCTCACACCTATTGCACTGGCATGCATAAGCACATCTATTGCATTAGCATGCATAAGCACATCTATTGCACATCTTCTATACAAGTCTGTATATTCACACCCCCTGTACTCGTCTTTATGGTAACATCTCTAGCACTGGTCCGTATAGTCACACGTTCTCCACTGGTCTGTATAGTCATACCTCTTGCCTCACTCAGGGCAACCCCTGCATCACTCAGGGCAACCCCTGCATCACTCAGTGCAACCCCTGCATCACTCAGTGCAACCCATGCATCACTCAGCGCAAGCCCTGCATCACTCAGCGCAAACCCTGCATCACTCAGCGCAAGCCCTGCATCACTCAGCGCAACCCCTGCATCACTCAGCGCAACCCATGCATCACTCAGTGCAACCTATGCATCACTCAGTGCAACCCCTGCATCACTCAGGGCAACCCCTGCATCACACAGCGCAACCCCTGCATCACTCAGCGCAACCCCTGCATCACTCAGCGCAACCCATGCATCACTCAGCGCAACCTCTGCATCACTCAGGACAACCTCTGCATCACTCAGCGCAACCCCTGCATCACTCAGTGCAACCCCTGCATCACTCAGGGCAACCCCTGCATCACTCAGGGCAACCCCTGCACCACTTAGTGCAACCCCTGCATCACTCAGCGCAACCCCTGCATCACTCAGCGCAACCCCTGCATCACTCAGCGCAACCCCTGCATCACTCAGCGCCTCCCTTGCATCACTCAGCGCAACCCATGCATCACTTAGCGCAACCCATGCATCACTCAGCGTAGCATCACTCAGCGCAACCCCTGCATCACTCAGTGCAACCCCTGCATCACTCAGGGCAACCCCTGCATCACTCAGTGCAACCCCTGCATCACTCAGTGCAACCCATGCATCACTCAGCGCAAGCCCTGCATCACTCAGCGCAAACCCTGCATCACTCAGCGCAAGCCCTGCATCACTCAGCGCAACCCCTGCATCACTCAGCGCAACCCATGCATCACTCAGTGCAACCTATGCATCACTCAGTGCAACCCCTGCATCACTCAGGGCAACCCCTGCATCACTCAGCGCAACCCCTGCATCACTCAGCGCAACCCCTGCATCACTCAGCGCAACCCATGCATCACTCAGCGCAACCCCTGCATCACTCAGGACAACCTCTGCATCACTCAGCGCAACCCCTGCATCACTCAGTGCAACCCCTGCATCACTCAGGGCAACCCCTGCATCACTCAGGGCAACCCCTGCACCACTTAGTGCAACCCCTGCATCACTCAGCGCAACCCCTGCATCACTCAGCGCAACCCCTGCATCACTCAGCGCAACCCCTGCATCACTCAGCGCCTCCCTTGCATCACTCAGCGCAACCCATGCATCACTTAGCGCAACCCATGCATCACTCAGTGTAGCATCACTCAGCGCAACCCCTGCATCACTCAGTGCAACCCCTGCATCACTCAGCGCAACCCCTGCATCTCTCAGCGCAACCCCTGCATCACTCAGGGCAACCCCTACATCACTCAGGGCAACCCCTGCATCACTCAGGGCAACCCCTGCATCACTCAGGGCAACCCCTGCATCACTCAGGGCAACCCATGCATCACTCAGCGCAACCCCTGCATCACTCAGCGCAACCCATGCATCACTCAGTGCAACCCATGCATCACTCAGTGCAAGCCCTGCATCACTCAGCGCAACCCCTGCATCACTCGGCACAACCCCTGCATCACTCAGCGCAACCCCTGCATCACTCAGCGCAACCCATGCATCACTCAGCGCAACCCATGCATCACTCAGCGCAACCCCTGCATCACTCAGGGCAACCCCTGCATCACTCAGCGCAACCCCTGCATCACTCAGCACAACCCCTGCATCACTCAGCGCAACCCATGCATCACTCAGCGCAACCCCTGCATCACTCAGCGCACCCCCTGCATCACTCATCGCAACCCCTGCATCACTCAGTGCAACCCCTGCATCACTCAGGGCAACCCCTGCATCACTCAGCACAACCCCTGCATCACTCAGCGCAACCCATGCATCACTCAGCGCAGCATCACTCAGCGCAGCATCACTCAGCGCAACCCCTGCATCACTCAGCGCAACCCCTGCATCGCATCACTCAGCACAACCCCTGCATCACTCAGCGCAACCACTGCATCACTCAGCGCAACCCCTGCAACCCCTGCATCACTCAGCGCAGCCCCTGCATTACTCAGGGCAACCCCTGCATCACTCAGGGAAACCCCTGCATCACTTAGGGCAACCCCTGCATCACTCAGGGCAACCCCTGCATCAGTCAGCGCAACCCCTGCATCACTCAGCGCAACCCCTGCATCACTCAGCGCAACTTCTGCATCACTCAGCGCAACCCTTGCATCATTCAGCGCAACCCCTGCATCACTCAGGGCAACCCCTGCATCACTCAGCGCAACCCCTGCATCACTCAGCACAACCCCTGCATCACTCAGCGCAGCCCATGCATCACTCAGCGCAACCCATGCATCACTCAGCACAACCCCTGCATCACTCAGCGCAACCCCTGCATCACTCAGCGCAACCCCTGCATCACTCAGTGCAACCCCTGCATCACTCAGCGCAACCCATGCATCACTCAGTGCAGCATCACTCAGCGCAGCATCACTCAGTGCAACCCCTGCATCACTCAGCGCAACCCCTGCATCACTCAGCGTAACCCCTGCATCACTCAGCGCAAACCCTGCATCACTCATCGCAACCCCTGCATCACTCAGCGCAACCCCTGCATCACTCAGGGCAACCCCTCCATCACTCAGGGCAACCCCTGCATCACTCAGCGCAACCCCTGCATCACTCAGCGCAACCCCTGCATCACTCAGCGCAACCCCTGCATCACTCAGCGCAACCCCTGCATCACTCTGCGCAACACCTGCATCACTCAGCGCAACCCCTGCATCACTCAGCGCAACCCCTGCATCACTCAGCGCAACCCCTGCATCACTCAGCGCAACCCCTGCATCACTCAGCGCAACCCCTGCATCACTCAGGGCAACCCCTGCATCACTCAGGGCAACCCCTGCATCACTCAGGGCAACCCCTGCATCACTCAGCGCAACCCCTGCATCACTCAGCGCAACCCCTGCATGACTCAGCGCAACCCCTGCATCACTCTGCGCAACACCTGCATCACTCAGCGCAACCACTGCATCACTCAGCGCAACCCCTGCATCACTCAGCGCAACCCCTGCATCACTCAGCGCAACCCCTGCATCACTCAGCGCAACCCCTGCATCACTCAGCACAACCCCTGCATCAATCTCTGCAACAACAACTGGTTCAAATATGTTCTCTCAATGTTTCAAGCTTTATTACAAATGTCACAAAAAGATGTTAATATTTCATTTCTGTTCTTGGATTTTCATCACAATAAAATACACTGAACATAATCTTCACAAAGTTATTTACAAAAGTTTAAGCTATTGCCATTATAAATTACAATCACTTTTATTTAACTATTAATTATTTAAAAAAATTAAAAGCCATTGTAATTTGTAATATCAATACATCCAAGTCACGTAAATACAAAACATGTTGCATTACAAATGCTATAGGTGTCCCATTTGCGAACGTTATAACTATTGACATTGAAAATGACAAAGCTATTAATTTAGCTATTTTCAAAACCAACACATAAATAAAAAATGTGCCATTTACAAGACCAATAGCTCAAACTTTCATAATGCGAGACCTATTGCATTGTGTCCCAGCATAAGCCTAAACAGATGTAAGCCACACAAACAACATCATCCTCCCAATTCGCTGCTCTTTAAAACAAAATTTATATGTTAAAAAAGCTTCCTTTGTTTTTCACCTTTTGTAACATTACTTGTTCTATTTTGCCACTATTTTATCTACTTCGGACCATTGCCATTATAAATTACAATCACTTTTATTTAAGTTTTAATTATTTAAAAAAATTAAAAGCCGTTGTTATTTGTAATATCAATACATTTAAGTCACGTCAATACAAAACATCTGGCATTACAAATGCAAAAATTGTCACATTTGCTAAAGTTAAAAGTATTGGCATTGTAAATCACAAAATATAACTATAAAATGTCATTTACAAAACCAATAGCTCCAACTTTCCTACTGCGAGACCTATTGGCAACGCCAGTGCTTGTTTTAGGTTGCGCTCATGGAAACTCGTGTAATGAAGCATGTTGTGCCTGTCTGTGGGCTTCGTGAATAGGTCAGTTTCAAAACCATCTTTATTTACTGAGACTTTGACATCAAGAAAATTCACACTTTTTTCCGATAGTTCCCATGTCAGTTGGATGCGTTCATCAATTTGGTTGAATTCCATCAATAGTTTTTGCAGTTTCTCCTTGGAGTCTTTCCAGACAATAAAGATATCGTCAATGTATCTAGTTAAAAGTAGTAAGTTCTCTGTCCACTCTTCGTTGCTAAAGATATGGGTCTCCTCATATTGTTGCATAAAGATGTTGGTGTATACAGGCGCCGCTGAATTGCCCATGGCCATGCCTACCAATTGTTGGTAGCACAAGTCTTGGTATTTGAAGTAACTCTGATATAATGTAAAGAGCATGAGTTCCATCAAAAATGTTTGAAATGCTGTGTCCAAGTCAGAATTGAGTAAAGCTTGTTCGATGGCTTCTATACCTAAAGAGTGGGGTATAGAAGTGTACAGTGATCGTACATCCGCTGTGCCAAGAATCAGGTTATATTCCGGGTTGATTTTCAGGTTGTTTAATTTGGAAATGAAATGAGTGGTATCTTTGGTATATGTTCTAATGGATTGCACTGTTGGTTGTAAGTATTTGTCCAAGAGTTGACCAATAGGTTCATGAAGACTCCCACATGTGGAGACTATTGGTCTCATGGGGGGGTCCATCAAGTTCTTATGAATTTTGGGTACCATTCTGAGAATAGGGCTTTTAGGGTTGGCTTTAGTCAGAAAGTTCTTTGTCCTGTCGTTGATTATACCTGCTTCATGTGCCCTGTCTAAGATGTTTGTTAGTCTTTTCATGAATTCGGTTGTGGGGTTGTTATCCAATTTCATGTAGGTTGTGGTATCCATAATATGTTCCATAATCTTGGATTCATACATGTCTTGGTTCATGATGACTAGGGCACCCCCTTTGTCAGCTTTGGTACATCTGATCTGGTCATTTAGTGATATCTTTTTCAAGGTATCCAAATCTTTTTGAGTGATGTTTTTCCTGCGTTTCTGTCCATGTTTGATGTTGAGTAGATCCTTCTTAACCCTGTTCTCAAATAGGTCCAATGTTTTGTGGCTGACTGGAGATTGAAATGCACTATGAGGTCTTAATCCCAAAAGTTGATCTTCCTCCTGTTTGGATTGTTGGGGTAGAACATTATCAAAAAAGTGGCGTAGTCGTAATTTACGCATAAGTTTAAAAAAACTTACTTCCAGTTCCAAGCTGTTTGTGTCGGTAGTGGGTACAAATGATGTGCCCTTTTGTAATAATTGTTTTTCATGTTCAGTAAATTGGTATTTGCTGATGTTGATGACTAGTTGGGCCGTGTTTATATCTTCTTTGTTTTCTTGTCTTTGATGGTTCCCGTCACGCTCCTCGTAATAGGTGGTTCTTTCTCCTTTTCTTTTTCTTTTGTTTTGTCCTCTCCGGGGTCTCCTTTTTGCGCCTGGCCCTGTTCTAAAAAAGGACTTGATTCTGATTGGAAGCTCGTGGTCGGTTGTTGTGTTTGACTGGTATCCGTGTTTGAATGAGTTGGTTGGGTTCTCCTGGTCCTTTGAGTACTGTCGCTATCCGATGATGAGGTTTCAGTTTGAGAATTATGGGGTCTGTTCCTTCTTTTTAGAGCATAGATTTCGGCCCATGTATAGACCTCTCTGAGTCTATAATCAAGAGTATCCCTCTTATATCCGTCAATCCTTACGCCTGCTTCAAGCAGGGACAGGGTTTTGTTTCAGCATGGGCCCAAAAGTGACTGAGTGAAATCTTGTAGATTTCACTCAGCCACTTTTGGGACGCGTTCCTGCGCCGGAACGCCCCCCCTGCGATGGAACGCCTCCTTCTGGTGCAGAGCTTTACAACGTGAGGCATCTGGGAGATACGTCACGTTGTAAATACCCCGCACCATGGCGCATCTTTGTGTCCTTTCCCTGCTTGCATTGTGGGAGCAATTTTTTGTGTTCATCTACTTGTACCTACACCCTCCCATACACCCTTGCTCGCTCGGTGTTGCATCCTGATCTATCTGTGTTGCCTCTCCCGCACCTCTCTCTTTACCTCTCTCTCTCTTCATGTTTCTTCCCTCCAACCTCCCTCCTTTGTCCTTGTTACCCTCAACCACCCTCTCTCCCAGCCCGAACTGCATTCCAAAGATTTTTTAAACTTTTTGTCTGTGTTGTACTCTCCATCAGTCTTGCCACATGCCCAGCCCTCCCTCCTTGCCAAGCAATTAAACAAAGCACTGTGACACAGCCAGCACTGGCAGCGTAATAGCGCTTTTATTTTTTTTTGCTTTCAGCCATGCTGAACAGCAATCGTGTTGCTCCACAACTTAGCAAATTGACAAATCCAATAGCTTTCATGGGCGATACCCATTGGCTTTGCCAATGCTTGTTATTCAAGTTGCACGAGCCGCCTGCCTATCAATGACACCTAAGGAACATATTTGCTCTGCAAATGTTACATTTATTGTGATTTTCGTAAAAATTAACTAATATATGTTAGTAGTTGTTACTTTAAAAGTTATTTTTCTCATAAACTATCATCCCTAGAAATGTGCAATTTGCACTTGTTCAAAAATGCGCCTGTTCCACAATGATAACAAACATATAAGACACGCTTGAATAATGACAGTCCACGCATGCATGGTATACACAGGTGTGAAATGAGAATATACACACGGAAGGTGGTTTGAAAAGTGACGGAGCAGTCAAATAACTTTATTTGCATATGCAAAATGGGAGCCCCCAGCGAAAGACCATTCAAATTAGCCAAAAAGCAAAGAAGGTAGTTATGCTCAAAGAATGTTTTCTGATTGACATTTGCAGAGTTATGTATTTGGCCCTATTTTTATAAACGCAATGCACCCATGTCCAGGCAGAGACAAGGCAGCAAATATACTGGGAAAAGAACCAACACCCGAGAGTCGAGCTGCTCATGATTCATACATGCAGGGAATGGAATGTGTCAACAGTGAGGCAGAAACATGCCAGAAATGTCAGGAATGAACAGAGATAAAACACATTTAATCATTATCCTAGCAGTAGCAAGGAAAAGACATGTAAGTGTGCTGCAAACTATTTACTACGCCATCGTGCACGTGAGAAGTCACGACGATGAGAAAGAGATAATTATAGCAAAATTAGATTTCATTGCATATTCAATAACTTTGTGCTTTATGCAAATAAATTCTTTCGTGAGTTAGAAAAATGTGCACTCGTGGACAAACGTTGGACAGGACATGTGAATTGTGCATATTGTCTGGAACAGTGGAGTGTTTTCAGGTGCAGCAGGGCTTTGTTACTGTGCGTACCACAGTTAGCGAATTGCCCGTCAGCGGAGCAGCCTCTTCCACTAAGGCGGAGGAGCGTTGCCCCAATACTTTTCCAAAAATAAAAAATAAAATGATGATAACACGATGTTATTATCATTTTATTTTTCAGAGTGAGCCAGGTTAGGGCGGGACTGGGCTGTCAGTGCAGGGGGAGGAGGAAATATGCGCTCAGAAGTGCGCATGACAGTTTGGCCGGCTGTCTTGGGCCGGCCAAAGAGTAATGCGCACTTAGCATGTTCTCCACCTAGCTGTATTGCACAGCCTGGGTGGAGAACATGCACAAGATCCCACTTCCTGTCTGAGCGCCGAACCAGGCAGCTCAGACCAATCATAACACTGCTGTCATGCTGGTGACAGCAATGTCGTGAGGAGCATGTGCGCTTCCTGCTTCCGGGAGTCAGGAAGAGAAGCGAAAGAGAGACGACGGAGGAGAGACAGCAGCCGTTCAGAGGTAAGTGTTATATATATTTTTTTTTCATCCCACCACGCCACCACCATTGCCACTGTTGCCCAACCCACATGATGGAAGTGTGGTAATATCGTATATTAACCTTTTTATTGCAACCTATATTATCTCCTTGTCGGTCTTCCTGTCTCATTCTTACGGATTGATCACTTCTCAAAAGGACAGAAACTTTTTACTAAGCTCAACAACAAAAGGTTCCTCCAATATGGCCGCCAGAGATGTTTTAAACCAATGGCAACGTGGGTAATGCCCAAAGCCCCCACCTTCTAAGGCCCACCCCCCTGTAAAGTGATAATGCCCAGTTTTGATCACTTTGTCTCACTTTTATATATTTCTCTGTCCGAATTTCTCTCTTCCTGTTCTGACTCTATATCTCTCTACCAAGTGTCTTTTTAATGCTTTTGGCATATATCAGCTGCTTTGCTGTGCAACTTTAAGTATAATATTGTTTGGCATTGTGTAGGCTTAATTTATCAAAAAATCTGTGACAAAATACAAAGTTGTTCAAAGCAGGGGTCCCAAAATATGAGTTTCGTTGCTGCAATTGAATAACTTATTTTAGTGTGAAGAACTGTTTAGTTAAAAATATGATGTCCTCGTACTCCTCAGCATGGTTTCAAGATGGTGGTTTACTTGAGATTTCAGGAGCCAAGTAAGCGTGTTGCATAGAAACGCCCCAATGCCTTCTGGAGCAATGTAAGCACGGAAGGCAGAGGGGAAGGTGATACTTGCTGATGGCACATTAGAAAGCGGTTACAATTTCCCCGCAACAGACCTTGTGGTTGGCGAAGGAACAAAGAGAGTTACAACAAAACCATTCAATTTCATGTAACCCATTTGGCCACATAATGAGGATCAGCAATCAGCAACTAAAGTTAAGAAAGTTTATTACAGTTAGAAATCAATTTAAAGCAATGCAAGTTAAGCATTGCTCAGATACATAATTCAAAAGGAGGCGTTAGTCAACAAAGTAAATCCAGTTCAATAGCATAAAATTGTGACAAGCACAGGCAGATGAATACAGTTGACAAACGGTTTAAAGTTGTCTGATCAGGGCTCTATGTTTAGATTGAGGATGCTTAAGCATGGGAAATCACAAAGGAATTCAAGAAATAGGATGGTGACATAGGAAGGTGTCAGCATAACGAGGATTTACAGTCTCAAGAATAAGGCAAGCATAGAGGTCTGTGCCTCTCAAAGTCTAAATAGATCTGCTCCTCAACTCTAACAGTGCATTTTTATAACATAAAGATATATTCTCAAAGTGCGATCTTCACAACACCCTTCCAGAAACCAACAGAGTAGCACTTCATGTGCATATTGGCAACATCACGACCTCGGATAGAACACAGTTGCTGATATATGATGAATGGACACCTTTTCTCCTGTTCATTAGCTCTTCATGTCTCTGCCAAGATTTTCTTCTCAGGCCTCGTTTTCACTAATACACAAAACTCCTTTCTTTACCTAATGAAGCCTTGAGACCACATCTACAGAAAAGAGAAAATTCAAGGCAATCAAAATGTATTTCAAATTCATATCTAGTTAAATTAGCATGGTTAAACACTAAAATTTGCACTTCGATGACATGCACATATAATTTCAGAATAAATGCAGCAAAAAAAATGTAAATAAGTTAATGCTTACAATAAGTAAAGCACTTTCAAATATATGCAACATAACATAAAACATAAGCGTGAATATGTATGAAGACTACATTTCTTCATAATGAATCTCTTGTTTCTAAAGTGAATACAATTCAGTAATTCATTGAAATACTTTACTTGTCATTAATAAAGTTAGACACACAAAATATATGGTGGTAGGTGCATGTACCTCTTGCACTTCTGTGACGTGTAATGGTGAAGCTAAAATTATGATGCTCCACTGTTGAAACCACAATAAAAGGGCACCCCGTCCCATCTAGTTAAGTTCTCTCTATTGAAGCTCTGATGCAAATGACTAATGCTGCTGTGGAGGCCACTTTTAAACCCAGAGAGGCTGCTCCTCATCAGCTAAAGTTCCAAGTTCTCAACCGGACCCTGCTCCCTCGAATGACCCAGAGGAGGAGGACATGAGGGGTCATTTTGTGAAAGGTGTCAAGCTCTCAGACCTTTTTCAGCACCCTGAAGACAACCTGGCTTTCCAGCTCCTGCTACTGAAGGGGATACAGAGAATTTGTTAGGTCTTGCAGCTAGCGTTGCAGTGCGCAGCACCGCTCGCGCAGCAAGAGACCTCATATGGGGGCTTCTGAAAGCTGACCACACGCTCATGCATGTGCTTTTGTTTTCGTCAGCTGCTATTGGCTTTTGCACGCGTCTTTGTAAAAAAGACCGCACGCCGTTGGTGAAAGGCTTGTGCATGTCCCAGCTTCTTTAGGAATGTAATCGCCCATGTCCTATTGGTGTCTGTTACGCACAGCAGCGGCATCTGAGACCTAAAATTAAACATGTTTCTAATTAGCGCGCGTTCGCTTTGCTGCCGCGTTCCTCGCCCCCACTCCTCTATGGTGCGCGCGCACTACCAGTTTTGATTCCGTGCTGTTTAGTTAGTAGACATTTAAAACCGGAGTAATGCCAAAATGCTTTTAGCTGAGGATGGTGTTACACAATCAACAGACAAAGCTATTTCATAGACATACAGCGTTTATTAAAACTAACCTATAAAACAAGCCTCCAGACACAATCGCATGTTTCTCACCGTTTGTCAACCTAATTCCTGCGGCACGCACCTGAAGGGATTCCACACCCCCTCAATTGTATTAGACCTGCCTGTTTACCCGCAGCACAGTCAGGGGGGCAAGGGAAGGCACGCAGCATTGGTATCTGCAGCCAGCGTTGATGGATGTCTCAGCAAATGAATGCGTGGAATTCTATCTGTGCACGCGCTCACGTGAAGTGCGCTTTACTCAGTACAGCCATGTTTGCTTCAATTTCCATCCGAGCAGTTAGCAGGTGAACACGGTGTACTCTGTAGCTCCAATTATGAGTTGCACAGTGCTGCGAGGTGTAAAATGCACAATCCACCCCTCCAGTACTATGCAATTACAAGGCAACACCTTTGCAAACATGTGAGGAAATAGAAATACAATGTATAGTACCACACAGAATTACCTGTTTTGCAAGTTTTTACACACACACATATGTACCTTGTTCAGCTTAGAAGGTGGTAAGCTTTTGCAAGGGACCTGAATTAAGGCATGGCGGGTGGAAAGAGGGCTGTCAGCACCTGCAGAATAGAGCTGCGGCCTCAGTGATAGCTACACTCTGGAGCACTGTTTACTTGGGCGCGTGCAGGGGTGGGAGGGGAGCAGGACCCTCGAAGATTGGCACACACCTAGGTGATGTAATGGACTATGGTGCCCAGGCGGCACCCTGTGCTGACCTCTCGTATCAGTGTGGCATGCTGTGACTGGCACTGTCCGCGCCATTGTTCCATTCTATGCAAAAACAACAGTTGATGGACAGAATGAAGAACAATGTCATACATTCACCCCAATACAGAGATCTGGGCCTAAATCCATCGTTTTTTTGCACTCCACACCACCCCAGTTCAGACATGGCCATATGCAAATCAGCCTTGACCCTGTGCATCATGGGAACAGTCCAGCCTGAACTACCAAGCCATGTCTTTCCTGGACCAGAATCAAGCATCCTAGGACCGGTTTCTGGCTATCAGCCATCTTCAGCCAGGATAGCTTGACTCCAGTGGTGTGGAGAGCATGGGACTCACGTCTGAGCATACCCATCCCACTCGGGGTGACAAATGCAAAAACAACAGTTGGTGGACAGAATGAAGAACAATGTCATACATTCACTCACCCCAGTACACAGATCTGGGCCTAAATCCATTGTTTTTTGCACTCCATACCACCCCAGTTCAGACATGGCCATATGCAAATCAGCCTTGACCCTGTGCCTCATGGGAACAGTCCAGCCCGAACTACCAAGCCATGTCTTTCCTGGACCAGAATCAAGCATCCTAGGAACGGTTTCTGGCTATCAGCCGTCTTCAGCCAGGCTAGCTTGACTCCAGTGGTGTGGAGAGCATGGGACTCACGTCTGAGCATACCCATCCCACTCGGGGTGACAAATGCAAAAACAACAGTTGATGGACAGAATGAAGAACAATGTCATACATTCACCCCAGTACAGAGATCTGGGCCTAAATCCATCGTTTTTTTGCACTCCACTCCACCCCAGTTCAGACATGGCCATATGCAAATCAGCCTTGACCCTGTGCCTCATGGGAACAGTCCAGCCCGAACTACCAAGCCATGTCTTTCCTGGCCCAGAATCAAGCATCCTAGGAACGGTTTCTGGCTATCAGCCGTCTTCAGCCAGGATAGCTTGACTCCAGTGGTGTGGAGAGCATGGGACTCACGTCTGAGCATACCTATCCCACTCGGGGTGACAAATGCAAAAACAACAGTTGATGGACAGAATGAAGAACAATGTCATACATTCACCCCAGTACAGAGATCTGGGCCTAAATCCATCGTTTTTTGCACTCCACACCACCCCAGTTCAGACACGGCCATATTCAAATTAGCCTTGACCCTGTGCCTCATGGGAACAGTCCAGCCCGAACTACCAAGCCATGTCTTTTCTGGACCAGAATCAAGCATCCTAGGACCGGTTTCTGGCTATCAGCCGTCTTCAGCCAGGATAGCTTGACTCCAGTGGTGTTCCATTCAATGCCATTGTAATCTCTGGTGTTTCTGCACCACTCTCGCCCATCACAGTTCTTTATGGCTCTTTACTTAACAAGTGTTAGGCATCAAGCCTCTTGCATAGTTTCCTCGAGTCTTTAGTGCTTGCTTTGTAGTAAAGAACACTTTTGAGCAAGTCCCTAACCGCTATGAAATAGGTGGAGTTTGTAGACCTCCCCTCCTTTAAATATCCTCACCTGCAGAGGAGACGTGCTTGGCTTTCAGTTTCCTGAACCGGACTCCACTCCCCCTACACGCCCCCTTCCTTCGGTTACCAGCGTTGTTGTTTCCTAGCGTCTTGTGAGATCCTTTCCCCGACATTTCTGTTTTGTGTTCATACACGATGCGCGTATAACTTTCTTTTGTTGTTCCCGATTTTTACAATTGGCATCTAGTCATTGCGCTTTGCGCGATAGAGGAACTTTCACTAATTTAGTGCCGGAGAGGCGCATTTGGGCTGCCCTTAGTTTTTGGTGTATTTGCCCTCTATATTTTTTTTGTTTGTTTTTGTGTTTGTGAAGTACTTTATTGGAAACTCTGTTTGGAGTATTAAGACAGAGTTGTCTCTTGTATTGTGTTGGGTGAACAGACAGTACAGATAGTAAAGATTCCTTTATCACAACTCACCTGCTTGTTCTGGATGTAAAGAAGACCTACACTTGTACTGCTGTTCACTGAGAACTTTTCTTTTTGGCATATGAAGATGTCCAGCCGGTAAGAGACAGTGTACTTTACTGGGAAGCAAGCACTAATATTATTTGATTGTTATACGGGGGGGAAGGAAATTTCTCAGTTTTTTTTTATTTCTCTATAGGTTTACCTCTTCTGCTCTGTGATAACCCCGAGGGAATTGGCTGGGTGATTCGAAGTGTATTATCCTGACTTCTAATCCCCACATCTCCAATAGTCAGTTTGGGAGGTGCAAGTTTTATAAAACATTCTCATCCTAAGACAGGCTTTAGGAGTGTGGGGAAATTCTCGTAGGTCCTGTTGAGTGAGTCCAGAGACAAACCACAGGTTAGTGACCTCGGCAACAACAAGAGCCCGCGTGAAGTGATGAAGCCGTCTCTGGGAGAGAACCGGGGATGGTCACTGACCACCAACCACAAACGTAGCCAGTGTTATGAGGGATTCATCCAATTAAACACAAGGGCTGACATTACAAAAACCTATGTCTGTGCAATGGCCATGCTCCAGTACCCCAAATTCCTGATCCGCTCTACTTTTTTTGTCATCACCGCTTCCTTTCCATATTGACATTTCATGGTCTCGTTTCCTGTTGGCAGCTGTACGTGACCACAAACAGCAATTATCTGCCCTAGGGAGCATGCGCGACATAGGAAGGGGCTGCATTTGATCCAGGGCACAAGTCCTAAACGAGCATTTACAATGCAATAGGTCTCGCATTTTTTCTCAAGTGCCATTGAGTTGACCCAGAATCTTTACCTCTCCACAAAGCTGTACGTCACATTCTCCAAAACGAATAGAAAGGCATTGATAAGACTTCTTGCAAGATTCTTATTCAAACAGTACGACATGAGGGTTTTTCGGAAGCTTTACCTCCTAACGTTAAGGGGGCTAACTTTATTGGTGGACTGTGTTTTCAGGGCACAGTTGTGTGGGAGGATGTCCTTCTTTCGGATTAAACAGATAAAAACATGGAGGGCACAGTGAAAAGGACTTATGCAGCAGCAAAAGCTAACATCTATGTTACATATGCCCTCCAGTCGCTCTTGAAAGATTTTCAGCCCCTAGCGGACCTCGCTAATGAATGAATGAATGAATGAGCAATTTGTATAGCACAAAATAAGCCCAAGGGCGTCAAGGCGCTGTGTACGAACCGCCCACAGCCAACTTCGGAAATCATACTCAAGCTTTATTCTTGGGAAACAACCAGGTCTTCAGGGACTTGCGAAAAACAGATTATTCTTGTAGCCCCGAGAGGTAAACAGGGAGAGAGTTCCACGCCTTGGCAGCAGTCAGCGAGAAAGCTTTCCCCCCCCCACTTCAATCTTTTAAACCTCAGAACCACGAGGAGATTACGGTTTGCTGACCTAAGGTTCCTTGAGGGCGTGTACCTTTTAACATTGGCTTTTAGGTCAGTAAGGCCCTGGCCATAGTATGCGTTGTGGGTGAGGCAGAGGGTCTTAAACAGAACTCTAGGCTCCACCGGAAGCCAATGCAGTAGACTGAGGGAAGTTGAGACTGAATGATGCTTGGGGATATTCAAAACCAGCCTTGCAGCGGCATTTTGGACCAGCTGCAGGCGGTGAATCTGACCCTTGTTGATGCCCAGATAAAGGGCATTACAATAGTCTAGTCTGGCCAGGATTAAGGCCACAACCACCTTTTTACGGGCTTCAAAGGAGAGAAACTGGGATATTTTTCTTATAATACGGATGAGCCCGAACCAGGAGGACACAGTTCTTGAGACCTGCAGAGTCATGGAGAGAGAATTATCAATAATGACTCCAAGGTTTTTCCCATAGGGAACAGGAGTGGGACAGGTACCCAAGGAGTCAGGCCACCACTCACCCGACCAGATGTCCAGGCCTTCCCCAAAGATCAGGACTTCCGTCTATTTACAGTTCAATTTAAGATAGTTGTGAACCTTGTAAGATGAGACTGCTGTCATACAGTCTTTAAAGTTTTGCGCGGAGTTCCTGACATTTTGCGTAATAGATACCATGATCTGGGTATCATCCGCATAGGATAATACTTCAAGCCCAAAGGATTTCACCACCCTTGCCAGCGGGGCCACATATATATTAAACAGGGTGGGGCTCAATGAGGAGCCCTGGGGCACTCCACAGGCAAGGGGGGAGGGCTCTGAAGATAAACTCCCCATTCTAACTAGATGGGACCGCTCACTAAGAAAAGAAGCAAGGAGATCTAATGCCCGGCCCCCGACCCCTATCTCCTTGGGATAATGGAGAAGTGAATACCTCTGCCTAGTTATCTATGATAGAGCAACACAATTGTTTTCTATCTTTGACAATTTGTTTGATTCTACTGCTGCATCATAGGCAATAATAGTAACTCGCCATCTTAACTAGTTAGGCTCATGTTAGGCGATTCTACCCAGAAGTCATTTCTCATGAAATTACCTTGGGGGCAGGATCTTTGGCAAATAAGTTATAAAAATGTTGAAAACATCAGTTGAAAAAAAAGAAATTAGTGCCTCCTCTTCAATCAGCACCCAGTCGTAGAGGCTTTGACTTTGGCTATCGAGGAGCATTTGGTTCAGGATCAACCAAAGGAAATAATCTTCCCTTTCGTGGTAGGGGCAGAGGCCAGGGAGCCTCAGTTTTGGGCACTCCCAATTGTCCTCTCCTCAGCGCCAAAGGTTTTCTCCAAACTTGTGTCTCCATTGGTTGGAATTTAACATTCCAGAGGAATTCAAGTTTACCCATAACTCACCAACTGGTTAATTAGTGCTTCTTATTTTCTTAAAACAAAAGAACACATTCAGCAAGTCTGCAACCTCCTTCTGCAACATTGGTTTCTGCTCAACTACAAAATCTCCAGTCTGTGGCGATCTCAGTCACTTCAGTTCATTGAGGCCTGAGTTTGAACAGACCGTGGGGAAATGCTTTCTCGCAGGAGAGAGAAGGCTCAAGCCAGCGTCCCACCTCTCGAATCTTATTTCCAGATCCCAGGCGTCAGCGAGACTCTGTTTAAGGTCCCATGGGCAGATGGCCTCATCATTAGCCGTTCTTCCTTGGAATCACCTTCAGCTTTACTCTATAGTACCCCAACTCCTAAACTGGAACCTGGTGTCACAGAATTATGAAGCCTTGGTTCCGGTGCCTTGAGATATCCATTCGGACCTTCAGAAGTGGCTAGTCCTGCGATAGGTAGCCTTATCGTTAAATGCACTTACACACAAACCTTTACTTAGTCCAGTCAGTTTCATTTGATCAACCTTAAGCTCAACCCTGAGTAGTTATGGCTTTCAAGCAGCAAGGCTTGAATAAAAGAACTCAATGTAAAGAGTTTACCTATACCAAACAACAATAGAAACAAGCCACAAAACATGAAAAAAACACAATACCAATTTGTAAAAATAGATTTAATTTTTATGAATTTTTAGAATTCTTGATGAACAATATCCACCGGAGGGTTCCAGAGATACTGCTTTTTAAAGGTTTTATCACTTTTAATATAAACCCCAGACAAGCATCGGTCAACAACATTTTTGGAGAGTTTTCAAAAGTTTGTAAAAAGTTAGTTTGGCTACTCGGTCCAGCTTGGGCAACCAAATCCGACGTGATGAAGTTCTAGGGGGACATTAAGGTTAATTTAGACAGTTACCTGGCCACTAGAGCTTTTTCCAGTCCAGTTTCAGCATTTGCAGTATGAACCCCATATACTATAATGGATTGGTCCTGATGCTGAGGATGCAGGATGAAAAGATGCTCAAAGATGCTCCGATTGTGGTGTGGTTGACAGCCTTTGTGGTGTTTCCTTGGTCTATGGGTGACGTGGGGAGACTTGGTCCACAGAGACTGGGGTCCCACAAAACCCTCTTTCCAGGGGTGGAAGGTCAGCAGCAGCTGGGCTTTGGATCTCTGGATAAAGAGGTTGTAGACTGATATTTTAGTGGGGGCTAGTATCCCTCTTGAGTGACTGATCCGGACTCTGACAGCACTCCTGTCTCAATCTAACTCGGATGCAGCTTTTGGCCATCAAGGACCGGTCTCTTGGGGCAGCCAGCAGTGAATCTTCTCTGGTGGCTAGATACTTTCCGGTGTGGATTTCTTCTGCTCTTTTGTCCTTGCAGCTGGTTTCTGGAGAACAGTAGACTGATCCTTTGAGTCAATCCTCGGGTCTAGGGCTAAGGATCAACTTTTCACCGAGCTATGAGCCACATGCACAGTCCAAACTTCACCTGCCCAAAGTGCAGCAGGTGCAGTCCAGCAGACGATGCAACCTGTTGTTTCGCAGGTCCAAGGGCAACAGGGCAGTCCTTGTTTGGTCCTCCTTCCAAATCCAGCATAATCTGAGTTTCACTGTGCCAGGAGTGCCATATTTATTCTATGAAAGAGCCTAGAGGGGGCCACACAGTCACTAGACAATAGCCTACCAGGTCCCTCCCTTCTGGTGATGAATGATGACTTCCCAGCAATGTGTGGCACCTAACAACCCCAGATGGCACTATTCTACCCACTCTCAATATGCTGGCCCCCTTCCCCGGCTGTTAGGAGCTTGGTAGCCCACCCTATACGTGTGGCAACCAGTGCGCTACACGCACAGGAAAAACGGTTTGGGGACCTTCCTTCTCTCTCTGGCCCAGTCTCCAGCTAGTGTACTGGAACAACAGGTAGCCCCATGGGAGTGTTAATACCATTTACCCACCAAAAAAGGCTTCCCCTTTGAAGCTCGCCTTTTGGGCTAACAACCGAGTGACTTCCTGCGAAGGGGAGGTAACAGCTCACTCTGTGGCAGGCTGTGTTTGACCCTCAGCCTGGGAGTCATTCAGACAACTCCCCAGTCAGGCAGAAAACTGTCTCTGTGTTGTAGCCCATGTGAGACCACTGGACCACTGGGGCCCAGAAGGGCAAAGTTCTAAATGGTTTCTTACTTTAATAGTGACATTAAATTTGACCAGTATAGACAATAAACAATGTCTCAACCGGTAATCATTTAGAGGGCAAACGAGGGAAGAAATATCCTGGAGGGTCCAAGCTGGCTCTGCATGGGGTGAGGTAGGTCATGGGAGGCAAATTAATTGAGATGAGGCACGCCTATTCCACAGCTTTTCCAGAGGAAGATAAATCACATCAGTTTGGAGGGTCTGTGTCGGAAGGTGTAGGGGGTCATCGGACCTCGACTAAGGCCGTACAAGGACGGTCGTATCCGGGAGGCTGCTATGATCGGGCCAGATCTGTGAATGGGGGTGAGTGTCTGAAAAGTTTCAGCACTCTGTCCGTCATCTCATTGTGCTTGCTTTGTTTGCACTAAGTTGGCAGTGTATGCCCAGACGTGAGTCCCTTGCTTTCTTTGCCACTGGATTCAAGCTTGCCTGGCTGATGAGGGCTGTTAGCTCGAAACGGGTCCCAGGATGCTTGTTTATGGTCTAGGGAAGACATGGCTTAGCAGTTCAGGCTGGACTGTTCCCATGAGGCACAGGGTCAAGACTGATTTACATACAGCTGAGTCTGAACTGGGGTGGTGGAGTAGGCTAACGATGATGGATTCGACCCAGATCTGTGTTTGCTTCTTTGAATTCTACTACATTATATTACTCACTTTTGTAAAGTGCACATTTACCTTTTGGTGCACTTTGTTGCTCAGTAATGCATAAATACTATCACAAAACATAATGGCATTTATATTATCGACCTCTGAAGGATTAAAAGCTCAGTCGACCCTCAAACCAGTGGAAATGAGGTCAAACATAGATTCCTGTAGTAGAGGTACTAACTCAATGAACCTCCTCACCTAACACATCACACATTTTCCAAGAACAAAGACAAAATATTATAACAGCAGTGTATATATAGTTATTGTACTTTATATACTACAGTACAGTAAATGATGTTATAGCTTTAAGGCTTTGAGTTGACAACAATGTAGTCATTTCCAATCTGGCCATGTCTATCTGGCGGCCCACAGGACAAAATTGTCCCGGTGTAGTGTGGCAGTGGGGAGGGTTGTCCCTGGCCTACCACATCTCTGATTTTGAGCCAGTAAAGATGGTCCAACTGTGCTTCCTCAATTCTTGGAGAGCACTAAAACATCCTTTTATGTTCTTGGAGCAAAATACACTCTCCTGCAGGTCTAAAAGGTTTTCCTGTATTTCAAAGTGTTGACCATTTTAGGTAAAGCATTCTTTTTAAGAACAATTCAATGGATAACCCGTCCAACCTTCCAATTACATGACCGGGCACCAATATATATAGGTATTGAATCAACTACGGAAAAGGGCTGAACCCAAAGGTATTCCACAAACCCATATTAGCTGTGTGGCACTCTGGCATTTCCAAGCCTCTGGCTGCAGGCTAGAGACTGCTTTTTGGTTTGAATGGCTGCCATGATCCAGCTCTGATATGGCCTAATTGGTGTATCTGAAACATTGTGGTATTGAAAGTGTGGTGGTGACCTGTTTTTAAGTTAGGCAATGAAGCAAATTGATGCCAGCTGTCCACCTCAAGGTCAGACTGGCCTATAGGGCATGCTGGGAGAGCTGGACTCACAGATCAGTGCATGGGTTGTTTTGTTTTGCTGTTTGTGGGAATGTTTTAAGTGGGACGTCTTTTTACTGTTGATTTCCCTGAGATTATTGCAAACATTGCCTGCAGCAAGCACAAATGTATGCAGTCACCCATAACTTGCAAAACATCTATACAGCTTGTCTTGGCACCTGGACACCTAGCCTGCCACTTGCATGTGGCCTCCATTTCCTGCTATTTCCATCCTGGTTCAGTGACACCGCCGCTGCCTGAGTTTTTCCTCCCGGCTTTTCTTGCTCCCCGTTCCACCAGCCAATAGAAGCCCTGCCCACCCCAGGACGTACTTACTGCAGGCTGCAGTGGGACTGAGCCGCTGGTGTGCCAATGGCTAGCAGTTCTGCCTCTGTCCATACTTGGACTGCAACCAGCACCAAGACCCCTGGCCCTTCTGCCCCGCAGATACACCATCACTGAGCTCTGCAACTGTTGACCCCAGACACCACAACAAACACTGCCACGGCACTGACTCACCAGCCATTGTATGACCTTTCACCTGCACCCACTGCCACCTCACCTGCCACAGCACACAAACTAGTTGACCGGCCAGCCCCACCCTAAACACACCACAGACACCACCTGAACAAAAACACTAACAAGGGGCAGGTGCCCTTCTCAGCGCACGCTCACTGTGCAAACACACCACCGAGATTTGGGACCTTATCTATACCCTCACACCCAAAGTCCTCTTCCTCACTGAGACCAGGCTCAACCCCACATCCATGCCCGCCACTGCCACCGCAATACCTGAAGGCTACAAGATCATCCACTCGACTGCATCAGCAAGCCTGGCAGAGAGATTGGCTTCATGCACACGGAATACATCCAATGCACCAGCACAAATGACAACATCATCCCAGCCATGGAACACCTCAACTTCCAACTAAGACAGCAAAACCACCATCAGGGGCACCCTCACCCACCACCCTCCAGGACCATGGCCGGCCTTCTGCAAGTTCTTTGCAAACTTCATCACCTCACTCGCCATAGACTCCAACAACTGCATGCATTTTCCTTGGCAACCTCAACTTCCTTCTCAATTACCACAATGACATCAACTCAACCGACGTCCTCGACAGCATAAACAAAATCAGACTCTTCCAACTCATCAATGACCCCACGCACACCGCAGACCACACACTAGACCCCATCTTTACCTCCAGCCACCGCATCAGGTACAGCCACATGACGCACCTGGACCAACCATACCATTCCATCGTCCACTTCAACATCACCAGGTCACGGACCTCCGTCCCAGTCTGCTCCACATCTCCCACCGCAGCTGCAGTAAAGTCTCAAAGACACATGGATCAATGCCCTCAAACCCACCCTTCTTATCTCCTTCAATAACCTAGACCAGAATGTCAGAAACTTTAACAACAGGATCAGCAACTGTGCCAACAGTGTTCACTCCCATCTCTAACAACACTCATAGAAGGTCCACAAAGCTGGTACACTGAAGACCTCACAGCCGCTAACCAACAACTTAAACAACTGGAAAGGAGATGGCACACCAGCAAGGATATGACCAACAAGACCGCCTTTAAGACAGCCCTCAATCTCTACCAGAGACAGTTAAAAGAATCGAAGGAAAAGACCTTAGCCTCATGAATCGAATCAAGCTCCAGTAACAACAAAGAACTCATCAGCATCATCAAAGAATTATTTAACCCCTCAGATGGAAACAAACAAAATTACCACATCACAGAAACTCTGCGAAAACCTTGCATACTTCTTCCACAATAAGATCGCCAACATCTACTGAAACTTCAAACAGGCCACCAACTTTTTCAAGCAACACAGCGACTCCGCCACCCCCAGAGACATCTGACTAACCAAATGGAGCCAGCTCGCCCCACAGAACACCGCCTCCATCATAAACTCGGTCCACTCACGGGCCCCAACCAACCCATGCCTTTACCACATCTTCAGCCTAGGCGAAGCCAGAATCAGCCATGTTCTCACCACCCTGTTCAACACATCAATTGCTATGGCCACCGTCCCCGAGGACTGGAAACACATGGAAGTTAACGCCCTTCTAAAGAAATCATTGGCAGACTCCAGCCAACTCAACATCTACTTACCGAGCTCCCTGTTCCTGGCCAAAGTATTAGAAAAACACATTAACCAACAACGCTCCTCATATCTGAAATGGACCCTCCTACTCAACTCCTCCCAATTATGATTCTGCAGCAACCACAGCAACAAGACTGTCCTCATTGCAGCTACAGACGACATCCGAGCCCTACTCGATCGAGGAGAGACTCAATCAGGATTCAAACAGGATATATAAAGGGCGGCTAAATACCCTATAGTGTAACAAGGTGTTTGCAGGTCCTGCAGGCTTATTCGAACAGCCATGTTTTGAGGGCCATTTGGAATTCCAGTAGTGAGGTGATGGGCTGGAGGTGTGTGAGGAGGCTGTTCCAGAACTTTGATGCATAGTAGGGGAAGGAGCGTGCTCCCCATCTGCTTAGGTTGATACGGGGAGTATGGACAAGTGAAAGGGAGGTGGAGAGTAGTCTTCTGGACGGTTGTTGGAAGTTTATGTGGTGGTTAATGTATGCAGGTTCTTGGTTGTGTAGAGCCATGTGTTCATGGGCAAGTAGCTTAAATTGGCATCTTTTCTGTACGGGGAGCAAGTGGAGTTGCCTGCGGTGTAGTGAGATGTGGGTTCGTCGGAGAAGGCCAAGAATGAGTCTGGCTGCAGGGTTCTGTATCATCTAAAGTCTCTGTAGGAGGTGTGTGGTGATTCCTACGTGAAGGGGGTTGCCATAGTCCAGTTGGCTACTGATTCTGATGAGGTCTTGTGTCGTGTTGCATCGTGTGTGTAAGGGTAGCCACTTTAAAATATTATGTAGCATGCGCAGAGTGAGGCAGCAGGTGGACAAGACGGCGTTGATCTGGGATTTCATGATGAGCTTGTTGTCAATGATGATTCTGAGGTTTCTGGTGTGGTTGGAGGGAGTGGGTGCAGGTTCTAGGTTTGATGGTCACTAGGAGTTCTTCCACGTACTGCTGCTATTGCCAAAAACCAGTAATTCCATCTTGGCTGTGTTGAGCTGCAGGCACTTGTTCTTCATCCAGTTGGCTAAGTTTGTCATGCATCTGTGGAAGTTGGTTCTGGTGGTGGTGGGGTCGTCGGTGTAGGAGATTAGTTGAGACTTTTGGATATGATGATGTTGGCCACCGGGGTCATATCTGCGTTGAAGAGCATGGGACTGAGGAATGAGCCCTGGGGGACACCGCAGGTGATATCCTTGGGTTCAGAGGTGAAAGGTGGGAGGTGGATCCTCTGAGTTCTTCCAGTGAGGAAGGGGGTGATCCATCTGACGGCATCACATTGGATGCCAATGTGGTGGAGTCTTTCGATCAGAGTGTGGTGGGATACGATGTTGAAGGTTGCCACGAGGAAGAAAAAAGCTGCTGTATCTCCTCCGTCGAATGCCGTTGGTTGCCATGATAAGGGTGGTTTTGGTGCTGTGATTGCTGCAGAAGCTGGATTGGGAGGCGTCGAGTAGCTGGTTCTGCTCCAGGTATGTCATGAGTTGATTGTTGGTGATCTTTTTCAGTACCTTTGCTTCGGTGGGGGGTGTTGGTCAACTTGGGGGGGGCAGCACTGGGGCTGGAGATGCTGAAGTGGACGATGGGGTGATCGGTCCATGTGAGTTCTGTGACATGGCTGTATTTGACGCAGTTGCTGCAGGTGAAAATTAGGGCCAGCATGTGTCCTGAAGTTTGTGTAGGGTAGTTGATGATCTGGGTCAATTCGAGGCTGCTCATACTGTCAAAGAGGTGTGCGCTGTTTTTGTATGGGTCGTCGATGTGGAAATTTAGGTCACCGAGGAATATGTAGCCCTTGGAGTCTAAGGCTAGGGGCACAAAGAAGTCTGCAATGGTGTTGCAGAAGCTGGAGCATGAGTCAAATGGGTCATATGCAAGGGTGCCTCTGATGGTTGTCTTGTCATCCGTGTGGAGCTTGAAGTTGAGATGTTCCATGGGGGTGTTGGTGTTGTCGGTGGCGCTGGTACACTGTATGTCTCTTTGTGATGATGGTTGATCTGCCTCCCAGCTTGTTGGTGCGGTCCTTGTGAGTGATTTTATATTCATCAGGAATCGCTGTAGCAATGAACAGGGCAGATGTGGGATTGAGCCAAGTCTCAGGGAGGAAGACGATGTCGGGTGCAAGGGTGGCGATGAGGTCCCATAATTCAGTGGAATGCTTGCATAGTGAGTGTTTGTTGAGGAGGGCACATGCGAGTTGGTATTTTTGTTCAGGTGGTGCCCATGGTGTGTTTGGAGTGGGGCTGGTCGGTGAGCAGGGTGTGTGAAGTCGCAGGTGAAGTGGCAGTGGGTGCAGGTGAAAGATTTTACCATGGAGCGTGGGTCAGCACAGTGGCAGTGTTTTTGCGGCATCCGGGGTGAGGGTGTAGAGCTTGGTGATGATGTATCTTCAGAGGCGGAAGAGCACCCGCGGTCGCACTCCGCCTTGCATTAAGTAGGTCTTCCGGTGGGCCAGACTTCTGTTGGCGGGAAGAATAGTGAGTGGGTAGACCCAGTTGGGGAAACCCCAGCGTGACTACCTGGGCAGCGTCAGTGTCGTGGAGCAATCTGGAACAAGAAGGAACTGGAGGCCACAGGCAAGTAGCAAGCTGGGTGTCTGGGTCCCTACTGATGTGGTCACGCTGTGGCCTGCATTAAGTAAGTCCTTGGGTTTGCGGAGCTTCTGTTAGCGGGAAGAAGAGTGAGTGAGAATACCCAGTCGGGGAAACTCCAGCAGAAAAACCTGGGCAGCTTCGGTGTCACTGGATCAGTCTGGAACAAGCAGGAACTGGAGGCCACAGGCAAGTGGCAAACTAGGTGCCTAGGTGCCTGTGGTTCTGATCCTCCTAGACCTCTCAGCAGCCTTCAATACAGTCTTCCACCACACACTCATCACAAGGCTGCGTAACATAGGCATCCATGGAGCCGCTCTCCGATTGATCGCCTCTTTCCTCACCGGAAGAACACAAAATGCACGCCTTTACCCATTCACCTCCAACATCATATTCTACACTGTAAACACACAACTCATCCTCTCCCTCTCCGAAGACGAAACCAACTCCAAGACCAACTTCCACAACTGCATGATAAGCTTCGCCAACTCAGTGAAGAACAACTGCCTGAAGCTCAATATCGACAAGAAAGAGGTACTGATTTTCATACACAAAAGCTTCCCATGGGCTGTATCCTGGTGGCCCTCAAAACTCGAACCTACTCATACCAGCACTGACCACGCTAGGAACCCAGGCACCATTCTGGAAACAAGCTAACCATGACAACTCAGGCCAACTTTATCTCGTCCTGTTTCTTCATCCTTCACATGCTTTGTAAGATATTAAAATGGGTACCCCAATGTCAAGAAGCACCTTCTCCCAGGCTCTCTACGCAGTGATTGTAGTTCACCTCCCCTAACGACTACAGACCATACAGAACGCCACAGCCAGACTTCCCCTAGATCTTTCTTGATAAACCCACATCAACCCCTACCTCACAGAGCTCCACTGGCTTCCTGTACAGAAAAGATGCCGGTTCAAGCTCCTGACCAATGGATACAAGGCCCTACACAACTGTGGACCTGCCTTCTTGAACCACCACATGAACTTCCATGAGCCCACCAGACACCTCCACTCTGGATCCCTTTCTCTAATCCTCACCTCCCGCATCTGACGTTGCGGATGTGGAGATCGCTCCTTCTCCTACCTTGCAACAAAGACATGCAACAAGCTACCCCTCCATCTACGGACCTCCCCATCTCTTCCAAAGTTCTGAAAGTCCATGAAGACCTGGCTATTCGGCTAATCAACTGGACCCTCCCAGCGCCTGGATACACTCACAGGTGACAAGAAGCACTCTACAAATCTACTGATTGAGTAATTGACTGTCTTTACAAGTTTAAAACTGCCCTGATTTGCAAATGTGGGTCACTTTTTTACCTATCTAATTTGCTAATGGCAGACACACATTCAATTTGGTACTTTGGCCTAGTTTCTGTGCCACTCCGACCCTGCTCCTCGGAATAATATTTCCTCCTTTACAGCTTCTTTTTTTAAATTGACAAATCTAAGAGGAGCCTGACATTTTTGATCGGACAATAAAAATAAAGAAAATAGCACCCACATCACTCTGTATGCATGTTGACTCATGCACTTGCCTACACAATGACACAACCGACTAAAGGGTTTAAGTCTTTACATCGTTTTTTTCTTTTAACAATACCAAAAATACAGGCTAATAGCACCGCATTTTATCAGCGCTGTTCAGTATCACCAAAAAGTATTAGAAAAAGCCAGTAGTTCACAAAGGGGAGACCTATTGGCTTTATCAGTGGTGCTTGTTTCACTTTTTCTATGTGGGGAGAACCCCGTACCCAATCATTGGAGAGGATATGGCTTGGTCGCTCCACTCACTTTATTGACCCAGAGGGGTTCGCCCCCATGGTGGATCCCGACATGCAGGTGGGGCCTCACCTGACTCAAGGGGGTGGGTCTGTTTTATTTTTAGATCTGGTGTGCTTTTCCCAGATCCCCAGGAAAGCGTGAAAAGGCATCCATTTGCTGCCAGGGGGGCGACGAGGTTGCCAGATGGGGGTGGCAGGGGTAGGCAAACTCACATTTAAACAGGAGCCTGTATGGCCTCCTTGTTGTTTTCTGGTCAGCCCCTGCCACATGCCGACATGAACTACTGCTGGATACGACCAGGGGCGTAGCTTCAGGGGGGGTGTTGGGCTGTGGTAAATATTTGGGTACAAGTGCTTTAAATTGGGTATAGTGCGGTTTTTAATCGGATTTCACTTGGGATTTTTACATGTAGACGAAAACACACAAACACACTCGTCTCTGTTTTAAAGATCTTAAAAAATTATTTTACTAAATATTGAGTTTAAGTACCACTCATAATCCGCATTCCTCTCCTTTCCTACTGCTCCTTAAGCCCCCCTCCTGCTCTGCTTCTCATATAATGTATTTTAAACAGCATGACTGATGGGAAATATGAAAGTCACTCCACAACCTCCAACCCAATTTTACTGACTAAGCTATGTGCTTGGATGCAACTTCTTCCTTCCTTCCAGGAGGAGTTCTGATTTATTTCTCTAGTGTCACTTCCTTCTTTGCCCTGACTGCCCGCCTCCTGGAGCCCATTTCCTTTAGTCTGCTCTCCTTGGTTGAGGCATTTTGAGGTGCGGGCACATGGCCACCAGGGCAGGCCTGCACCAGTCCCGAGGATCTGACTAGCTAGGCCCCGAGGATCTGACCACCAGTGGGGCCTGGGAGGTGAGGCGGGATGGACTGTGAGGGCCTCAGCAGGCCTCCTTTGCTGTGAGGGAGTGGGTGAGTACGTCCTGTAAAAGTCACATCTAAAAATCTAGTTCCCAGGGGATTCGATCGGGCCCGAGTCAATTAGCCGGTGCTGTAAGGGCCAGAGGAGTGTTAAACCATTGGCTCCTTTAAAAATGTTGATTAGGAATCCAATGGCTAGATTGCTGTCAATCCCATATTAAGTAATTGTAATCAAAATGATGTGCACATACGTAAATAGAAGATGTATTGAATCTGTTGTGCGTGTGTGATACACACGGCCTGATAGTTTATCCTGTAACACAAATACCAAATGGACTTCTGCACGCTTTCTTCCTTGCTGTAAGGCTGCCATCTTTGGGCCTTCCTCCCCCGGGTTTGGGTGTGGTCCCCCATTTGTTGTAGGGCTGCTTTTCATTCCTAGGCCGAACCTGGCAAGCCAGTGTGGTTGGACAGAGTATTATGTAAAATCCTCTCTTCTGGAGATATACCCTCGACCTCGGAAGCATACAGGCCCTGCCTGGATGCCCGCCATGCCACCCGCCCCCATTTTCCCTTTCCCTGGCACTACAGCCTTGCCTCACGTGCTGGGATGCAGCTTCATCCAGGGCCTGAGCTCTTACAGCTAGCACACAACGCACTGCTTTTAGCAGAGGGCAGTGCTGGCTCTGGGTGCGTGAGAGCTCGAGCTGGGGCAGGCGGCGAATCCCACGGACAGGCCTCTGCAGAGACTGCCAAAACCCGGATCACTTGTCAGTGGCTCACCTTTTTTAATCAATAACTCGTCTGGCGTGTATTCTGTTTCTTAAGTAGCGCATTGTTTTCAGGGTTTATTGTCAGCAGTGAGGTTGTTTGTCCTCTCCGACGCTAATGCGCCATTCCATCCGGGCACTTCTCTTCTCGGTCCAATAAAGTGTTGCACAACCTTGTTCGTAGTACCACAGGACGAAAGAGAATGCGTCTGCCAATCACATGCCGCTTATCAGGCTACAGATATGGCAGTGGGCGTTGCTAATTGATTAATAGTAAAGCGCGCAGATTGTATTCAATGACACGATGCACCTTGCATTGTATCGACCCAAGGTCACGTCTCGCCACGCCCACTTGTGTCATTGTAGCAGAGGGCACGCGGAGGCCCCGGGGCACTGGTGTTTCCAAGAAGACTTGCTCCACCTTCCCTGGAACCTCAGACTGCTGACTCGGGTGGCTAAAGTTCACGGCTCGTAACTGGCTGCGAGTTCTCCGGGTTCAAACTCCTTCGAGCTCTGCAAGAGGCGCTCCTAGAAGAAAGTTGTGAGCCAGTCAGCGGCGCACATGATGTGCCTCAGAGGCGCAACTAGAGCTAAATTTCGGGGGGGATATGAAAAAATTTCGGGGGGGGGGGGGCTGAACCTTTAATCAGTAGGCAGAGTTGAGCTGCAGGGCCTCTTAGAAGGGGTGAAACAACTGCAAGGCCTAATTAACATTAAACTGGTCTTTTAAAGGGTGTTGCGCGCCTGATGTGCCTGCTGTCCGAAAAAATATGGACTGCAGTGACAGCAGGCACAAAGCAGAGCCCGGAGGAGACCTGTTTCGAGGCCCCCTTCAAAAAACTGCTGGTGCTCAGACTCGGTGAGACCCAGCCCACTTAAAGCCCTGGTCAGATCACAAGGTTTCAAAGCATAATCTCAATTTTTGAGACTGAAATTAAGAGACCTGTCTTTTAAGAGTCAAATCCTGAAGACTCTGAACTTAAGCCTCAAATATTTAGGACGTTGAGACATAGCTCTATTTTAAAGAGTCAAATCACGAGGACTCCTAGATCACACCTTACTTTTAAGGGTAGAATCATACTTTTTCTGAACCAGAATTGCCTTATTAGATGATCTCCAATAATAAACTTGTCAGACAGAATTTCCCTTTCCGGGGCCAAATCACAAGGCCATTCAGCCTGAACCTGCCTTTTGAGGCTTAAACCCAATTGTTAACTACCAAGTTTCTTGGCGTAGGGCAGGTTTTTCATGGCTCGGGTGCTTCAATCCTATTATGAAACTGGCCATGTTGTGTTCATTTATGAAACATCTTGCTGTTAGTTATTTATAATTAGTCCTGTTTCATTGCTTGGTTGGGTTTTGAAAGACCTATTTTTTTCTGTGTATAATAATTGTGTATTTCCTTGAAGTTCTGCCTTGCCACAGCAGTAAGTGCAGTTGCAGTGAGCTGTTTGTGTATTATAGCCAGTGGTGTAGGAAGAGTTCTCTGTGCCCTAATGCAGACACAAAAAATTGCCTCTCTACCCCAGTTTCATCAGTAAAAATGCCTTAATGAGGTTTAGTGAGCCCTTCAACCTCTTGGGACCTTGTACCACAGCACTGGTTATCTGCGACTCTGATTATAACCAAAAGAACACTAGTCATGTGTGACATCTTGAGCCAGTCCTAGCCAGAGTTTTCTGGTGTTCGCTCTGGGGGCACAGAAGGGGCCATTGGCAGGACGGACTAGAGGGGTTTTAAGGTGATATGCTAGCAGGCACTCTCTCTATTCGGTTCAAACAGCAAACATGTTTGTCACCGTAGCAGGCGTTCTTGCTAATTTTCACCGTTGACTCTGCTTGATTGTTCTTCTTGGTTTTGTTTTTTTGGGTTGGGTGGGTCATAGTGTTAGTAGCTTAGGAGAAAGCGGGCTATTTTGAATTTACAGGTGTGTAAGATTGAGATGGTGTAGTTGTTTTTGCTTTGTTGCCCTGGGAGGGTTTTGCTGTTCACTAAGCTGTAGAAAAGGTTGCTCTTACTATTAACTAGAAAACCAGCTCAGTGAGCGATTGAGATTTTTGAGGTGAAAGAAATTAGAACTTTTATGAGCAAAGTTGGTTAAATTGGGGTTATGGCCAGGGAGATGGCATAGTAGGGCTGCTGAGGGTAGTGTTGGGAGATGCACGTTGGGAAGAGTTAAAGCTAAAGGTCTGTGAAATGTTTAGAGGTGGGTGCTGTTTTGAGTCAGGCATTTTATATATTTAGTAATTATATATTTAGGGTCTTATTACAGGTTTGGTGGTCTGCAAACTACCGTACTGGTGGTGGCGGCCTGACCGCAGTGAGCTCAGCAGTCCGTCTGCCTTATTACAAGGCGGGCGGATTGCTTTTCCAAAGACTGTGTCTATGCCGCCAACACAACCAGCACACTGCTGACCGCCATGGTTGTGGTCGGGGAAAGTCAGCTGCCATAGGGTGGTACTGAGGAGCTCCATTGTTGTTAGTATTACTAGTTGGCTTTCCGATGAGCCAACTGCGGTGGTCCGACTGACAGCTTTGAGTGGGTGGTAACAGAGGATTTGGGGTGCATACTCACGCCTTTACTTTTCTTCCAGGTAGAGTTCAACTTGGATCCCTTTCTCTAGGTCCCCTTTCACGGCAGCATCTTCACCTTGAAGAATATGACCCTGTTTGTGGTGATCTACAAGTTTGTACCATATACCCATTGCTCGACTGGCCACATATGGGCCGGACCCTGGCAATGGGTAAGCGGTATTTTCCACATGTATCGTGCATATGTGTACATTTGACACATGTAGTCAAATTGTACACACATGCGTCAATAGATACAGAAACGATTACCCATCACAGCAAGACTACCGCAGCCACACTGCGGGCCCCACGGTCAACTCATAAAACATCAGTCTTAAGACCACCACCACATTGGCAGTAGTGTTTTAGGGCAGTCGGCCCTCTAATATTTATAATCAGGCCTTAAGTTGGTTAGGCTTTTTCCAGGGTTTTTGTTATGATTTAATGCGGTGTTGTAAGGAATTGGGTTAGTTGTTGAGAGGGATGAAAATCTTTCTCAAGCAAGCAGTCAGGCTTAATTTAGGAGAACTGTGTTAAACATGTATGCAGCACACATACAGCAATAAAGTATAACACAACAAGAGAAATGTTCCCCACCAATTTAGGAAAATACAGTAAAATTGAATGCTACCAAAACAACAAAAATGCAAACAGTAGAACCAGAGTTAAGCAATTTCAAAGGTTCAAGTAAAAATAGCACCAAGAAGCAGAAGGCGCCAACTGTGACTATCTGATCACACTGGATTGAGACAAAGGTCACAAGTTCAGGATGACCGCAGTGGAGTGTAGGACGGATACAGGGACCGCTCGCTGCCAAAAGTACCCTCTCACAGTCTGGCACCTAGAAATGAAAACTTCAGGATCTCACAGGAGGTGCTCAACTAATGCACGTCAAGGTTCCAGGAACTAGGCAGGCATCTCTCGGGGGACTGAAACTTATGCCAGCAGAGGCCAGCAGGGCTCAGGCAAGCCCAGGCAGGTCCAGTTGCAGTTCCAGGAAGGTCCAGTTGCAGCAGGTCAGCCGGGTAGTTACAGGGAGGTATCTGGAGCTTGTTGTGTCTCTGTAGCTCAGAACAGGAGGTCAGTCAACTAACCATTGGAGTCACTCTGGTAGTCCTGGGTTCAAAGAGATAGTCCTCTCTCCTTCAAGCAGCAAGCAGGCCTCAAACAGCAGGACAGGCCTCTGAAGAGCAAGGCAGGTCTCAAGCAGCAGGACAGGCCTCTGAAGAGCAAAGCAGGTCTCAAGCAGCAGGGCAGTACTCTGAAGAACAAGGCAGGTGTCAAGCGGCAGGGCAGTCCTCTGAAGAACAAGGCAGGCCTCAAACAGCAGGACCGGCCTCTGAAGAACAAGGCAGGCCTCAAGCAGCAGGACAGGCCTCTGAAGAACAAGGCAGGCCTCAAGCAGCAGGACAGGCCTCTAAAGAACAAGGCTGGCCTCAAGCAGCAGGGCAGTCCTCTGAAGAACAAGGCAGGCCTCAAGCAGCAGGGCAGTCCTCTGGAGAACAAGGCAGCCCTCAAGCAGCAGGACAATCTTCTGAAGAACAAGGCAGGCCTCAAACAGCAGGACCGGCCTCTGAAGAACAAGGCAGGCCTCAAGCAGCAGGGCAGTCCTCTGAAGAACAAGGCTGGCCTCAAGCAGCAGGGCAGTCCTCTGAAGAACAAGGCAGGCCTCAAGCAGCAGGGCAGTCCGCTGGTGAACAAGGCAGGCCTCAAGCAGCAGGACAATCTTCTGAAGAACAAGGCAGGCCTCAAACAGCAGGACTGGCCTCTGAACAACAAAGCAGGCCTCAAGCAGCAGGGCAGTCCTCTGAAGAACAAGGCAGGCCTCAAGCAGCAGGGCAGGCCTCTGAAGAACAAGGCAGGCCTTAAGCAGCAGGGCAGCCCTCTGGGGAACAAGGCAGGCCTCTAACAGCAGGACTGGC
Organism: Lissotriton vulgaris; assembly: GCF_964263255.1. Lineage (NCBI taxonomy): Eukaryota > Metazoa > Chordata > Amphibia > Caudata > Salamandridae > Lissotriton > Lissotriton vulgaris. The sequence goes on along the minus strand of NC_141695.1, from coordinate 1,153,755,685 downwards.
CTCTGAAGAACAAGTCAGTTCTCAAGCAGCAGGGCAGTCCTCTAAAGAACAAGGCAGGCCTCAAGCAGCAGGACAGGCCTCTGAAGAACAAGGCAGGCCTCAAGCAGCAGGACAGGCCTCTGAAGAGAACAAGGCAGGCCTCAAGCAGCAGGGCAGGCCTCTGAAGAACAAGGCAGGCCTCAAGCAGCAGGGCAGGTCTCTGAAGAACAAGGCAGGCCTCAAACAGCAGGGCAGTCCTCTGAAGAACAAGGCAGGCCTCAAGCAGCAGGGCAATCCTCTGAAGAACAAGTCAGGCCTCAAGCAGCAGGACAGGCCTCTGAAGAACAAGGCAGGCCTCAAGAAGCAGGGCAGTCCTCTGAAGAACAAGGCAGGCCTTCTGTAGTCTTCTGCAGGTCCAGGAGTGTACTGAGGAGTGGGGTTGAGGGTCCTATGTTTTATATCTGTGTCAGCTTTAAAGTGGAAGAAACATGTAGCACTTTCTTCCGACAGCTGGTTCTGGAACTTCCTTCTTTCCTGCCCAGGCTACGAGGAGTTTGTGATGACAATAGACTGGTGTCAAGTTCTTTGTGAGTGTGCTGGAGGGAGCCTTTGGTATGTTGGTGGGGTATGACACAGCTCCGCCCCTGCACCCTGGCAGGATGGCCCTCTCCCACCTACAGCCAGGTCTCATAGTTCACTGTCTGTGTCCAATATGCATTCCTGATAGGTGGGTAATTAACAAGCCCAGGCAGCTGTAAACTCCTATAAGCCCTCAGAAAGTCTAGCCCAGAAAAATGCCAACTTCCAAAAGTCATATTTTCAAAATTGAAATCTAAAATCTGACTATACCATTAAAAAGGATTTTAAATTACTGTTCATTTGAGAACAAACATGAACTATCTACATTTTCTCAATCAAAAGTTAGCTCTTATTAAATTATGAAGATAGCCCAATGTTATCTTATGGGTGAAGTAGGCCTCACAGTAGTAAAATACTAATTTAGTTTTTTTTTACTAGCAAGACCTGTAAAACGTAGACGTATATGTCTAATTTTTTTAATACAATGCACGCTGTCCTTTGGGCTGTTTAGGGCCTATCCGAGCGGTAACTTATAAGTATTAAAAAAGAAGATTTAGGCCTGGCAAAAGGTTTATTTTGCCAGGTCGAATTGGCAGTTCAAAAGTGTACAGGATCCAATGGCAGGCCTGAGACATGTTTTAAAAGGTTACTTAAGTGAGTGGCACAACAATAGCTGACCACTACTAGCATTTAATGTACAGGCCCTGGTCACAGGTTGTATCACTTTACTAGGAAGTTATAAGTAAATTAAATATGCCAATTGGATGTGAGCCAATTTTACGAGTTAGCATAAGCAGTTTAGCTCTAGTTACAAGTGGTAAAGTACACAGAGTCCTGAAAGCCAACAAAAACGGGTTCAGAAAGCAGAAGCGGTGATTAAGGGTGACCCTGCGGAGAGAGCCAAGTTCACCTCTCATGCAGCTGTTTCATTAATGTGAATTTTCCACATACACCTGTTTTGCTTTCTGCCTTTGTGCCGTCCCACTCAATGCATTATGGGATCCGTAGTCTGTGTTTCCCATTTTAAGTGTGGTGAAAAATCCAAGCATCCAGAGTATTACCCGGTTAAAAAGCCAGGGCTTGGTCACAGAGGGACACATGGATGGAGTCTTATCATTCACCTGGCATCGCTGTGTAAAGCTAAAAGAGCGTTGAAATATGGCTGACTTGGAACAAAACCTGCCACAGAACTGAAATAGCCAGTACACGCTATCGTACAGAAGACTTTTGCAAGCTCTGGCTACCCTCTCACAATTATTGAGAGGAGTCACAGTCAGCGAGAGAAGAGCAGGGCAGACAGGCTGGTGCTTTGATGTGTCCCAAATGGTCCCAGAGCATTCAACCACTGCCAGCATAGATCGGCCCACTGGTGCGCGACTGCCCATTTCCTAACCCCCTCCGCCCATGCCCTAATGACCGTTTCACTTCCCACTCCCCGGGAGGGGGGAGCTCTGATTTATCACGGTCACAGCACGAGGCCGTGTAATCCCTGGACACCCTGTAAGGAGATAGTACAATCTCGCGCTGAGACATGAACGTTCAGAATCTGGGCCAGGGGGCGCATTAGATCCCGGTCTAGGAAGTTTAAAGTGCAGACACTTTGGAAAGTTCTGACCTGAGCAAGAGTTAATGCCCCTTTGCACACTGGAAACGGCATTTATGCTTTGAGGTGCAAAGAGCACAAATGCCTGAAATTTTTCGGGCACACCCATTATATGAAAGGGGCCCGTCTTGTAAGTAGCTGAAGAGCGGGGGATTTCCTTGTCACTGTGCAACGCCCTGTGCGAGCTCTTGAAAGCAAAACGGTCAATTGTGTCCGACTCTCCTTGCTTATTTGCACTTTCACGCTGCTCTTTTTCACTATCTGATATTGTTTCCTGCAGAAAAACAGACGCATCACAATAGAGGTCAGACGCAGAACATCACTGCAGGACCCTGCACTTTTGCACAGTTATTGTTGCACATTCGCATTTTGTGCTTCTCCTGTGCATTATGTAGTAGTATTTCCTACAATAAACTAGGCCTAGCATAATTGTTGTCAGACACTGCACATTTGCCCAGTCACTTTTGCACATTTGCATGTTATGTTCTATGCAATAATGCTTCTTACAGTAAGACAAATGTATTATGCTAGTATTTAGTGTATTGTACCTTTCCTAGTTATCTGCCTTGCTGCTCAGCCAGTGAGCTTGGAATGTTGGTATGTGTGATGTGTGAATGGAATGCTGGTATGCCTGTGTAAGCTGTTCCTGGTGGGGCTCTCCCTTTGGGCTTACTTACCTAGGATTCTTATGCTTGATACTTACATCCATCTAAGATAGTATCAATAAAGCACTCATCTTTAACCCCTTCGATGCTGATGAGGAGCTCAGCTCGTCATCAGCCACGGGGGGCGTGTGCGGATGACGAGCTGAGCTCGTCATGTAACGCGGCTTTTGTAAAAAAAGCTGTGCAGCGCAAAAATGACCGCCGCAGGGTTGCGGTTAAGTATACCTGTGGCTCATTGGACTTATTACAACAAACCCAGGGCAATGGTCCTCAGACGCAGAACAACATGGCAGGACACTGCATGTCTACAGCAGTATTTTGCAGTATCTGATAGTGTTTCCCACAAATAGCACAGCCAATAATTTACCTGCACTATATATTATGGCGCAAAATGTTGCACCTGTGCTTTTTTGCCCCTGCAGTCCTCTGTGGACTTTTCAAGTAGGCACCAGAGACATGGACATCTGTCCCTTAAGCAATGAATATTTTTCCTTCAAGGATGAATGGCACACTGATCATTAATTGTCACTCTCCAAAGCCTTGCAACTGTAGTGCCCACTTCCATCAAGCACATCCCAGTGCAGGCAGAGCAGAGGGCTAGACGTTGGTTAGTAGGTGTGTGAGTAACTCATCAGGGCTGGAGCCAAGACTGCCAGCCTCCAGTAGCTGTTCTTGCAATATTGTCCATTTTACTGGAGGTCTCAAAGCCTCAGATGCCGTAGCTTCAACCATTGTTGTAGTTTCACGTCCCCCACTTTATGAATAGGCTGCAATGTCCCAGAATGTTTGGCGCTGCTATCTGAAAAGCTGCGATTGGTTGGATTCGCCCCCATGACATGAGGTCCGCTGGCATCTCAGGGAAACAACCACCTGTCAGCTGAAAGTGCTTCGACTGCTTGGGGTCTGATATTATCCCACTGTGTAAAATTAATATTTATTATTCAGTCAGTCAACACTGAGTGAATGTGAGAAGATGATATGTATTTCACAGTATCGTAATGGTATTTATATAGCACTTAATACCCCTGATGAGGCATTGAAGCACTTTATGGCAAGTATTACACTTGTAATGCCATGATATTGTGACTCGCAACACTAACATACCGTTTTGCTTGTAAGGCACACATTCATCCTGAAGGGTGGCTTGTCACTGAAATAATAGATGTTGATTGCTATCCAACTCAGTAGAAACTAATTTGATCAAACTTGGAAGGATAAAAGGCTGAGTAGGCCTGCCAGGATTTCAAACTGCGACTATGAGATCGAGCACAGATCCCCTTAGTGAATGCTTTAGTCCACTTAACCGCAAGACCCAGTAATCATGAGTCACTGCTTGACAAACGAAGGTCTCATTCTATATTGCAGTGGGATGTGCAGTGTCTGACACGTTGCTGCTGCTTAAACAATTTAATAAATCAAACTCCTGGATCTGGACTTGTCCCCCGCCATGCTCCTTATCCATCCATTCTCTGGCACTGGCACCCATCCACAGTGTTTAAAACTCACGATTCCATCTCTCCACGACTGATATTAGAGTTTTAAAAAATTGGGTAACTTCAATACTATATATTTACAGTGCTTCAATTGGCATACTTCATCATGTACAACTATATAAATAACAAGTTATTGTTATTAGTTATTTCCATCCTTTCTCTTCTCATCTCCAGTTTTGCATCTCAGACTGCCTAACAATATTTGACCTTTATCCGGCATTAGAAAACGCTACACTCCCTATGATGAAAACCTCTAAGACTGGAAACTTACACTTCCTGGCTTCCACCATACCAGGCTCTTTACCTGACCTCATTCTCTTCCTACAGAACCCACTAACTCCCCCTCTGCTAGAGGCCATGCATATGGAAGATCTCATACCTGCCTTAGTTTTGAAGTCAGATATTGTGCCAAATGTACTCAGGACCACTCGCCACAGCCCGTTTAATCTTGATAAGGCTTGAATGAGCAATCTAGTTATTGTTATTTGAGCTGTTTTTCCATTTATCATTAGAAAATTGAGTGGTGTTACAGTGCTTAATTTGTAAAATATTAAGTGCCAGTGTTCCAACCAAGAAGCCACTGTAGCCTGCACCACCCATCGCCCTTGTCATCGCTGCCAAAACAACTCGTAACCATCTCTCTCTCATGTAAATGCGACAGTTCGGATTATTCCAGGTCCCCAAAGCTAAAGAAACGTCTGGGGAGTTAGGGGTTAGTAATTTTTTTAAATGTACCTTGTATTCCTAAACAACCGCTGTTCTGCTCATTTCTAAATAAGATGAGTAGCGCCACTATGTGGTAGACTGTTCCGAGTATGGTACTGACAATTAAGTGCTGGTTGTGAGCACCGGAACGCACCAGCTCAAATTAAGGACTGGGTGTTGCCTTTCTAGAACAAAGCAGAACCTGGGGAAGATACCTAACATAAAATCAGCACTGGTGTAGACTTCTGATGTAGTTTGGTCCAATATCATACTTGTGTGGATGTTAATATTCTGCATAAAATGCATTGCGTTGCACTCCATCCGCCAGAGTAGAAAAGTTCTAAAGGGGCATTAGATACTACTACAAGTTTTCATTTGCTAGTCGGTAAAACTGATTATGTCAACATCCTCCAAATAAGGCAAAACAGTCACCTATAATCGCCATCTCTTTACGGGACAAGGTCTACAATTAGCTACACACACTTTCTTCAACAGAGCTCTTAGCTTTTCCTGGGATATGCCCCCAAGAATATTGTAGGCGGCAGTAAATAAAATTGAACGTGTAAAGAGATTAAGGTGGAGAGTGCTGTGCTGGTTCATAGCTGGCAGGTGTCTTGTATATAGGGTGACCAACTGGCATGGGTCCAAATTCAAGCGGTGAATCTAAAAATTCGGGACAAAGGGTTAAAATTCAGGACACAAATTCAGGACAGAAGGTCAAAATGTTATCGACACATCAGAGGAGGTTGTGCAATAGTACATACGTAAGTAAATAGACAACCAACATAAGTACAAGTCAAAATAAGTTCATATTAGTTTAAGACAATAATGTACTTCACGTTTTTTCAGTATGTTCACAGCTTTGAGCAACTGTGCAGGTCTATATGTGGCTTTTCACATGATAATAATCTATTTATATGGTTACTGCACTGGGTTCTTCAGTCTGATATTTTGTTTACAGTTCATGGTACTGAGCAGGCATGTTTGGTGAACAACAGGTGAATCCACCAGGGGTCACATACCCTAAAGGTTTTTATTTTAGTTGTAAGTCTTTGAACCTTTTTAAGAGTGAGGAAAGTGTTTCTGACCTGTGAAAGGGTTTTTGCGGGACCTTCCAAATTGTAAACAAGATAACAAGCATCCTTCTTGTGAGTCTTAATGTAACAGTGGTTTGTGACCTCAGTTGTAGTTTCAAAGCACACACTTCTCAGCCCAGCTTGGAACACCCTAACAATATCTCAGAAAAAGAAGAAATCTTTCACTCAAGGCAACTTAAGGTCAATTAACCCCCATTTCCCATTCAAGCAGCCTTTACATGCCGAGATTAACCAGTCCCCACATTTGCATATCTTTGAAGCAGCCCAGCATGCTGGCCGACCCTCCAGCTGAATCACTGCACAGGAGACCCCCTCCCATCTGCTCCAGCTGTGCCATCTCAACTGCTGAACATTTGTCCTTTAGCACCAAGGCAAAAATTACGGACAAATGCTGTCCGTGGAAACTTCCTTCACGGACAACGGACATGACAGTAATTTCATGGACAGTCTGTGAAAATTACGGATGGTTGGTCACCCTACTTGTATATCCAAAATGTAGAATGCATGGAGAGATATAAGACAGTATCAGATCCATGCCAGGCTGAAGCTTGGTAGAGCTCTCCAGTTCCTCAGATTCATGTGTGAGTAGTTAGTCTACATTTTTTGTTGCATTAAGGAACTTCTATTCTAGATCTATATGGGAAGTCCAGAACTACAGGTATTAAATGCCAAATGATAACCTAGCCTGAAGGAGCTACTCACACTTGAGTCTGAGAAACTTTAGAGTGTTGACATTGGGTTGTCACCACACTCCAAGATGTTCTTGTGCAAGGCCTGGGGCCCTTTGTTGCATAGAACTGTTGCTATCAACAAATGCAAAGCCCTTATTGAAATTCCTGAAAAACTCTAATGACCTTCTTGTTTCAAAACATGGATTGCCTCAGAGCTGTTGACCACTGGAGGTTAACGAACCACCATATACTTAATGCATCAAAAACTACGATTCGAACTCACACAGATTTTAAACAACAATGATCCACTGACAATATATTTGCGAAATAACAAGGAGAACCACCATCAATTTCAAAAGAAGAACAAAACATAGGAGCTATCATGGACGCAGCCCTAACTTTGAAAACGCAAGATAACCAAAAGGCAAATTCTACATTTCATATTGTGCAAGTACCCCATTCCTATTTTCCTTCTCCTGGAATTCCTTCTGAAGATCCAGGCAAGTAATACCTGTGTTATAAATAGACTGGATATTGCCATTGGCTTGTATCATGGGATACCCGACTTTGGCTACAAGAAGTCTCCAAAGGAGCCACAACACAGGGGCAAGCCAACTCCAACACCTAAATTTGCAAAACCACTTGTCCCCTGTTACTCTTGTTAGTACAGTACGGCCTACCACCGCCCTTTTTGCTGGGTTATCGGATTTTTTCCAGGACAAAATCCAATCTATCTATGACACCTTCCCTTCCAACCTGACCCCTACTGAGCACAATGCCTATTCGGATAACTCTGAGGTGCTGACCGAATTTCTTTCTTTTACTCTCAATACTCCTTAAAACATCTATTAGCTTGTAAATCTGGCTCACCTGGTGATCCCTGCCCAGATTTTTCAACTCCAGGCCACCTGCCTTAATACCCCTCTGAATCAGATCTGGAATGCCTCCCAGAGTTCAGGCATCTTCCCTGCAGGATTCCCTGAGGATTGGTAGTAGGAAATAGACTTTCCTACTGCCAATCCTCAAGAAGCCGGATGCTGATCCCGCAGAATTTAAAAACTTCTGACCATCTCTCTTCTGCTGGCTCCAGCAAAAATTCTTGAGAAACAAGTCCAGAGTCAACTGTCGGAATTTTTGGAATCGAAAAATTGATTCCACAACTCCAAACTGGCTTTAGAGCAGGCTATAGCACAGAAATCGCCCTCCTAGAAGTGTCTGAGAGTGTTCACGAGACTATTGACCAGGGCAACACAGCCATGCTTGTGCTAATGGACCTGTCTGTGGCCTTCAACATGGTGGCCCATTCGAGTTTTTTTGGAGCGATTAAAGTGCCTGGGCATTCAGGGCACGGTTTTGTCCTGGATCCGGTCCTTTCTGAAGAACTCGACACAGCAAGTCTTCCTCCTGCCTTACATGTCTTTCCAGAAACCCTTGTTATGCGGGTCCCTCAGGGCTCCGCACTGAGACCTCTCCTCTTCAACGTCTACCTCCTGCTACCCGCCGCACTGGTTGAATCCTGTGGAGTAAAGGTGATCTCCTATGAGGATGACACCCAATTGCCGTTCTCTTTCAAAGATCAATCAGTAGCTGCATTTGCCAATTTTAGAAGGTGTATGAGTAGCATCTTGGCTTGGATGACTCATAACTGTCTCATGCTGAACTCGGATAAAACCGAGGTGCTCTTCTTTAACCAGTAGGCCTTTCCTCCCGCTGCGCTCTGGTGGCCTCAAGAACTGAATCCCCCTCCCGAGCCAGTGGACTCGGTGAGAAAATTGGAGTTCAGATTCGACAATGAGCTCTCTTGTGAATCTCAGATTAGGCAAGTCTCCTCCTCCTGTTTTGGGAAGTTTCGAACCCAGAGGAAATTCCTCCACTTCCTCCCTTCTGACTGCAGATAGACGGTAATCCACGCCCTCATCACTTCTCATCTGGACTACGCCAACAGCCTATATTTGGGACTCCCCGCATATCTGACCCGCAAACTCCAAATGATCCAGAATGTGGCAGCCAGATTGATATGCAAGGTACCTCATCGCCATTCTATCTCCTCCGACTTGAGAGACCTCCATTTGCTGCCCGTCATCAGGCGCATAGAATTCAAGGCTCTCACCCTGGCGCACAGAGCCACCAGGGGCCTAGGCTCGGCTTACCTGAGAGCCAGACTTCAACATTAACATCATGACAGGGCCCTGAGATCCAACCATATGGGGCTCCTTACCACTCCTCGATTTCACAAGGCGAGCACAGGAGGCAGAGCTTGCGCTGTCAGGACCCGCGAAACTATGGAATGCCTTGCCACTCTCCCTCCGCAGACTGAATCAGAACCTGCTTTCCGTCGAGCTCTAAAAACCTGGCTCTTCAACTGCCCTATAAACTACTCACTGTGCTCCTGTATCAGTCGTCCACCTTAGCGCCGGGACACCTCCGTTGGGGGTAGCCGTGCACTCTACAAATGTCCAAATAAATAAATCAATTAAGGCCCTTCACTCGCTCCCTAGTGCTAAAAATCTACTCTCAAAATGCTCTGTATTACTCATAAACCATGAAACAGAAAGGAACCAGTTTCTTTACAGATGAAGCTTATAGCATACTAGCAGAAAAGGGTTTTAGGTTTCCAACTAGCACCCCAATTCATTATTTCACAATAACTCTAATCATGCAACAACAGGCACAAATATACCACAAACGGTTACCACTCACGATTTGTTGCGCACGACTGTTGGAGTCCATTAAAATTTCTTATTGGCATCTTCGAAAATGTAAAATCTTTATTGCATAATTTTACAGCCTGGCTGTCTGCCGGTTTTAAATGAGGCCCTGGTAGCACATGCTTGAACTACATAACATTCAAGAAAGTGTTTTTTCTATATAATGGCGGTGCCGTCTAATCAGTTATGTACTACACTTTTAAACCACTAGCCGCCCCCAGAGTAAAACTGCACCTTCTACCACTCTATAAAACACCTCCTCCTAAACCAAAAAGAACAACATGAAAAACTGTTCATGGATGGTATGACAGTGTATTATCCATATGCTTGACTGCAAACAGCATGAGAAGCTATGAACCATATGCATGTCAACATTAGTAATTGGGTCAAAAATCCTATTAAGTGTATGACATCAGCATCCATATGGACCCTGCACAATGTTGTACTGATCCGTGAGAGAAGAACAATTCGAGTTGCAAAGCACCAAATGAAGCAGCAATACTTTGCATAAAATGATCAAAACAATGGGCTGCCAAGGAGTAGCGGGCTATTTGTTCGCAAAGTGCTTCATCACATGTCCGGGATATTAAGCGCAATATACATCCCCGTACCATACCATGTAGGCCTGTTAGGGGGGCACAGGAGCTTTTGCTATGATCTGGTGTTTCAAAAAACCCAGGAAAACATCAATCAGTTTGGGAGCCAAGCCAGCCTTGGTGCTGTTATAATGTATCTGACATGTTGTCTGTCTCTGTTATGGTTTCTTCATGCCACGCCTTCTTTCCTGATACTTGTCAGTCATTGGAAGAGTCCGCCCTCTGACACATGATGATCTTTGACCCGGCCCCACCTCCCTTCAGAGGCTCCAGCCTGTCTACAATGTCCATAAAGGGCAAACCAGCTCTGGGTCTGATGCTTTAACTCCCACTTAAAAAGCATCATGGCAGGTGGACCGGATGCAAATAAGGAAGAGGCACGACCGTTTTGTTCTAGTATCCCGAGGGGAGGCCGGCGCCCTGGGCCAGAGATTCTGTGAATGCAGGAGACAGTGATATTCCTGGCTGTCTGCCAGGGGAGACAATCCACTCAGACGATTTTCAGGTACCATACGTATTTGTTGGGTTCGTTTTTACACCTGGAGTGAGTGCTTGTCTCTGGTGGTTAAACTGGAAGCCAAACATGACTTGCAGGTTAGAACTTGAAAGTAATTGTTGACGTTTTTCATTTTCACGATAGAAACGGATTTTAGGAGTGATTATCAGAATTGCTAAAAGGCAAAATATCATGGTTGTGTGGGACTGAAAACACATAGACCACTTTTCTTGCACCTTTATAAAGGGGGGACTTGGGCTGAAGGCATTTGTGCACTTTACATGAACTCTGGGATGCAAGAAAGTAAGTGATTTGCTCAGAATCTCAGGTTGTTGAGCAGAGGCCAGAAACTTGATGTCTAACCTCTCACCAGGCCCCGTGGTCCTTGTACCAGAGATCCTTGAGAATTCCCAACCCTTGACCCTTGGTGGGAACCAGAGTGGTCTATGGCACCACTTGGCATGGGTGCAACCTGTTCTATGTCCTGGACTGTGAACAAAGATGCATTGTTGGGGCTGCAGTTCTGCTTCACTCCAGTTGGGCTGAAGTAGCCAACTCATTTGTAAAATGAAAGCCTAGGGCTGGGAAAGCAGTGTCCAGTGACAGGGCCCATTGGGTGCCTCTGTGGTCTTTATATCCTTCATTGCACCACTTTCTTTCAGTCTATTGTGTGCATGGCATGTGCCCCATTGAATAGTCACTTCAGTGCCAAATTTAACCTGGTCATTGTTTTTTCAGCATTTTAAGATGTGGGAACCAAGCTTCCAAGTAGTATCATTTCATTTGTGACTCCTCAGTCTGACCTACCCTCTGGCCACGATTATTTCCCATCGTAGGACATGTAGGCACATGTTTTAAAAGAGAGAAAAAACAACACGTCCTAGAATGCAAGTGTTGTTGTAGTTTAGAAACACAAGAAACGTTTGGCCATATGCATCAAAAATCGGTAAAACGAGTCCTTATTAGCGAAAAATTAGGAATCGCAAATAAGGACTCGCATACTGCGATGCATCAACAGATTCGGTATTAAATACCGAATCGCAAAAAAAATCGCTAAATAAATCGGAAACCATGATTGCGAGACTCAAAATTAAAGAATAGCAAATACCGAATTAGCAAATACCGAATCGGTATTTGCGATTTCGGTATTAGCGAATTCGCAAAAAAAAATCACATCGGAAGCAGGTTGATTACATCACAAGCAGGAAGTAACACAGCCCATGCTTCATTCAGTGCCCTGAAGAGCTCAGAGGAGGAGGCAAAGCACAGGAGCTGAGGAGTGATACAGTGACAGCATAAAACCAGCTATTGCACAGTCTTCGAGGATGGAGAAGGATGCACCCCAGGACAAGGACACGCCCAGGAAGAGGAAGCGAAAGTACTTGAACTACTCATGGAGGAGGTGAGCAGTAAACATGACAGGCTGTTTGGCAAGCTGCCCCTAAAGGTGCCTGAGGCAGAGAAGCGCAAGATCTGGCTGCGCGTCAAGGAGAGGGTAAATGCTGTAGGAATCACCCACCGCAGCATAGACGATCTGAAGAAGAGGTGGTATGACCTTAGGAAAAGGGCAAAGGAGAGGATTGCAGAAAGGGTGAAGGATGCAGCTGGCACAGGAGGGGGAACATCCAACGTCACACCAAACACAGCCCTTGAGGACCTTGTTGAGCCTACCATTAAGCCTGAAGCTGTTGTGGGGGTCACCCAATTGGACAGTTCCGGCGCTGCGGCAAGAGGACAAGGTAAGATGCATGCCAGTGCAGATACGCAGCGTGTTGTCTACTCCTACCCATTCCCCCAGGCCAAACACAGTGCACATGTAGCCGTGCCTAACACATATACCCTCACCAGAGTGTTGCATCATGGGAGTTGTAGTCATATCATGAAAGTCTGCATGTCTGATCCCTGATGTTAATGAAATGAGACCAGCAGCACAGGGCCAATTGTCAGTCCAAATATGTCCTTTATGTAGATGAAAGTATGCAACACAGATACTGACAAAATATCAACAATGCACTGTTTCACACACAGATGCATCACCCCTGGATTCAGATTACAGCGGACGCCTCATAATCTCTGAAACTCCAGTAGCGACCGATGCTGAGACTCCGCAGAGACGTCAACCCACGACACCACCAACACCATCAGCATCACCACCATCACCACCACCACCGCGGACAACCCCACCACCACCACCGTGGACAACAACACCACCACCGCCACCACCGCAGACAACAACTCCAAGCCGCAGGGCAAATGTCCCCTCCCTGCAGGTGATGGAGATGGAACAGAGGCCAGCAGCCATAAATGTTCCACGGCAGTCAGTCGTCACTCTGTCAGCTCAAACACCAGCACTTGTCCAAGTACGACAATGGGGCAGGCCTCTGGGAAGCTGCAGAGAGATCTGAGGATCCAACACACGGCTACGGTGTGGTTGAGACATGGATGCTGGGGGTCCAGCACCTGCAGGGGAGACACATGGGTGCTCTAAACATTAATATATAAAAATTGGCAAAAAAAATTGGCACCATGACTGACGCTGTGCGTGAGATGACCACAGCCGTTGCTGAGGGTAACAGAGACATGAAACTGTGCCTGCAGGATGTCACGCGTGCTGTCATAGCAGGGCAACAGAGCTAGCGCAGGAGGCATCGCAGAACATGCTCTGTTCCAATGCCTCCATTAGGGCCATCACAAAGCTGTGCAACAGCACAGCTGTACTATCACGCAGATCTGTGTCCCTGCAGGTCAACTTGGGCCATTACTGTGGAGATGTGGCAAAGTCCTTAGAAAAAGTGACCACTGCAGTGGAGCATCTGCAGTCTGGGACTTTTAGTGTCAGCAGTTTGGGAGTGGAGGAGGGGAGTGAGGCTGCTTCAAGCATCAGCAGCGTCTCTGTGCCAGAGGCCAGCGAGAGGAGGCGCAGTGCGTGCAGCTCCACAGCCACTGACACACATCGCGGTGATGTGGAGGAGTCACGCAACAGGAGGCTGGGGGTACGTGGGAAGCGCAAATAGCCATGTTCCATTGGCTGCCTGGCCATGATGACATAACCATGGGCCACCTATACTACCACAGGATACTCCAGTGATGACAACGGACATGTATCCCAAACTATTTTTTGTATCTGCGCCATGTTGGCGTCTCATTTATATGCACCTGACAAGTGATCATGTGCATTAAACATTTGCAAACAAGATCATGTTGTGATGGCTCATTCATACCTGTCTCAGAAGTGATGTCGTGTGATGTATGTCCCCCTCCTTTGGCCTTCAGCTGTGTTAGGCACGTGTGCCTGTTGGTGTTCTGGGGGGGGGGGGGTTGCTGTGCACGTAAGTCGTCCTCTCCGTCCACCTCTATTGGTATCCCCCATCTTGTGGCAATGTTGTGCAGCATGGCACAGACCGCTATTATCCGGCAGCAGGTCACTGGGTCATACTGCACGGCACCTCCTGTCTTGTGTAGTATCCGGAAGCGACTCTTGAGGATGCCAAAGGTTCGCTCTACCACATTCCTGGTGCTGATTTGTGCTGTGTTGTAGCGCTGCTCCTGAGGTGTTGCGGGGTTGAGGTAGGGAGTGAGGAGATATTCCCGCAAGGCGTGGGCTCTGTCACCTGCAGGGTAGGGAGTAAAGGGTTAGCAGCATGAATACAATTATATATGTGAGGATGGAGTTAATGATGAGGCATAAGTATGTATCTAGTAGGTGTCCCTCTCCAAATTCACTGTTAATCAGACGCCTGTAGATGCCACTGTATCAGAATTTGTATGCGTCGTGTGAGCTTCCTGGAAATTGGGCTACAATGTCGGTTATGATGTGCTTGGCATTGCACACGACCTGCACGTAGATGGAATGATATGACTTCCGGTTACGGAAGATGTATTCGTTGGCTGAGGGGGGACAGATGGGGACATGTGTGCAGTTAATGCATCCTATCACATGGGGAAATTGGCCACCTGGTAGAACTCCTTTTTGGTGCGGTTCAACTGCTGTGGGGTTGTGGGGAAGGTTATGTGGCGATGTATCAATGTCAGCATGGCATCTAGGAATTTGTGGAAGAAGCGTGAAAGTGCACTTTGCGACACGCCTCTGGCTTCTGCTATGAGCCCCTGGAAGCTTCCAGATGCAAGCAGGTGCAGGCTGCATAGGACCTGGACATGGGCTGGGATGGCGTTGGTCCTACAGGTCTGGTGCTGCAGTAGTGGTTCCAAGTCAGCAATGAGGCGCATGATCATAGCCCGGTTCGGTCTGTACTTGTCGTAGATCGGTTCCTCTGTCTGGCCCAGCAATGTGATGCGCACCCTGAAAACCCTGTCCTGGATCATCCTCCTGCGCTGTGCAACAGCGTTGATTCTCCTCCTCCTAGCAAGCATGTAGGGGCCAGCCATTTTGGTACACATACAGGTTCTCCAGAGGCATATTTGAAGGGTTTCTGATTGTCTGCATCTGTATTATTATTTTTTTTTCTTCCTTCCAACAACTTTACCTCCAGTTTGAGATTCCCCTTATTTTGCTCATGCAAAATAGCGATTTTGGGCATTTTCGTTATTTGCGAGTTTTGATGCATTTCGTTGCGATTTTTTTATAGCGATTCGGTATTTCCGGGGTGATTTCTTTCTGGGTATTACCGATTGGCTAAATTGCGATTCAGTAATTTACCGCAGGGGTTATTTTGGGATTCTTTATTTTTTTCAGGAATTGGGGTTGATGCATTGCGTTTTCAGGTTTTGCGTTCGGCAACGGCCTGTTTTACCGATTCGCTATTTTACCGGGAGCTATTTTGTTTGATGCATCTGCCAGTAGGTCTTAGGTTAAGGGTTATGCTTCGAGTCTGCCCATGTATTCCATTATGCTTTTTCAGTGCAGGTCTAGTTGAGACAAAAAGTAGGCCCTTGGGCCAGAATGATAAAAAATGACTTCCATTAGCGCACCAGATTGCTAAGAAGGGTGCCCACATTCGAGGCAGTTTTGAACTTGTAAAGACAAGCTTTGTAGGTGTTTGACACAGTGTGGTAGAAGGCATGTCTTTGTGCTTACCTTACTGCAGGCAATGTTTGTGGTAATATCAGGGAACTCAACAGCAAAAACCAGTCCATCAGACCATAAAACAGGTCCAGAAAAGCCTGAAAAACCAGCCCATACACTGACCTGGCAGACCAGCTCTCTGGCGTTGTCAGGTTGTCCTATAGACAGTCCAAACCCAGGTTTTTAGAGGCTGGGTTTGAGGCAGGGGGTGCTTTAGCCGCCAGCTACTGTCTTCATCCCTCCAGGATTAATTGCAGCAGACAGTGTAGGTGCTTCAGGAGAGATAAAGGAAAAAGAGATAGGAAAGATACGAGGAGAGAGGAGGAAGGACGCACGGCTATTAAGAACATTTCTGCTGGGAATGCTTTTGGTTCCCAGCCGGGCTCTGAAGCTACGAAGCATCAACGCTTTCTTTTAAACTTTGTGCATGAGGGCACAGCAAGGGTGGCAGACAAATGCCACATGAATGCTCGGCTCGTTTTGCGCTTGAGGTTCTAAAAGGACCTAGAGCTGAGCCAGAGCCCGCCATCTAGCTCGAGCTTTAAGTGGCTCGTCCACCTCTAGTTTGTGCTACCTCCATGCAGTGTTGTTGGCAAACTCAATGCGATGAGACGGAAACTTGCCGTTCTTTGATCTAGGCCGTGGCTCTCCATGTTTATCTAGAGAGCCCTTGGCACCTAGGACTAGCCTACCCATCATCTGTTACAATGCACTGAACGTCCTAAAAGTAGTCTAGGCACATCAGTGCTCCTAGTAAATGGTCCCACTATAGCTCTAACAGTGCAACTCAATCACGCTCCGCAGCCTCCACCGCCTGCTGTAGCATTACCAGGTCCACCCCCTAGTTCTGCCAAAGCATTTCAGTCCTGGACTGCCTGTGGGATTTTGTTATTCAACTTCAGCAGTTCCCTTGAAGTCGCTTTGATTAACCTCATATAACGTGTTGTTCTCCAATGCTTAATTTGAGCAGGCGGTTTCCGGTGCTCAGCATCTGCACTTAATTGTCAACACCAGCACTCATGACAATATAATGGCACTTTTTATGTAATTTAGAGATTAGCAGAACAACAGTTGTTTATTGATTCAATATACATTAAAACTACAACACCCAAGACATTCTTATTGCTTTGGGGGCCTGAAATAGTCTGAAATGTCACACTTGTAGGAGTGTGATGGTTAGTGGTTATGTAGGTATTGTCGTTGGCAGCACTGGCAGGGGCAATGTGTGATTCAAGCTGCAGTGGCATCCTGACGAGGGCCCTGGCACTTATTATTTTACAAGTTAAGCTCTGCTCTTTCCATACAAATGTGGCAATGTGTGTTAATACTGCCCTGCAGCACTCCTATTATCAGGGCTCCTGTGTTCTGACCTGCTACCCAGAGACACCACAGGGGTGTACCTACCATTGGTGCAGCAGGTGCAGTGGCACCGGAACCCCAAAATTGCTGCATTTTGACTTCCACATCATCAGAAAAGGGGGCCATTTCCTTTGCACCAGAGACCATGACATCCGTGCTACGCTCCTGAGACACCACACACCTGTCCTGCAGTATCTTCATTTATTTACACCTGGGGTGTCCAGCGTAGGTCCAGAAGCTTATCCAAGCCAGATTTTCTGGACATCCGAAAAAAATATATTTAAACACAGGGAATCCAGGTAGAAAGAATATACATAGACTGTGGTTTTCCTGAAAATCGTTTACTGAGTTGGCCTCCCTGGGTCTGTGTTGGGTCCCCCTGCCCCACTCAAAAGTGCCAAGGCGTGTGGATAATGGTTTTCTTAGACCTGAGGCTGCATGGGCCTTCGATTTAGACAAGATTTGTAATTTCCGACGTCCGCAGTAGCATTTTTAGTACGGAGAGGAGCCTGAAAAAGCTGCAAATAGCACGTGCCTCTCCGGGCCCCTGAAGGGGCCTGCATACACAACGGGCCAGACGTGGCACTGCATGTGTTCTGGAACCCGCACCATACATGCAGTTCTGGCAATGCACCAAGGCCTTGAGTCAAAGATTCTTGTGTACTGTTTATTAAACACATTCTAAAGCTTGAACCCCGTGACAGCTGCGGCAGAGGCTCACCATGAGACATTCCATAAACACACATTAGCGCACAAAGGA
This sequence comes from Lissotriton vulgaris, assembly GCF_964263255.1. Classification (NCBI taxonomy): domain Eukaryota; kingdom Metazoa; phylum Chordata; class Amphibia; order Caudata; family Salamandridae; genus Lissotriton; species Lissotriton vulgaris. The sequence continues at coordinate 1,153,737,951 of NC_141695.1, read as the reverse complement.
GATCTAAATGAAACAAAGTAAGAGAACCTTAAATGTATGTAAAAACATGCTGATGTTAAACCGTGGCTGAAAAGAAGCGAGCATCTACCAAGAGCATCCACACTTGTGAAAGCTTTCACTTCTCATGGTCTGTTTCTGCTATAAAGTTAAGAGCGATTACTTAGCAGATAGTATGGCTGCGAAGCGCCTGGCCTGTCCGCAGACGTCACTTCCCTGAAGTTTTGGCCTATCTCGTCGACCAGAGAGATGGGATGTATCTGCACTCAGTGGGGTAACACCGCCGCAGTGCTTAATTTGTAAAATATTAAGTGCCAGGGCCCTGACCAGGAGGCCAATGCAGCTTGCATCACCCGTTGCCCCTGTCATTGCTGCCAAAACAACCACTAACCATCTCTCTCACATGTAAGTGCGACAGTTCAGATTATTCCAGGTCCCCAAAGCTAAAGGAAAGTCGGGGGAGGCAGGTATTAGCAATTTTAATGTACATATTATTCCTAAACAACCGTTGTTCTGCTCATGTCTAAATTAGACTCAAGGCATCACACATGGAAACAGCAAGAACAAGTTTTGCCTGTTTAAGACCCAGTTTTTCTTGGTCTTAATGTTGGCGCTGCCTCCAATTTATGCTGCCCTTGTAAATAGGGGGCAGCATAAAAATCTGTCGATGTTGAGGTGGAACGGCCACCGCAACACCCATTGCCCTTCCCTTTCACGCTAAACACAGCATGAAAGGGTGCCTTATTTACAAGGCAGTGCCGAGCCACGATAAGTTAAGCACTTCATCATCTCCGAGAGAGAACAAGATTGACAAACACATACATTCAGTCATCACAAAGAAATAAATACATCTAACTGATCCTCGTTGCTGCTAAGATTGGCTTGGAGCCATACTTATCACCAACATATGACACAGTACCATAATAAACCTTGACAAAGTCCCAAGAGGGATGAAATGTGTTGGCGGCAAAGCAATAATGTGGTGTTTTTAATTGAAAAAAGAAGATGATTGAGTAACAATAAATAAAGGATTTGACACAACTACAATCAAGATATACGTTCATTTTATAATATTGTATCTAGGAAGCTGTTTCTATTTTGTGATATATTCCTTTTGAGTGGTTCATATAAAGTGTATTACATTGATTATATTCTCAAAATACACACTTCTCGGGTGCAGGGTCAGCCTGGTACAAAGGAAAACAGTGACGATCCCATGCATTATTGGGTTCAGTAAGACTCCAAGTAACAGGGCACCCTGCTACAGTTGAACCAGGTAAGGCCTGGGGTCAGAAGCACCACAACACCACTGAGATGTGCCCTACAAAGTAAACCCATTTATGTACCACACGTAAGTTTGGATTGCGGATCAAAACCCTCCTGGCAAGATCCTTTGCATCCTATCCACAGGACGAATCCTACGCGCATTCGATGCTACAATCAGTGGGCCCAAGCATGTCCATGGGCATCTCTCCATGGAGCCTTCATCCTGTACCTAAATCTACAACTGCAGACATGCTCTGTACCAAAGTGCTAAGAGCCATGCAATTGGTGAATGTGCAACAAATAAACAAATGATTACATTACATATCCTTAGTCAATGTCGGCTGTGCTGCTTGTCTGTGATAGTAGCTGACGCTGTGGATGATCACCTTAGGCCTCAGTCTTTTCCCCTTTCTTTTGAATACCTTGTTCTCTCTCTCCCAGGGAATTGACATTTCAAAAACCTGCAGAACATTTGCAAAAAAAAAAAAAAAAATCCGCAGGGAGCCAATAAATCGAAAGGGAACTAAATAAACAAAGTTTTCCACCGAAAAATCAAGAAATCGGATTTAGGCTACCCATACCTTTTACCTACCGCCCCCTAAATCAGTATGGCACTTTGACATATATGTAATAAGTAATGATTTCGTTCCTGGTTGCTGATAACGTTTAGAAGTGTAGGGAAGAGACATCTGTGGACAGGTCAAAGCACTGCTTACATAAATGCTCAGGGTTAGACTCGCCTCCAGAGCGAGCTGGCGGTGCCTGAAGGGCTGGTCGGACAGGTCTTGTGTGGGCTGTGTTTTGGCTGTTTCTGGGCCTGTTTGTGGTCTGTTGGGCCGGTTTTTGTTGTTAAGTTCTCTGATATGATTACAAACATTTGCCTGCAGCAAGCATAAATGTATGCAGTCTGTCATACTTTGCAAAACACCTACACAGCGTCTTTACAAGTTCGAAACTGCCCCGATTTGTTAATGTGGGCCATCTTCGTAGCTATCTGATTTGCTCATTGGGGCTGCTTTTATTTTGGCGCCCCGCCTACTTTCTGTTCCAGTCCTACCTGCAAGGGCTGCGGCCCATTGGAGGGAATAAATGTCCAGTGTCGCGCTGAAAGCGTTAACAGCAAGAGTGGGGGTGCAGCAGGGGTTAGACAAAGGCCCCTGTGGTGCATGGTGGTGGGGCCCCTAACAATCTAACGCCTCTGAGTATTGGTGAGTCACAGGAGTCCCCTTATGACATTATTCTGGAGGGGCCCAACATCTCGCATTAGTAATGCTTAATTTGAGCTGGTGCTTACAGGTGCTCAGCACCAGCTTAAACGTTTCTGAAATATTTGCGATACGGCTTGGTCAGATACTTATGAGAGGCAGTCCATTTCAATAAACCAGCCATACCTAGTAACTAAGAGGAAGATCATTTCTGGAGGATTTTCTTTGTAGAAGAAGAGTAAAAAAAAGAAAAAATTAGGTCGAATTTTATCTTCTCTGTGGAATTTTATCGGTTTCCTACAGTGCTACAGTTTGGGAACAGCATGTCATTTATGGCCACTGAAATACAAGGTGTGGTACAGCCACCTCTCTTCTTACAGAGGGCAGGAAGGGTAAAAGTAAATGGAAGCACTGGCTGAGATTTTTTCAAAACTATCTCACTGCCATTGCTGCAGTTGGATATGATCCATGTATGAATATGGCATTACTGTTTAATCACCCAGGATTTGCTGGAAAGAGAGTTTTTGAGAACTTATCTTTAGTTCCGGCACACAGTGGTGAGGACATTGAATGGAATGTCTATCTGGAAGCGAGTGAGCGCATGAGTAGACAGTATTCTGAAGAGTCCAGCATTCTTTTGGACAAACATATTTTTTTAAGAGAAAGCAAATCAACAAGGAAACAGTACAGGCACTTGTTGCAGCATTACTTGTTCCTGCCTCTACTTGTGAATTTGAGAACAGTGTCTACAGGATTTTGACGAACATTTTCCCCATGGAGTAAGCTGATATAAATCCCATAGCTTTTAAGGATACATTTTTTTATATGATTGGCTATTTTGTGGGACTTCTAGAATTTTTGGGTATGAACATTTGTACCAAAGTTTATGTTTCTGTAATCACATCATATCCCAGAAACAATTGCTCCTTTGCATCATGGTACATGCGGTCCACAATCTGCGCACCCATCTGGGATGCAAAGGAGCAAACTTTTCTGGGATATGATGTAGTGTCCGGCCACACCCTTTTCCCTGCCCAAACTGATTTTCATGACCTCCTCTACTATTTATCACACATTCCTAATGTACCTTTTTAAAAAAAAAAGCATTTCGGCCCATTGATTACACTTCATTCGGCCCGAGCCAGAGAGTACAGCCCAAGCTAGAGAGCACGGCCTGACTGGGGACGTAAAAATGCGACTCGTAAATTACCTCTGTGAATACCAAAAGTCTTAAAGTTAAACTATTGTCTCAGATTGCCTTTGTGAATTGGGCCCAATAGTCAGGTAGAAAGATCTATCACAGGTTGTGGTAAACAAATTTCCTGGTGTTTTAAAAAATGAAATCAGTACTCGTACTCTAATGGGGTTTGAACACTGCATCAAGATGAAATCTGGGGCTACATCCGTAGTTCATAAGGCGGATAGTTACAGACCCAACTCACTGGTACAGAGGATTAGTAAATACTAGAAAAATTGTTAAATGGTGTCCTTTCTGAATTTTTTTACTCTAAAACATTCTTCGCCAGAGGCAAACCGGATTTTGGTCTGGGGGCAGTACAGAGACAGTTCTTTTACTGGCCACAGAGGACCTTAAAATGACTTTGGACCAGGGTGGGTCAGCTGTGCTAGATCTTTTGGACTTGAGCACAGCGTATGACACAGTCTCCCACTTGATTGTCTGGTAGAGGCTAGAAGAAATGGGAATCACATGTATGGCACTAAAATGGCTAACCTCCTTTGCAGCTAATATGAGCTTCCAAGTCAGTGAAGGGCTCATTTTATCACATAAAGAACAAAATGGGCAACCCAAACTACCCTTGAGGGCTATGGCAAAAATGAACTGATAGGAAAAGTGTGCCTTCAAGGGATTTATTTAAATGTTTAATTTAAATTCTTTTTATAATTAAATTACAAGGCCAGACCAATGGTTTCATTGCTCCTTAGTCACTTCCAGTAACTTAATACCTCAATGCAATATCATATCCACTAGTTTATGAAAAAGTAGAGACCGAAACAACGCCCTACGCTTTTTCTTCTGATGTTTGTTTTATTCTTCATTAAGAAGAAAAGTGTTAACAATTGTTACAGTGAAGGCTTTAAATTTCACTGCTACCTTCTTGTCACATTGCATTGAGGTATTAAGTTACTGGAAGTAACTAAGGAGCAAGGAAATAATTAGTCTGGCCTTGTAATTTAATTATAAAAATTATTTAAATTAAACATTTGAATAAATCCCTTGAAGGCACACTTACCCTACCATTTTATCAGAGAGACGTTGGCTTCAGTGTGGAGTTCTGCAGGGCTCATCTATGAGCCCTACACTCTTCAATGGGTATGTCCGACCCTTATCAGACGTTATCTGTGCCTCAGGTTTTACTATGGTGTCATACGCGAATGATACTCAGAATGTTATCTCCCTCTCATCAAACACTGACTCAAGCTCTGAAAGACTCATTACCTGTCTGCAACAGGTGATTAGCTGGATCGCTACAAGTTGTCTCAAGGAGAATGGTGAGAACACTGAGATTATGGTGGCTGGAAACAATCCCTTGCTTTGTGGTCAATTCCACTGGCCCTGTGATTGGGGGAACGCCCTTCCCCCAGACCAGAAGTTAAGGACCTTGCAGTCATCCTGGATAAACATCTAACTATGACTCTTAGGTAAACAATGGCGCAGGCACCTGCTTTGGCCTCCTAAGATCTCATAGGAAGACGCTCAATTGGATCCCTATGTAATGTTGTAGGGTGGTTGTCCAAGGCTTGGAACTTTCATGCCTCGACTATGGCAACTCTCTTTATCTAGGAAGCCCCTCATATGTTATTAGAAAGTTGCAGGTCACCCAAAATGCTGCCGCTCAGCTCTGCCATTCATGCTAAGAATGCAACCAGCACAGTCGGCTTTAGCCCATCTCCATTGGCTTCCTATTAACAAAATAATAGAATTACAAGCTTTATGCATTGCCCATAAGATAAAACATTTGCCTTGCCCATATCCCTTCTGGCACCTCATTACTCCACACAGTGCTCACAGAGATCTGTGATCGAATGACCTTGTCCTTCTTGCCAGTGCCAGAATTCAGGAGGTGGGGGTTGTTCATTTGCCTACTTGGTTTCCAAGCTTTGGAACTTCTTGCCTAATTATCTGAGATCAAACAAAAACCTGCTAAGTTTCAGGAAGCAGTTGAAAATTCACATCTTCATTTAAAGGAGCACATCTCTTCACCTGTCCTGGCAGAGGCAAAAATCCCCTTCAGGGTAGCTGTGTGCGCTATCAAAACTGTTTGATGATGATGACAAGTAAGGACTGTACCTCTTAGAGTTCGTGGTGACCTTAAATCTTTATTGGATAGCCTTTGGTGGAATGAGTTATTCAGAGCACTAACTCATCTGAGTGGGTTTCTCCCATTGTAATAGCCACGAAGTGAAGTGGGTATTTGCATTTAGGTGTGGACTTATGTGCACAATCAGAATATATTGGTTGAATGTCACCCTCTGCCTCACATACAAGAGATGCTAGCTAATGTTGGGGAGTTTAAGCTCTTTTCTACCATTGACCTGCATTCGGCTTACCACCAAATTCCCCTGCGGGAGTAGACAGTCACAAGACCTCACACCATTTTTGTTTGTTGCCTACAAATACTCGAGGCTTCTATTTGGGCTTGCATCTGCGATAAGCGTCTTTCAATAGACTCTGGATATTTTGCTTGGGGAGATAGAAAACATACAAGCCTTCCAGGATGACATCCTGGGTATCACAGAGAATAGGGAGGAACACAGGTGGTTCTGGAGTAAGTTTTGGAAATCCTGCAAGACAGAGTTATGCATTTAGGTGTGGACTTATGTGCACAATCAGAATATATTGGTTGAATGTCACCCTCTGCCTCACATACAAGAGATGCTAGCTAATGTTGGGGAGTTTAAGCTCTTTTCTACCATTGACCTGCATTCGGCATACCACCAAATTCCCCTGCGGGAGTAGACAGTCACAAGACCTCACACCATTTTTGTTTGTTGCCTACAAATACTCGAGGCTTCTATTTGGGCTTGCATCTGCGATAAGCGTCTTTCAATAGACTCTGGATATTTTGCTTGGGGAGATGGAAAACATACAAGCCTTCCAGGTTGACATCCTGTGTATCACAGAGAATAGGGAGGAACACAGGTGGTTCTGGAGTAAGTTTTGGAAATCCTGCAAGACAGAGTTATGTCTGTAAAACCAGAGAAAAGTAAGCTACTGGCTCAGAAAGTGGATTATTTAGGGCATACCATTTCAGCAGATGGAAAGAAGCACACATTTTGTAGTATTGAGGCTATTCAGAAAGCTCCTTCTGGTGAGGATGCTCTGAGTTCGTTTCTGGGTCTTTGTGTATATTATGCAAGCTTTGTCCCAGGATATGCTCTAGTTGTAGAGCCTCTGACATCTCTTCTAAACACAAGCATTGGCATAGCCAATAGGTCCCGCTTTTGGGACATTATAAGTATTTAGTTAACTGTTGCATGGTAAAACACTTAGAAGGTCCCAAGGGCCAGACCTATTGGCTATGCTGGTTCTTTTACAAAAACAAAAATGGCCTGATGTTTACTGTTATTCCCTAAATATGTTCCATTGTTTTTGGTTTGGAGAGAGATATGTCTGTAGTGTGAGAGTCTGATGTAATGTGTAGTGTGGGAGCTGCATGTAAGCATGAGGGACACAATACGGATACATTAGCGAGTTGTGTGGAGGTTGAGAGATACATCTAAGGAGTAGTATTAAAGGTGTATGTGGTGTTAGGTAAATATTTTAAAAAGTATTGTAGTCGTTACGTGCTGCGTGAGTGTCCAATGCAATGTATACTAGGAAGTGTGTTTGTTTTGCAACAAACATATTGTATGTGGAGTGAAATATGTGCGAAATGTGTGAGGTGCACTTGAAGAGCTAGGTACATTCTGATGGTGTGAGGTGAGCTTCATTGTGAAATGTGTGTGTAGCATAGACATCAGTGAGATGCAGAGTGAAAGTTGTGTGCAGTTTGGAAAGACCAGAACTTAATCTGTTGTGCTGAGTGATGCTCTAGTGGTGTTGAGTGATGCAGTGGTGGTATGAATTATGCTGTGTTGGTGCTAAATGACATCTGTGTGCAGCTTAAGGGGCATATCATAGGAGCAGTGGCAGAGATGTGTGCTGATTAATGCAGTATTGGTGCCGACTGATGCTGGGCTGCTGAATCAAGTGATGGTGGTGCTGACTCTTGCTGGTGTGACAAACACCATATATTCAGTCATCACAAAGAAATAAATACATCTAACTGATCCTCGTTGCTGCTAAGATTGGCTTGGAGCCATACTTATCACCAACATATGACACAGTACCATAATAAACCCTGACGAAGTCCCAAGAGGGATGAAACGCGTTGGCGGCAAAGCAATAATGTGGTGTTTTTAATTGAAAAAATAAGATGATTGAGTAACAATAAATAAAGGATTTGATACAACTACAATCAAGATATACGTTAATTTTATAATATTGTATATAGGAAGCTGTTTCTATTTTGTGATATATTGCTTTTGAGTGGTTCATATAAAGTGTATTACATTGATTATATTCTCAAAATACACACTTCTCGGGTGCAGGGTCAGCCTGGTACAAAGGAAAACAGTGACGATCCCATGCATTATTGGGTTCAGTAAGACTCCAAGTAACAGGGCACCCTGCTACAGTTGAACCAGGTAAGGCCTGGGGTCAGAAGCACCACAACACCACTGAGATGTGCCCTACAAAGTAAACCCATTTATGTACCACACATAAGTTTAGATTGGGGATCATAACCCTCCTGGCCAGATCCTTTGCATCCTATCCACAGGACGAATCCTACGCGCATTCGATGCTACAATCTGTGGGCCCAAGCATGTCCATGGGCATCTCTCCATGGAGCCTTCACCCTGTGCCTAAATCTACAACTGCAGACATGCTCTGTACAAAAGTTCTAAGAGCCATGCAATTGGTGAATGTGCAACAAATAAACAAATGATTACATTACATATCCTCAGTCAATGTCGGCTGTGTTGCTTGTCTGTGATAGTAGCTGACGCTGTCGATTATCACCTCAGGCCTCAGTCTTTTCCCCTTTCTTTTGAATGCCTTGTTCTCGCTCTCCCAGGAACTTGACATTTCAAAAATCTGCAGAGCATTTGCAAAAAAACAAAAAAACAAATCCGCAGGGAGCCAATAAATCGGAAGGGAACTAAATAAACAAAGTTTTCCACCGAAAAATCAAGAAATCGGATTTAGGCTACCCATACCTTTTACCTACCGCCCCCTAAATCAGTATGGCACTTTGACATATATGTAATAAGTAATGATTTCGTTCCTCGTTGCTGATAAAGTTTAGAAGTGCAGGGAAGAGACATCTGTGGACAGGTCAAAGCACTGCTTACATAAATGCTCAGGGTTAGACTCGCCTCCAGGGCAATCTGGCGGTGCCTGAAGGGCTGGTCGGACAGGTCTTGTGTGGGCTGTGCTTTTGGCTGTTTCTGGGCCTGTTTGTGGTCTGTTGGGCCGGTTTTTGTTGTTAAGTTCTCTGATATGATTACAAACATTGCCTGCAGCAAGCATAAATGTATGCAGTCTGTCATACTTTGCAAAACACCTACACAGCGTCTTTACAAGTTCGAAACTGCCCCGATTTGTTAATGTGGGCCATCTTCGTAGCTATCTGATTTGCTCATTGGGGCTGCTTTTATTTTGGCGCCCCGCCTACTTTCTGTCCCAGTCCTACCTGCAAGGGCTGCGGCCCATTGGAGGGAATAAATGTCCAGTGTCTCTCTGAAAGCGTTACCAGCAAGAGTGGGGGGTGCAGCAGGGGTTAGACAAAGGCCCCTGTGGTGTATGGTGGTGGTGCCCCTAACAATCTAACGCCTCTGAGTATTGGTGAGTCACAGGAGTCCCCTTATGACATTATTCTGGAGGGGCCCAACATCTCGCATTAGTAGTGCTTAATTTGAGCTGGTGCTTACAGGTGCTCAGCACCAGCTTAAACGTTTCTGAAATATTTGCGATACGGCTTGGTCAGATACTTATCAGAGGCAGTCCATTTCAATAAACCAGCCATACCTAGTAACTAAGAGGAAGATCATTTCTGGAGGATTTTCTTTGTAGAAGAAGAGTAAAAAAAAGAAAAAATTAGGTCGAATTTTATCTTCTCTGTGGAATTTTATCGGTTTCCTCCAGTGCTACAGTTTGGGAACAGCATGTCATTTATGGCCACTGGAATGCAAGGTGTGGTACTGCCACCTCCCTTCTTACAGAGGGCAGGAAGGGTAAAAGTAAATGGAAGCACTGGCTGAGATTTTTTCAAAACTATCTCACTGCCATTGCTGCAGTTGGATATGATCCATGTATGAATATGGCATTACTGTTTAATCACCCAGGAGTTGCTGGAAAGAGAGTTTTTGAGAACTTATCTTTAGTTCCGGCACACAGTGGTGAGGACATTGAATGGAATGTCTGTCTGGAAGCGAGTGAGCGCATGAGCAGACAGTATTCTGAAGAGTCCAGCATTCTTTTAGAAAAACATATTTTTTTAAGAGAAAGCAAAGCAACGAGGAAACAGTAGAGGCACTTGTTGCAGCATTACTTGTTCCTGCCTCTACTTATGAATTTGAGAACAGTGTCTACAGGATTTTGACGAACATTTTCCCCATGGAGTAAGCTGATATAAATCCCAAAGCTTTTAAGGATACATTTTTTTATATCATTGGCTA